>NC_074695.1:33596986-34196986 GCF_029448725.1 Salvelinus fontinalis
CACCAACCACCCAGGTAGAAGGAAGAGATGGGAAGAGTCTGTATACCAGATACGGTAAGATAGAGGAGATGACACAGAGAGTGGGAAACAAAACACTGTTCTTCCATGTCTCAACAGATCTTATCCTGGCTGCAGTGTGTGTTGTGTTGCGCTGGGCTTGGGGACTGTGTATCTTTGCTTCAGAGCATTAATCAGAGCAGTACTGTTACTGTAGGTGGTGGGATGGAGGTTAACTGCCTCTGTTTGTCAGCAGTGTGTTGTTGGTGACTCATTCAAGCTGAGTATTTGAGACTTATTTTCCCACACTAGCGCTTAGCGGGGGTCATGCTAGCTCCAACCCCATTCATCCATCCGCTATCCCAGCTGGGCCACATCACTCGACAACTGGTGCGTACTCTAAACTCTGCTCTGTTCAATAAAACGCACCCTTACTCAATTTTTCATTTCATTTTTTATACTCGATCTGGACGACCTTATTAGAATTGTTGGTTTCATTCCAGGACTATTTTTATTGCATAAAGGGGGTAAAAAGTTTCTGGCAGCCGAAATGAAGCCAATCCCTCGTTTTCGAGGGGAAGCGTTTATTTTTTTCTCAGACAATAAGCATTGGGGAGAAGGTCCAGGCAGTCCCACTCTCCACCAGGCTGGTTACTGGCTGGGAGGAACAGAGTAATTAGTGTGGCTACAGCCCAGCCCAGCAACCACTACAAAGGCACCAGAGTCCTAGATTTATGGCTCATTGCTCTGGTTCACTGGGGATAATATCATGCCTAGAAATGGGATCACTTACATTCATGATTTACAATACTGTAGGCACTTCTGAGTTGTAGACTCGTCTTGTACACTTTTACTGGGTATGTATACTTACGTCTTGGTATAGTAAGTCTCCAGTGAGAGGATAAGTTACTGACTGTCAAAACTGAAAGCGATGGCCAAGCAGGTTTGTCTTATGGATGTGTGCATGTACCAAGTGCTCCAATGGGCTCCTATATGAAACTCCTACTTTATGCAGATGAACACACACTCATGTAGAAATAACGTATGCGTGTTTCACTGTTTGTTGTCAGGTGTGTGGGAGAGTAACTTGGCAGAGGCAGCCTATGCTGTACAGGGAGACTGGGGCTGAGGCTGTATGCATGTCGGTTGCATTGGCCTTACTGAAATGTGGTTCAAGCCCACAGAAGCCATATCATTCACTGTGGTATATGGAGCCTGACTTAACCCCCATGGAAAGTACTCTCCCGAAGTTCTCCAGGAAGAATGCCGGTCGGGAATGGAAAAATTAAGGGCGTCCTAAATAACCCGACATCAGTAATTAGCAGGATTGGTCTGTAATAGTGGTTCTTTTGTCAAACACTAATGTAAAAACTAACACAATTAACCAGGATTTATTTGAACACAATTTGTGGGAAATGTGGCATTAAGACTGGGTGTCCTAATTTCTGGAGCTTTGGGAACCTGTCCAAACAAGTTAGGCCAAACTCTCTCTTGTCTGTGTAACTTGTGAGTGTTTACCACTGTCCCTGGCTAGCTGTGCCTGGTTTGAAGGTACCCCTGCTTACCCTGACCCTAAATGTGCCTGAGAAGCAGTGTCTTGCCCTGTTATCTGCAACCTTGTCTGGGAGAGGACATTGTGATGGCCAGGACATTGCTGAGCCCCGTCACACCACACAGGACACTGCTGAGCCCTGTCACACCACACAGGACACTGCTAAACCCAATCACAGACTATCACACCACACACACACACACTGACCAGGAAGACTAGGCACTGAGAGCCATCTGGGGCAAACAGAGGCAGAGGAAATGAGAGTGAGAGGTAGTGGACTAAATGAGGGAGAGGAAGAGGAATTACATGAGAGATGGAAAGAGAGAGGAAGAAGGGATTGATGGATCTCAAAGCACTATGAGTAGGCAGCAGACGCAGCCATTTGAGTTAAAGGGAATGGATTGTTGGGAAATAAAGAGGGGAGGGGGGGGGGAGAGAGGTTAAGAGAGAGAGGTTAAGGCCAATGTTGCGTGGCCAAAGCCAGAAAGTCTTAATCTTGTGTCCCCTCCGAGAACTAATGGTTTGGCACCCAGTAATTCCCTCAGGCCTCCCTCACGCTTAATTACCCAGCTAACAAGCCTTACACAACACCTTTTTTATCTTCATCTGAGCCTGTTTAACCAGCCACTTCGATACGGTTACATCATGGAAATTCAACATTGGCCACTAAGACCTCTGTTTTCAGCTTAGACTTATTTGTGACTGGTACCTCCATGGCCGTGTTTTATACTGTGCGATTAATACAAATGATGTGGGTTTGGAGAAAGGCTGTGTTGGCGTTAGCGGGTCGTAGAGGAGCTCCAGACCTGCTGAGGGGGTTAGGGTTGGAAAGCTTTGGACCTGGGCTATGGAAAAATATACCAGTTATACTGCTGACCGACAGCCCACATGGCTCATATCACCATTCTGCATAGTTTACTGCACCGCTGAAAACATTCGAATGCTGCTTTAGTTTTTAATAGGACCACATTATGAAGGCCGTAGTACATAGGACGTATGTCTGTTAGGGCTGCTCTGTAAAATGGGGGTACCATCCCTAGACCCTACCCAAACAGCTCTGCCAGAACGTTAATGAAACCCCTGGTATCTGTTTAACAGATCTGTCAGACTTCTGCTATAGTGTGGTATTACATTGTTCATATGACATCATATGATGGATATGAATGTAAAGCCCATATGTCAAGGTTATTGTTGGTTATTACAGTTTGTTCTTCTTTAGGCCGTGTAATTGAGTCTGAAGAAGACTTTGGTGACACATTAGTGTTGGTTCAGAGGCAGACTCACTATTGTTATGATTGGGTTTGAATTAACTGGATGTTCCAGAGATGGAGAACCATGGTAGCCATTGGGGATTTGATATGATTCATTGCATAAAGTGGACAAATTGATATCATATTATTAGATTAGTGAAAGTAGTTTCATTTGTATTTGTTAAAGGCCCAGTGGCAGTGTTGTGGCGTGAGGGAAGGGAAGCAGACAGGAGAAGGATACAGAGAGTGGGGGATGGATGTTATGTTACTGTATGTGTTTTGATGCCATTTCCATATTGGGTCACCTATTTCTGGAGTGGGATCTGTGTGAGTGATTCCAGGTTCTACTCTGAGGGGGAATGAGTAAACGGATCCTACAGTACGCACGCGCACACACACACCACCATAATGCACATGCTCTATAAACCTTTGCAGCATCAGACACATACCATCAACAAACAGTAATTCACATAGGATTCCAGCTGTAGCGTTTGTCTATGCCTTGAATCTTCCTCTCCCTCCCTCCCTCCCTCTGTTTTCTTCTCCAGGCAGGAACACTGGAATCCAAGGCCCAGTCGGAGTCCTCATCACACGGGGGAGGTGATGGTCACGGGGGCACCCGGGGATCCCCCCATAGAGTTATCGTGACTGGAGACAGAGGAGAAGGTGGGGGAGGTGGAAAAGGAGGTGTGGGTTACCAGTACCCTTACACCACCCTCTGCAAACCTCCTCCAGACGCCAACATGGTGGACTGGGCCAGTAAGAACCTGAACCAGCACACTCAGGGCCTGTTCCGCCGCCGCGTCTCCATCGCCAACATGCTCTCCTGGAACAGGGGCTCCATTAAGAAGCCCATGCTGATCACCAGCGACCGCACAATCAAGAAGGAAGCCTGTGAGATGTTCAAACTAGCCCAGGCCTACATGGGGGACCGCCCAGCCCGGCTGGAGCGCCGTCACGCTGCCCTGCTGGTGGTCACTAAGTGCTGGGGCATGCAGGGCCTGAGGGACGAGTTGTACGTCCAGCTGGTCAGACAGACCACTGACAACCTGAACCTGAGGAGCCTGGAGGCCGGCTGGGAACTCATGGCCATCAGCCTGGCCTTCTTCTCCCCCTCGCCCAAGTTCAGACGCTACCTGGAGGGGTACATTCAGAGACATCTGGAGCCCTCCAACGACAAGAAGAGTGAGTGGCAACACCGCTTCTATTGATAAAATGTTTTTTTCTGTTTATATAAATCTATGAATGTTTTTCTGTGTTTACCATTGGTTGTGGGTTGGTGAAGGTTGTTTCTTGTTTCCTGTAGCTGCGGATTTTTGGTGTTTTGGGGGTAAATTCGATATGTTTGATTAGACTAGGGTGCATCCAGAGGTGTGTTTATGTTTCCGGTATTCCCGTGTGGTCAAAAACAGCCAGTTGATATTGGTTTTCCAGCTATTATTATCTGGGATTCAGGCCAGATCAAACAGGATGCAGCACTGGAAAAGTGAGACAAAAAGAGAAAAAAGGAGGGGGAGTAAAGGTCAAAGTTGAGAGAGCCCAGCACAAAACACCATCATCTGTTTTTCACATCTACACACGAAGAAGAGTTATTGCGATACATCTTTAATCAAATAACGTTTTCACTTTCCGCCGTGTTTGCCACTTACAGTCATGCAGCACATTATGGAACAACAGGACATGAAGAACAAGAAGAATTCAAAGTCCCGGAAGAAGAGGAAGCAGAACAATGAGGAGGAAGAAGAGGAGGGTGAGTTTCACTACGGCAACACTTGTTCATTCACACAGGAGAAAAATTGAGCGGGAGGATTAACCCCACAGTGTCACCCTCTTAGAACAGGCACACTCACATGAGAGATTAACTAGCTCTGTTTCTATATGAGATTGATTGTTGAAGGTATTGCACACATTTGCATCAGCACAACGCTTTTTAAATGAGAGTAGCACACAAACCACACAAAGGAGCCTTGAGATCCAAGCGCCAGGGTGTCCTGTTTCCCTCTGTGCTGTATCGCTGTTGCCCAGCTGAGCTGGCTAGAACACGCTGCCAGTCGTCCTCCCTGGCCCTGTCTCCTAACCCTCTGGCATAAAGAACATTAGTGACACTGTCTTGGCCTTGGCTGAGGATAGCTCTCTTTAGAGCGAGCGGAGACACCACCTACCTATAGGAAATATTCTCACATATACAGTTGAAGTCGGAAGTTTACATACACTTAGGTTGGAGTCATTAAAACTCGTTTTTCAACCACTCCACAAATTTCTAGTTAACAAACTATAGTTTTGGCAAGTCGGTAAGGACATCTACTTTATGCACGACACAAGTAGTTTTTCCAACAATTGTTTACAGACAGATTATTTCACTTATAATTCACTGTCACAATTCCAGTGGGTAAGAAGTTTACATATACTAAATTGACTGTGCCTTTAAACAGCTTGGAAAATTCCAGAAAATGATGTCATGGCTTCATAAGCTTCTGATAGGCTAATTTACATAATTTCAGTCAATTGGAGGTGTACCTGTGGATGTATTTCAAGGCCTACCTTCAAACTCAGTGCCTCTTTGCTTGACATCATGGGAAAATCAAAAGAAATCAGCCAAGACCTCCGGAAAAAAATTGTAGACCTCCACAATTTCCAAACGCCTGAAGGTACCACGTTCATCTGTACAAACAATAATATGCAAGTATAAACACCATGGGACCACGCATCCGTCATGCCACTCAGGAAGAAGACGCGTTCTGTCTCCTAGAGATGAACGTACTTTGGTGCGAAAAATGCCAATCAATTCCAGAACAACAGCAAAGGACCTTGTGAAGATGCTGGAGGAAACAGGTACAAAAGTGTCTATATCCACAGTAAAACGAGTCCTATATCGACATAACCTGAAGGGCCGCTCAGCAAGGAAGAAGCCACTGCTCCAAAACCGCCATAAAAAGAGCCAGACTACGGTTTGCAACTGCACATGGGGACAAAGATCGTACTTTTTGTAGAAATGTCCTCTAGTCTGATGAAACAAAAATATAACTCTTTGGCCATAATGACCATCGTTATGTTTGGGAGGGAAAGGGTAGATGCTTGCAAGCCGAAGAACAGCATCCAATCTGTGAAGCACTGGGGTGGCAGCATCATGTTGTGGGTGTGCTTTGCTGCAGAAGGGACTGGTGCACTTCACAAAATAGATGGCATCATGAGGGAGGAAAAGTATGTGGATATATTGAAGCAACGTCACAAGACATCAGTCAGGAAGTTGAAGCTTGGTCGCAAATGGGTCTTCCATTTGATCCCAAGCATACTTCCAAAGTTGTGGCAAAATGGCTTAAGGACAACAAAGTCAAGGTATTGGAGTGGCCATCACAAAGACCTGACCTCAATCCTATAGAAATTTGTGGGCAGAACTGAAAAAGCATGTGCGAGCAAGGAGGCCTACAAACCTGACTCAGTTACACCAGCTCTGTCAGGAGGAATGGGCCAAAATTCACCCAACTTATTGTGGGAAGCTTGTGGAAGGCTACCCGAAACATTTGACCCAAGTTCAACAATTTAAAGGCAATGCTACCAAATACTAATTGAGGAAACTTCTGACCCACTGGGAATGTGATGAAAGAAATAAAAGCTGAAATAAATAATTTTCTCTACTATTATTCTGACATTTCACATTCTTAAAATAAAGTGGTGATCCTAACTGACGTAAGACAGATAATTTTTATTAGGATTAAACGTCAGGAATTATGAACAACTGAGTTTAAATGTATTTGGCTAAGGTGTATGTAAACTTCTGACTTCAACTGTAGCAGAAGTATAAGTAAACAGTAGCTGTTTGTTATAAAGAAGCTGTTGGGTGAGTGTGCTTCCTACTACAGACCACTGCTACTTTCATTGTGCCCGTGTAATTGTTCTACAGCTAGCAGCACTCTCTGCATGGTCAGTCAGTGACGTACTCTGACTCACCCCAGCTCTCTGTGTGTCATGACATTCCTGTTCATGTTGTTTGATTCTGAGGATTCATTTGACCAATCAGATGGCTCCTCACAGCTGTGTCCCAGCATTAGGGCCCCTCTCATGATGCAGCGTTCTGCCCCGAGGCCAAACGCACCGCATCTCCCACACCAAGACCCAGCCTCAGACACCAGACCACATCACACAGTTATCCGCAGCACTGCTACCAGCTGTACTAGTACTGTGACAGAGAGAGTCGACTCACTGCACTACATCATCAACGAGACTATAGCGCATGGGAGAGGTGGAGAGAATTGAGATGGTTGTTGACTCACTCCCCGCACTGCAGTAGAAACCAGTTAGTCATACTCCACATCCGCTCTGGAGTGTTGGCATCGAGGACAGGGGACCTACTGTCTGTGGGAGACTGTTTGTTTGTACTGGAGGGTTGGGTGATCCATACTCTTTTAAAGATATGGGACACTGGACAAATGACCCAGCTTCCTGTGATCCAGACCCCAGTCTACGACAGAGGCCCCATGATATGGTCTCGAGTCCAGGTAGAGATGAAGGGGGAGGGGTTTGATGGGGGCGGTCGTAGGAATGTCTTGACGGGGGGGAGATGGCATCTTTATGGGCTTCACCAGCTGCCTCTCCGGGCCCAGGCTGCTGAGTGGGCATTGTTATAGGCAGCAGTTTGGGGCCTCAGATCCAGCTCTTCATCAAAAGAAGAGAAAGAGGGCGTAGAAAGTTTGTTTAGGTAGTGCCCGACTTCTCTGTGGCTTGTTTAAGAGCGTGTGGCTGACAATGGCTGGGGAGGCCTGTGCAGCCAGGCATTGTGGTGGCAGCAGTGGGCTGTCCTGGGAAAGAAGCTCCCAGTAAAGGGGGAGCGTGGGCAATAGGAGTGGGGTGGATGGGGCCTCTTCTCCTCTCTGTGGAGGATTGAAGGTTGGCACCACCACTTATTTGTATGCAAATACTCTCTTTAGGTTTTCTCTACCTTTTTTTCTCTGGCCCTGGCTGTCCTGTTTAGCATTGAACACTAAGCTGAGGCTCAGGCCACAGGCACAAACAGGCTGCTAGTGGAGAGTAATAAAGAGACCGTTGCTCTTTTATGTCACCTGCTTTATAGATGCCCCCCAACCCCCCCATCTATTTCTCCCTTTGTCTTTTATGCATGCATACATACAGTACATACAGATCCATCTAGCTCTCTCTTTCTCTCTCTCTCTCTCTCTCTTTCTCTCTCTCTATCTCTTTCCTTGTGGTATTATACAGGAATTACACCCCCCAGGCAGTGTTTATTTTTTATTTAATATTGTTTTAACTAGGCAAATCAGTTAAGAACAAATTATTATTTTACAATGACAACCTACCCAGGCCAAACCCTCCCTTAACCCGGACAACGCTGGGCCAATTGTGCACTACCCTATGGGACTCCCGATCACGTCTGGTTGTGATACAGCCCGGGATCAAACCAGGGTCTGTAGTGACGCCTCTAGCACTGAGGTGCAGTGCCTTAGACCGCTGTGTCACTCGGGAGCCCTTGTAAAATCAACACAGGACACTCTCTTTTAGAACTATGGGTCTTAACAGTGGTGTTCATACCAGCTAGCCCTCTACGCTGCCTGGGCTATGTGCCTCAGTAATATCACCTGGCACAGAGGGGAAATCAGTCCACCGCTCCCACATGCTTGTCATTCCAACACTAACACAAGACAGGAGAAGGACGGAATGATCAGGAAGAAGGAGAAAGGATGAGGAGTATGCCACAGCAACAATCATAGGAAAGGAAAATACATTCAAGATTGGGAGGGGCAGAGGAGAGGAGTGAGGACAAAAACTGGTTGAATCAATGTTGGTTCCACACCATTTCAAGAAAAACATTCAGTGTGATGATGTTGGATCAATGTGGAAATTGATTGGGCTTGTAAGTCATCATCAACGTAAGGGGGATTAAAAAAAATCACAACTTTTTACCTGAATCCAATGAGAGGGTACATTTTTTTGTTG
This sequence comes from Salvelinus fontinalis, assembly GCF_029448725.1. Classification (NCBI taxonomy): domain Eukaryota; kingdom Metazoa; phylum Chordata; class Actinopteri; order Salmoniformes; family Salmonidae; genus Salvelinus; species Salvelinus fontinalis. The sequence continues at coordinate 33,605,735 of NC_074695.1, forward strand.
TTGATTTCACGCTGAATTCACGTTAGCTGACAACTCAACCAAATGTCAATCAAAACTAGACGTTGAACTGGCGTCTGTGCCCAGTGGGAAGTGAATAAAAGAGGATGAGAGGAGAAGAGAAGACGAGGGATCTAAAGAGAATACTGTAGGGAAGAAAGAAAGGACCTGGAATTTCAGCAGCAGTCCCAGCAGCATTCCTAGCAGCAGTCCCAGCAGCAGTCCTAGCAGCAGTCCTAGCAGCAGTCCCAGCAGCAGTCCCAGCAGCAGTCCTAGCAGCAGTCCCAGCAGCAGTCCCAGCAGCAGTCCCAGCAGCCGTCCCAGCAGCAGTCCCAGCAGCAGTCCCAGCAGCAGTCCCTAGCAGCAGTCCTAGCAGCAGTCCCAGCAGCAGTCCCAGCAGCAGTCCCAGCAGCAGTCCTAGCAGCAGTCCCAGCAGCAGTCCTAGCAGCAGTCCCAGCAGCAGTCCTAGCAGCAGTCCCAGCAGCAGTCCCAGCAGCAGTCCCAGCAGCCGGCCCAGCAGCAGTCCTAGCAGCAGTCACAGCAGCAGTCTTAGCAGCAGTCCCAGCAGCAGAGACAGCAGCAGGCCTAGCAGCAGTCCCATCAGCAGTCCCAGCAGCAGTCCCAGCAGCAGTCCCAGCAGCAGTCCTAGCAGCAGTCACAGCAGCAGTCTTAGCAGCAGTCCCAGCAGCAGAGACAGCAGCAGGCCTAGGAGCAGTCCCAGCAGCAGTCCCAGCAGCAGAGACAGCAGCAGGCCTAGCAGCAGTCCCAGCAGCAGTCCCAGCAGTAGTCCCAGCAGCAGTCCCAGCAGCAGGCCTAGCAGCAGTCCCAGCAGCAGTCCTAGCAGCAGTCCCAGCAGCAGTCCTAGCAGCAGTCCCAGCAGCAGTCCCAGCGGCAGTTCTAGCGGCAGTCCTAGCGGCAGTCCTAGCGGCAGTCCTAGCAGCAGCCCCAGCAGCAGTCCTAGCAGCAGTCCCAGCAGCAGTCCCAGCAGCAGTTCTAGCAGCAGTCCTAGCAGCAGCCCCAGCAGCAGTCCCAGCAGCAGTCCCAGCAGCAGTCCTAGCAGCAGCCCCAGCAGCAGCCCCAGCAGCAGACCCAGCAGCAGTCCCAGCAGCAGTCCTAGCAGCAGTCCCAGCAGCAGTCCCAGCAGCCGGCCCAGCAGCAGTCCTAGCAGCAGCCCCAGCAGCAGTCCTGAGCCAGAGCGATGTGTGTGTCCTGCGGTCCAGCAGCACAGAGTCAGAGATCAGAGATGGGGCCTTGTGAAATGACTGCCCTGCCTATTAAACATGTGTTTTTACAGCCAGATAAAAGAGAACATCTCTTAAAACAACTCATATACAACTTTCCCCTTCTCCGTTTCTGTTACAAAGCACTACATCCACTATGTTTGAACATGTTGACGACACTGTAAACATGGCTAGAAGTGGAGAAGTGAAAGGGTTTGTTCTGGACTGAGGTCATCAGGTTTGTCCTGTGTGACCCGTCACCTCTCTGACTATCCCTGTTGAGGCCTGCTTGGCATGTGGCCTCACAGCTGTGCTCTGAGGTGAATGACCCAGTAGTATGAACTCTGGTGTCTACTCTTCTAAAACGATGCAGTGCTGTAGTAACAGTACGGCCTGGTCGGGCTGATGAATGTTCCCCCTTGGTCATAGTATTCCTCTTTCTCCCCCTCTCCTGGTCTCTGGGAGGGACCTGCCCAATGTGTGCCTCCTCCTTTCCTCATTTCCTCATTCCTCACTCATTTTCCCCTTTGCACCCCAGTATCTCTACTTGCACATTCATCTTCTGCACATCTATCACTCCAGTGTTTAATTGGTATATTGTAATTACTTCGCCACCATGGCCTATTTATTGCCTTACCTCCCTTATCTTATCTCATATGCACACATTGTATATAGACTTTTTCTCCTGTATTATTGACTGTATGTTTGTTAATTCCATGTGTAACTCTGTGTTGTTGTATGTGTCAAACTGCTTGGCTTTATCTTGGCCAGGTGGCAGTTGTAAATGAGAACTTGTTCTCAACTGGCCTACCTGGTTAAATAAAGGTGAAATCAAAATAAATCAATGATTTCTCCATGAGGACCCGATGATATCTTTGCACCCTTCTCTCTCTGTTGTTTCATGAAGCAGTAAAGTTGGGTGGTGATTTGAATTACTTTTCCTGAGCATTGAAATCCATCTCATTTCCGTCTTGGGTGAGAACAAAGTCCTCCCTCTCCCACCATGTCAGTTCTGTGTGATTCATTTGATTTATGACAGAAGACAATAATCACAAAACCTTTTTAAAGCGTCAAGATCTCGTAGTCTCTCAAAACGCAACTCATCTACCCTCGGCCAAAACCGCTGCGGCTGTTTTGTTGCTGAGGACATGCTTTCACCTGCTTGCCATAAATCTGTGTCATGTGGATGTTTCATTACCAGGGTCTGTAGCCAAGATGCATTTTGGTTCTCACAGTTAGGACAAAATGTGTAGGCCAATGCCTCAGTCGCTCATTCTATGCAGTCTTAATATTGTTATATGGGCCTGATATACAATAGTAGTATTTACAGTAAAAAAATAGAAGCAATTGAGGAACAAGTAAACATGCAGTTTCAGTAATGATAGTAGCAATAGTGCATTAATAACAGTAGTAGTAATAACTGTGATAGTAATACTTTGCACTAGTAATAGTTAAGCGGTCAGTGTTTGACGTCTCGGTGGCTTTAACCTTGAAGCACAGCTGTTCCTACAGCTCTATATGCTGGGTTATATTACTCCATGCTGGCTGGGCAGGATTCTCATGGAATATGCAGAGCTGATATCCAAAATGCCCTGCGGTGGACAGATTTGGTTTTAATGATTCATTGGTAACAAGATCTGTCGGTGGAGTTTTATCACTGTGGAATAGAAATAATACAGCCTCAACACTGAGGATGTTGACATGCAGGCAGATAGAAAACAGCAACGGATTGTATTACCGCCTCAGGATTGGTCAGTAATGGTGTCTGTCATCTCCCTTCTCTCCAGGCCTGCCAATCAGCACTTATGCCAAGTACTGCTATCGCAAGCTGCAGAAGGTCGCCGTCACTGGGGTCAAAAAGGTAGGAAGGTCATCCTAAAGCACTATTAAAAGGCCCGGCGAGGGGGGGGGGGGTCAGACAAGGACAGAGGGGGTTGCTCATCTCTCACTGCTGGTCTGGATTGAGGTTTCATTTCCAGACTTTCTGCTGCAGTTTTCTACTCTAATGATCTGAAGGGATATAGGGACTCCAACTCTCCCATCAGACAAGGAGAAGTGGAACATTTCTATTGTTTTAATGAGTCAGTGTTGCCCCTGAGGTTAGTGTCGGCCGTGAAGCGTGGCACTGACTGAAGCATTCTGGGAGCTCTCACATATGTTAGCAATCATCGCACTGGGCCCTTAGGAGTCCTCAGCAAAATAGGCACTAATCTATAAACCCAAACTGAGGTGGGGGGGTTACAACAACCTTTTAACCCCCCCTTGCTTCATTTGCTCTCTCCCCATCCACACTGGACACGTGGAGCTAAAGATGGGGTTCAAGTCTGAGCTCGCACCCCCCAACAAACCCTCCATCACTGCAGCAACAGTCTCCCAACCTCCACCCTGTCCTCTGCTGTGTCCCACCCTGTAATCAGCTTGCCCACAGCCGGCACACTGCAGCCTTACTGCAGCCCCAGGCCAGGCACTTTTACTGGGGGCTATATTTAACCCTCTGAGCTGCTGAGATGGAATCTGGGCTTTTAACATGGCTGGGTGTCTCCTTCTACTGTATACAAGGGACCTGACCTACAGTTCAGCTGTGATTACTGTAGGGAAGTTACAATAGTGTGAGAGACTCCAAGTGGGCCTCATGTAGCTTACCTAGATAATGGGCAAGGGACAGCTTTAAACCAGTTTTAAACTTAATCAATAGACTTGTGGTTCTAGAGCTGTGCTTAGGGGCAGGTCCTGTCTACAGAAGACTCTAATGTATTTTTTTCCTTCTCACAGGGTCTAAGGAAGCCCACCCTGGAGGAGTTAGACCAGGGGAGAAAAGCCATTGTGACCCCCTCCCTGTTCGGCAGTGCCCTGGAGGAGATAATGGAGCGTCAGAGTGAGCGGTTCCCGGAGCGCAGGCTCCCCTGGGTGCAGGTGCAGCTGTCCCAGTACGTCCTGGCCCTGGGAGGGGCCCAGACAGAGGGAATCTTCAGGTGAGTAGTCACACCAGCACACCAGGCTGGGCGGCAGACAGAAGGGGTGGAAGGATGGAGGGGGCAATGGATAAACATAGTGTACCAGAAACGGTCTCTACAGATGAGTATCACTCTGAGGTATGGGGTAAGTGATGTTATGGGGGTAAAGAAAGACAGGCGTGTAAATTCAGTTTAGCCTATGTGGCAAACATAAGGGCCAGATTTAATCCGATCTCGTTTTATCTGCTATGCACGTTTTAAAGGTAATGTTCCCGCATTCGGGGAGACCACATTCACGGTAAACGCTGAATGTGTCGGCTCAATCGGAAATTACCTTTGAATGTCAATCAAGGTATATCGCGGATCTTCCATGGTCCGGATTGAATCTAGGCGTAAGACTGGGTCAGAGGCTTTGCTTCATCAGTAAGAAGCAGTACAGTCAAGACCAGCAGCATTACGGGACCCGCCTCACCGCCTCAAGCCTCTATCACATCTACAGCATCATTGCGCAAAATGGTTCGCAGCATCATCTTGATATGTGTGCAACAAAAGTTCAACATTCACCTTCTGCTACTATTTGTGTCAAGCCGTCTACGCAAACAGTTGGATAAATCCAACGTATCCACCACACAGAACGCTCTGCCTGCAACTGCCTCTGCAACGCAATGCTGCAATGCAAACACAGTGTTCCATTGGAGATTAATGTACTTCTGTACCAAAACGCAATGACGCTGTCAGTGTGATCGAGGTGTGAGACTCCCATTGGCCGGGAGGGGAGCAAGTTAGCCTGAGATCAGAAGAGAAAGAGTCTATGTTAAATCACTTACACAAAAACAGCATCTCTTGAAGGGGTATTCTACAAAGCAGGATCAATGAGTTAGTCAGCTAATTTTGATGACCAACCAGAAACAACTATTGACTTTCTGGTTCATTAAGAAAGCTAAACTTAGATATGTGTTTTTGGTTGTTGAGTCGATTAGCCCATTCCCATTTCAAGCTCATCTTCCTAATGTAAGAACAATTAGAACAGTTAGTGTTAACTCATTGATCCTGCTTTGTAGTATACCATTCTGGACCTATGGGCTTTGGTAAACAAACAAGCCATCTGGTTAACCTGGGGACGTTAATCATTCACTGACTGGGCTGTGGAGAAGAGGAGAGGACAGCACCCCGTTCTCTCTGATTCAAACTCTCTCCTGGGGCATCCATATAGACGTCTGCAGCTCTGACGACCCCCCTCCCCGGTCTGGCTCAGACTGAGACTGGTGGTCATCCAGAGAGATGGTAGTTCAAACAAACATGAATATGTTTGACATTACCAAATGATACATATTCAGACTAAATCCCTCTCACACAACAAAGAGTGAAAATCCACCAAATAAAGCTTTTGCCCCGGCATGCTTCAGATAACAGCATCCAGTAATTAAAGACATTGTTTTATGCATGTGTAATGTAAATACAGTAGGTATAGTTTCTCCTTTCTCTCCCATTCTGTTTGTATTGGAGTACATTTTGATGCAAGTGTTTTATCTACACACAATCTCTGTTTAAGTTCCTCTTTGTCTAAGTTCTCATCACAGACTGACAGATTGTGGACTGTATATAGAACAAACAGGAGATTGATATGAACAAATGTACACATTATTATTTTAAGCCAGTTCCCTTTTTGTAACAGAGTCACATCTCCCTTTTGTCGGGTGTGTGATTTGAAAATTGACAGGAAATCTACCCTGGCAGTTTATTTTAAAAACCATGCTATGGGAGGATTGTCTTTATTTTTGTTTTCTTATTTAGCTTCAGGGTTTATTTATTTCTACTAGACATGGGTCCCTGTGTCAGGGATATGACTGATGTTGTCCTTGTGGCTCTGTGATTTTGCTTAGGTTTTTCTTCTTGGCACAATCAGTTCCCTTGTAACAGATACCTCCGGACGTGTAGCACTGCTATGTCCATGTCTGCGGATATGAAATTACTTTCATACTAATTATATATAAGTGGTATTGCATAACCATGTCCACCTGGGTTCACATATCCCCCATGTGTGGACTAGACCTTGGCAACATGCTAAAGTCATGCTGTGGTTGTCCCTGGGCTGCTTAACGGGGTTGCTGCACCACCTAGTGGGGCTATGTCACAATCCAAGAACAATATCAATACTCTCATACAAGTACTCAGTCATATTGAAATAGGAGATAAAGCTATTACTTCCTAGTCTCTAGCGGTTATACTTCTATCTGCTGTGTCTCTTCCCTCAGGGTGCCTGGAGATATTGACGAGGTGAATGCACTGAAGCTGCAGGTGGATCAGTGGAATATTCCAGAAAACCTTGGCGATCCCAACGTCCCAGGTAAAAAAAAAAATCCCTGTCATTCAAGCTCTATTTCTCCTCTTGGCTGATGTCTTTCTTGACTTGAGCAACTATCTATTACCTCTTTTCAAATATGTGTTGTAAAGGCTGGAAACACTACTGTATATCGTACAAGCTGCACACCATTGTGTATTGAAGGGAGTGTCTCTCTCTCCTCTAGCGTCTCTGCTGAAGCTGTGGTACAGGGAGCTGGAGGAGCCAGTCATCCCTCAGAGCTTCTATAAGCAGTGCATCAGTAACTATGAGGATCCAGAGGCAGCGATCAGCGTGGTGCAGTCTCTGCCTGAGCTAAGCAGGCTGGTGCTCTGCTACTTTATACACTTCTTACAGGTAACCCTCCTACATATAGGCCTCTCGTCTCCCTTCGCTATCGCTCTCTCTCTTTACAGGTTTATCTGCCACTTTGTATGTTTTGCAGTTATAACTACATAATAACTGTAGGTTTTAATATAAACACAATTAACAAACACCACATACATGTCTCTGAACTTCACTTTCGCCCTAAACTCACCCCCTCGCTCTCCTGCAGGTGTTTGCCCAGCCCGTCAATGTGAGTAAGACCAAGATGGACGTGAACAACCTGGCCATGGTGATGGCTCCCAACTGTCTCCGCTGCCAGTCGGATGACCCGCGCATCATCTTTGAGAACACACGGAAAGAGATGTCCTTCTTACGCATGCTCATTGTTCACCTGGACACCAGCTTTGTCAAGGGCATCATCTGAGGAGGCCTCCTCTAGACCGCTCACACCACTCTCTACTGCCACCTCACCCACAACAAGCCTGCTGTTCCTTCACACATGTCACATCTCAACCTTAGATTCTCTCTGGTTCACTAACACCACATTCTGAGGACTACAGACAGTGGACTGCCCAGAAAGTGACTGGATATCAAGACAGATTTCCTGCTCTGAATCATCTCGTTTGAGACTTTGGGACAAGCTCACATGTGATGGTAATGGGAGACTGTTTATCAGTTTTAAAGCACACTGCAGGACATATTGTACATGCTATATGTATCTCCCCATGTTTCTGCTCCAAACACTGGACCGTGCTGGCGTGAGATTCAGCATATGAAGAGCAATCACAATAGGAGACTGTGATGCACATTAAGCCAGAGTGCAGGGAGAAATCAAGCCAAATCTCATTTGTAAATATGGGTTTTTAAAGGATTTCTTCCTGCTTTGAGTGCCACATACATATCTGACGCTATGGTCATGAATTATGTCTCGTCATGTGTTCTGAAATAACAAAATGAGGGGAAACCCACTCTGTATTATAACCATTCTCTTTCCTTTATTGTATTGGTGTATTCAAGCAATGATTTCCTTCTCATTCTAACTTAATTTGGAATGCTTTTTTGACTAATTTAATATGAATTATTTCTGGGTTGCCAGAGCTGCAGGATGAGTTGACAAAAAGGTTTAAGCTACTCTTGACCTCTCCACTGGCCTCAGAGACAGGTTCACTCTCTAGGTTAAAAAAAACACATTTATTTCTGAATAAAAGTTTCTCTAGCAGGAAAAATTATTCCCAATCAGTAAGGCATAGATGTGTGTACATGTGTTAGAGATACAGTCTTGGACTAAAATCATTAGAAGCATTTCTTGTAGCACTTTCAGCTGTTTTACTCCAGACAATTACAGTGGGCTTATTTCCCATCCGTTCAGAGAAACACAATTATACCTTTGATGGAGCTTGTAAAATAGCAAATTTGAGCTATTAGCAGGTCAGGGGGAAAAAATGCAGGAGAAAATGAGAGCGCTGTCGCTGCCTGTAGCTAAAGCCTCACCCACGCCAACAGTTGTGAATTTGGCCCCTCCATAGGGAGGGGCCATCTGGCAGTGGTTTGAGGGTCTGAGGTACATTAGTGCCATAGACTGGGAGGAAAACCATTAAGACAAAAACACAAGCTGATTTACTATTTTTAGACAGTATTGCCTAACAAGGACTTTCCTATTCCTCTAAATCTCGTGGCTCATGATGCGAAGAGGGTTTAAAATCCATATTTCAGCTGTCTTAATGGCCACGCTGTCGCTGTTATATTTAGCAGTGTGGTCAGGGTTTGGGTTTTAGCGCCCCACATGTTTCCTCTGTGTCTACCTCATCTTAGTGATGGGGTCTGTGCTGCAATGCTGTCCGTGTTTGTGCGTGTGTGTGCGTGCGTGTGTTTGTGTGCACGTGTATGTATGTTTTTGCACATCAGTGTGGGTGTTTGTGTATCGACTGTACATCCGTGCGTGTGTGTGTGTGGTATGAGAGATAGAGAAGCTTGTGTTCATACAGCACACTCTCCCTAATTCCTGGAAGCTGGAGCCCCTAAATTAGAGGGTGTGTTTAGCCAGAAAAAAATGTATCTGGAGGCTAGAGGGTTGTTAACCCCTTTTCTGCAGTCACAGCTTTTACAGCGGCCGTGACTCTGTGCCTCCATTTCTGCTTTACTGTTCATCTTTTGAAAACACAAACCCCCAGGGTTGAGTACTCCATAGCCACATCGGAGGATATACCCAGCTTTCCCCTCACCTCCAGCCAGCAGGGGCAGTGCTGAGGTGGGCAGGGTGGAGGATGGCGGTGCACAGTGCTGGTAGTTCTGGGAGTGCATCAGGGATATACAGTTGAAGTTTACATACACTTAGGTTGGAGGCATTAAAACTCATTTTTCAACCACTCCACACATTTCTTGTTAACAAACTATAGTTTTGGCAAGTCTGTTAGGACATCTACTTTGTGCATGACACAAGTAATTTTTCCAACAATTGTTTACAGACAGATTATTTCACTTATAATTCACTGTGTCACAATTCCAGTGGATCAGAAGTTTACATACACTAAGTTGACTGTGCCTTTAAACAGCTTGGAAAATTCCAGAAATTATGTCATGGCTTTAGAAGCATCTGATAAGCTAATTGACATCATTTGAGTCAACTGGAAGTGTACCTGTGGATGTATTTCAAGGCCTACCTTCAAACTCAGTGCCTCTTTGCTTGACATCATTGGAAAATCAAAAGAATCAAAAGTCCTCCACAAGTCTGGTTCATCCTTGAGAGCAATTTCCAAATGCCTGAAGGTACCACGTTCATCTGTACAAACAATAATATGCAAGTATAAACACCATGGGACCACGCATCCGTGATGCCGCTCAGGAAGGAGACGCGTTCTGTCTCCTAGAGATGAACGTACTTTGGTGAGAAAAGTGCCAATCAATTCCAGAACAACAGCAAAGGACCTTGTGAAGATGCTGGAGGAAACGGGTACAAAAGTATCTATATCCACAGTAAAACGAGTCCTATATCGACATAATCTGAAAGGCCGCTCAGCAAGGAAGAAGCCCCTGCTCCAAAACCGCCATAAAAAAAGCCAGACTACGGTTTGCAACTGCACATGGGGACAAAGATCGTACTTTTTGTGGAAATGTCCTCTGGTCTGATGAAACAAAAATAGAACTGTTTGGCCATAATGACCATCGTTATGTTTGGAGGAAAAAGGGGGGCGCTTGCAAGCCGAAGAACACCATCCCAACCGTGAAGCACGGGGGTGGCAGCATCATGTTGTAGGGGTGCTTTGTTGCAGGAGGGACTGGTGCACTTCACAAAATAGATGGCATCATGAGGCAGGAAAATTATGTGGATATATTGAAGCAACATCTCAAAACATCAGTCAGGAAGTTAAAGCTTGGTCGCAAATGGGTCTTCCAAATGGACAATGGCCCCAAGCATACTTCCAAAGTTGTGGCAAAATGGCTTAAGGACAACAAAGTCAAGGTATTGGAGTGGCCATCAGAAAGCCCAGACCTCAATCCTAGAGAAGATTTGTGGGCAGAACTGAAAAAGTGTGTGCGAACAAGGAGGCCTACAAACCTGACTCAGTTACACCAGCTCTGTCAGGTGGAATGGGCCAAAATTCACCCAAATTATTGTGGTTAGCTTGTGGAAGGCTACCCGAAACGTTTGACCCAAGTTCAACAATTTCAAGGCAATGCTACCAAATACTAATTGAGTGTATGTAAACTTATGACCCACTGGGGATGTGATGAAAGAAATTATTCAGACATTTCACATTCTTAAAATAAAGTGGTGATCCTAACTGACCTAATACAGGGAATTTTTACTAGGATTAAATGTCAGGAATTGTGAAAAACTGAGTTTAAATGTATTTGGCTAAGGTGTATGTAAAATTCCGACTTCAACTGTATGCTTAGCATGCAGAACAAGGAGGAAGATGTCATGGACAGAGCCCATACTCTTACACACTGAACTCCCAAAGCTCTGGTTTAACTCGTCTCCATCCTATGCTCTTCTGTGGATGATGGCTGTACGTATTCAGTTTGATATGTAAATAGCAGTATGGTCTTTGGTCACTGAATGTTCAAACCAATGAGTTATAACATGATTCAACCATATTGTTAAAAAAGATCAACTTATGTTCCATTCTACAGTAATGTCATTATTCTCTTCATTTGACTTAAATGCTCGTGGTGCAACTCATCAGTGTCATTTTTCAATTTGATAAATAGCCTAATCTTTGACTCAATCTTTTTTTGTTCTTGGAATGAGTGTTGATAGTGGTTGTTGAGATGATAGAATAACTTAGGTGTGTGATGTTTACACTGTGTATGGTTACAGTTACAACATGTGCGCACCTCATCCATTGCACTTCTATCTCTAATCCCCTGTCCTCACATGATGGATGCTATTGACTATTGTTGTAAATATGCTTGCAGGTCTTTGGGGTATGCTGTTTGAAAAACAATTAAAAACAGCAATGGTGATTGTGATTGATGATTTTGCGGATGCATTTATTTCATAAAATGATTGAAAAAATAAAATGGACAGTAAAAAAATGTGTTATTGCTTTTTTTCTGATTCATTCTGCATGGATATGAGTATGATACTCTAACTTTTGTCTCCCATTGACATCAATATGCATTTCACAGTTTAAGTTTTTTGTGACCAACAGAAACATTGAGTAGATGGCTAGAGGCCTGCGCTTACGCAGGATTTGGTTCTGGGTGCAATTAAATCCATGTGTTATGGTAGAATTATGTCTTTCACTGCATCCAACACACCTGGATCCTGCCACATCTGAACGTATATATTGCCCATAAGCAATAAACGTTAACACAACCCCAACAGAGCCATGGTAACTCCATGTTAAAGCACACATACAAACCTCTGGACAGTTGTAAGCAGGAGGCCAAGTAGAGTATGATAAGCAGACCTGCAATTTAGGCTCAGCTGTATTTTCTAAGTGTAGGTGTTTATGTATAGGACACAATTATTGCAGGGCCAAATCCCCCTCAAAAAAGGGAGAGAAAGTGGATGGGTGTTCTTTACCTTTTCTCCTGTAGGTTCTCCGTGAGGTGAGCCAGTGTGGCCCCGTCACATTCCAGATAATGTGCGGGGCCTTGGATGTTGGTGTGTGAAACAGGAGTTACTTTGACTGTTGGTGTCTCTGTCTCTCTGTCTCCCTTATTTGTTGCAACCTGCAAGCACGGCATAAGCATGCACAACTCCACAAGGATACAGCTCAAATTATCTACAGGAGGTTTTCTGTAAAGTATTTGAAAACATTAAAGAATTCTGCATAATGCACATTTCATTTGCTAGCTAGCACAGTGACTAAACACTATCAAAGGAAAATACAAAAGCACATATTTGAAGTTGCTTTTAATACACTATATTGAGAAGTGGCTGGAAATAACATCTAAAATAACACACTTATGATCAGTGGTTAAATTGGGATTTGGGAGGTGGAGGGTGATATAATTTACTAGCCTAGGTAATATGATACTGACAAAAGCACATATTACAGCATACAACAGGTCAAGGAAGTGGATGAAAATAAAATGATGCTGACATCTAAAATGTAATTTTCCCCTCCAGAAATGAGCCCAATAACATATTGGTCCATATTATCAGGAAGGTGTCCTATTTAGCAATACTCATTATCACCTGATGTAGCCCACCTAATGTAGCATAGTGGCTAGAAATAAATAGGGGTTTTCCATCTGCGTTTATAGCTAGTTAGAAACATATTGATGACTTGAATGTCCCCCCAAAAAAACATTCCACTGGCACTCAGCCAACCAAGGATCATGTACTGTGAATATAATGTAGGCCTACCAGTTACACCTGACCCTTGTTACATTTATCTGCGGTCTTCCATATGCATTCATGCCACTGGTGACCATTAAAGCACATACAGTGCCTTTGGAAAATATTCAGACCCCTTGACTTTTTCCACATTTTGTTATGTTACAACCTTATTCTAAAATGGATTAAATATAAAAAATCTGGAGCAATCGACTTAATAATTACAAAGCGAAAACAGGTTTTTAGAAATGTTTGCACATATTAAAAATACAAAACAGAAATACCTTATCTATCTAAGTATTCAGACCCTTTCCTATGAGACTCAAAATTGAGCTCAGGAGCATCCTGTTTCCATTGATCATCCTTGAGATGTTTCTACAACTTGATTGCAGTCCACCTGTGGTAAATTAAAATGAGTGGACATGATTTGGAAAGGCACACCTGTCTATATAAGGTCACACAGTTGACAGTGCATGTCAGAGCAAAAACCAAGCCATGAGGTCGAAGGAATTGTCCGTAGAGCTCCGAGACAGGATTGTGTCGAGGCACAGATCTGGGGAAGGGTGCCAAAAAACGTCTGCAGCATTGGAGGTCCCCAAGAACACAGTGGCCTCCATCATACTTAAATGGAAGAAGTTTGGAACCACCAAGACTCTTCCTAGAGCTGGCCGCCCAGACAAACTGAGCAATCGGGGGAGAAGGGCCTTGGTCAGGGAGGTGACCAATAACCTGATGGTCACTCTAACAGAGCTCTAGAGTTCCTCTGTGGAGATGGGAGAACCTTGCAGAAGGACAACCATCTCTGCAGCACTCTACCAATCAGGTCTTTATGGTAGAGTGGCCAGACGGAAGCCTCTCCTCAGTAAAAGGCACATGACAGCCCGCCCGGAGTTTGTCAAAAGGCATCTAAAGACTCTCAGACCATGAGACACAAGATTCTCTGGTCTGTTGAAAACAAGACTGAACTCTTTGGCCTGAATGCCAAGCAATCATGCCTGGAGGAAACCTGGCACCATCCCTACGGTGAAGTATGGTGGTGGAAGCATCATGTGGTGGGGTTGTTTTTCAGCAGCAGGGACTGGGAGAATAGTCAGGATGGAGGAAAAGATGAATGGAGCAAAATACAGAGAGATCCTTGATGCCTGCTTCAGAGCATCAAGGACCTCAGACTGGGGTGAAGGTTCACCTTCCAAAAGGACAATGATCCTAAGAACACAGCCAAGACAACGCAGTAGTGGCTTTGGGACAAGTCTCTGAATGTCCTTGAGTGGCCCATTCAGAACCTGGATTTGAACCCGAACAAACATCTCTGGAGAGAGATTAGATCCTACAATCTAAGCTTGATGCCCTCAATCTCACACAAATTTTCAATGAACCTACCAGGTATAACCCCAAATCCGTAAACACGGGCACCCTCATAGATATCATCCTAACCAACTTGCCCACCAAATACACCTCTGCTGTTATCAACCAAGATCTCAGCGATCACTGCCTCATTCCCTGTATCTGTAATGGGTCTGCAGTCAAACGGCCACCCCTCATCACTGTCAAACGCTCCCTAAAACACTTCAGCGAGCAGGCCTTTCTAATCGACCTGGCCCGGGTATCCTGGAAGGATATTGACCTCATCCCGTCAATAGAGGATGCCTGGTTATTCTTTAAAAGTGCTTTCCTCACCATCTTAAATAAGCATGCCCCATTCAAAAAATGTAGAACCAGGAACAGATATAGCCCTTGGTTCACTCCAGACCTGACTGCCCTTGACCAGCACAAAAACATCATGTGACGTAGTGCATTAGCATCGAATAGAAACCGCGATATGCAACTTTTCAGAGAAGTTAGGAACCAATATACACAGGCAGTTAGGAAAGCTAAGGCTAGCTTTTTCAAACAGAAATGTGCATCCTGTAGCACTAACTCAAAAAGGTTCTGGGACACTGTAAAGTCCATGGAGAATAAGAGCATCTCCTCCCAGCTGCCCACTGCACTGAGGCTAGGAAACACTGTCACCACCGATAAATCCACTATAATTGAGAATTTCAATAAGCATTTTCTACAGCTGGCCATGCTTTCCACCTGGCTACCCCTACCCCGGTCAACTGCCCGGCACCCCCCACAGCAACTCGCCCAAGCATCCCCCATTTCTCCTTCACCCAAATCCAGATAGCTGATGATCTGAAAGAGCTGCAAAATCTGGACCCCTACAAATCAGCCGGGCTAGACAATCTGGACCCTCTCTTTCTAAAATGATATGTCAAAATTGTTGCAACCACTATTACTAGCCTGTTCAACCTCACTTTTGTTTCGCCTGAGATTCCCAAAGATTGGAAAGCTGCCGCGATCATCCCCCTCTTCAAAGGGCGAGACACTCTAGACCCAAACTGCTGCAGACCTAAATCTGTCCTATCCTGCCTTTCTAAGGTCTTCGAAAGCCAAGTTAACATCCCACCATACCTTCTCCACTATGCAATCTGTTTTCCGTGCTGGTCATGGGTGCACTTCAGCCACGCTCAAGGTCCTAAACGATATCATAACCACCATTGATAAGAGACATTACAGTGCAGCCGTATTCAGCGACCTGGCCAAGGCTTTTGACTCTGTCAATCCCCACATTCTTATCGGCAGACTCAACAGCCTTGGTTTCTCAAATGATTGCCTCGCCTGGTTCACCAACTACACCAACTCATGGCTGGCTGACGGCTCTGGACGCTCATGGCTGGCTGACGGCTCTGGACGCTCATGGCTGGCTGACGGCTCTGGACGCTCATGGCTGGCTGGCGGCTCTGGCAGGTCCTGTCTGGCTGGCGGCTCTGGCAGATCCTGTCTGGTTGGCGGCTCTGGCAGATCCTTTCTGGTTGGAGGCTCTGGCAGATCCTGTCTGGTTGGCGGCTCTGGCAGATCCTGTCTGGTTGGCGGCTCTGGCAGATCCTGTCTGGTTGGCGGCTCTGGCAGATCCTGACTGACGAATGGCTCTAGCGGCTCCTGACTGACTAACGGCTCTGACGGCTCGGGACAGACGGGCGGCTCTAATGGCTCGGGACAGACGGATGGCTCAGACGGCACTGGGCAGACGGATGGCTCAGATGGCGCTGGGGAGACGGATGGCTCAGATGGCACTGGGCAGACGGATGGCTCTGGCCGGATGAGGCGCACTGTAGGTCTGGTGCGTGGTGCCGGAACTGGAGGCACCGGGCTAAGGACACGCACCTTCAGGCTAGTGTGGGGAGAAGGAACAGGGCATACTGGACCCTGGGGACGCACATTAGGCCTATTGCGTGGTGCCGGAACTGGTGGTACCAGGCTGGGGACACGCATCTCAGGGCTAGTGCGGGGAGCAGCAACAGGATGCACAGGACTCTGGAGACGCACAGGAGGCTTGGTGCGTGGTGCCGGAATTGGTGGTACCGGGCTGGAGACACGCACCATAGGGCGAGTGCGTGGAGGAGGAACAGGGCTCTGGAGACACACTGGAAGCCTGTTGCGTGGTGTAGGCACTGGTGGAACTGGACTGGGGCGGGGAGGTGGCGCCGGAAATACCGGACCGTGCAGGCGTACTGGTTCCCTTGAGCACCGAGCCTGCCCAACCTTACCTGGTTGAATGATCCCCGTCGACCGACCAGTGCGGGGAGGTGGAATAACCCGCACCGGGCTATATAGGCGAACCGGGGACACCATGCATAAGGCTGGTGCCATGTATGCCGGCCCGAGGAGATGCACTGGAGACCAGACGTGTTGAGCCGGCTTCATGGCACCTGGCTCAATGCCCAATCTAGCCCTACCAGTGCGGGGAAGTGGAATAACCCGCACCGGGCTATGAACACGTACAGGAGACACCGTGCGCTCTACTGCGTAACACGGTGTTCGCCTGTACTCCCGCTCTCCACGGTTAGCCTGGGAAGTGGGCGCAGGTCTCCTACCTGCCCTCGGCCCACTACCTCTAAGCCCCCCCCCAAGAAATTTTTTGGGCTGACTCACAGGCTTCCTACCGTGTCGTCGTGCTGCCTCCATTCGCCGGTATCCCTCCTCGCACTGCGCCAGAGAATCCCAGGCGGGCTCCGGCACTCGCCCTGGGTCGATCGCCCACCTGTCGATCTCCTCCCACGTAGTGTAGTCCAGATTAAGCTCCCATTGCCATTCCTCCTTGCGCTGCTCCTGTTGCCGCTTATCACGCTGCTTGATCCCGCATTGGTGGGTAATTCTGTCACGATCGTCTTGCGAAGAGAGTGAGGACCAAAATGCAGCGTGTGGAAAGTACATCATCTTTATTAAAGAAAGAAGACGAAAACGACACGAACACTATACAACTAAACAAAACAACAAAACAGACTACCGTGAAGCTAATCAAACATAAGTGCTGACACTAAACACTTAGACATAGACAATTACCCACAAATGCATGATGCCCATGGCTGCCTTAAATATGGCTCCCAATCAGAGACAAATGAAAGACATCTGTCTCTGATTGAGAACCACTCAGGCAACCATAGACATACCTAGACACATTCACTCAACACAAACTCATACACTACACCCAACACCACCTTTACCATATAACCACCCAAAACGACAAAACACAAACATTCCCCATGTCACACCCTGACCTAACTAAAATAATAAAGAAAACAAAGAATACTAAGGCTAGGGCGTGACACACACACATCGTTTTTGTGATGTTGTGAGGTAACCCATCTATTGTGGCTACCATTAAAACAGGGTTGCCAACTTTTGAAAAAAGTGAGACTCTGTGTTCGAATACTCAAACTAACCGTACTATTTGTGACGTGAATTGAGTATATAGTATGCGTATTGGTCATAGTATGGATATAGTTAGTATGCCAAAAGTTCCCAGATTCGTACTAGATTCGTCAAAATACGAAGTATACGTTCAGTGGACACTATTTCCGTACTTTTAGGGCCCATAATGTAATTCTTCAGAAAATGGGCATGACTTCACAACGTTTTCAGATTTGAAGAAAATGGATGAAAATATGCAGCCAAAGTCAGATACAAATTCATTGCTTTAACTATAGTAATTATGTCAAATGTTAAGAAAATGTTGAGGAATGTAATTAAGTGTCACGATCGTCAAAGGGACTGAGAGAGGACCAAGGCGCAGCGCGTGGAAAGTACATCTTCTCTTTATTAGAAGAATGACAAAACGAAACAAAAACAACAAACAGACGAACGTGAAGCTATAAATGACTAAGTGCAAAAAACATGCAACATAGACACATACATAGACAATTCCCCACAAACAGCTAAAGCCTATGGTTGCCTTAAATATGGCTCCCAATCAGAGACAACAATAACCAGCTGTCTCTAATTGAGACCCAATTCAGGCAACCATAGACTTTCCTAGAACCTACACTCAACAATAGACACAGCTAGACACATTCACTCAACACAAACCCATACACTACACCCAACACCGCCTTTACCATATAACCACCCAAAACCGACAAAACACAAACATTCCCCATGTCACACCCTGAACTAACTAAAATAATAAAGAAAACAAAGAATACTAAGGCCAGGGCGTGACATAACCCCCCCCTTAAGGTGCGAACTCCGGGCGCACCAGCACATAGTTTAGGGGAGGGTCTGGGTGGACGTCCGTCCACGGCGGCGGCTCCGGCACTGGTTGTGGTCCCCACCCCACCATAGTCACTACCCGCTTTCGTAGCCTTCTCCAAATGGCCACCCTCCACCTTAACCCCACTGGACTAAGGGGCAGCACCGGACTAAGGGGCAGCACCGGACTAAGGGGCAGCACCGGACTAAGGGGCAGCACCGGACTAAGGGGCAGCACCGGGATAAGGGGCAGCACCGGGATAAGGGGCAGCTCCGGACTGAGGGACGGATCCTGGCTGGATGACGGCTCTGGCAGATCCTGGCTGGACGGCTCTGGCGGATCCTGGCTGGACGGCTCATGGTTGGCTGACGGATCTGGATGCTCATGGTTGGCTGACGGATCTGGCTGCTCATGGCTGGCTTACGTATCTGGCTGCTCATGGCTGGCTGACGTATCTGGCTGCTCATGGCTGGCTGACGGATCTGGCTGCTCATGGCTGGCTGACGGATCTGGCTGCTCATGGCTGGCTGACGGATCTGGCTGCTCATGGCTGGCTGACGGATCTGGCTGCTCATGGCTGGCTGACGGATCTGGCTGCTCATGGCTGGCTGACGGCTCTGGACGCTCATGGCTGGCTGACGGCTCTGGACGCTCATGGCTGGCTGACGGCTCTGGCAGATCCTGTCTGGTTGGCGGCTCTGGCAGATCCTGTCTGGTTGGCGGCTCTGGCAGATCCTGTCTGGTTGGCGGCTCTGGCAGATCCTGACTGACGAATGGCTCTAGCGGCTCCTGACTGACTAACGGCTCTGATGGCTCGGGACAGACGGGCGGCTCTGACGGCACTGGGCAGACGGATGGCTCAGATGGCGCTGGGGAGACGGATGGCTCAGATGGCGCTGGGGAGACGGATGGCTCAGATGGCGCTGGGGAGACGGATGGCTCAGATGGCGCTGGGGAGACGGATGGCTCAGATGGCGCTGGGGAGACGGATGGCTCAGATGGCGCTGGGGAGACGGATGGCTCTGGCCGGAATAGGCGCACTGTAGGCCTGGTGCGTGGTGCCGGAACTGGAGGCACCGGGCTAAGGACACGCACCTTCAGGCTAGTGCGGGGAGAAGGAACAGGGCATACTGGACCCTGGGGACGCACATTAGGCCTAGTGCGTGGTGCCGGAACTGGTGGTACCGGGCTGGGGACACGCATCTCAGGGCTAATGCGGGGAGCAGCAACAGGATGCATGTATGCCGGCCCGAGGAGACGCACTGGAGACCAGATGCGTTGAGCCGGCTTCATGACACCTGGCTCAATGTCCAATCTAGCCCTATCAGTGCGGGGAGGTAGAATAACCCGCACCGGGCTATGAACACGTACAGGAGACACCGTGCGCTCTACTGCGTAACACGGTGTTCGCCCGTACTCCCGCTCTCCACTGTTAGCCTGGGAAGTGGGCGCAGGTCTCCTACATGCCCTCGGCCCACTACCTCTAAGCCCCCCCCCCCCCCCCAAGAATTTTTTGGGGCTGACTCACAGGCTTCCTACCGCGTCGTCGTGCTGCCTCCATTCGCCGGTATCCCTCCTCACACTGAGCCAGAGAATCCCAGGCTGGCTCCGGCACTCGCCCTGGGTCAATCGCCCACCTGTCGATCTTCTCCCACGTAGTGTAGTCCAGATTATGCTCCCATTTCCATTCCTCCTTGCGCTGCTCCTGTTGCCGCTTTTCGCGCTGCTTGATCCCGCATTGGTTGGGGAATTCTGTCACGATCGTCAAAGGGACTGAGAGAGGACCAAGGCGCAGCGCGTGGAAAGTACATCTTCTCTTTATTAGAAGAATGACAAAACGAAACAAAAACAACAAACAGACGAACGTGAAGCTATAAATGACTAAGTGCAAAAAACAATGCAACATAGACACATACATAGACAATTCCCCACAAACAGCTAAAGCCTATGGTTGCCTTAAATATGGCTCCCAATCAGAGACAACAATAACCAGCTGTCTCTAATTGAGACCCAATTCAGGCAACCATAGACTTTCCTAGAACCTACACTCAACCATAGACACAGCTAGACACATTCACTCAACACAAACCTATACACTACACCCAACACCCCCTTTACCATATAACACCCAAAACCGACAAAACACAAACATTCCCCATGTCACACACTGACCTAACTAAAATAATAAAGAAAACAAAGAATACTAAGGCCAGGGCGTGACATTAAGTAATAACTTTTGAAACTATTTTCGTTACACGTTATGTTGGCTGACAATTTGCTAGCTACGCTATCCTTACGAACCGCATAGCATTACAGCAGTATGTACCGGTATGTTAGCTAGTTACCTAAAGTTAGTTGGCTACTCAAACTTGCCAGGCAGTATATTAACTGTTTGCTATCTAACTAACTACCCAACGTTGATTGACTTGATTATTTACATTATTCTTAGCTAAGTGGTATAGTTGTTGTGCGTTTCAATGGACATTGTTAATTCTGGCTATCTACTCTGATTTCAGAGCAACACCCATTGAATATGGCCGGTGTCAGTAAACATCCGCAAAAAAAAGCGCAATTAAATTATTGCCAACAGCACAGTTAGATTCACCAACGCTTTGAAAAATGGTCTGAGTGAGGTGTTCCCTGATTTGTGTCTGGAAGTAGCTAGCCAACGTTAGCCAGTTAGCTTGGGTGTATGACTGCCGTTAAATGCTCAGATCAACCCTACTCCTAGGCCAGAGAGTCCATTGTGGGCTTTGAACACTCCGAGAGCAAAATGCTCTGAATTTACGAACGGACAATCTGACAATGCTCTGGATTTACGAACACACATACCGCACTCAGGCACTCCAGATTGAATTTACGAACACACCCAGAATCATAAAATGTTTAGCTAGTCATTTGTTATGCTAACAAGCAAGCAAGAGGTTGCATAGCAACAGCATCAACTTCCAGTAGACAGGCGAAGCTCTAGAACGCTCAACTGAAACGATACCATTCATTTACAGTATACTAAAATTAACTAATAGTATGTAGTATATACTCATTAACTATGTAGCATACGGTATGTTAGTAGGGGTATTCGAATACAGCCATGCCTCGAGTGGGGTCGAGGTGTCCTCCTCCAGGAAAATGTTGCTGTTTTAAAGCTAATTTCCTTCAATTTTACGTATTTTGACATGGCTTAGGCATATGACCAGGGTAAAAAAATAAAACACAGGTCAGGTGTACTCAGAATGCTTTGAACATTAAAGGGACACTCAAAATTTGACGACTTTGTTACTTTGCGATTTTTGGGGGATGAGATTTGAAGTTTTAGGTGGTTTGACACTTTATACAGACAGTAATGAAGTTAGATGGGGAGACAGGGAAATGGGAGTACCAGTGGGAATGTGTATGATGTGTATGTGTAAAGCTGTATGTGACACGTGCTGGCAATGTTACCACTATACCACGTGTCAAACTTATTTTCGCATGTACTTGACTGATGGGTTACGGTCACTAATTAGTAAAGAACTCCCCTCACCTGGTTGTCTAGGTCTTAATTGAAAGGAAAAAACAAAAATCTGCAGACACTAGGCCCTGCATGGAAGGATTTTGACACCCCTGCACTACACCAATGCTCTGCACAGGAAATACAAATCTTAATGGTTTACGGCACTGGGAATCCAAATAATAGATTGTAGTCTCCTTGTCCATAGACTGCTTTCAAAGTAAGGATACAAACATTTTGTATTTTGTAATTTTGGTGAACTACTGTATCTCTTTAAAATAGTGCTGGAAGAAAATCCTGCTTCCCCTCCAGGAGGGTTGGCCACCCCTGATCTACGTTTCCCAAGTGCTGGGTGTTTGAAGATGTTCTTGTTTTAACAACCCAACCTTGAAGAAAAATGGCATGATTATCAATATTCAGGTGGTTTATGCCTACTAGTTGAAAATCCTTGCCATCATCTTACTCTTCATAGACAAAATGCTATGTGTTTATGAGTTTTGAGTCCCCCTTACAATCTCTACCTAGCATGTGCACAATGCTAAAATGTCAAACAGTATATTTGAGGCCTGGAGCATTTAATATCCAATGCTTATTTGTAGGACTTATTAAAAAGTGTCCATGAAAGGCTGCAAAAATACATAGCCTCATATAAATAATTTTCAAAGACACAAGTAGGCATATCAGATTTGAAATATGCGATTTCACTGGCAAAATTGGGAAGACGTGGAATTTATTTATTTACCGTTATTTTACCAGGTAAGTTGACTGAGAACACATTCTCATTTGCAGCAACGACCTGGGGAATAGTTACAGGGGAGAGGAGGGGGATGAATGAGCCAATTGTAAACTGGGGATTATTAGGTGACCATGATGGTTTGAGGGCCAGATTGGGAATTTAGCCAGGACACCGGGGTTAACACCCCTGCTCTTACGATAAGTGCCATGGGATCTTTAATGACCTCAGAGAGTCAGGACACCCGTTTAACGTCCCATCCGAAAGACGGCACCCTACACAGGGCAGTGTCCCCAATCACTGCCCTGGGGCATTGGGATATTTTTTAGACCAGAGGAAAGAGTGCCTCCTACTGGCCCTCCAACACCACTTCCAGCAGCATCTGGTCTCCCATCCAGGGACTGACCAGGACCAACCCTGCTTAGCTTCAGAAGCAAGCCAGTAGTGGTATGCAGGGTGGTATGCTGAATAATAACATACTGTAAATGTGTGGAATAACAGTAGTGTTTTTGCTGACAATCACACTAAATACCCTTTATTTTTAGCCCATTGTTAAGAATGAGAATTGTTCTACTGATCAGACTAAATGTATTAAATTGATAATAAAATCTCCTGAAGACATGTTGACAAATCTGCCCCTACACCTTAACCACATATCGTTTCTAGTCATGTTGAAGAGATTAAAAATATTCCTGGAGTGATTGATGCACGTCGGCTGAACTCAGGTGCAGTTACGATATATTAACTACAGAGTCAGAGCATTTATGCCAAGACCATTGCAGTGTGATCATTGTAAAGATTTTGGTCATGTTTCAAGTGTTTGCAGAAGGGAGAGGTCGAAATGTCCAAGTTGTGGAAAAGATCATATTATGTGTTATAGAAGTGATGAAAATGTGACATGTTTCAATTGTGATGGGAACCATGAAACCATGTATTTTGAATGCCCCACAAGGGTGAAAAAGAATGAAGCATCCAAAGTCAGGGCTATCCAGAGCACATAATATGCAGCAGCTGTTAAAAGGGTTGAGGGTGTGAATGGTGCACTTGAAGAGTCCATGGTGGTGAATAGGCCTCCACTGCAGGCTGTAGGGTTTGCCTTTCACCAGCAGGATCCTGACATTTTAAAGGTTAAGAAGGTGGACATAATAGCTATGGTGATAGACGGCACTGCCAAGGTGGAGAGAAGGTCCAGGAATATAGAAATCATTGTGGAAGCGGCGGAACGGTTCCTGGGGCTGAAAGATTTATCGGTGAAGGAGTTACATGGAATATTGTCACAAGCCCTAGAGCCTGAGAAGGGCGATGTGGAGAATTGAAAGAAGGAAAAAATGGGAGTTTTGTCTTGTCAATGTACTATTTTTATTTTGGTGGAATAAGTAATTTTTCTATCACGTATGGATATTTATTTTTATCTTGTTTTGGTTTCAACCCTTCCAGTTGGTGGCGTGTTCGGGTTGTTATATGCCATAAAACCCACAGAAGAAGAAGAAGAAGCATGTATAGACCAATCATTTGCTTGAATGTGCGTTGGTTCCCAGTTCTGTGGCATGACAGGACAATGATGGTTCCACTCGTGATGTTACATTGCAGTCGCAGATGTTCCGATTTCGAAACGATGTGTCTCACAGTTGAAATGTTAACGTACCATATAGAGATATAAGAGGTGTGATCGTGAGAAGAGGGACAAATGCGTGAGAATTGGCAGGTCTGATTACATCTCCATCTAGTTGTCGCGTTGGGGATAACAGTTGTTGACAACTTTAGCATTTTAGCTAAACCTAACTCTTTTCCTAACCTTAAACTCAGTCTCCTAACCTGCAACGTTAATTATCCTAACCTGCTGTCTAAACAAACCACCAGTGCCGATAAACCATCAGCATCACCACAAGACCCGGCCCAATTTAACCGGGGTTTATGATCGCAAAGTTGGTAGTGTTAGCAAGGAAATCTGTTCTAATTAAATGAAAGCTATACTGCTCTCTGGTGGACAGAAGTGTTAGATAATTTGTTTACATGTCGACATGGGTGTCAGAATAGGGCGTTAGGCCACCTCGAGCCGCCAGTACCGCTTCAATGCACCTTGGCATATATTATAGGGGAGGTTACAAAAGTATCAGTACTGGGTGAGCTCTATATGTGAGCGCACCGTGGCGGCTTTGGGTTACAATGTGCTAATCTGTGTATGTATCCGCCAACTGAAAAAGCACACGATCATTTATCGTGGTAATAAAAACGCTCTGATTGGCTTGGTAAGTAATATCGGTAAAATAAGCTATTTCAACCATGTCTGCATTAAATGTCTGTATGCTGCTGAGACAAGTTTGTTTAAAAAATGTTCATGGTGACAGCGCTTCAACAAACAGCGTCCCAAAACAAGTCCACGTCGAAGCAAAAACTGAACGGTCAATTCATGTGCTTTGCATTGCTGAGAATCCACTTGGGTTATTCCTAATATTTTTCATGATTATTCTGTTTCTTATTATTGGGGGTGCGATTTTGAGGGACGGGAGTAGATTAGTAACATAGTCATTAAAACAGATTTTTCACATCATTTATTGTGGAAAAACCTTAGAAAAATTGTTGTTCTGTTCATAAATATGGATTCCCCTTGTTAAGAAACGTACCGCAAGCGACGCGTGTCAATGTTCAGATTGAGCGTTGGGGCTCTTAAAAAAACTACCCAGTATAGAAGACCCCTTCATCCAATGACTCTTATGGGTAATGCAGTGGTCACCGACTGGTCGATCTCCAAGGCATTCCTTGTCGATCAACAAATATTTCAGTAAAAAACCCAAACGGTAAAGCCTTGTGTTTAAAACATGTTTTATTATACTGAACAAAAATATATACACAATATGCAAAAATGTCAAACATGTTGCTGAGTTACAGTTCATATAAGTAAATCAGTCAATTTTAAATAAATTCATTAGACCCTAATCTATGGATTTTAAGTTACTGTAATGAAACAGCAGGGAGCAGGTCTCGAACCCTCGACCTTCTAGCCCGAAGTACGGCGCGCTATCGACTGTGCCGCAAAAGCGGGCTCAAGCGACAGAGTTGATTTCTGCTTATAAACTCAGGGTCGTTACAATACCTTAAAAAAAGGTAGGGGGTGGATCAGAAAGCCAGTCAGTATCTGGTGTGACCACCAGTTGCCTCATGTAGCGTGACACGTCTACTTCGCATAGAGTCGATCAGGCTGTTGATTGTGGCCTGTGGAATGCTGTCCCACTCCTCTTCAATGGCTGTGCAAAGTTGCTGGATATTGGCAGGAACTGGAACACTTTGTTGTACAGGTCAATCCAGAGCATCCCAAACATGCTCAATTGGTGACATATCTGGTGAGTATGAGGGCCATGGAAGAATTGGGACATTTTCAGCTTCCAGGAATTGGGGACAGATCCTTGCGACATGGAGCCGTGCATTATCATGCTGAAACATGAGACAATGGCGGCGGATGAATGGCACGGCAATGGGCCTCAAAATCTCATCACAATATCTCTGTGCATTCAAAATGCCATCAATAAAATGCTATTGTGTTCGTTGTCCGTAGCTTATGCCTGCCTGCCCTGCCCATACCATAACCCCACCACCACGGGGCACTCTGCTCACAACATTGACATACGCAAACTGTTCGCCCACAAGGCACCATACACATGGTCTGTGGTCGTGAGGCTGGTTGGACGTACTACCAAATTCTCTAAAACTACGTCGGAGGTGGCTTATGGTAGAAAAATAAACATTTACATTTTCTTGCAACAGCTCTGGTGGACATTTCTACAGTCAGCATGCCAATTGCACGCTCCTTCAATTTGAGACATCTGTGGCTTGTTGTGTGACAAAACTGCACATTTTAGTGGCCTTTTATTGTCCCCAGCACAAGGTGCACCTGTGTAATGATCATGTTGTTTAATCAGCTTCTTGATTTGTCACACCTGTCAGGTGGATGGATTATTTTGGCAAAGGAGAAATGCTCACTAACAGAGATGTAAACAAATTTGTGCACAAAATTTGAGAGAAATAAGTTTGTGCCAATGGAACATTTCTGGGATCTTTTATTTCAGCTCAGGAAATAAGGGACCAACACTTTACATTGCCTTTATATTTTTGTTCAGTGTAGCTTCACACTGTTGGTGGTAGGTGCACTTGATTCAGCAGCCCGAGTGCCGGGAAGGCAAAGTGTTCCCATTTTTAACCATTTCATGTGTCTGAAGATAGAACTCTGCCTACCCAGCAGGCCCAGTGAGCAAATCAAGTGCACCTAAAGGCCTACCGCTGGCCAATCCGATATCTCAGATCACTGTTGTCCGCAGTTTCCTTGAGTCATACACAGTAAAAATAAGTTTTGAAAGGATGGCAAAGTTAATACTGTGAGATTTCAAAACTTTTAAACCATGAGGAGAGAGAGACTCAACAAATACAGTAATGAGCTGCTTTTTAATGAGTAAGTTTAAGTTGTTATTCAGTACTGTCAACACATGCCATAACCAGCACTGCAGCTGCAATGAATGAGTATAGCAAAGTTTTACGATAAGCTAGCGTTGTTATTATTAATGGCTTGTGTCTTTTTTAATATCAAGGAATATTTAACTTTCTCTGGTCATAGGAGTAACATGAATTGCGTGAGGCAGAAATAATGCAGTGCGACTTGAGATTCACCATTAGCTGGAAGACTGTGTCCCCTTTCCTGTGGAGGCAGGGAGAGTGGAGAGGCAGCCTCACTGCTGCTCCCTCAGACTGACCATGAGATGCAGGCCATCAGTCCAGTAAAAAGTAATACACAAATGATCTATTACCAGTGTGATCATAATACCAAATGTTTTAACTTGTTATGGCTGGGGGCAGTATTGAGTAGCTTGGATGAATAAGGTGCCCAGAGGTGTCCAGAGTAAACTGTCTGCTACTCAGTCCCAGAAGCGAAGATATGCATATTATTAGTATATTTGGATAGAAAACACTCTGAAGTTTCGAAAACTGTTTGAATGATGTCTGTGAGTATAACACAACTCATATGGCAGGCAAAAACCAGAGAAAAAATCCAACCAGGAAGTGGGAAATCTTAGGTTTGTAGGTTTTCAACTCATTGCCTATCGAAGATACAGTGGGATATTGGTCATATTGCACTTCTTAAGGCTTCCACTAGATGTTAACAGTCTTTAGAACCTTGTTTGAAGCTTCTACTGTGAAGTGGGGGCGAATGAGAGGGGACTGAGTCAGAGGTCTGGCAGAGAGCCACGAGCTGACCATGCGCGTTCACGTGAGAGTTAGCTTGCGTTCCATTGCATTTCTAAAGACAAAGGAATTCTCCGGTTGGAACATTATTGAAGATTTATGATTAAAAACATCCTAAAGATTGATTCTATACATCGTTTGACATGTTTCTACGGACTGTAACGGAACTTTTTGACTTTTCGTCTGCTCGCGCGTCATGAATTTGGATTTGTGAACTCAAGGCGCGAACAAAAAGGAGGTATTTGGACATATATTATGAACTTTATCGAACAAATCAAACATTTATTGTGGAACTGGGATTCCTGGGAGTGCATTCTGATGAAGATCATGAAAGGTAAGTGAATATTTATAATGCTATTTCTGACTTCTGTTGACTACACAACATGGCGGATATCTGTTTGGCTAGTTTTGGTCTTTGAGCGCTGTACTCAGATTACTGCATGTTGTGCTTTTTCAGTAAAGCTTTTTTGAAATCTGACACAGCGGTTGCATTAAGGAGAAGTTTATCTAAAGTTCCATGAATAACACTTGTATTTCCATCAACATTTATGATGAGTATTTCTGTAAATTGATGTGGCTCTCTGCAAAATCACCGGATGTTTTTGGAACTACTGAACATAACGCGCCAATGTTTACTGAGATTTTTGGATATAAATATGAACTTTATCGAACAAAACATACATGTACTGTGTAACATGAAGTCCTATGAGTGTCATCTGATGAAGATCATCAAAGATTAGTGATTAATCTTATCTCTATTTCTGCTTTTTGTGACTCCTCTCTTTGGCTGGAAAAAATGGCTGTGTTTTTCTGTGACTTGGCGCTGAGCTAACATAATCGTTTGTGGTGCATTCGTCGTAAAGCCTATTTGAAATCGGACACTGTGGGGGGATTAACAAGAAGTGGATCTTTATAATGGTGTCAAATACTTGTATGTTTGAGGAATTTTAATTATGAGATTTCTGTTGTTTGTATTTGGCGCCCTGCACTTTCACTGGCTGTTGTCATAACGATCCTGTTAGCGGGATCTCAGCCATAAGAAGTTTTAATATATAATTTCAAAATGTTCTGAGAAGAACAACATTGGAAGGGCAATTCAAGCATAGCCAATATGCAGTGATAATGTTTTGGGCCTAAAGCCTACTGCACAAACCTCATTGCTACAGAACTGTTTTTAATTGGTTATTTTTGCATAGGCTTACGTTTTTCATGTTTTCAAAAGATCTGAGCGGTAGAGCTTGGTTTGCATTTTGACTCAGTGACCTTGACTCAGAAAAGGTTGGTGACCAGAGCCGCCAGATCCCTCACTTAGTCAAGTGTTTCCTTTATTTTGGCAGTTATCTATACATGCACAGTGTAAAACACAAATTACTCAAATTATAACTCCTGAATTTCAATTAAAGAGGACATAAAAAACATTATAGTTCAAGTGTAGGACTATGGTAAACATTATTTTTCTTAAAGTCTTGATAGGTTCATCATGCCATCTACCAAAGCCTGTACAGTAGTACAGTGGGATATTTTAGCACAAAGGGGAATTAAAATGGAATAGAATAGAAAAGTAAACTAAACAAATGTATGGATCATCATCACTGTGTAGCCTATATTTTCTTTCTCTCTCTTCTCTGAGACAAAAATAATGAGAGC
Organism: Salvelinus fontinalis; assembly: GCF_029448725.1. NCBI lineage: Eukaryota > Metazoa > Chordata > Actinopteri > Salmoniformes > Salmonidae > Salvelinus > Salvelinus fontinalis. The sequence continues at coordinate 33,635,039 of NC_074695.1, forward strand.
AAGCAATGTGACCCCCCCCTAAAAAAAATATATTCTCTAACAAAAAGTTACGTTTCATAATAGAAAGAAATCGAACATTCTAGATCCACTTCTTGTTCTTGAGCTAGGAGGCAGACAGAGGGGAATAGCAGTTGCGCACGCGCAAAGGTTCGCCACTTAGTAACGGAGGCAGCGCTTTCGGAGTGTGGACGAGAAACAAACTGCGTTGGCCGAGAAGCACGTTGCTCCAAGGAAGGACTTGTAAGTGAAGTAGGCTTCATCCACGAGAAGAAACAACAAGGAGCTCGAGGTAAGCGTCTAATTACTTTGTAATGTAAATATGTCTTACACAATGTATCACTTAAATGTTAAACTACAATGACATGTGTTTGGGTGACAGGCATGATTCTTCTGTGGATATTAAACTTGTCCGCACGCGTGCGGAATGTTGTTTCATGATGGAGTATTGTTAGCTAATGTAACGTTTGCTAGTTACAGCAAGATCATTTGTTTAGGTTAAAGTTGATCAACTCAAGTGAAGCATCGAATTGCACTGATTATTTTTGTTTGCGGCATGTTGCAACTCTTCTTCAGATATGGAGTTTTCTGTGTGTTCTCGAGCCGTGGTTAATTGCTTACTCTGCAACTAGACAGTACAGCAGAAGCAGGTCTACAAGGCCCGGCAAAGTAAATAGCTAATTGACAGCGGCTGCGTCCTATGAAATGTCTATCTTCGGATCTGTCATCAGCTTCTACCCAATGAGCTTATTCGACATCGGGGCAGCTGCATTAGCAAAACGCGGACACTAGCTTTTTGTTTTTACATAATTATATGGTTTTCACTGTTTAACATCATATTTACGTTATGAGGTTAACGTTAGTGAAGAAAGCGTTATTTGTAAAGGAAATAATTGTGCGGCAGTTCTGTCGACGTTGCACGCACGTTTCATCCGCGAGCTTGTTGAGTCAGATAATTATATAATCTGATCTGTCGCTGTTTTTGATAGCATGTTTTAATAAACCTGAGTGTTATTTAACGTCATCTTAAATGCGCTGTATAATTGCTTTTTTATTTTTTATTATTCTCATCAAATCAGTTTTGTTAGAGCTTCTGAGAATGTAAACAACATTGGCACTCATTGTGCGCCATTTGCGTAACTTTTGTCAGGCTTGTTCTGTCTATCACTCAATGCTGCGCATGTCATAAAAATCTACAGAGGCCTATCATGGCCAGTTTTGGAGGGATTTGCTGCTTTATAAATACTAGCAGAATGTTGTTACTTTCTATTCTTCAAAATGTATTTTATTCCAGTCATGTCAATGCTTAAAATGGCTAAGCGTCATTCATGCACACATACAAATCAGTGTCAGAATTAGCTATACGGTATTATTGGTCTCCAACTGAAGGTGTCAGTTACACTGAAAAGAGGAAATCCAACAGTCAGTCAGTAGACCCACTGTGGGTATTATGAAAGTATTGTTTATGCTAAAATTAAACCAAGTAGCTTATCATTATAGATGTTACATTGGATTGTTTAAACTATTTCCCTGCTGACATGAGAGAGGATGAAAAAAAAAAAAACAATTGTTGATGAAGCCGATCAACTGGCATTCTCCACAATTTATGGCCTGATTGCACAACCATCTTCCTCTTGCTGAAATAAGGTCTAGTTGGCATTTTTGGGAAAATATATTTGATTTGATGACTTTGAAATGAAAATGATTTTGATTTGGTGCAGCAGTTGAATGGGGTTTTCAGAGTCTGAAATGCAGAGTATGAAGAGTAACATAAGTCCTGTTTTAGTTCTCTGCTGACAGTATCATCTGAGCCCAGACAGACATTCCCAGACTCAATTGAGTCAATAATGCAGCATTTATACAGGCAGCCCAATTTTGACCTTTTTTTCTCCCCCAATAATTAGACTTTTGACCAATCGCATCAGATCTTTTCACATCTGATTGTTTTCAGCGCTGATCTGATTGGTCCAAAGACCAATTAGTGAAAAAAGATCAGAATTGGGCTGCCTGACAAGCGCAGCCAAATGCATGCTTTAGTTCTACTTATAACCCCAGTAACACCTCGATCACACCGACGGCGTCATTGTGTTTTGATACACCAGAAGTACATTAATTTCCAATGGAACGCTGCGTTTGCCCTGCAGCATTGCATTGCAGAGGCAGTTGCAGTGCATTCTGTGTGGTGCATACGTTGGATTTATCGAACATATGCGTAGACGGCTTAACAGAAATGGTAGTAAGAGGGGATTGTTGAACTTTTGTTGCACACACATCCAGATGATGCTGTGTACCATTTTACGCAATGACACTGTAGGTGTGATCAAGGCATAAGCAGTGTCAAATTACACTTTAGCTAATAGCATGGGAGTACTGTGTTATTTTGGAGGAATAGCTGTGATCAGCACTTTTACCCTATGTGTTGTGCTGTTAAAAATTGGAGAAGAAAGTTGCTGTTGGAGTAGTAGTTAGGAATGTGCATCTTTCCCTTTCAAGATGCGTATCTAGAGACATGGGCTTCGATACAATACAATAATGATACGTTTTAGTTTGAAATGATTCAGTTCGATAAGATTTGATGCACCAGGGCTGGGCAGTATACTGTATCTACTGGTATTGATGCACGGACTGGTTTGGGTTTTTACTTCACCTTCTATAACAGTATTTGAGTGTTTGGTTTGTTAAATGTGATACGGAGTGTGTAACGTTTACTTTGCTACTTTGAATAATTTCTCACTGCTCGCTTTCCACGCAGACCTAGCTCCGCCCCCTGTCACTCAAGGAGTGCATTTGTTTCTCGACCACGAAACACTTGCGTTCAGTCTGTATGGTCAATGCAGCACATGCAACAATGTTATTATGCTATTTTCCCATAGCTTCTTAATATACATCCACTAGTGTTTTAGAATTATACTATTAGTTTGTTACTTACATTTGCAACAAAATAGTTGGTCTTTTCTTACCAAGTTGGGCTTAAATCGTGTTAGCTGCTAATCGTTAGTTAGTTAGCTGGCTGGCTGGCTAGCTAGCTAATAAATGTACTGAGTCAGAGCAAAGGTAATTAGCTAAACAACCGGATAATACCAGTGATGGTGTAAACCTAAATCAGCATGTTTGTGCAACCGCATCTTCTAAATCAAAGAGGAACGTGCAAAGCATGAGTACGTTAGCTTCATGAAGTAGCTAAGGGAACACTCAATGTAGCCAAAGATTATAGGAAACACTTATCAACACTTTGGTTCATACCCTGCCACAATAACTCCTCCCTGGCATTTTCATTTGTTGTCATGTCAAACACAGTGTCCATTATTATACACTGTGCCCACATATTCTAACTATAGAATTAGAATAATCATTCTATTTCCATGATTCCAACAGTTCACCAAGGTGTTTTGCTCTAAATCTCAAGTCAAATCAAAATGGCAACATTTGGTTAAAAACTAGGCCTAGATTGTTTGCCCATATCGTGCAGCCCTACATGGCAGTGTAAAAACAATCTCAAATGAGTACAGGAAATGGAGAAATTGAAAATACATAATTCTTTTTAGTTTAATTGAACAGTAGCAGTAGCCTGTTTTTTGTCTCCCCACTTTGGTTCTGAAATCACCATCACCCACTAATGAACTGGTCAATTTGTCAGATTAAGTGTTTGAGCTAGTAATGTATCAATATTTATTGTTTACAAATTAGCTATGACATGGGCAGTGAATATATATATATATATATATATATATATATATATATATATATATATATATATATATATATATATATATATATATATATATATATATATATATATATATATATATATATAGCACAATTTTTGATTTCATCCCCATCTCATAATCGAATGTTTGTGACGGGTTGGAACGTTTTTACGGAGAGCTTCTCTTCTCCTCTCACTGCGGCCATGTAGTGCGTCTCGCAAAAGTGATTGTTCTTTATGGAATTATCAACTTTACACTATGTATAAAAATAAACTTATTTAACTTTAAAGAAAAACTATTGCTGATGGTGAACCTGAACAATCAAAATAACATCTATTTTAATCCCTGTTCAGCAGATGGCCTATATCCAAATCAGAATTGTCTCCAGTAGCATATTTGTATTCCAGTAAAACACCATTTTCAACAGCGCATAGATAACAACCTAGCAAATTACATAGGCTTTATTAGAGTCGCAATCTAAAGTCACCCAAACCATTTTAGCATTTGAATGCTGAAGGTGCAGCATAGATGTGCAAGATCAGGAACAGGCCGCCTACCTTACTTTGGTCAGCATGAGAAAACTGGGCACTGTTTGACTAGGCTACTGATATTGCCTGTGGTTGTTTGGCAAGCATGCAACATCACTTGTAGATCAATGACTGTCAATGCAGTTACATCAGGCCATGCTCCAGGATGACATACCTGAGGGGGCATTTTAAATCCATGGGGGTGGCGCAACTAGTATTGCTTTAGAGCCTTAACAACATAAGGTATATTGTCCTACTGCTGTTCAAATGTACAAAAACGTACGGTGCATTTGGAAAGTATTCAGATCCCTTCACCTTTTCCACATTTTGTTACGTTACAGCCTTATTCTAAAATAGACAAAAATAAATGTTTTTCTCATCAATCTACACACAGGACCCCATGTCAAAGCAAAAACAGGTTTTATACATTTTAGCAAATGTATTAAAAAAAATAGTATTCAGGCCCTTTGCTATGAGACTCAATTGAGCTCCGGTGCATCCTGTTTCCTTTTATCCATCCTTGAGAAGTCTCTACAACTGGATTGGTGTCCACCTGTGGTAAATTGAATTGATTGGACATGATTTGGAAAGGCACACACCTGTCTATATAAGGTCCCACAGTTGACAGTGCATGTCAGAGCAAAAACCAAGCCATGAGGTCGACGGAATTGTCCATAGAGCTCCGAGACAGGATTGTGGCGTGGCACAGATCTGGGGAAGGGTACCAAAACATTTCTGCAGCATTGAAGGTCCCAAAGAACACAGTGGCCTCCATTCTTAAATGGAAGAAGTTTGGAACCACCAAGACTTTTCCTAGAGCTGGCCACCCGGACAAACTGAGCAATTGGGGGAGAAGGACCTTGGTCAGGGATGTGACCAAGAACTTGATGGTCACTGACAGAGCTCCACAGTTCTTCTGTGGAGATGGGAGAACCTTCCAGAAGGACAACCGTCTCTGCAGCACTCCACCAATCAGGCCTTTATGGTAGAGTGGCCAGACAGAAGATACTCCTCATTAAAAGGCACATGACAGCCTGCTTGGAGTTTGCCAAAAGGCACCTGAAGGATTCTGACCATGAGAAACAAGATTCTCTGATTTGATGATGCAAGATTGACCTCTTTGGCCTGAATGCCAAGCGTCATGTCTGGAGGAAACCTGGCACCATCCCTACGGTGAAGCATGGTGTTGGCAGCATTATGCTGTGGGGATGTTTTTCAGCGGCAGGGACTTCAGAATCGGGTGGAAAGATGAGCGGCGCAGTAGAGATCCTTGATGATAAACCTAATCCAGAGCGCTCCGGACCTGAGACTGGAGCGACGGTTCACCTTACCACAGGACAATGACCCTAAGCACACAACCAAGACAACGCAAGTTTCTGAATGTCATTGAGTTGCCTAGCCAGAGCCCGGACTTGAACCCGTCAAACATCTCTGGAGGGACTTGAAATAGCTGTGCAGCAACACTTCCCATCCAACCTGACAGAACTTGAGAGAATCTGTGGAGAAGAATGGGAGAAACTCCCCAAATACAGGTGTGCCAAGCTTATAGTTTCATACCCAAGAAGACTGGCAGCGATAACAGCCTACGGTGCTAAAACAATGTACTGAGTAAAGGGTCTGAATACTTATGTAAATGTAAAAAAAATATATATATTAATCTGCAAAAAGTTCTAAACCAGTTTTTGCATTGTTATTGTGTGTAGATTAATGAGTGGGAGAAAAACATCAATTTCAGAATAAGGCTGTAATGTGAAAAAGTGAAGGTGTCTGAATACTTTCCGAATGCACTGTACACAACTGTAATTTTGCACACGAAAGCATGTGATGGGAAGGTCACGTGACCTACAAGCGCAATGGTCAGAAGACTCTGAAGCTCCTGCTGACAATTGCTCATTCTATATTTTATTCAGGTTATCTAATTCAACTATTTATACTTTCTAGTTTAAAATTCGGTGGAAATGTCTGGGGTCAAGAAACAAATGGGTTCGCCTACCAAAGTGGCAACCTCAACGCTACAAGTTACTACTGATGCTAGTATTAGCAACACCATTTCGATGGCTTTAGCTGAACAACAAGACCGGATGGAGGCGGTGGTTCAACGTGCTGATGGTGCAGCAATTCAAGGAGTGAGGGACCAAGTTGCTACCTTGCAAGATAAGTTGGACACCCACATGGGAGTAGTTCGAGCGCTAATAGAAAAGGGGGATCGCATTCAGACTGAGGCAAGGGGTCTAAAAAGGGATGTGAACCTCTGCACTTTGGAACGAGAAGATGCGGTTCAAAATGGTGTCGCTTGAGGATCAACACAGACACAACGTGAGGGTCTCTGTGATTGCTACAAACCGGGAGGGAGGTGATGCAATTGCTTTCCTGCAAGAAATCCTTCCCAAATGGATTCCGTCATTTGGTACTACTCCGATTCAAATGGAACTGGTCCACAGGGTCTACAAACAAAATGCAAAGGACAACCCCCAGACCATGGTCTTCAATGTTTTCAGATACCAAGACCGCAACAATGTTCAGCAAGGAGCCTGTGAAGCAAGAAAGAATGCGCCCATCCAAGATGCCTGGAGAACCATACCTTGTTATGGGGACTACAGCATTTGCAGATGTCCAGAGGGAATTGTACTCGTAGGGCATACCCTCTTTTCTGATCTATCCTGCCACCCTGCAACTTACTTTCATTGGTGAGCAGCTCTCCTTCACCTCGGCAAAAGAGGCAGTAGAATTTCGGAGAAGTTTTCCAGGCGACGGGTCTACAGGCTACCCCACAAAGAGTGCTTTCCTTTACGGAAGTCGAGGAAGGGCCTGGACAGCAGTATGCAACTGCACGCTAAAGATGCAGCTAACCGGCTAGCTAACATTTAGTTGACTACCCAACTCTTATCCATCGCTGTTTTGGACAGGAACTTCTCCTAGTACCGGGACTGAATAAAATCTATTCCAATCAGGTTATCCAAACAAAACAACTAAAAAGTAGAAAAATGAAAGTCGAGAGAAATTACACTTGAAGCTGTGAAGCCAAACTGGAGAAAAAAAAAAGTGGTTTAGGGAAATAGGTACCCATTAAGTGATTAACGTTAATCACCCCAAATGCTAGCAACATCAATCTCTACTAATCACGTTAACTTCAACATACCTCCATTTAAATGTCGTTGAAACGTTAGGTAGTCCGAAGATTGCTGCAAATCCATGGTTTCAAACAGTGAAAACATTACCATATTTTTTATAATACGGTACTAAATAATAAATTACATCAAATAATGCGTCCAAAATAAAGTCAACATGTTGAACCAGCCTCCAGCTCCGCTAGCCAGCTAATTTTAATCCTGGAGCTAAGGATTAATTGATGCACTCCCATCTTAAACATTTGAATCGGGGACTGATGCATATTTGCAAATTGTTCGATCACTATTAGTAGTTCTATGTAATTACGAGACAGCAGTCAGCAGGTTTACTGAGACTGGAGGACCAGGGAGATGGATGCTCTGCTAGATTGGGGTGCTGGATGGCAGTACATGCAGAACTGATTTCAACCATTAGTCAGTCACCTGTTGATTTCTGAATTGGCCCTAGTGACTTGGATGATCAAAAGACGTATTGTACGTTTTCAGTTGAGTGATGTCAGCAAATGGTGCTTCAAAGATGGGATGTCTTCATAACTCCAGACTGTTTTTTTCCCCCTGTTGAAATTATACAATGTGCTGGTGTGGCAATGAGCTTCCTGCAGTTGTCATGGCCAGTTCATGTGGAGATTTGACATAATGCTAGTCTCATTTTGATATTCTTCTGCTGTTCTACAGGTAGGCCTTGAATGTGCCCATGATGACCAAGACTCCTCCCGACAGAAGAGGGATCACCTTTGAGGTGGGAGCACAGCTGGAGGCTCGCGACAACCTGAAGAACTGGTCAGTGTCATTTCCATCATATTACTGTCTGGTCAGGTTTCTAATGTTCATGCCCTATTGTTCTTGTCTAGCATTATCAGTCTTATTGAACATCCTAACTCTCTACTGCTCAGGTACCAGGCCAGCATAGAGAAGATAGACTATGAGGACGAGAAGGTTCTGATCCACTACCGTCAGTGGAGCCACCGCTATGATGAGTGGTTTGACTGGACCAGCCCCTACCTGAGGCCCCTGGACAGGATCCAGTTGAGGAGAGAGGGTCTGCAGGACAAACGGCCCAGCCCGGTGAGGGAGACTAGTACTCTGACATAATGTTGTTACCCTAGACCAGTGGTTCCCAAATCTTTTTTTTATAGTCCCGTACCCCTTCAAACATTCAACCTACAGCTGCGTACCCCTTCTAGCACCGGGGTCAGCGCACTCTCAAATGTTGTTTTTTGCCATCATTGTAAACCTGCCACAAACACACTATACAATACATTTATTAAACTTAAGAATGAGTGAGTTTGTCACAACCCGGCTCGTGGGAAGTGACAGAGCTCTTATAGGACCAGGACACAAATAATAATAATCAGTAATTTTACTTTTTTATTTAGCCATCTTGCATATAAAACCTTATTTGTTCATCAAAAATTGTGAATAACTCACCACAGGTTAATGAGAAGGGTGTGCTTGAAAGAATGCACATTACTCTGCAATGTTGGGTTGTATTGGAGAGAGTCCGTCTTAAATCATTTCCCACATATTTTAGTTTTCATGCTAGTGAGGGCCGAGAATCCACTCTCACATAGGTATGTGGTTGCAAAGGGCATCGGTGTCTTAACAGCGTGATTTGCCAAGGCAGGATACTCTGAGCGCAGCCAAATCCAGAAATCTGGCAGTGGCTTCAGATTTAAATTCAAATTCACAGAATCGCTTGTTGCAATTTCGATGAGGCTCTCTTGTTCAGATATTGGTAAGTGGACTGGAGGTAGGGCATGAAAGGGATAACGAATCCAGTTTGTCGTCCGTTTCGGGAAAGCACCTGCGTAATTGCGCACCCAGCTCACTCAGGTGCTTCGCTATATCACATTTGACATAGTCCGTAAGCTTGTTCATTTGCACAAACAAAATCATACAATGATGGAAAGACCTATCTGTTGTCCTTGTTAATGCAGACAGAAAACTGCTCCAACTTAATCATAGCCTCAATTTTGTCCCGCACATTGAATATAGTTGCGGAGAGTCCCTGTAATCCTAGATTCAGATCCTTCAGGCGAGGAAAAACATCACCCAGATAAGCCAGTTGTCTGAGAAACTCGTCATCATGCAAGCTGTCAGACAAGTGAAAATTATGGTCAGTAAAGAGAACTTTAAGCTCGTTTCTCAATTCAAAATACTTTGCCCCTTGATAACCAGCGTATGTTGTAAAAGTGTTACATGGTCGCTGCCCATATCATTGCATAATGCAGAAAATACACAAGAGTTCAGGGGCCTTGCTTTAACAAAGTTAACCATTTTCACTGTAGTGTCCAAAATGTCTTTCAAACAGTCAGGCATTCCCTTGGCAGCAAGAGCCTCTTGGTGGATGCTGCAGTGTACCCAAGTGGCGTCGGGAGCAACTGCTTGCACGCCGCGCATTACAACTCCACTATGTCTCCCTGTCATGGCTTTTGCGCAATCAATACAGATACCAACACATCTTGACCACAAGTCCATTTGACATCACAAAGCTGTCATGTACTTTAAAAATATCCATTCATGTTGTCCTGGTTTGCAGAAGAGGATGTCTTCCATATTAAACGTAACAGACATATACCAGGAGCTGTGTCAGGCCCGCCACATCTGACTAATCCAGCTGTAACGCATATCATTTACTGCCTTGTATGCGAAGCAGTAATTGTTTCAAAACATCTCCCGCCATGTCACTGATGCATTGTGAAACAGTGTTGTTTGAGGAAGGCATTGTCTGTATAGTTTTTTGGGCTTCTTCCTGGTAGCAGGAAGTCCTCCACAATAGTATGGGGCTTGCCTGTCCTAGCTACTCTGTAGCTCACAATATAAGATGCTTCTAGCCCCTTCGTATTAATGGTATATGTTGCTTTTATATAAGTCTTACTACTCGAGAGTCGTCTTAAAATCTCGCTCAAACTTCCGTGGCTTATTGTCAAATTGTCATGTTTTGTTTCTAAGTCTGGTTGAACTTCATGACTTTGAATATCAGATTAGTGTTTAACTTTTCTTTCCCTTCCAGGTGTTTCGGGTGAATGAGAAAGTCTTGGCCTGTTGGGTAGACTGCCGCTACTATCCTGCCAAGGTTCTGGAAGTCAAAAGAGATGGTGGGTCCTACACTTCCACTGGAAAGAATCAATTGTTCAATCAGAAATGCATTGTATTCTAGTTACATTGGGTAAACATTCTTACCATGTTTGTCTTCTCTTCAGCTTCCTACACTGTGAAGTTTTTCGATGGAGTAGTCAAGACTCTTAAGCCAACCAAAGTAAAGCCATATAAGAAAGAGGTGAGAGCTCCATGTGATTGTTAGTTCATGGTGTGAGAGGATGGTTGATGGGGTTACCTTACAGTTTTATGTCTCAATGTGAATAGAATTGGAAGGCCAGGGAGAGGGACACAACTCAAAGTGAGCAGAGCAGTGGGAAAGAGGAGAACGGGAAATCACTGAGCGATGAATCCAAAAGTGGCTCTTCAGACCTGGATGGAGAGAGCAACGGAGAGGAAAAGGAGAGAAGAGAAGACGGAGAGGAAAAAACCCTGAATGGCAACTTTGAGACCTGTGGACAGAAAGGGAACCTAAACGGAGAAGAGGGGGAAAAGGGGGCAGGAGGAGGGAAGAGAGAAGAGCCACAAGCCAAAGAAAATGGGCAGGTTGTCCAAACTAAAAAGGAAAATGTGAATGTAGAAGGGGAGCGAGTGATGCGCAGTACCAAACAGCAGGGGGAGAAGAAAGAAGAGTGTGCATCGGGACAGAGTCCCCAGCTGCCCAGGGGGAACCGGTACCGACCCTCTGAAGGTATGTAAGTTTTGACAGTGAAACAATGGAAAACTCCTTAAACATTTCAGAATCATTAGATTGAAATTGAAAGTGTCGCATGGTTGTGCTCAAGTCCTAATGCGAAAGGAAAGATGATAGCATGGCTTCGCTTTTGTGAAGAACCAGAAAGTTAAATTGAATCGTTGCTTAGAGCGTATTAGGACAGGTTCAGTATCTTGTTGCTTGATGGTTAAGTGGATGAAGTCAACAATGAGGGGAGAATAATGTCCGTCTCACTGACCTTTCGGTTCTTGTTGTTTACAGAAAGTCAACGTGAACTGAGGAAGAGGAGGGTGTCTCTTGTACAGATGCCACCACCAAAGAGGAGAAGGCCAGACACAAGTAAGGGTCTGCATCTAATCTATGACTTGTTGCGTGTTACTGACATTCAAAGCCCTGTGTGTCCTTTGTTTATAACTCCTGTCCTTTCTGCCCTTCCCTCTCCAGACAGAAACAGCCAGTCTCAGCAAGCAGGATCAGATTCCGTCCCAGCGTCCTCAGCATTAACTCCAGACCAGACAAACACCCAGACATCCACAGACGCTGGTATCGAAGCCCCATCAGATATAGGTAAATAAGATGGAGATGAATATGCTCATAGATAAGACAATCGGCAGGTGTTTAGGAGACTTCTTGAGCTGTCCTAACAACTTCTGACTATTCGAATACAGGTAGGAGTGCTGATCTAGGATATATTTAGCTTTTTAGATAATAATGAGTAACATAACATGGACAGGGGGGACCTGATCCTAGATCAGCAGTCAGACTGAGGCGCTTTATGAATACAGGCCCAGCTCTTACATTGAGATGTGAGATGAAACTTATTTCGGGATCTGTCAACTCCATGCCAAAAAAAGCTACAGTTGATCTATTGTATGTCTCTTTACAGAATCAATACTGAAACGCCAAGTCCATCTGCCTACCACCCACAAGTACAGCAGAGAGCCATGTGAGTACAGCCTCATTAACATGCACATGCACAACTTCCATTAAGTTACATGTTGTTCCTTGTATCTCTACCTTAGTGTATCGAGTCATCAAAAACCAGCCGCCCCCAATCCTCTCCATTGAACTGGACCACAACCCCTTCAAGTGCAAGGCCCCTGGCTGTCTGAAGTCCTTCCGGAAGGCCTCTCTCCTGCACTACCACGTCAAGTACTACCATGCAGACAGCGAGCACGCCTCTGAGTGCAGCATGCAAACCCGGGCCTCCGAGAAGCAGGTTGGCTCTCAGGAGACACCCAGGAGGAGACGCACCATGTCAGGATCTATACGTGAGTAGTAGCACTCCGCCCCAGGGATCAACAAACCTGAGCTCAATCATACTACAGTTACAGTTGAAGTCGTAAGTTTACATACACTTAGGTTGGGGTCCTTAACTCGTTTTTCAACCACTCCACAAGTCGGTTAGGACATCTACTTTGTGAACGACACAAGTAATTTTTCCAACAATTGTTTACAGACAGATTATTTCACTTATAATTCACTGTATCACAATTCCAGTGGGCCTGAAGTTTACATACACTAAGTTGACTGTGTCTTTTTAAACAGCTTGGGAAATTCCAGAAAATGATGTCATGGCTTTAGAAGCTTCTGATTCTTATTGAATCATTTGAGTCAATTGGAGGTGTAGCTGTGGATGTATTTCAAGGCCTACCTTCAAACTCAGCGCCTCTTTGCTTGACATCATGGAAAAATCAAAATAAATCAGCCAAGACCTCAGAAAAAAAATTGTGGACCTCCACAAGTCTGGTTTATCCTTGGGAGCAATTTCCAAGCGCCTGAAGGTACCATGTTCATTTGTACAAACAATAGTACGCAAGTATAAACACCATGGGACCATGCAGCCGTCATACCGCTCAAGAAGGAAATGCGTTCTGTCTCCTAGAGATGAATGTACTTTGGTGCGAAAAATTCTAATCAATCCCAGAACAACAGCAAAGGACCTTGTAAAGAAACGGGTACAAAGTATCTATATCCACAGTAAAACGAGTCCTATATCGACATCACCTGAAAGGCTGCTCAGCAAGGAAGAAGCCACTGCTCCAAAACCGCCATAAAGCCAGACTACAGTTTGCAACTGCATATGAGGACAAAGATTGTACTTTTTTGAAGAAACTGGTCTGATGAAACAAAAATAGAACTCTTTGGCCATAATGACCATTGTTATGTTTGGAGAAAAAAGGGGAAGGCTTGCAAGCTGAAGAACACCATCCCAACCGTGAAGCATGGGGGTGGCAGCATCATGTTGTGGGGGTGCTTTGCTGCAGAAGGGACTGGTGCACTTCACAAAATAGATGGCATCATGATGTGGAAAATTATGTGGATATATTGAAACAACATCTCAAGACATCAGTCAGGAAATGAAAGCTTGGTCGCAAATGGGTCTTCCAAATGGACAATGACCCCAAGCATACTTCCAAAGTTGTGGCTAAATGGCTTAAGGACAACAAAGTCAAGGTATTGGAGTGGCCATCACAAAGCCCTGACCCCAAAACTGTCTAGGATGTGGGCAGAACTGAAAAAGCTTGTGCGAGCAAGGAGGCCTACAAACCTGACTCTGTTACACCAGCTCTGTCAGGTGGAATGGGCCAAAATTCACCCAACTAATTGTGGAAGGCTACCCAAAATGTTTGACCCAAGTTCAACAATTTAAAGGCAACACTACCAAATACTAATTGAGTGTATGTAAACTTCTGCCCACTGGGAATGTGATGAAAGAAATAAAAGCTGAAATAAAGCATTCTCTCTGCTATTATTCTGACATTTCACATTCTTAAAATAAAGTTGTGATCCTAACTGACCTACGACAGGGAATTTGTACTAGGATTAAATGTCAGGAATTGTGAAACTGAGTTTAAATGTATTTGGCTAAGGTGTATGTAAACTTCCAACTTCAACTGTACATTATTAACTGACCCAGTTGCTTGTGTGCTGTATATCCATGCATTAACAATAGATGCCTCACATTTGATCTCCTCTGTGCATTGCTCCACTGTACCACAGACTCTCCCCTGGGTGACAGACAGGCTGCTAATGGGATGAACCGTCATCGTCGGAGATCACTGAGTGAGAAAAGGAAGGAGAACCAGCAAACCAACAGTAGACCCCATGAAGATAAAGAATGGAGCTCCAGTGAAACGGGTGAGGAACATTTTATCTCCAATTTTACCATCGTTCCTGACTGAGAATATCAACTTGGGTGTTGAACTACTTTTTATATCCCTGCTTTGCTTACTCAGTTATTTTGTTTACTTCAGGGGAAACGATTAGAGAGAAGACGGAAAGAGACTTCCTCCTCAATAAACAGAAGAAAAGGAAGAAGACGGGGAGGTCCAAGTCAGGTAAAATGTTGTTGACAGAATGAGTGTGTCTGGAGTCTGCCTTTATCAGTTGACAGTACTTCTTTAGTGAAATCTGATTTGCCTAAATCTATCTGCCTTTAGAAAGCTGGCCACATTCTAACAAAAAATATATTTGGTATGTAATGCTCAGTTAATGTTCCAGATTATTCAGTATTCCACATGAGCTTTGAATGTACTGACCCAGTCTCAAACCTGCATATGCTTTCCCCCTGACAGAGAATACGAATGGTGAGGAGAACATAGGCATCTCCTTATTTAACTCTACTCAGTCCAATCCGAATCTGGTATCCAAATTCTCCCTCTTGCACAAACACAAGTTATCTTACGACTCAAGCCCAGAACACATCACAGATCAGGTGCAGGAGGACGGTGGGTACCAAGACCTTACATCTTCTTTATACTCCTCACTCTGTCCTTTTTGCTTTATTCAGGTTAGCTATTATTCACTATCCTCCTTCCTCTCCACTCAGGCTTGAAGTGGTATCATCATGTTTTAGGGCACTGGTGTTGTCCTATAATAATCATCTAATTTAAAATATTTTTAAATGTTAGCCTGAGTGTCAAACTACAAATGCTTGGCATATTTGTTTTGGGTCCACTCAAAATCAGACAATTGTGTCAACTAAACATGGTTTTGCTTTCGACCCTCTGAATAGATGAAAGTGATTGGTCCACAGTCAGCGCTGAGTGGAGTGATGAGTACATGGAGGCGGAGCTGGATGTGACCACTCCCATGTCGGAACAGAATGTATCCATGGTGACCAAGGGCTCTGACATAGTGCACTGTGTCTGTGAGGTGGTGGAGGAGAATGATTTCATGATTCAGGTGAAGCTCACCGAGACTCACGTTAGTCACAGAAGAACCGTTAACACAACACTGTTTTGTTGCTTTTTGTTTTTCACGTGTTTTTGCCATTGCATAATCATATGTGAAGTGACAATGTCCTGTCCCTTTCCTAGTGTGATGAATGTCTGTGCTGGCAGCATGGCACCTGCATGGGCCTCTTTGAGCACAATGTGCCTGACACTTATAACTGCTACATTTGCAGATACCCACCAGGTAATCACACTGTAAACATCTCAATGTAGTATTAGATCTCCAATGGGTTTCCGTTCTTTGACAGTGTACACGAACGTGTATCTTGCCTGTTCTCTCAGCCCAGAGACCGAGCCAGCGTTACTGGTACGACAGGGATTGGCTGAGCAGTGGTCACATGTATGGCCTATCTTTCCTGGATGAGAACTACTCCCACCAGAACAGGAAGAAGTTAACAGCCACTCACCAGCTCCTGGGTGACGTTCACCATGTCTTTGAGGTGCTCAACGGCCTGCAGCTTAAGATGAGCATCCTCCAGTGAGTACTATGGAAGTTACTGCAAATACTTCCCAAATATGTCATGTTTCACCAATTTGGGTGTGATTGGTTCTTGGATGATCCATCTTCAGTGGCTATGAATTAGCCCTCACCTCGCTCTATCGTCCTCTACAGGACTCAGACACACTCTGACCTGAAGCTGTGGTGCCAGCCCTGGAAACAGGAGGAGAAGTTTGGTATGAGCTGCAGTATGGCGACCAGCAGGGCCCCTTCACCTGCAGCCAACGACAGAGAGGGGGGCGAAGCGCTAAAGGCAACGTCAGTCTCCGCCCCCTCTGAGAAGGCCAAAAGGGTTCAGATGAGCCCAACATCCTTCCAGGACTCGAACGCTTCCTACATCAGCAGTGAGCACTGCTACCAGAAACCGCGAGCGTACTACCCAGCGGTGGAGCAGAGGCTGGTGGTGGAGACACGGGGAGGCTCTGAGCTGGAGGACAGCCTGAGGAGCACAGAGAACCTGCTCGAACTGGAGCAACGCTATGGTGGCCCACTGGACCCAGACAGAGCCAAACTGTACCCCAGCTCCCTGCTGCAGGACCGGGCCAAGATTCACCCCATTACCCTACAACCAGACAAGGTCTGTACTCTTTCTCTAAAATGATTATGTCAGTAGTGAGATACTTATGGTGAAACAAGTGGTGAAGAGATGCTAGCTGTGAGCTAAAGTAGCTGGATTTATGACAAACTAGTTTTCATGTAACTTAGATGGCATGTTTTGTTCTTTTTCAAGGGTCTTGATCTGTATAAGAAGCTGTATGTGGGTAGGGAGAGTGAAGTAGAGGTGAAGACTGAAGAGGCTGAGCCCAGCCCAGACATAAAGCCAGAACCAGAAAAAGACAATGTGCTGCATCAGCAGTGGCAGATCAACCTTTTGGATCACATAGAGGCCATGCAGAACCAAGTTACACACAGGATGGACCTCATTGAGAAAGAGCTGGATGGTGAGACTTACGCCACACAGATTCTTCATTATAAAGATACAAAAAAAAAATCCTGTCGAAGAAAGATACTTTTCTCATGGATGTAAGGTTTATAGAACTCTTATTTCTCGCTCTTTCGGTCTCTCCCCTTTTTCTTTTCTTCTACCTCCTGCTCCTTCTGACGATTTATCTTGCAGTGTTGGAGAGTTGGCTTGACTACACAGGGGAACTGGAGCCTCCTGACCCGTTGACCCGGCTGCCTCAGCTCAAACACCGTATCAGGCAGATGCTCACAGATCTAGGCACTGTGCAGCAGATCTCCCTCTGCTCCTCCAAAACATGAGGGCGCCACTGAGCTCAGCACTTCACCACAGACAGCAGGGCGTAAGCAAGCAATGCTACGGTACAAACGGTTGTTTAGTAGGTTACAGTGACAGAACCTGCTACTACTGATCATTCTAGAATCCACTATCTAAAATGTATGGCATCTTGCAACAATGATACAGTATAGATTGGACTACTTTTCTGAAATGCAAGAAAAATAAGAACATAACCATGTTCAGCGCTTTTGATTGTAAGTTAACCCTTCCTAATAATGTAGTTCTTGTAAAAAATTATTAATACTTGCTTTTGTTTTTGCTAAAATAATCTATCTGCTTTTTGATTAAAGTCAATGAATGACTTGGCTAAAAGGTTGAAATGTAGGCCACTATAGGCTTCATTCTACTGTAATTCTATTAAGATTTGTATTACCTTACCAATGTTTGTTCAATGTAAGCAAATAGGATTTGATGTAGATATTTTCAAGTTTCAAATGCATATTTTGGATCAGGGTTGCAATTAAATGCATATATTTTTTAAATAGCTTAGTAATGATGTGTTTTAAGATCATAAAAAAATTAGTATTGAAAAAGAGTGAAAGTTCCTTTTTAAAGGGAGGGAAACTATTTTCAAATAAATATTGTCCTGTCTTTTGAACTAGTCCAGAATGTTCTTGAAGTTAATAAATGTTCCCTTCCTCATAAATATTGATGTAGTACAGTACGAGTTATTCTTTAGAGTACATTGTTTGCAAAAGCCTCAATATTGGCAAACTAGATCTTGTCAATTGTAATATTTCTCTGATTTTTAGATATTTAGTTGATGTTTTTTTTTTTGTATGTTAGAGAAGTCAATCTTACTGGTTAAGTATCCAGAACTTATTTCATGTTTTTCCATGTGGGCACTGTGCTCTTGTCTTTATATTTATTGTGATTCAGAATTTAATTCATGATTTTGTATTTTTTATTCTTTGTCACACAGTAAGTAATGTGTATGGCACAAGGGGCATAGAGTATAGGACTGTCACAGTATATTTAGTACTGCAATACGCAGTACATGGCCTGTACACTAGTGACTGATGGGTCAGCTTTTTGTTCACCTGCAATTTCTAAGGACTCAATGCTAATAACCCACCTGTAACCACCCAAATGTGGTAAAGAGAACATCTGAGACCCGCACCCGACCCTAACCTGTATATATAGAAAAATGTGAAGGTCCCTTTTTCTTTTGAACAATTACATTTTTCTTAAATATTTCTTGATTTATTTATTGAACATTTAGGACTATTGAATAGTAGCCTAATGTTTTGTAGATTTTTATTACTTTTTCTCCCCCAAACAGTAGCCTAAATTGGCACCTTGCGCAAACTTACGCACTATTGCTCGATAAAAATAAAATAACTTCTACGTAGCCTATAGATATGAATTACACATTTATGAATTCTTTATCTTTGCATGTGAAATGGGTATTGGACATCTGACTATATTTTGACCCATTTCAGAATTCTTTGTTGTCCCTTACTGTTTTGAATGGTTAATAGTATTTTATTTCAGCTGTACGTTGGCATAGTGTCAGACTTATCAATGTATGTGTTTTTTTTTCTTACTTAGATTGTTTTTCAAGAGTACTGAGATTTAGCTTTACCCAGAGTCCAACACTAGAATTGTGCTATTTTCCCTTGCAAAAAAGATTTGCAGTTTTTAAACTAGTAACTACAGTCAGCTGTGGTATTTGACGCAGCATACAGCAGTTGTACTGCACTGGAACTGCAATCTTTTTTTCATACGGGTTTGTTTAAGAAATAAGTATTTCAGATTTCCATGCAAGAAAATAAACCAGCTTTATCCAAATTACCTGTAATCTGTATGTTGTTACTCTTGAAATATGGTGGTGAATGAATCAGACTAATACACTATATACAAAAGTATGAGAACACCCTCCTTCAAATTCGTGGATTTGGCAATTTCAGCCACACCCGTTGGTGTATTAAATCGAACACACCGCCATGCAATCTCCGTAGACAAACATTGGCAGTAGAATGGCCTTGCTGAAGAGCTCAGTGACTCAACGTGACACTGTCATAGGATGCCACCTTCCAACAAGTGAGTATGTCAAATTTCTGCCCTGCTAGAGCTCTTTGGTTCAATTGTAGCCGCACACAAGCCTAAGATCACCATGTGCAATGCCAAGCATCAGCTGAAGTGGTGTAAAGCTCACCGCCATTGGACTCTGGACCAGTGAAAACGGTGTTCTCTGTAATGATGAATCACGTTTCACCATCTGGCTTTGGCGGATGCCAGGAGAACGCTACCTGCCCCAATGCATAGTGCCAACTAAAGTTTGGAGGAGGAAAAATAGTCTGGGGCTGTTTTTCATGGTTCGGCCCCTAAGTTTCAGTGAAGGGAAATCTTAATGCTACAGCATACTATGACATTCTAGATGATTCTGTGCTTCCAACTTTGGCTACAGTTTGGCTAAGGCTTTTACCTGGTTCAGCATGACAATGCCTCTGTGTACGACGCAAGATTTATACAGAAATGGTTTGTCGAGTGGAACAACTTGACTGGCCTGCACAGGGCCCTGACCTCAAACCCATCGAACACCTTTTGGGATGAATTGGAATGCCGACTGTGAGCCAGGTCTAATTGCCCAACATCACGAATGCTCTTGTGGCTGAATGGAAGCAAGTCCCCGCAGCAATGTTCCAACCTCTAGTGGAAAGCCTTCCCAGAAGAGTGGAGGCTGTTATAGAAGCAAAGAGGGGACCAACTCCATATTAATGCCCATGATTTTGGAATGAGATGTTCAACGAGCAGGTGTCTACATACTTTTGGTCATGTATTTTATGCAAATGATCTTACATTGCCCAGACTCAGACTAGGGAAATTAACTAAGTCATAATACAGGTATTCAATTTAAAAACATATTTTACAGGACAGATTTAGACTGCTGAGAGAAGTCATAATATAGCTCCTACCACTCGTTCTGGTCATGCTCCAGGGGTGGTGAATGGAAAATCATGGGAGCTGCTGCCCCCCCCCCCCCCCCTTTCCGCATTGAAAAGGTCCGCCTTGAATGTATGTCAGTTCAGAGTAGTGTTTTCAGTTGGCACATTGGAATCGAGTGATTCAGAGCACTACGAGAAAGCCAGGCAGACCCTGCTATTTCCACGGTTTTATCTAAAGTCAACGGGTGAGTAACATGGCGCAAAAGGTCAATTATTGGATATAAAGAGCGCGTAGCCCCCTAAAAAGTGTTTCCTAGTGTTACATTTGTGTGGCAGTAGCTATAACGTTAGCTAGCTGATTTTGTTAGCCAAGGGTTTGGTGAAGTGCGTTCTCAAGCCAGCTAGCTAGCAGCTACAGTATGTGTTAGCTAGCTGGTTGTTGCACTGGTTGTTGGTGGCTGGCTAACTATCTAGTTATGAAACCTAACGTTTTTGTCGATCTCATTAATTTACTGTAATTTTCACACATGGTGTTTTAGTTGTCTTGCTACTAACGTTCAGTCGTTACTTAACGGACAAAAATAGCTGGCTAACGGTAGACCAGCACAGCAGAGGTTGGTTGGAAGAGCATGTTTTTGGAGCTTTTCTAGCTAGCTATTGGACTTGAGATGCTAGCTAGGCGACAGTACAACCCTGACATTAGCCATTTCCCTATAACTAGGCCTCTCTTGGTTGTGTATTTATCTATAGGGTGATAGGTTAACACTATTTCCTTTCATGACATTCAGAACACCGAGCAAGTCATATGGGGAGGTTGACTGTCACTGTCTGGTTAGTTAGAGCAAGCCCTTTGCAGAAGAACAATGATGCCCTTTAATAAGTAACGTTAACTGCCAAAATAAAGGAAATGCTTGAGTAAATGAGGGATGCATAGTATAGTGAAAGCAGATGCTTTCACACAGGTGTGGTTCCTGAGATAATTAAGCAATCAAGATCCCATCATGCTTATGGTCATGTACATAACATTTATGAAAATGTTTGCACTCACTACTGAAAGTTGCTCTGGATAAGTGTCTGCTAAATTATTTAAATGTATAAATATGCCCAGCTGCCAATTTTTGGGCTACCATGGCT
Organism: Salvelinus fontinalis; assembly: GCF_029448725.1. Lineage (NCBI taxonomy): Eukaryota > Metazoa > Chordata > Actinopteri > Salmoniformes > Salmonidae > Salvelinus > Salvelinus fontinalis. Next base: position 33,656,271 of record NC_074695.1, read on the forward strand.
AGAAGAGATCTTAGTGACTTTGAAAGAAGGGTCTCAAATGACCATAGTGGGTTTATAGTGTGTGTGTCATTAACAAATTATGTTTTTTCTCGTGGAAGAATGTTGTCGCATCTCTCCAATAGAGTTCCAAGACACTTGTAAAGTCTATGCCAAGGTGTATTGAAGCTGTTCTGGTGGCCCAATGCCCTATTAAGACACTATGTTTGTGTTTCCTTTATTTTGGTATTTACATGTAGCAATGGCATTTGATCCCCCAGTTAATGTGTCCCTTGGATTGTGTATTCGTGCTGCTAACCAAGAGAGATGGAGATCAAAAAACACAAACAAATGCCAGCAAAGTCAATGCGATTAGTGACAGCTGTTTAGAAGGCCAGATGGCCTCTGCTACTTACCCTACAGTAACTCTACAAACAATTGCCCCTGATGAGGTGTACAGACACACAGGGACTGTTTCTTGTTTTGTTGTAGTTTTAAAATATACCCTTGTTTGCTTGGGTAATGCTATAGTCTTTGGAACTGTTAATGCTCGCTCGCGCATCTCGCACTGAATGTGGATATAGCGTTCATCTGCCAATCGCTCAACGCGCTGTTTTAGGGACCACCAGCTGGAGACGTCTGACTGACACATTGTTTTGTGATTCTACATGTACAATCGGCACTCAGTTCGCAAATTACGTTCAGAGGTGCTAAATGCTATCGGCCAGCAAACGCTATTGGTGTGTCTGGGCCCTTACTTACGATCTACCCAGAACAGGTGGGAGTTATGTTGGCAATGGCAAGCGATGATGCCCTCCCTCCTCAGTGCTACAGAAACGAGCAAAACCTTCTACTGTACTTGCGCTGAATTTTCCAGGTTTCTGATTTTGTGTGTTAGTCGTTGAGGTTCTCTGGTGTAGGACATCTGAGTGGGGATTTGGACTGGGTCCAAATCCCAGTCCAAATCTCTGCTGCTGCTACCACATATGTCCACTAATCCTTCAGTATGTGTAATGTTTGTTTATTTTATAAACCCGGCCTCTCTTTACTCTGCCCATCCTTTCACCTGCACCCTGGCCATGCAGAAGCTGTTGCATGGTCTCTTTCCATTCCATTGGCTGCCCTTCTTACCACCTCCATCCTTGATTCTATTTATGTTGCTGTCCTTGGGGAGGTCTTTGCCAAGCTCTGCTCTGAGCTGGTGGGGTGGGGGAAGAAGGCAAGACTACTGTATGTAAACAATAGTGAAAATGTTATCCTCTCGTCTAGATTACATAATGTTGTTCATGTGGTTTATTTTTTATATATTTTTTTCTGTTAACTGCTGGGGCTGGTTGATAGCTGTAATTTTAAGAATTATGATTAAAGGCTGATCTTGTACCCTTCAGAAATGGACCCTACAGAGCACAGCACAGTGTGTATTTTCCTGGAATATGAGAGCTGACTTATTATTCCTTGAGAAGACTGGTCAAGGGAAAGACCTAGTCAGTTGGACAACTGAATGCCTTCAACTGAAATGTCTCTTCCACATTTTAATCTGGATCAGAGAGGTGCAGGTGGCTGCCTTAATCCACATCCACGTCTTCGGTGCCCAGGGAACAGTGCCTTGCTCAGGGGCAGAACTACAGATTTTTTACTTGTCAGCTAGGGGATTCGATCCATCAACCTTCCGGTTATTGGCCCAACGCTCTAACCACTGGGATACCGTCCGGGGCAGTATTGAGTGAGTTTTGCAACAAAGTCCCGCCCCTGTGTCTACATCACATCTGTTTCAATATCCCTTCTGGTATAAACACGCAGTCAATGTAGGTCGTGCTACTCCTTACTATTCTACTTGTAAGCTTCCTTTTTTTGTGATTTTAGTTTGAGATTTGCTACGAGCAATTATGTCTGTCCAGTTTCAAGGAGCGTCTGTGCAAGCTGATGAGACAATCCGAGCTCCAATAGCACCCTTTGATTCGGTTGTATTCAGACAAGCACGCAAAAGACAACCGCTGGACGGAGATATCACAATTTGAACACTGATACTGATATCAAAGAAACATGGAGAAAGATTTGGGACCAGTCTGTTCGCAATCTGAAAAGGGTGAAAGAGACGTGGAGTAGGGCTGCCGCCGGTGTGAGTCCTGCCGATTGTCCGACAACTGGATTGGCTTCGTGTATCTTTGAAATCTTGTCAGACACCCATATGCCAGATACGATATGTACTCTTGTCATGCAGCCGAGTACTTTTGTACTGTGTTTGTGATCTTAAGTTTAGAAGACCTAGTTAGTACATGTTGGCTCTTTTCTGTGTGGGAGAAATTGTGAGTGGGAAATATTTAGTGCCTGTGTTATCAACATGATTAGCAGGGCTAGTTCAAACATCTGAAAACAGACAATGGGGTGTGTGCATGTATTAATTAGTTTGAGATGTTTATGGTCTCCATTCCTTTGATTAATCATTTTACTCTAAGGGACCCATGGAGATGTATAAGAGTTATTGCGACGTGTTCTAATATATTCACCATCTGCTTTGAGGTGGGTGGTGCTTTTTGCAGCTCATCTAAAGGTGGTTAACCGCCCCTTGGTTCATCATCTCCCCGGCCTGGTTCATGTCAATCAACCTCTGACCCAGCTCCAGTGGCTGGAAGAGGAAGACAGCTGAGGATCCTTTGGACACGGACGTTATGCAGAGGGTGGAAGAGTTACAGCAGCAGGAGTTGCAGAACAGCAGCAGTGTCCAGCAAAGGCAGTCTATGACGTCATGGTACCATGGCTGGTGTCTATTCCTCCTGATCAATGTCTCCCATTTGTCGGGGACAGTGTGTTTTCCTTTTTTGGGATTTCCTTTTTTGGGATTTCTTCTTGTGAGACATTTGCAGACCTTTTTAGATAGTTATTTGTACTAAAACTACTACTGTTCTGAATCAGTCACTCTGTAAATGTGTACTGCATTCTACATGAGCTAGATGAGGCCAATGTCTTGGGGTTCTGTCCTTATTGTCTGAAGCTGGACACATTCTCACCCACAGGAAGGTCTCCATTGAAAGGCCACTACACATGAAAATGTACCACCTTGTGTTATGTTGATTGGAAATGTCTTTAGGGTCTAGCCTTACTGTCTACAGCTGGACAACCATTTTCACCCATGTACCATAGCAGGATGCATATAATTGTCTGTTGGTATACAGTGTATCAACCATTCATTTGTAACAGTCTTATACCCCAACAGAGATGTTCCTTTGGTAATATTCATGGTAACCGTTGGGTTATATAAAGATGTACAGTGCCTTAGGAAAGTATTCAGGCCCCTTGACTTTTTCCACTTTTTAATACGTTACAGCCTTATTCTAAAATGGATAAAAAATAGTAAAAATCCTCAGCAATCTAATGACATAGCGAAAAAAGGTTTTTAGAAATTTTAGCAAATTTGTTATGTAAATAAGGTATTTTTTTTAAATTGAGGTATTCAGACCCTTTGCTTTGAGTTTTGAAATTGAGCTCCGGTGCATCCTGTTTCTGTTGATCATCTTTGAGATGTTTCTACAACTTGATTGGAGTTCACCTGTGGTAAATTGAATGGACATGACTTATCTATGTAAGGTCCCAAGCAAAAACCAAGCCATGAGGTCGAAGGAATTGTCCATAGAGCTCCGAGACAGGATTGTGTCGAGGCACAGATCTGGGGAAGGGTACCAAAAAAAATCTGCAGCATTGGAGGTCCCCAAGAACACAGTGGCCTCCATCATTCTTAAATGGAAGACATTTGGAACCACCAAGACTCTTCCTAGAGCTGACCACCTGGCCCAACTGAGCAATCAGGGGGAGAAGGGCCTTGGTCAGGGAGGTGACCAAGACCCCAATGGTCACTGACATAGCTCAAGAGTTCCTCTGAAGATGGGAGAACCTTGCAGAAGGACAACCATCTCTGCAGCACTCCACCAATCGGGCCTTGATGGTAGATTGGACAGGCAGAAGCTACTCCTCATTAAAAGGCACATGTTAGCACGCTTGGAGTTTGCCAAAATGCACCTAAAGGACTCAGACCATGAGAAACAAGATTCTCTGGTCTGATTAAACCAAGTTTTAACTCTTTGGCCCGAATGCTAAGCGTCACGTCTTGAGGAAACCTGGCACCATCCCTACGGTGAAGCATGGTGGTTGCGGCATCATGCTGTGGGGATGTCTTTCAGCGGGCAGGGACTGGAGCGAAGGTTCACCTTCCAACAGGACAACGACCCTAAGAACAGAGCCAAGATAACTCATTAGTGGCTTTGGGACAAGTCTCTGAATGTCCTTGAGTGGCCCAGCCAGGGCCTGGACTTGAACCAGATCGAACATCTCTGGAGAGACCTGAAAATACCTGTGCAGCAACACTCCCCATCCAGCCTGACAGAGCTTGAGAGGTTCTGCAGAGCAGAATGGGAGAAACTCCCCAAATACAGGTGTGCCAAGCTTGTAGCATCATACAGAAGAAGATTCTGCTGTAATCGCTGCCAAAGGTGCTTGAACAAAGTACTGAGTCAAAGGTCTGAATACTTATGTAAATGTAATTTTTCAGTTTATTTGTAATAACATTTCTAAACCTGTTTTTTGTTTGTCATTTATAGGGTATTGTGTGTAGATTGAGAGGGGGGGACTGTTTAATCCATATTAGAATAAGGTTGTAAGTCAAGGCGTCTGAATACTTTCCGAAGACGCTGTACATGTCATAAATTGTAAAGCTGTTGACACAAGATGGAAGTCAGAAAATGTATTGAGGACTGTTAGTGTGCTATTGGCCTGCAAACTATATGAAAACCTTGCCCCTCACACAGTAACATCAAGCTGGTGTGAATGAGGGGGAGCCCAGTGCTGGTGTTTTTTAACGGAGATATGTTTCCTCCATCTCCTCTTGAAGTGTTCAGTGGACGAACCTTCCATTTTCTCTGTCGAGTAGTAAGAACAGTTCAAGCTCTTGCTGTTGCAATTCATAGAGACATGTTTCATAGGCTAAAAAGTAGTGTTGAAGCATAGAACACCAGACTAGACAGACATCTAGCTAGCTAGCATTTGTAAACAAAAAGGCATAACCACCGGATCTGGAAGTTTGAATGTCGTCACTTGCTGCAGAGTGCCTTCTTGCTTGGTAAGCTAGTCTGGTTCCCCAAGCACCCTAATGGATATACACTAGACAAGGCAGACTTCCTCTGGGTGGAACGCAACGGCGATGTGGACAAAAGTGCCCATGCGAGTCGTTCAACTGAGGAAAGCTTGTAGCAACCTTAAGCCTACAGTAATGGCAGCATCAACCTCAATATTACACTTTGACCTGGTGGAATTGTTTGACACAATTGAGGTTGACAATCGGTGTGTCATTTCCCCAGGAGTCCTGTGTTGTCCTGAGCTCCAGCTGTTGGGCCTTGGGAAAGGACGCTGCTTGTGGGGAGGTAGCCCAGCCTGTCACATCAGTAGCCTGATATTCCCGCTCTATTGGGCCGACTGAGAATCTCCTCTTCCCCTTTAGGCTAACTCCCCAGTGTCAGAGATTGTCATACAATCAGACGTATCAAATTGCCCCCCCAGCAGCCTGCTAAGGATCTAAAGCCACAGGAAGCGGATCTACCAGTAACGGCACTGCAGACAGGTGCCAGGTATGGAGCTGTGCTGTGGCACTTACCAATTAGACTACCCAACAAGACTGTTTTGCGCAGTGTTTGTCTTGCAGAATAAAGGAAACACTGGCTGATTCCTGACAGTAACTGAAAAGCTCAAAATAAATCCACATGTAATCTACACTGAGCACAGTAATTTGATTTCTATAGTTAGATTTTTTTCCCTCACCAAATGACAAACTTGTCAGAGTTTTGCACTGGAGAAAAAGGTCCTTGGGCTGTGTATCAATCAGTAAGCCCAGTTAATCAGAGAGAGGGGTGGGGAATACAAAGCAACGCAAAGGAAGGAGCTAACATTTACACATTACCCAGCGGCTCATAATGAATATTCTGTTTTGCTTGGCGTTTTACATAGCCTTGTACCTCCCCTGTGGCCTGTCCTGGCTGCTTGGTGTCAGTGCCCTAGCTAGGCTAGTCTACCTCTCCTTACCTTAATGCCAGGAATGAACTATTATCCTAACAAATCCAGTGTTTCTATTTTGCCAACCTTTTCACTCTTTTGAAGTAGATATCCAATTTTCTTCAAAATCTACTAACACTTTCCACAGCTCATAGTGTGGAGGGTTTGATTGAACAGACATAACTGGAACCCTGATCCGCACCTTTGTCTTGAATACCAACCTTAGATATTAATGGAGATGAGTCGCTTTGCAGTGCTCAGCCTGCCACCCGTATGCTACTTGCATCCTGGCTGGCCTGGCACTCATACAGATACTACTTGTAGAGATGCCCCCTCTCATTCTTGTATTTTTTATTTAACTAAGCAAGTCAGTTAAGAACAAATTCTTAGTTACAATGATGGCCAAACCTGGACGACGCTGGGCCAATTGTGACCCGCCCTATGGGACTCCCAATCACGGCCGGTTGAGATACAGCCTGGATTCGAACCAGGGTGTCTGTAGTGACGCCGCTAGCACCGCGATGCATTGCCTTGCGCCACTCGGGAGCTGACTTATTTTCCCCGGTGGCAGTAGCACACACAGGTGCCTGGCAGCTCTCCACAGGTGGATCCTCTCCTGTGCCCTGCTCTGAGAACATGACCCGGGCTGTCACCAGGGAGCAGGAGGCAAAGTGAAACCTGAGCTCGACCTTGAGCTTCACTCTCGTGGCTGCTGCTTGGCCAACACATCTGACCCAGGTGAAGGGGAGAGGGGCACCAGTTGAAGGGGCTGCACTGGAATAAAGAAGCCCTGCTGTTGAGTGTGACTTGTGTGTTAAAGGGATGGAGCTGGTGAGCTTGCTGGAGTGAAGCCATACTCTGGCCTGCGCTTCTGCAGAGGGGCTGTTAAATATTGTATGGACTGATACTGATAATGTGGCTTCAAGTTATATATAAAAAAAAAAAGACTATCCAAAATCCAGCCCTTCTACTGAATTTTATTTTGATCTTGCTGTATCTGTGGAATGACAGCTATTCTTTTGAAATAAACTCCATGACAAAGTGGTTGAATGTTAGTCTCTTGCCCTTGTGCGATGCTAATGGTAACCACCCACACACACAGCTGAGACTTGTTTAAGTTAGCCTGGAGAGCCTCTGTCTTTGTCATCTCCCCCCTGGCCTCCATACATCTTTAATAAAGTAATGTGGCCATCAGCCCATACACTGGGTCCATTTACTTAAGCAGCCATGGTTGACAGATGGAACACCTCAACACTAACTGCAGTCGCCGAGCTATTTCACACACTGGTTTGTTTGTAGTCTGTGTATATGCCCAATGTTCAAGCCAAGAAGGACCTGTCACATGTATTCTCGGACAAAATCTGATGTCTGTGAAATCAGTTTTGACAGTCTATAAGGTCTCATTATTATCTATGCTAAAATGTGGCCAAAGCAGGTTTTGACATGAAGTGAGAAGCATTCGACTGTTAAACAGGGTGTGAATGAATGATTCAGTGGTGTCATAATTCTCATGGAGGTATATAGTCACTTTAATCAGTGAAATACAGGGCACGGGTAAAAGAGTAGGCAGGTCAGACTAATAAGCTTTTCAAAAGTGACAGAATTAAAAAAAATATATATATTCATTTTGAAACACTTATGTTCCCTTGAGTGTTACTCTATGCACTTTTGGGGTTTGTTGTAATACATTTTTGTAGAAAGTGTAAAATATATATTTACCTCCTAAAATAGTCATTAGGCGCAACCATGAATGTTTTGGAAATCATTTTGTTTTCAGAGCATTATTTAAAGAAAATAATCGTAAAAAAAAAAAGTGTAATGAAAACACACACAGTGTGTATGTGGACACCCCTTCAAATTAGTGGATTTGGCTGTTTCAGCCACACCCATTGCTGACAGGTGTATTAAATTGAGCACACAGCCATGTAATCTCCATAGACAAACATCAATATGGCAGTAGAATGGCCATACTGAAGTGACTTTCAATGTAGCACTGTCATAGGATGCCACCTTTCCAACAAGTCAGTTCATCAAATTCCTGCCCTGCTGGAGCTGCCTGGGTCAACTAAGTGCTGGTATTGTGAAGTGGAAACATCAAGGTGCAACAAAGGCTCAGCCGTGAAGTGGTAGGCCACACAAGCTCACAGAACCTTGAGTGCTGAAGCGCGTAAAAGTTGTCTGTCCTCGGTTGCAACACTCGCTACCGAGTTCCAAACTGCCTCTGGAAGCAACGTCGACACAAGAACTGTTTTGTCGGGAGCTTCCGTGGCCGAGCAGACGCACAAGCCTAAGATCACCATTTGCAATGCTAAGTGTTGGCTGGAGTGGTGTAAAGCGCGTCGCCATTGGACTCTGGAGCAGAGGAAACGCTTTCTGTTGAGTGATGAATCACACTTCACCATCTGGCAGTCCAACAAACAATCTGGGTTTAACTGCCCCAATGCAAAATGTCAACTGCGAAGTTTGGTGGAGGAGGAATAATGGTATGGGACTGTTTATCATGGTTCGTGCAAGGCCCCTTAGTTCCAGTGACGGGAAATCTTAATGCTACAGGATATGTTGACATTCTAGACAATTCTGTGCTTCCAACTTTGTGGCAACAGTTTGGGGAAGGCCTTTTCCTGTTTCAGCATGACCATGCCCCTGTGCACAAGGTGAGGTCCATACAGCAATTATTTATTGAGATCTGTGTGGAAGAACTTGACCTCACCAATGATCTTGTGCCTGAATGAAAGCAAGTCCCCACAGAAATATTCCAACATCTAGTGGAAAGCCTTACCAGAATAGTGTAGGCTGTTATAGCAGCAAAGGCAGGACCAACTCCATATTAATGCCTGTGATTTTAGATGGGATGTTCAACGAGTAGGTGTCCACACTTTTTAGTAGTGTATGTACAATGAGTGTACAAAACATTAAGAACATCTTCCTAATATTGAGTTGCACCCCCCCCCCCCCCCCTTTGCCCTCAGATCCTGGCCCATGTTGATGCCAATGATTCCCACACCAAGTTGGTTGGATGTCTTTTAGGTGGTGGACCATTTATTGATGCACACAGGAGGCTGTTGTGAAAAACCCAGTAGAGTTGCAGTTCATGACACAAACCGGTGCGCCTGCCACTAACTACCATACCCCTTTCAAAGGCAGTTAAATCTTTTTTTCTTGCACATTCACCCTCTGAAGGGTGCACCGCACACACACAATCCATGTCTCAAGGCTTAAAAATCCTTATTTAACCTGTCTCCTCCCCTTCATCTACACTGGTTTTAGCAAGTGACATAAGGGATCATAGCTTTCACCTGGTCAGTCTGTCATGGAAAGAGCAGGTGTTCATAATGTTTTGTACACTGGGTACATGGTCTCAAATTTCCAGGTCCAGTATAATTTAAAAAATACTTTTTCACTGGACGACCCCTTGTCAACTAAAACCTCTGTTACGGAAATAAAAATCATTAAATACATTTTGTAAAATTACATTTCTCTTAGTCTGAGTTTCTCTCTGCATTTGAGGCAATATAATAATGCCACTTTTTAAAAACACTGGTTGTACTGAATGATCATGGCTGGTTGCGACTAATGCCTATTCTGTTACATGGGTAAGATGGTGTAATTTCTTTAGGGACACCCCCTCGCTCTTTCATACTCAAACACACACTGTATAGAGGGATAGGGTGGTGACGTTTAACAATGATCCCTTAATACCTAATAAAATAAGGAAAAGTACAGTACTGTAGAACACACTATAGTAGAGTACTCTGCTGTATTGTACTGCACTATTTTCTACTTTTCTGTACTGTGCTCTCCGAACATGTAAAACAAACAGAAGTCTACGATTGGTTCAGATTTCGTCCGGATCAACAATTTTGGTCTTTTTTTGGGGGACGGGGCAAATTACAATAATTACATCAGCATGAAGAGGATGACATTCATAATTATGCATTTCTGTGTGTTACAGATTAGGGACCCATGCCATCATCTCGTTACCTGGTGCTAATCCACTTAATTTACTGTTGGTCTGTCAAAGGTTAAATAAAATACTGTAGTTCAATTTTCAAAATAGATGTCTTCAGACTCAAGGTATCATAGCTGACACCCCATTCTTTCTGCAGACGTCTTTTGAATTTTGATTCAGAGTAAATATTTAAGCGTTTTCAGAACTTGATCACAAACTGATGGAGAATTTACCATTTTACCAACCTTTTGCATCTGCACTGTTTGAGTAAATGGTGTTTGTTTGGCATACATTTTGAAAGTGTTTCAGGGAGTCTGACATCGTGGCGTAGAAGGACTGATTTCCCTCTGGTGACGTGATGCCTGTTGCACCAGATGATAATCAGGAGTCATTTTTCCGGACAAAAGTAGTTGAAGTATTTAAAACCTTTCTGCATAAAATGTCTTACCCATATAACAGTATAGTGGAATAGACTCTGACAATATCATGCCAGAATGTTTGACAGTTTTATTATTTAAGATGTTTTATTAACATTTAGACCGGTGGTCACACCTTTTCTGAATCAAGATCACTTTTGAGTCAAAATGCAAGCTGAGATCTACCACTCCGATGTTTTAATTTTTTAAACATGACTTCAACGTAAGCCTATGCAACATTAACCAATTAAAAACAGTTCTGTAGCAATGAGGTTTGTGCAGTAGGCTTTTGGTCCAATACATTATCACTGCATATTGGCTATGCTTGAATTGCCCTATCAATGTTGTTCTTCAGAGCATCTTTAATAATTGTAGGTATATGATCACACTGGTAATAGATCATTTGTGAGGTGCAGCTGCGTGAGCATAATAATTTGTCAGTCATACTGACTGATGGTCAGGCTGCCTCTCAAACGACTCACTCCGAATGACTTTCTCTAACTTTAGAGCACCAAAGTGACAGGTGTTTTTCACATTTCACCATGAACTTTTTTAGGACTCAAAAGAGAAAGGGTAGTGACACAACATTTTGTATTTATTCGTTGTTGATTTTGGGAAAATATTTTTTGGGGACACATTGACACGTCACGTTATTGACTCAGGCCTGTCTGTTTGTTCTCTTAATAGACAAGTTGAGGGAGTCTCTTGCCCTTAGTCTTTCTGAACGGTCTAATGATTGCTTGAACCGAACCAGACACGAGAGCACAGCTAAGTCTCCACACTGATGCCAGCCAGCAGCCCCATCATCAATCCCTGACAAGATTTCCTCTGCATGATGCTAGTAACACATGGGTTAGTAAAGTGTTATCTGACCTATACAATCAGCAACAGGGGCATCATACATATGAGGTGACATTATGTGAAAGATTCCCTATGCATTTCTAATTTCTTAGCAAACTGCCATCAGCGATGCCCCATTTCCCTATTGTCTTATGCCAGACAGTGCAACGTTTCTGCCACCTGACATAAGGCAATGCCATTTCCCTCTTCAGCTGTTGAATGAGAGTGAATTCCAGTTGGTTTGAATTGAAGAAATTCAATTGAACTCAGGAGGTGCCCAAGCTTAGAACAGGGAATATGTACATATTATCTCCAATAGGAGGTAAGGATTTGGAGGTGGTGCTTTCATGTGTCGCCAGTCACACAGTGAAGGCTAGATGGACTGCCAGCTAGACTTGCTATAGTCAGCATGTCTTTATTCCCTTCCGTTGGCAAAATGTGCCAATGGCTATCCCAAAAGCGCAATGGAACAGTCGGACTGGTCTGACAAATGCCCAGCCTGCTGGAAATGTATTCTGAACTGTCTCACTGTGCCACCCTACACTGCCGTTGTCGTGGATTAGTGACTCTCTTTATTTTTATCAACGCATGTCCTATTTAATTGATAGGCTATACAATGTTCAGAACTGTGTGTGGTGTTTTTTAGTGAGTGTGTGTGTGGGCAGCAGGGGCTGGTTGCACCAGTTAGTCATCCAACCTTTTATTAGGTCATGAATAGTCAAAATCATGTTTTCGGTGAAATTGGTTGATTATTTGGATGAAACCAGATCAATGTATGATGACGGAAGTATGAAAAATTACTAGCTTCTACATTTGATAAAGTTTGATCATAAAGTTGCATGTTCTGTCCCCATGTCAAACACTCATTATTAAAGGGTTAGGGTGATGTCACCTTTAATAATTTGAATACACCAATGATAACATCGTGTACATCTCTTACCTAATTTAAATAAGTAACTCCTTGTAACCAACATTGGATAAGGTGTGTTTGCAGAGGGGTGTGGTTTACATAGCTAGTTTGCTACTCTACTGGTGCCAACATTTGGATGTAGGGTGTCAGCAAGTATAATTAAAAGTTTACACTTCATCTATTCAAAGATATTTATGTTTCCCTTTTTGTTTTGTGTCTGGTGTTATCTAAACTCAGCAAAAAAAGAAATGTCCTCTCACTGTCAATCGTGTTTATTTTCAGCAAACTTAACATGTGTAAATATTTGTATGAACATAACAAGATTAAACAACTGAGACATAAACTGAACAAGTTCCACAGACATGTGACAAACAGAAATGTAATAATGTGTCCCTGAACAAAGAGGGTGGGTCAAAATCAAAAGTAACAGTCAGTATCTGGTGTGGCCACCAGCTGCATTAACTACTGCAGTGCATCTCCTCATGGACTGCACCAGGTTTGCCAGTTCTTGCAGTGAGATGTTACCCCACTATTCCACTAAGCCACCTGCAAGTTCCCGGACATTTCTGGGGGGAATGGACCTAGCCCTCACCCTCCGATCCAACAGGTCCCAGGCGTGTTCAATGGAATTGAGATCCGGGCTCTTCGCTGGCCATGGCAGAACGCTGACATTCCTGTCTTATAGGAAATCACACACAAAACGAGCAGTATGGCTGGTGGTATTGTCATGCTGGAGAGTCATGTCAGGATGAGCCTGCAGGAAGGGTACCACATGAGGGAGGAGGATGTCTTCCCTGTAACGCACAGCGTTGAGATTGCCTGCAATGACAACAAGCTCAGTCCGATGATGCTGTGACACACCGCCCCAGACCATGACTTACCCTCCACCTCCAATCGATCCCGCTCAAGAGTACAGGCCTCGGTGAAATGCTCATTCAACGATAAATGCAAATCCGACCATCACCCCTGGGTGAGAGAACCGCGACTCGTCAGTGAAGAGCACTTTTTGCCAGTCCTGTCTGGTCCAGCGACGGTGGGTTTGTGCACATAGGTGATGTTGTTGCCGGTGATGTCTGGTGAGGACCTGCCTTATAACAGGCCTACAAGCCCTCAGTCCAGCCTCTCTTAGCCTATTGCGGACTGTCTGAGCACTGATGGAGGGATTGTGCATTCCTGGTGTAACTCTTGCAGTTGATGTACCGATCCTGGGCAGGTGTTACACGTGGTCTGCCACTGCGAGGACGATCAGCTGTATGTCCTGTCTCCCTGTAGTGCTGTCTCACAGTACGGACATTGCAATTTATTGCCCTGGCCACATCTGCAGTCCTCATGCCTCGATGTTGCAGCTGTAGAACCTTTTGAGGATCTGAGGACCCATGCCAAATATTTTTAGTTTCCTGAGGGGGAATAGGCTTTGTCGTGCCCTCCACGACTGTCTTGGTGTGTTTGGATCATTCTAGTTTGTTGGTGATGTGGACACCAAGGAACTTGAAGCTCTCAACCTGCTCCACTACAGCCCCCGTCGATGAGAATGGGGGCGTGCTCGGTCCTCCTTTTCCTGTAGTCCACAATCATCTCCTTAGTCTTGGTTACGTTGAGGGATAGGTTGTTATTCTGGCACCACCCGGCCAAGTCTCTGACCTCTTCCCTATAGTCTGTCTTGTCGGTGATCAGGTCTACCACTGTTGTGTCGTCTGCAAACTTAATGATGGTGTTGGAGTCGTGCCTGGCCATGCAGTCGTGGGTGAACAGGGAGTACAGGAGGGGACTGAGCACGCACCTCTGGGGAGCATCAGCGTGGCAGATGTGTTGCTACCTATCTTCACCACCTGGGAGCGGCCTGTCAGGAAGTCCAGGATCCAGTTGCAGAGGGAGGTGTTTAGTCCCAGGATCCTTAGCTTAGTGATGAGCTTTGAGGGTACTTTGGTGTTGAACGCTGAGCTGTAATCAATGAATAGCATTCTCACATAGGTGTTCCTTTTGTCCAGGTGTGGAGTGCAATAGAGATTGCATCATCTGTGGATCTGTTTGGGCGGTATGCAAATTGGACTGGGTCTAGGGTTTTTGGGATAATGGTGTTGATGTGAGCCATTACCAACCTTTCAAAGCACTTCATTGCTACGGACATGAGTGCTACGGGTCTAGTCATTTAGGTAGGTTGCCTTTGTGTTCTTGGGCACAGGGACTATGGTGGTCTGCTTGAAACATGTTGGTATTACAGACTCAATCAGGGACATGTTGAAAATGTCAGTGAAGACACCTGCCAGTTGGTCAGCACATGCCCGTAGCACACATCCTGGTAATCCGTAGCCTTGTGAATGTGGACCTGTTTAAAGGTCTTACTCACGTTGGCTATGGAGAGCGTAATCACACAGTCGTCCAGAAAAGCTGACGCTCTCACGCATGCCTCAGTGTTGCTTGCCTCGAAGTGAGCACAAATGATTTAGCTCGTCTGGTAGGCCTGTGTCACTGAGCAGCTCGCGGCTGTGCTTCCCTTTGTAGTCTGTAATAGTTTGCAAGCCCTGCCACATAAGGCGAGCGCCGGGACCGGTGTAGTATGATTCAATCTTAGCCCTGTATTGACGCTTTGTCTGTTTGATGGTTCGTTGAAAACGGCAGCTCTACCCTTTTAGCTCATTGCGATTGTTGCATGTAATCCATGGCTTCTGGTTGGTATGTACGTACAGTCACTGCAGGGACGGTGTCCTCGATGCACTTATTGATAAAGCCAGTGACTGATGTGGTGTACTCCTCAATGCCATCAGAAGAATCACAGAACATGTTCCAGTCTGTGATAGCAAAACAGTCCTGTAGTTTAGCATCTGCTTCATCTGACCACTTTTTTATAGACCGAGTCACTGGTGCTTCCTGCTTTAATTTGAGCTTGTAAGCAGGAATCGGGAGGATAGAGTTGTGGTCGGATTTACCAAATGGAGGGCGAGGGAGAGCTTTGTACGTGTCTCTGTGTGTGGAGTACAGGTGATCTAGATTTTTTTTCCCCGCTCTGGTTGCACATTTAACATGTTGATAGAAATTTGGTAGAACTGATTTCAGTTTCCCTGCATTAAAGTCTCCGGCCACTAGGAGCGCCGCCTCTGGGTGAATGGTTTCCTGTTTGCTTATTTCCTTATACAGCTGACTGAGTGTTGTCTTAGTGCCAGCATCTGTCTGTGGTGGTAAATAAACAGCCATGAAATGTATAGCTGAAAACTCTCTAGGCAAGTAGGTTGGCCTGCAATTTATCACAATATACTCTACTTCAGGCGAGCAAAATCTAGAGACTTCCTTAGATTTCGTGCACCAGCTGTTGTTTACAAATATGCACAGACCGCTCCCCTCGTCTTACCGCAGTGTGCTGTTCTATCTTGCCGGTGCAGTGTGCTGTTCTATCTTGCCGGTGCAGCGTATATCCCGCTAGCTGAATATCCATGTCGTCATTCAGCCACGATTCCGTGAAACATAGGATATTACAGTTTTGTCCCGTTGGTAGGACATTCGTGATCGTACCTTGTCTAATTTATTGTCCAATGATTGCACGTTGGCGAGTAGTATTGACGGTAACGGCAGCTTTCCCACTCACCTTCTCCGGGTCCTGACAAGGCATCCAGATCTTTGTCCTCTGTACCTGCGTCACTTCCTCTTGCAAATAACGGGGATGTCAGCCTCCCGGGTGGCGCAGTGGTCTAGCGCACTGCATCGCAGTGCTAACTGCGCCACCAGAGTCTCTGGGTTCACGCCCAGGCTCTGTCGCAGCCGGCCGCGACCGGGAGGTCCGTGGGGCGACGCACAATTGGCATAGCGTCGTCCGGGGTAGGGAGGGTTTGGCCGGTAGGGATATCCTTGTCTCATCGCGCTCCAGCGACTCCTGTGGCGGGCCGGGCGCAGTGCGCGCCAACCAAGGGGGGCCAGGTACACGGTGTTTCCTCCGACACATTGGTGCGGCTGGCTTCCGGGTTGGAGGTGCGCTGTGTTAAGAAGCAGTACGGCTGGTTGGGTTGTGCTTCGGAGGACGCATGGCTTTCGACCTTCGTCTCTCCCGTGCCCGTACGGGAGTTGTAGCGATGAGACAAGGTAGTAATTACTAGCGATTGGATACCACGAAAATTGGGGAGAAAATGGGATAAAAAAATATTAAAAAAAAAAATAAAAATTACCTATCCGCTCAACATTTAAAAAAATAAAAATAAAAAAAATAACTGGGATGTCAGCCCTGTGGGGTGTTTGGAGAATGTCTTGTGCGTCCTTGTTGTAGAAGAAATCTTAGTCTAATCCGAGGTGAGTGATCGCTGTCCTGATATCCAGAAGCTATTTTTTTGCCGTAAGATACGGTTGCAGAAACATTATGTACAAAATAAGTTACGAATAAAGTGAAAAAATACATAATAGCACAATTGGTTTGGCGCCCGTAAAACTGCTGCCATTTCTTCCGGCGCCATTTTAAGTGATGCTAATATACAGGACTGTTTCACTAGCACAAACTGGAATATGTTCTCGGGATTCATCCAATGGCATTGAGGGGTTTACCACATCAGTCACCAGCTTCATTAATTAGTGCATCGACAACGTCATCCCCACAGTGACCGTACGTACATATCCTAGCCAGAAGCTATGGATTACAGGCAACATCTGCACAGAGCTAAAGGCTAGTACTGACACTTTCAAGGAGCGGAACACTTATCCGGGCGCTTATAAAAAAAGTAAAAAATCTGGTACACCTGACGAACTATAAAACAAGCAAAGCATCAATATAGATAAAAACTACACAGGCGTTGATGCTCGCCGAATGTGGCAGGGCTTGATAACGATCACGGATTACAAAGCCGCGAGTTGTCCAGTGACGCGAGCCTACCCGACAAGCTAAATGCCTTCTATGCTCGCTTTGAGGCACGCAACACTGAACCATGCATGAGAGCACCAGCAGTTCGACTGTGTGATCACGCTCTCTGTAGCCGATGTGAGTAAGACCCAAAACACATTCGCAAGGCCACGTACTCGGAGCATGCGCTGGCAAGTGTTTTCACTGACATTTCAACCTCTCCCTGACCCAGTCTGTAATACCTAAATGTTTCAAGCAGACCACCATAGTACCTGTGCCCAAAAACAACAAGGTAACCTGTCTAAATGACTATCGACCCATAGCACTCACATCTGTAGCCATAAATGTTTTGAAAGACTTTATGGCTCACATCAACACCATCATCCCAGACACCCTGGACCCACTCCAATTCGCATACCACCCCAACAAAGCCACAGATGATGCCATCACTATTGCACTCAACACTGTCCTTTCACACCTGGACACAAGTAACACCTAAGTGAGAATGCTGTAAACTAACTACAGCTCAGCGTTCAACACCACAATGCCTGCCAAGTTCATCACTAAGCTATGGACCCTAGGATTAAACCCCTCCCTCTGCAACTGGATGCTGGACTTCCTGTTGGGCTGCCTCCAGATGGTGAGGGTAGGCAACACCACACTGACCCTCATCACGGGGGCCCCTCAGGGGTGTGTGGTCAGTCCCCTCCTATTCCCCCATGACTGCGTGGCTGCGCACGACTCCAACACCATCATTAAGTTTGCCGACGACACAACAGTGGTAGACCTGATCAATGGCAGTGTGGTGACAGGACAACAACCTCTCACTCAACATCAGCAAGCCAAAGGAGCTGATCGAGGACTACAGGAAACTGAGGGCCGAGCTTCAAGTTCCTAGGTGTCCACGTCTCTAAAGACCTATCATGGTCCAAACACATCAACAGTCGTGAAGAGGGCACGACAACTCCTTTTCCCCCTCAGGAGGCTGAAAAGATTTGGCCCTCACATCCTCAAAGTTATACAGTTGCACCATTGAGAGAATATTGGCTGGTTGCATCACCACTTGGTATGGCAACTGCTTGGCATCCAACCGCAAGTCGCTACATAGGGTAGTGCGTATGGCCGAGTACATCACTGAGGCTGAGCACCCTGCTATTCAGGACTTCCATACCAGGTGTTGTCAGAGGAAAGCCCTATAAATTGTCAGACTCCAGCCACCCAAGTCATAGACGGATCCCTCTGCTACTGCATGGCAAGCGGTACCGGAGCGCCTAGTCTGGGACCAAAAGGCTCATGAACAGCTTCTACCCCCAAACCATAAGACTGCGGACAGTTAATCAAATGGCTACCTGGGCTATTTGCATTGACCTCCTTTTTGCACTGACATGCTTGCATAGGCTCTATGCACACTCACTGTAGACACACTGACACTCCAACACACACACACGCATGCGTATATTGAAGCCACACTTAGATGCACTTTCAAACTCTTCACATACGCTGCTTCTACTTTTTATTTATCCTCATTGTCTAGTCATGTATAACCTCAACTACCTGGTACCCCTGCACATGGACTTGGTACCGGTAAACCTTGTATATAGCCTCCTTATTGTGTTTCTATTTGCAACACAAAAATAACCTTTTAACTGTCGCTAATGGGGATCCTAATATAAAGTTCATTGAGAGGTCAATATTGCTGCCATTTCAGACCAGATTAGAACAGATTATCAACCAGTAAAGCCTGCTGTGATGGAGTTGTTTTTGTTGTTTATTTTGCACTGGGTCATTAGCCAGGATTTCCCTTGCATGGTGGTGGAACCCTTCAGGGCAAGCTCAGTGGAGGTGAGGGTTAGGGGACCCGGTCCAGTGACCGACAGAGCTCAGACTTAAACCTATACTGTCCCCTGCGCCCGTTTGGTACGGTTTCTAATTTTAAGCACTGATGCAGACTGACAGTGGGCCAGGAGAAGTTCAAATGGGCTCTGACTGCACACTGGGTCCAGTGAAGGGAGATAATTGACCACTAGCAGTGCCAGTGGTCCTGCCCCTCCAACCCACGACTCTGACTCTGTCCCTCCCTTTGGGCTGTCTCCCGCCCAGGCCTGCAGGGCAGTGTGCTGAGTGGGGAAATTAAACGTTTTGGTCCACCAGCCACTGTGGCAGGTAGATGGGGAAAATATATACCAGTCACTAGTAAAAATTTAAACAGTTCTACATCTGAACAACAAAATGCTGAGTGATACGGCTTATTTTTTATTATTAGTTCAGGGCTCTAACGCTGACATTTTTTTTCAAGGAGTACGTAAGTTGATGTTTACAATTATTTCAGTGTTTTAATTATAATAAATGACAAAGTTTAATGAATTAAAGGTTTTTGGACTGTTCCATGCTCAGTTAAGCACAATTTACCCACAAATATTTGAGTCATTAGCTGTCCCTTTTCAAGTGGCGGGCCATTATCGTGGTAACTGCACTCGGTGTCTATCAGTGATGTCTGTTCTACTAGTGGACTTTTGCAGCAAACTCAAACTAATATTGAAAAACAACCTAGCGTGTGACTAGCCAAGAAACACTTGGACAAAGTCACAGTTTAGTAATCTATCAGCTCAATTCAACCAACTTCTACATTTGGGCTTTGGATCGAAAATAAATAATGTTCCCGAAAATTGTGACCACCCGCCAATGTGGCTGGTGAAATAGAATTTCTTACCAGCCAATGCCAAAATCTAACCGTATTTGGTGGGTGGCGGGTGTTAATAACCCACCCTGGCAGTGTGACCGAGCCATCAGCCCTGTGATTAGGCTGGCATATTACTCCAGCAGTGCCTGGCTGTCCAGTTCCCCGAGCCACAACCACCTGCTGCACTTTAATTGCCCTCTGTCTATATATTGTCTTTGCTTCTTTCTCCTCTCTAGTTTTTCCCCGTTCCGTCTTAACATTTCGGTTCCTCTTCTTAATTTCCCTTTTCCATGAATAGAGAGGTCCTTTAGAATCTAAATTGTGTGGTTGGGGAATGGGGATAACCAACAGTCTCTTCTCGTGCCTGATGATTGGTCACCATGGCAACTGCCCGCAAGGTTTCGTTCTGGTAGATGGTGAAATCTGTCTGAGAAATTGGGTTATCAGTCACCATGATCTATCCCCCAGTAGGAATAACCAGATTTCTCTATCTCTGTATGTCGGTCATGATAGAAAGTGATTGATTGGTGATCCTTAGCTAATGTCTTTAGTCTTATGATTTGTGCTGGGCTGAACGGGAGGGTAAAGGAGAGACATATACAGTAGGCAGAAGACTGGCTGGGGCATAGATTGGTGACTGTCCGGGAAAGGCCTATTACAGCAGCACTGATTGTCTGCACTGGAGTCTCAACTCTGTCCCCAACAGTCCTGGCACTTACCCTCTACTGTGCTTCTCTCAAACTCTCATTATCAACTAAGCTGACAGACTGTTTTAGTCTCTTGTTATTTTTCCTTTATGAAAATAAGGCTATATTAGATTACAATTGATGACATGTGAGCAGCATAACCTGTGTTGAAAGACAGCATGGACAGGACATTAGTGTATGTGACTCATGGTTTGTGATTGACATGTTGGGAAATGTAATTTGTTTGATTTTTCCATGAGAAAGGTAATCTCAGTCGTGTGTGTTTGTGTGTGTATGCCCTGATTAGAGGGAGGTCTGTGTGAGAGGTCTGTGTTATTCCACCATCACTGACGGACTCATCCAGGGCTCACAGCTTCAGACAAAGTGTCTCTGTTGCTGTGACTCCAGAGCAATGAAATGTGTATGCCATCAATCACGTGTGTGTGTGTGTGTGTGTGTGTGTGTGTGTGTGTGTGTGACAGAGAGAGAGCTGGACGATATGGACAAGAATCCATATTGCAATAAGTTACCTGAATTGATGCGATAATGATAAATATACAGAACAAAAATATAAATGCAACAATATTAGTTTTTTTTACTGAGTTACAGTTCATATAAGGAAATCAGTCAATTGAATTAGGCCCTAATCTATGAATTTCATATGCCTGGGAATACAGATATGCATCTGTTGGTCACAGATACATTACAAAAAAGGTAGGGGTGTGGATTAGAGGTCGACCGATTCTGATTTTTCAACGCCGATACCGATTTATTGGAGGACCAAAAAAAGCCAATACCAATTACTCGGCTGATTAAAAAATATATATATATTTATTTATAATAGTGACATTTACAACAATACTGAATGAACACCTATTTTAACCTAATATAATACATCAATAAAATCAATTTAGTCTCAAATAAATAATGAAACATGTTCAATTTGGTTTAAATAATGCAAAACAAAGTGTTGGAGAAGAAAGTAAAAGTGCAATATGTGCCATGTAAAAAAGCTAACGTTTAAGTTCCTTGCTCAGAACATGAGAACACATGAAAGCTGGTGGTTCCTTTTAACATGAGTCTTCAATATTACCAGGTAAGAAGTTTTAGGTTGTAGTTATTATAGGAATTATAGGACTATTTCTCTCTATACCATTTGTATTTCATATACCTTTGACTATTGGATGTTCTTATAGGCACTTTAGTATTGCCAGTGTAACAGTATAGCTTCCGTCCTTCTCCTCGCCCCTACCTGGACCTGAACCAGGAACACATTGACAGCAGCCACCCTCGAAGCATCGTTACCCATCGCTCCACAAAAGCCGCGGCCCTTGCAGAGCAAGGGGATCAACTACTCCAAGTCTCAGAGCGAGTGACGTCACCTATTGAAACGCTATTAGCGCGCACCCCGCTAACTAGCTAGCCATTTCACATCGGTTACCAGCCTAATCTCGGGAGTTGATAGGCTTGAAGTCATAAACAACTTAATGCTTGAAGCATTGTGAAGAGCTGCTGGCAAAATGCACGAAAGTGCTGTTTGAATGAATGCGTACGATCCTGCTGCTACCTACCATCGCTCAGTCAGACTGCTCTATCAAATATCAAATCATAGACTTAATTATAACATAATAATACACAGAAATACAAGCCTTTGGTCATTAATATGGTTGAATCCGGAAACTATCATTTCGAAAACAAAACGTTTATTCTTTCAGCGAAATACGGAACTGTTCCGTATTTTATCTAACGGGTGGCGTCCCCAAGTCTAAATATTGCTGTTACATTGTACAACCTTCAATGTTGTGTCATAATTATGTCTATGTTAGGAATAAATGGACTTCACACAGTTCGCAATGAGCCAGGTGGCCCAAACTGCTGCATATACCCTGACTGCTTGCACGGAACGCAAGAGAAGTGACACAATTTCCCTAATTATAAGAAATTCATGTTAGCAGGCAATATTAACTAAATATGCAGGTTTAAAAAATATATACTTGTGTATTGATTTTAAAGAAAGGCATTGATATTAGAATCAAATTTTATTTGTCACATACACATGGTTAGCAGATGTTAATGCGAGTGTAGCGAAATGCTTGTGCTTCTAGTTCCGACAATGCCGTAATAACCAACGAGTAACCTAACAATTTCACAACTACCTTATATACACAAGTGTAAAGGGATGAAGAATATGTACATAAAGATATATGAATGAGTGATGGTACAGAACGGCAAAGGCAAGATGCAGTAGATGGTATCGAGTACAGTATATACATATGAGATGAGTAATGTAGGGTATGTAGACATATAAAAGTGGCATTGTTTAAAGTGGCTAGTGATACATTTATTGCATAAAGATGGCAAGATGCAGTAGATGGTATAGAGTACAGTATATCAAATTTATTTATTTAGCCCTTTTTACATTAGCTGATATCTCAAAGTGCTGTACAGAAACCCCGCCTAAAACCCCAAACAGCAAGCAATGCAGGTGTAGAAGCACGGGATGAGTAATGTAGGCTATGTAAACATTATATTAAGTGGCATTGTTTAAAGTGGCTAGTGATACATTTTTTACATCAATTTTTCCATTATTAAAGTGGCTGGAGATGAGTCAGTATGTTGGCAGCAGCCACTCAATTTTAGTGGTGGCTGTTTAACAGTCTGATGGCCTTGAGATAGAAGCTGTTTTTCAGTCGCTCTGTCCCTGCTTTGATGCACATGTACTGACCTTGCCTTTTGGATGATAACGGTGTGAACAGGCAGTGGCTCGGTGGTTGTTGTCCTTGATGATCTTTATGGCCTTCCTGTGACATCGGGTGGTGTAGGTGTCCTGGAGGGCAGGTAGTTTGTCCCGTCGATATGGATAGGGGGGTGCTCCCTCTGCTGTTTCCTGAAGTCTACGATCATCTCCATTGTTTTGTTGACGTTGAGCGTGAGGTTATTTTCCTGACGCCACACTCCGAGGGCCCTCACCTCCTCCCTGTAGGCCGTCTCGTCGTTGTTGGCAATCAAGCCTATCACTGTAGTGTCGTGAGTGCTACGGGGCGGAAGTCGTTTAGCTCAGTTCCCTTAGCTTTCTTGGGAACAGGAACAAGTTTGGCCTTCTTGAAGCATGTGAGAACAGCAGACTGGGATAAGGATTGATTGAATATGTCCGTAAACACACCAGCCATACGCTGGTCTGCGTATATGCTCTGAGCTGGGGATGCCGTCTGGGCCTGCAGCCTTGCGAGGGTTAACACGTTAAAATGTTTTACTCACTTCGGCTGCAGTGAAGGAGAGTCCGCAGGTTTTGGTAGCGGGCCGTGTCAGTGGCACTGTATTGTCCTCAAAGCGAGCAAAGAAGTTGTTTAGTCTGTCTGGGAGCAAGACATCCTGGTCCGCGACGGGGATGGTTTTATTTTTGTAATCGGTGATTGACTGCAGACCCTGCCACATACCTCTTGTGTCTGAGCCCTTGAATTGCGACTCTACTTTGTCTCTATACTGACGCTTAGCTTGTTTGATTGCCTTGTGGAGGGAATAGCTTCACTGTTTGTATTTGGTCATGTTTCCGGTCACCTTGCCCTGGTTAAAAGCAGTGGTTCGCGCTTTCAGTTTCGCCTGCCATCAATCCACGGTTTCTGGTCTGGGAATGTTTTAATAGTTGCTGTGGGTACGACATCGCCGGTGCACTTGCTAATAAAATCGCTCACCGAATCAGCGTATTCGTCAATGTTGTTGTTTGACGCAATGCGGAACATATCCCAATCCACGTGATCGAAGCAATCTTGAAGCGTGGAATCAGATCGGTTGTACCAGCGTTGAACAGACCTGAGCGCGGGAGCTTCTTGTTTTAGTCTTTGTCTATAGGCCGGGAGCAACAAAATGGAGTCGTGGTCAGCTTTTCCAAAAGGAGGGCGGGGGAGGGCCTTATATGCATCGCGGAAGTTAGAATAACAATGATCCAGGGTTTTACCAGCCCTAGTTGCACAATCGATATGGGGTAGAATTTAGGGAGTCTTGTTTTCAGATTAGCCTTGTTAAAATCCCCAGCTACAATGAATGCAGCCTCATGATATGTGGTTTCCAGTTTACATAGAGTCAAATAAAGTTTGTTCAGGGCCATCGATGTGTCTGCTTGGGGGGGTAATATATGCGGCTGTGATTATAATCGAAGAGAATTCTCTTGGTAGATAATGCGGTCGACATTTGATTGTGAGGAATTCTAAGTCAGGTGAACAGAAGGACTTGAGTTCCTGTATGTTGTTATGATCACACCATGTCTCGTTAATTTTAAGGCATACCCCCCCCCCCCCCCCTTCTTACCAGAAAGATGCTTGTTTCTGTCGGCGCGATGCGTGAAGAAACCAGGTGGCTGTACCGACTCTGATGTTTCCGTGAAGCAAAGAACATTAGTCTCATGTCTCTCTGGAATGCTACCCTTGCTCGGATTTCATCAACCGTGTTGTCAAGAGACTGGACATTGGCGAGTAGTATACTCGGGAGCGGTGCGCGATGTGCCCGTCTCCGGAGCCTAACCAGAAGACCGCTTCGTCTGCCCCTTTTACGGCGTCGTTGTTTTGGTTCCCCGGCTGGGATCCGATCCATTGTCCTTGGTAGTGGGCAAAACAGAGGATCCGCTTCGGGAAAGTCGTATTTCTGGTCGTAATGATGGTGAGTTGACGTTGCTCTTATATCTAGTAGTTCCTCTCGACTGCATGTAATAAAACCTAAGATTACATGGGGTATCAATGTAAGAAATAACACGTAAAAAAAACAAAATACTGCATAGTTTCCTAGGAACGCGAAGCGAGGTGATGGTTAGGTTTGGTGCAACGACAGTGCTAAATTATCACCCGTTTGGCGAAGTAGGCTGTGATTCGATGAGAAATGAACAGGCACCGCATCGATTATATGCAACGCGGGACACGGTAGATAAACTAGTAATATCATCAACCATGTGTAGTTAACTAGTGATTATGTGAAGATTGATTGTTTTTTATAAGTTTAATGCTAGCTAGCAACTTACCTTGGCTTCTTGCTGCCCTCGCATAACAGGGAGTCAGCCTGCCATGCAGGCTCCTCGTGGAGTGCAATGTAAGGCAGGTGGTTAGAGCGTTGGACTAGTAACCGGAAGGTTGCAAAAACGAATCCCCGAGCTGACAAGGTAAAAATCTGTCGTTCTGCACCTGAACAAGGCAGTTAACCCACCATTCCTAGGCCGTCATTGAAAATAAGAATGTGTTCTTAACTGACTTGCCTAGTTAAATATAGGTAAAATAATAATAAATATAATAAACACAGAAATACGAGCCTTTGGTCATTAATATGGTCAAATCCAGAAACTATCATTTTGAAAACAAATGTTTATTCTTTCAGTGAAATACGGAACCGTTCCGTATTTTATCGAATGGGTGGCAAACCTAAGTCTAAATATTGCTGTTTCATTGCACGGCCAAATCGGTGTCCAAAAATACAGATTTTCCGATTTGTTATGAAAACTTGAAATCAGCCCTAATTAATCGGCCATTCCGATTAATCGGTCGACCTCTAGTGTGGATTAGAAAACCAGTCAGTATCTGGTGTGACCATCATTTGCCTCATGCAGCACGGCATGTCTCCTTCACATGGAGTTGATCAGGCTGTTGATTGTGGTCTGTGGAATGTTGTCCCATTCCTCTTCAATGGCTGTGCAAAGTTGCTAGATGTCGGAGGGAGCTGGAACACGCTGTTGTTCGCGGCGATCCAGAGCATCCCAAAAATGCTCAATTAGGGAAATGACTGAGTATGCAAGCCATGGAGGAACTGACCATCTTCATGGTATCTTTGTGCATTCAAATGGCCGTCGATAAAATGCATACCATAACCCCACCCCCACCATCGGGCACTCTGTTCACAACTTTGACATTGGCCCACCGCTCGCCCAAAGGGGTCCTAAAATTCTAAACCAAATAGCTCTAGTGTAGGCAGGCTGATTGGCTGTGAGTAGACCGTTGTATGATTTATTTTTTTGTCAACCACCCCTTCCATCCCTCTTCAGTAGCACAAATTATACAGAGTAAGCTATGGTGCTAGCATACTATATTTCAGAAATGTAGTTTGGTTGAAATGGCACTACCCCAAGTGGGCATCCGTGGAAAATAATTTGCGTTCGGTTTCGTATCTCAGCTTCTGTTTGAACGTGCCTATTGCAATTGTTGGGAGGAGCAAAATACTTGAATTTTTTATTTTATTTATCTGTTATTTTACCAGGTAAGTTGACTGAGAACATGTTCTCATTTACAGCAACGACCTGGGAAATAGTTACAGGGGAGAGGAGGGGGATGAATGAGCCAATTGTAAACTGTGGATTATTAGGTGACCGTGATGGTTTGAGGGCCGGTTTGGGAATTTAGCCAGGAAATCGGGGTTAACACCACTACTCTTACGATAAGTGCCATGGGATCTTTAATGACCTCAGAGTCAGGACACCCATTTTAAATCCCATCCGAAAGACGGCACCCTACACAGGGCAGTGTCCCCAATCACTGCCCTCGGGCATTGGAATATTTTTTAGACCAGAGGAAAGAGTGCTTCCTACTGGCCCTCCAACACCACTTCCAGCAGCATCTGGTCTCCCATCCAGGGACTGACCAGGACCAACTCTTCTTAGCTTCAGAAGCAAGTCAGCAGTGGCATGCTGACTTGGATTCTCCACATTCTTTTAGCCTCTTTCTGACAAGAACTTCTACAGGCTTTCATACCAAATGTGAGGTGAAAGCCTGGTGGAGTCTACAGTAACCTTAATCTTCTGGGTCAGGGCATCCATCCTCAGCCCCACTACAGATTTCCTCCTGGCTGCGTCCAACTTTAGCTTTGCCACATTGAAGGAAATGTGGGATCTCGCCTCAAATCCTTGAAAGCATGTGGAATATTGCCTCATCTCCTCCAATATCCAGTATACTTGGCTGGTCTGGTTTTGGTTGAGATTTGTTATATTTTGCTTTGCCCTCCATCCACTTATAGCTTGCTGTTGACTCAGTACTATGGAAAGAGATTTGAGTGGTAGGCTCTGTTGACTTCTCTGCCCTCTGGTAAGAGCAGCAAGGCTGAAGAGCTCATCAAAGTTCCCATCTAAGCTGCATTCTATTTTCAGCCTACACTTTCAAATCAGTTGGTTTTCTGTCTGGAAAAATGCATTCCAGAATATGTGTGAGAGAGCTTGTGAGGGACTGTGTGACAGAAGCATGCTGGCAGTTATCATCAGGGCAAGTGTTCATCTTGCTCTGGCTCTACACAATGAGCACTTATCTACCCCACATATAATTGTTCCCCACAATGAAATCGGGGAGGGGACTGTGGATCTGTCTCCGTTCGTATGTTAGTCACACGTTATCTACTACAGCACTGGGACGATTTTGATAACTTGGGTGAATGATGTGTCTTGCCATAGAGATCTGGCATATATAAAATTACACTGATTGGCCCAAGGCGGGAGCTAAAGTAATTAACTGAAATTTGTTAGTAATATTGTATAGATGCTGTTATCCAGTGTAACTTAGTCATGCGTGCATACATTTAACATATGGGTGGTCCAGAGAATCGAACCCACTACCCTGGCATTACAAGCACCATGCTCTACCAATTGAGTTACAAAGGACCAGTTAATCACATGCTGCATCATTCGTGGGGGACAACATGTTCACTGTTGCCTTGTTAGATTTGGAACTGGAACAGACTTGGCAATGTTCACTAAAAAGACAGAGCAGCACAGAGAGAGAGGTGTGTTCACAAAACCACTGGACATTCATCACAGTAAGGAGGACATCCACTGCTTGTGATCTTGTTTCACCAGATTGTTGTCCCATTCTCTTCTGGCTCATTTCACCTGCTCTAGCATTCAGACATTGGTCACACAGTGATGACACGCTGTCATATACTCCCCTACTGCGACAGGACAAGGACAGGGAGATGACGTTGGCTGTCTCTGAGCACAGCGTTGTCTGCAATTGGCATGTCAATCAGTGTCATTTATTTTCCCTTTCTTAGTGCACCCTCAGTGTGCAATAATATTAGAGATTCTGGTGCACTGTGAGTGTTCAAATGTCTGCCAGTGAATTGCTAAAAACTGCCCTAGTGTTCCAGCCCTAGTGTTCCATTTTAGGGTTTTACATAAGTAGGCTGTACTACGGCAATTGAATCTCATTCACATTGGAAATGGATGTCATAAAATAGAGCTGTAGGAGTTATACTGACAATATACTGTGGGGAGTTTGATGGTTCTCCTTTAATACTTATGGCCCCATCAACGCTCCCTTTCCATGTTATTACTTAATTTATGTTATCCCTAGTGTTCTCCATCACTCTTTAACAGGTTTCGTCCTGCTCTCTCATTCACTAAATCCTATTTCTTTTAGTTTTCCTCTCATTCTGTGGGTACTAGAACTGCAGAAAGCTTCAGTCAACACCACTGGGTCGTTCCACCATCAAAAAGCACAAGACAGAGTATTTTGCCACCCACTATATCAAATTGTTTCTGTAGTTAGACTGGTAAGATTGGCATTCCTGACACATTTTTTTGTTTAAATAACATTTTATCGCTGAGAAATTAAACTAATTGATTGCACCCAAATTGGCAACAAAAAAAAATATATATATATTTTTTTTCATAGGATTCAGATCATATTCAATAAATACTGTACCCAAGATCTGATTTGGACAAAATGTTTTGCTACAAATGAGTAAGCCATTAGAACCCCATCCAAAACGGGTAAAAGCCACCCACGGACACCCCATGCCAATCCCAGCCCAACCAGTATACAGTATCAGTTCTCTGTTTAATAAGTAGTATAAAGCTGTGGCTTGGAGTATTGCTTCTGTATTCCCTGTGAATCTGGTGACTGTTTCCCCCCCCTGTTCAGAGAAATTAGTAATTGAAGTCGCTTGCATTATTTACCTTAAAGTAGTGTGAAAGTACCATGGTTTGACCACTAAATACTGCTGTTCCTGCTATACCGCCACACTCTTTTATCCATTTTGCTGGTCCTTGGTGTTTATTAAATAGATCACAACATTTCCTTTAACTTTGGGTAGAAACCAATAGATTTGGATAATTATTAGTAAAACAAACTATTCATGCCAGTCCGCCATGAAAGCAATTCAGTTTATAAAATGTAATTTGAACAAAATGTTTCAGGAATGCCAATCTTACCTGTTTCTAACTACATAAACTATTTCAATCTCAGATTGTGGGAGTCTTGGCTTGCTGAAATGACATCACTGGAGTCGTTCCATATGTCATCCCTTTTCCTATATTGTCAGTGAACAATGTTTTTAAAGGGCTCCGTTTTCAAATGTTGGCTGTGTGCCTCACTGTGTCCATAGCAACAGTGCCGCTGGTTTCTCCTTTTTTGGAGTTTGCTGTCCTCCTCAGACTTCTTTTGATGATGGAAGGATAGTGGATATCAGTCATCGAGTTGAAGTCAGGGAAATAAGTTGGTGGTAGTAGTAGCTTACAACTGCTTCCTGTGAAGAAGACTGACACTCCTCTCTGTCTCCCCCAGGTGTGATTGACAGCTGTCAGACCTAAGTTACGATGGATGAGCTCCAGGATGTGCAGCTGACTGAGATCAAGCCCCTGCTCACAAATAAGGTGAGTGGACAGAAAGATCACACACAAATGTACATTTTAGTCATTTAGCAGATGCTCTTATCCAGAGCGACTTACAGTAGTGAGTGCATACATTTTCATACCGGTCCCCCATGGGAATCGAACCCATAACCCTGGCATGGCAAGTGCCATGCTCTACCAAGTGAGAGAGACGCGCACCCACACACTTTCCTTAACACTAAAACCCATATACCCCTTTCAGTATGTAAGTATCCGCTAGAGAAAGTTGTCAGCTGTCTTCATTAGCATACGCATCAGATTCATCTACTGTGATCAACCTAAATAAATAAGAGGGAGGGAGGGAGAGAGAGAGAGAGAAAAATGGACACTTATCATTGATACATTTTAGAACTATTCTCACAGTAATCATATACTTTGCACATGAACCGCCACCCGTTTGGAGTAAGAAATCATGAATGTATTTATGTGTGAATACCGTTCGGCCTTTATCTCTGTCGGAACCAGCCCTCCTTAGGAAGGTTGATGGACTTTCAGCGGCATGCTTGTAAGGGTTTGATTGTCCGAAAGGGTCCGGACCCGTCTCTTCTACTGTTGTTCACTCTGGAAGATGCTCCTGTCAAGAGCTTGGCTAGCCAGCTGTGTCAATGGTTCCCACTGGGTGATGAGAGTAGCATAAAAGGTGATTTGAGAAGAGTAGTACAGCAGGATGATTTGAAGAGTAGTAGGATGGTCCCACTTAGTCGCTTTTCTAGATATTTGACAGCTAATCAGCCGTACCAGTGATTGTCCGAGAGAGGAGTTTTCTCCACGTTGTGTCGATAGTCAGATTTTGAACCACTTTACACTCGCAGCTGCAGCCTGGCGATGTTCTGGTCTAATCTGGGAGGTGAGTTGACTTTCTTCACCTCGTGTTGAGGATCAAAGTTCCAACCATTTAAAAAAAACGTAGGCTACCGCCTCACATTTTTCTAGTCTAATATTCATTTCTGTTCCAACCCTTTTATGCACACTCTGGCTGTTCCATCAGACTGACATGCTCTCTGACCTCACTCGGGGCATGGCTACTTACTGCGCACAGTTAATAGAAGACAAATGCTCTTATGGCTCCTAAAATCACATTCCTCAAAAATAATTTCATAATGTTTCATATTTCATATACAACGTTAAGGATGGAAAGGGGACATACTTTCCAAGGTACAGTATTTCCTTTAAAAATGTTTTAATGACATCACAAAATAAAAACCAATATGACATTTGTTTTCTGTAGATCATCTCTGACCATTCCCCATGTTCTTATGTTAGAAATATTGTTCCAGTATTCGCTTTAGAAACTGTTAGAGTTTCGGTGGAAAGACTGTCTGTTATAATATAATTTCATGAAATCACAAGTCCAATACAGCAAATGAAAGATAAACATCTTGTGAATCCAGCCAACATGTCCGATTTTTAAAATGTTTTACAGCGAAAACACAACATAATATTTGTTAGCTCACCACAATTTCCAAAAACACACCGCCATTTTTTCACAGAAAAGATAGCTTT
Organism: Salvelinus fontinalis; assembly: GCF_029448725.1. NCBI lineage: Eukaryota > Metazoa > Chordata > Actinopteri > Salmoniformes > Salmonidae > Salvelinus > Salvelinus fontinalis. The sequence goes on from NC_074695.1 coordinate 33,687,711, forward strand.
CACAAAACCCACAAATAGAGATAAAATTAATCACTAACCTTTGAACAACTTCATCAGATGACAGTCACATGACATGTTATACAATACATTTATGTTTTGTTCGATTATGTGCATATTTATAGCCACAAATCGCGGTTTTACAATGGCGCCATGTTCAGAAATGGCTCGAAAATAGCGAAAGTAATTACAGGTAGCAACGTGAAATACTCATCATAAACTTTGAAAGATACATGTTTAACATATAATTAAAGATACACTGGTTCTTAATGCAACCGCTGTGTTAGATTTAAAAAATAACTTTAGTAAAAAGCACAGCATGCAATAATCTGAGACAGCGCTCAGCCATTCTCCGCCATGTTGGAGTCAACCGAAATATGAAATTACATCATAAATATTCCCTTACCTTTGCTGATCTTTCATCAGAATGCAGTGCCAGGAATCCTAGTTCCACAATAAATAGTTTTATAATGTCTATTACTTCTGTTGAATTAGCAACTTTGGCTAGCATGTGTAGTTCACGTGTCCTTCGAACTTTACGCTAATGAACGAAACCTTCAAAAAGTGATATTACAAATCGAATGAACTGGTCAAACTCAGTTGAGAATCAATCTTCAGGATGTTTTTCTCATATATATCCAATCACGTCCTAAACGGAGCATTTCTTCATGTCTATCTAACACATTGCAGACCAGGACATCACATGCGTAGTGTGCGTGGCCATGAACTGGCAATATGCCTGACCAGTCACTCCATTGGCTCTCATCCGGTCCCACATCAAGCTATATGCTTCATTCCACGTTCTACTGCCTGTTGACATCTAGTGGAAGGCGTATGAAGTGCATACAGATCCATAAATATAAGTCAATTGAATAGGCGATGCCTTTCACAGCGACCCATTTCAGAATTTTCACTTCCTGTTTGGAAGTTTGCCTGCCATATGAGTTCTGTTTTACTCACAGATATAATTCAAACAGTTTTAGAAACTCCCGAGTGTTTTCTATCCAATAATAATATACATATCATATGATCTAGGACAGAGTACGAGGACGTTTAATTTGGGCACAAATTCATCCGAAAGTGAAAACGTCGCCCCCTATCCCTAAGAAGTAATTAACAAAGACATTCCTTTGATTAATACTGGAGTGGAAAAGAGTCCTCTTTAATTTATGTCAGGCTGTGAACTGTCAACCCCCACCAGCTCCCTCCTCCCATCTTCTGTGGGTGAGAGAGGTTTGGTTACGGTCAACCATTGTCAAGCTGATCTGACCCATTGGCTCCTCACAGGACAGTCATGACAGAGGAGGACACATTAACGCCTGGGTACCAACGCCTTACGGATCATTTGTCTTGGCCCCTTAAGGTAGTAATAGGTGTGGGGGGGGGGAACTGGTAAATAACCTCAATACTTTTCTGCTTGTAATTTTAAACAATTCTGACAACTTAAGCAATGTAAAATACAAATATTTAGGTAAAGTAAGGGAAGGAGCAGAGTGGCCTTTGGTGGTTCTAGTGTTTAACCTCTACCGAGTACCTAACCCGGATTCGGGAGCACCCCCCACCCCCCCCCCCCCACACTGATTAGCATCGTTAGCATAGCGTCACAATTAAATAGTAGCATCTAAATATCATTAAATCACAAGTCCAAGACACCCAATGAAAGACACAGATCTTGTGAATAAAACCACCTTTTCAGATTTTTTAAATGTTTTACAGGGAAGACACTATGTAAATCTATTAGCTAAACACGTTAGCAAAAGACACCATTTTCTTACTCCAACAGTTTTTTCCTGCGTCAGTAGCTATCACTAATTCGACTAAATGAAAATATATATAGCCACTAACCAACAAACAAATTCATAAGATGACAGTCTGATAACATATTTATGGTATAGCATAGTTTTTTTTTTTTTAAATGTACATTTTTCAGGTATAAATCACAGTTCTACATTGCAGCTGCAATCTGATATAGTGCTGATGCAGCCAGAACAATTACAGAGACCAACTTCATATAACTAATTACTTGTCTTAAAACATTTCAGAAAAAATACACAGCGTACAGATATTGAAAGCCCAACATCTGGTGAATCCAAACAATATTTCAGATTTATTAAATGTTTTATAGCGAAAACAAAATGTAGCGCTAAATTAGCATAGCCACGCCAGCCAGAACCAGCTGGGCGCGCCCGACCAGTTCACATGCACGACAGATATATGAAATAACATCGTAAATTGGGTCTTACTATTGCTGATCTTTCATCAGAATGTTGATAAAGGTGTCCTTAGTCCTGATGAGTCGTTCAATCCATTCACAATGGCAACTTTCCCTCTTCATTTAGCGTAGGTACTGGTCGACTAGCACGGTTCTGTCCAAAGTTAAAAAACTCACAGAACGGAACATGGCAAAACTCCCGAAAAAATTCAAATAATCTGATTAAACTATATTGAAAAAACATACATTAAGATGATATGGTCACATGTATCAAACAAACTCCGAGACGGAGATAGTTTTCATCCGTAACCGCAGCATAACAAAAGACAATTGCACCTCTAAAACGCGCGTTTCAGAAAACCGGAAGTTGTCGGTCACGCTAAAGAAATAGGTCTTATTTCACGTCAGTACAAGATAAACAAAAAATTTCTCCTCTGACGTCTTCCTGACACCCAGAGGAAGACGAATGAAGTGTGTTTCGGGTCATAGGTGGCGTGACCATATATAGGCAGAGCGTTGAAGCGAGCATACACATCTTGCAATCTTCTTCTTGCTCAGGGAAAGTGCTGTCAAATGACTTGTGTTTCACTCAGAGACAAAATTGAAACGGTTTTAGAAACCATAGCTTGTTTTCTATCCAATGGTATATGGTTATATGCATATAGTAACAGCAATAATTGAATAAGAGGCAGTTTAATCTGTAGAGGCAATTATGCTAATGCGAAAACAGCACCCCCTGTATTCTCAAGAAGTTAACTACCACTTTCACACTCTACTCCCACAGGTTCACCTTTCACTAGCCTCGCCTGATCATTTAGCCATTGCAAGAACTACATCTAAACAGAGGGTCCATGCACAGCTCTGTCAATCTACACATCTACACGTTATCAGTCTACTGACATAGCCCAGACTGCTGCGCTGGTAACCCTTGGAAACCAGGCTGGAGGAGATGATGATATGAGAGGCTGAGCCAAAGTGTAAAGATATTATATTTACATTTGCTCAAGGGCACTTCGACTGAGTTTTCATCGAGTCGGCTCGGGGATTCGAACCAGCAACCTTTTTGGTTAATGGCCAAACGCTCTTAACTGCTAGTCTACCTGCCGCACTATAAGTAATGGTAGATTAGATGAGACTGTATTGGTAGTTAGCAGGTACTTGGAGCTGATAAAAGATTTACATTGTCAGGAAGAGGGCTTGCATAGTGGGGCTATATTTGATCTCACAGTGAATCAACCATAAGTTTTAAAACAGCATCTCACTTTGCTCACTACACTATGGTGGGTGGCTGAGGCACTTGAACCACTCTGCAAGCTTAACCCCTTGACCCTGCCTTGTTAGATATGGCCTGACTAACTGTAGTGGGGAATGTGCCCGTGAGTGAGAGCGTGTTTGTTCTGACTGTGTAAGGGTCCTATCTGCAGTAATGATCCTGTTTTAGCTCTGCGACATCTGCTCAGTGTCTCCACTCTCCTCTCCAGCAGTACATCACTTCTAATGATGAGGGTGGGTGGAGGGCTCAGTATGAGGACAGTAATGACACAAACAACACAGCGTGAAACACACACACACACACACACACACACACACACACACACACAGAGAGGCAGAACCTAGCATCAGCCACTAGAGGTAATCTACTCCACACAGTGATCTGAGATGGCTCGTGTTGCCCTCTGCCTCCTAGTGATGGCTGTGGCTCTACAGGATCTTCAGAAGGCCTTGGAGCAGAATGGAGTACTGAGGGATAAAGAATGAGGAGAGAAGAGGAGCTTTTTACCCTCATGCTTACTCGGCTCTCTTTTTCTCACTCTCTAGATTAGAAGGTTAAGAGATCTGGCACTCGTTTATGACTTAAACTCATCAACAAATGTTCTTCTCTCTGCAGAATGGGCGGAACTTCCAGGACTTTGACTGTCAGGTGAGTCAAACATCTCTTAATGTATGAATTGTGCCTAAAGTATCATGGAATGGCTGGGCACGTTTGGATCCAGCCCAAATCAGACTGCTCTCTGTGGATCTAGGGCCTATTGGCCAGGAGTGTGTTGTCTACGTTAGGCTGGTCAGTCTGTGAGATTGTTGCAGCTTTGATGCTGTGCTAATTACTCTTGAGTCTTTGGGGAAAGCAAAGTTGTGGTTTCTGGGTGGCAATCTGACCAACACCATCATGGTAAGTGATAATGGCTGTGTTTACAAAGGCAGCCCAATTCTGATCTTTTTTGACTAATTGGTGTTTTGCCCAGTCAGATCAGCTCTTTTGCCAAAAATAGGGGAAAATATCAGAATTTGGCTGCCTGTGTGAACAGCTATTGTAATGTGCATCTATCTAGCTGATAGTTAGCTTTGTTTCCTTCTCCTTATGATACATGGTTGACTTATTTCCACGCACACACTCTCTCCTCTCATGCGACCTTGTAAGACACTTCTCTGATTGGTGATTGATTGGCCAAGCAATACTTGTGGGAGATTTGACAGGGGCGCTGTATGTTGTTAGCTCAGCCACCACTTGGGTCCGCTGGGTTGGTGTGCTGTAGATTGCTGTTATTAGACAGTGGATGTATTCACTGAATCCTAACAACCCTGAGGCGTTGCAGTGTAATACAGCTAACCCAGCCGCCTGCAGAGGCCTTGAGAGAAGCCTTGCTGGATCTCATTCCGTTAATGACTCTCCTCTCCCAGTCCTTCAGTGCTATTCGGCTTCCTAAATTAACATCCTGCGCCTCAGCTGGCTTCTGAAGCACCATTTACTTCAAGGTCTACCTCATCTTCACGATTTCCGAGACAGACAGACCCAGGCATTAATGGAACAGAAAATAAACCGCCTTGCAAGTTGCCAATCCCATCAAGGGCTGGAGCTAAATATAGCAGCAGGTAGGGAGCTACGTTGAATTTTCAGTGTGCTCAATAGAGCATTCTCTGTTGTCTACTCCTCGTCTCGCCAGCAGAGAGCAAGGACGTCATGGCAACGCCTGCCCTATGGATGAGGGGTGACCGTATTACCACCACACTGGCAGTCACGAGTCGTGAAGGCAGTCAAATTCCACATGACCGTTTAGTCACAATACGGCAACTGCACCGCAGGGCTCTCCAGAGGGTGGTGTGGTCTGCACAATGCGTCACCGGGGGCAAACTACCTGCCCTCCAGGACACCTACAACACCCGATGTCACAGGAAGGCAAAAAAGATAATCAAGGACAATAACTAGCCGAGCCACTATCTGTTCAGGTGCATCAGAGCTGGGACAGAGAGATTGAAAAACAGCTTCTATCTCAAGGCCATCAGATTGTTCAACAGCCACCACCTGCACAGAGAGGCTGCTGACTACCTACAGACTTGAGATCATTGGCTGCTTTAATAAATGGAACAATAGTCACTTTTTAATAATGCCACTTTAAGAATGTTTACATATCTTGCATTACTCATCTCGTATGTATGCACTGTATACTGTATCATTCACTATCTATTCTTTACTATCTTTTGCATCTTTGTCACTGCTCGTCCATATATTTTATACTTCTCATCCCGTTCCTTTATTAGAATGTGTGTATTAGGTCTTGTTGTGGAATTGTTAGATACTGCTGCACTGTCGGACGTGCTTCTACACCTGCATTGCTTGCTGTTTGGGGTTTTAGGCTGGGTTTCTGTACAGCACTTCGAGATATTAGCTGATGTACGAAGGGCTATATAAAATAAACTTGATTGATATAGGAGCATAAGTATTTAGCTATACTCGCAATAACATCTGCTAACCATGTGTATGTGACCAATAAAATTTGATTTGATAGTGATTAGGTTTCTCCAAGCTCTGATGCTGATCATTAGTACCCTACCAAACTTGCTAACTTCCTTGTACTCAGCACTCTTTTGTTCCTCTAATCACTCTGACATCAATGCAAATGTATTCAAAAATGTCATCAAACAGCCCATGAGCTCATGTTGCTCTACATTTCTATAGGCTGCAATTGCTTGAGAAAACCGATTGATGGCCGCTAATAGAAAGACGAGGTTCCCATCAACTTTCTACAGGCTAGACCTACTATATTTATTTTTCAACTTTCCCAATATTAACCTGTCTAGGACTGGGGTTCCGCTCGCCAACAGCCAATGAAATTGCAGGGCGCCAAATTCAATCAACAGAAATCTCATAATTCAATTTTCTCAAACATACAAGTATTAGGCACCGTTTTAAAGATAAAATTCTCGTTAATCCAACCACAGTGTCCGATTTCAAAAAAGCTTTTCGGCGAAAGCAGAACATATCATTATGTAAGGTCAGCAACTAGTCACAGAAAGCATACAGAGATTTTCCACGCAAAGAGAGGAGTCACAAAAAGCAGAAATATTGATAAAAATAATCACTAACCTTTGATATTCTTCATCAGATGACGCTCCCGGGACAACATGTTACACAATACATGTATGTTTTGTTCGATCAAGTTCATATTTATATCCAAAAAACCTCAGTTTACATTTGGCTTTGCCTCCAAAACATCCCGTGAATTTGCACAGAGCCACATCAAATCACAGAAATACTCATAATAAACGTTAATAAAAGATACAAGTGTTATTCACAGATTTAAAGATATACTTCATTTTTTTTCTTCGGAAAAAGCAAACCATGCAATAATCTGAGTACGGCTCTCAGACGATATACACAACCCAAGAAGATATCCGCCATGTTGGAGTCAACATAAGTCAGAAATAGCATTATAAATATTCACTTACCTTTGATCTTTGTCAGAATGCATTCCCAGGAATCCCAGTTCCACAATAAATGTTTGATTTGTTCCATAAAGTCCATCATTTATGTCCAAATTCCTCCTTTTGTTAGGGCGTTTGGTAAACAAATCGAAACTCAAGTGCAGCGGAAATGTCGGACGAAAATTCCAAAAAGTTATATTACTGTTCGTAGAAACAAATCAAACGATGTATAGAATCAATCTTTAGGATGTTTTTATCATAAATGTTCAATAATGTCCCAACCGGAGAATTCATTTGTCTGTGGGAAAGCAATGGAACGAGAGGTAACTTTTTCATGACCGCGCATCACGAGCCCATGGCTGCTGGCAGACCTCTGACTCATTCCCCTCTCATTCAGCCCAAACCAAAACCAAACACCAATGTTTTCTCTGGTAGGCACAACCTACCTGGCACCCCTATAAATAACCTCAAGTCAAAGCCGTTACATTGCCCACAAACATTCGACCACCCATCAGAGATGATTGCAATACAGTCAGCTTTTTCTGTGACTTGCTTGACCTTCACTTGACCTCTGTTAAACTCTGCATCCAGCAAATTAGTAGATAAAGCATGTCTAGTTGGAGGGGTGTATGCTGGGTGAAGAACATTCAGAAATCATTTCCAAAACACATTGCCTGTGAACATCAGAGGTGAACCAGTTGCATACTAAGCTCAAGCAAGACATTCATCAGCATTTCTCTGACTAAGTTCCTCCATTGAGTCAAAAAACTTCTGATTCCAGGAGGACCATGAGCTGTTGTTGTCGATAAGGTGTCTGATTCATCATTTTCACCTCAAATAGAAGTAGAGGGACTTTTGTCAGAGGTTGCTTGTTGTGAGCGCTGAGGGAACTTTATGCACTTGGCCAGATGATTCTGCATCTTTGTTGAGTTCTTCAACAAATGTTTTGGCACAGTATTTGCAAACGTACACAGCTTTTTCTTCTACATTAGCTGCAGTGAAATGTCTCCACACATCAGATAGTACCCATGGCATTTTCCTGTAAAGATATTTTTTTTTTAACTGTAATAAAAAACAATACAATTCCATGTCACCCTCCGATCCAACAGGTCCCAGACGTGCTTAATGGGATTGAGATTTGGGCTCTTCGCTGGCCATGGCAGAACACTGACATTCCTGTCTTGCAGGAAATCACACACAGAACGAGCAGTATGGCTGGTGGCATTGTCATGTCAGGATGAGATGCAGGAAGGGTACCACATGAGGGAGGAGGATGTCTTCCCTGTAACGCACAGCGTTGAGATTGTTGTCATTGCAGGCAAACTCAGTCGGATGATGCTGTGACACACCGCCCCAGACCATGACCTCCACCTCCAAATCGATCCCGCTCCAGAATACAGGCCTCGGTGAAACGCTCATTCCTTCGACGATAAACGTGAATGCGACCATCACCCCCGGTGAGACAAAACCGCGACTCGTCAGTGAAGAGCACTTTTTGCCAGTCTTGTCTGGTCCAGCGACGGTGGGTTTGTGCCCATAGGCGACGTTGTTGCCAGTAATGTCTGGTGAGGACCTGCCTTACAAGCGGCCTACAAGCCCCTCAGTCCAGCCTCTCTCAGCCTATTGCGGACAGTCTGAGCACTGATGGAGGGATTGTGCATTCCTGGTGTAACTCGGGCAGTTGTTGTTACTATCCTGTACCTGTCCCGCAGGTGTGATGTTTGGATGTACTGATCCTGTGCAGGTGTTGTTACATGTGGTCTGCCACTGCAAGGACGATCAGCCGTCCGTCCTGTCTCCCTGTAGCGCTGTCTTAGGCGTCTCACAGTATGGACATTGCAATTTATTGCCCTGGCCACATCTGCAGTCCTCATGCCTCCTTGCAGCATGCCTAAGGCACGTTCACGCAGATGAGCAGGGACCCTGGGCATCTTTCTTTTGCTGTTTTTCAGAGTCAGTAGAAAGGCCTCTTTAGTGTCCTAAGTTTTCATAACTGTGACCTTAATTGCCTACCGTCTGTAAGCAGTTCCACAGGTGCTGTTCATTAATTGTTTATGGTTCATTGAACAAGCATGGGAAACAGTGTTTAAAACCTTTACAATGAAGATCTGGGAAGTGTTTTGGATTTTTACGAGTTATCTTTGAAAGACAGGGTCCTGAAAAAGATCAGTTTCTTTTTTTGCTGAGTTTATATACTATATTCACCCCACCCAGTATGGTAATCAAAACTTACCAGAAAGCTTGTAGTCCTTGGCTCAGACAGTGTCGTAGTGTGGGCTCAATAGCATCTCATTTGTGTGCAAGATCTTGAGAATCAGCTGTACATGTAATGGAAGAATGCACTGTACATGCAGAGGGCTGCAATTCCATTGAATTGGAGATAGTTTAACCAAAATATGCCACAAGACCTATAATTGCCTTATGTGTATCCCACAAAGAAGGTTCACTGTTATAAGCTCACTTGTTTTTGTTGAATTTAAGCAAAATTCCAGGGCTTAACTTCCCATGGAAAATTTCCGGAAACTTTCCGACCCTTTACAACCCTTGGCCAATCCACCCTCTCCTCATTTTCCCTCATTACACCTAAGAATATTTCCCTATTTTTATAACCGTACAGAGGGGTTGGAAATAGGTTGCTGTACTCGGTCACTTAATTTGGTCTTCTATCCATCATGGTTAGGAGGGAGAAATGGAAAGTATGAACATGGGTTTAGGATGGAATAAAGGACAATGTTCTCGGTGTGTGTTCTGTTTGCCTTTTCTTTCTTTTTTAACTCTTACCTCTTTTTCTCCCCAATTTTCGTGGTATCCAATTGGTAGTTCCAGTCTTGCGCCCGGCCCGCCATAAGAATCACTAGTGTGCGATGGAACAAGGACATCCCTGCCGGTCAAACCCTCCCCTAACCCGGACGACCCTGGGCCAATTGTGTGCCGCCCCATGGGTCTCCAGGAGAGCATTAGGTTCAACTGGGCTGTCGTTAGGTGGACTGAGTTCTGGTTATGATAATGGAAACAGGCAGTGCATCACCATTCACCATTTTGTCTGTCACAAAACATAAAAAGGCATGGTTGTCATGGCAATCCTCTTAACTCTATTCTTGACACATTAGAGATGTTATTTTTCCAGTCCAGTGATTGAGTGGAAATAGTGTAATATTAGTGTACCTCAAAGCACCAGTGATTGGCCTCCAGAAGATGGCATCATTAGCACACGTATGAGTCTCTGACTAAACCCCAGGGAGCAAGGGTATAGAACTGCAAAACCATCAGTTGATATAATTAATTATTGCTGACGGAGCTGAATTCAACATTTCTTTGCTTTAACCATGACAAGTGTTCTTTAGTTTGATGGTGTCCTTGACTGGCCATGTGTAAGCAATATTTTGGCTTTGGTTTGTTTTTGTTCGGGGTTAGCCTACTCGTTGATGTTATTGATGTGACTGCTTGACACCATCCTATCCTCCACCCTGGCATGTCATGTGGTCTGTCTGTTTTCAACATAGGGCATTACAATGGGCACTCTGACTGGCACAAAGCCTGGAAATAAAGTATACAGTGCTGACGACAACCTTCCTTATCATGTCCTCTCAGTGTTTTTCCTATAGGTCGGTCATGCGGTCTCCCCTGGTGTTCTGTGACCTAGATGACCAGCGTAAGGGCAGGGTCCTGACTCCTTACGACAGATGTTGGGCGCCCGCTCGCCAAGAGACAGATTTATTGTGAAGGGGTAATTTTTGGAGGGTCAGGGTATTTATATCCCAACACGGCCATCAGGGGTGGTGGGGAGGAGAGTGTGGTAATGGAGAGGAGGGGTAGATGAATACACAGGTTAGTGTAACCACATTGGTCGATATGGAAAATGTACAACTCACTATCTTATGGTAATAAGTAAGTATGTAGCGCCCTCTTAGGCTGATGCCCTGAACTGCAATTTTCTAAAGACATTTTTCTATGCAGACATGAAGTTACTCTTTCTTGTCTCTTTTTGAGCTGATAGTTCAGTACTGTACACAACAACGAGTTGACAGTTTGTTGGCTGATCATGACAGTTAGCAGTTGTAAACTAGAAGCCAACCTGCTCGCATTGCACAAAACACCTGGTTTTAGTCTCTCCCACACCCTCGATGTGCACAAAGCATGTACCCTGCAGAGAGGGGGCTGTATGTGGCTCAGGGAACCCTCATTTGCAGGGATACCCTCTCCCCCTCACAGTAATGTCACTATAAGGCAGGTGTTTCCTGTCAAGAAGCTTGAAGTACGCTCACAGACAGACATCAAAGAACTCCACCTTTTAGATCTCCGCTTTAGAAGCTATCAAATGTCAATGGTGCAAGTCTGCTCAGAGCCTGGCCAAGTGATCTACACAGTTGTAGACTGTTCAGGGTCATTTACGCTGTCTTAAAAACTTCCAGGTCAAGTAGGTAGTACGTACAGCTGTCTTTAAGACAAAGTTAGCCTGGCATGGTTCATTAACATTCCACTTGGACAAAGTGTTATCTAACATTTGTTGTGTGATTCCAGGACTGCCACTTTACTTAAGATTAAGATTGTTCTAACTCCAGGAACCTGCTCTTATTTGGGGTTTATCTGTCCTCCCCAGCCTCCAAGGCTGTGGTGCATGATTAGCTTACTTCAGGCCAGAGTGGCCATGGCAGCCAAGGATCCCAGGGTTGGGTCTAGGTAGCAAAAATGGCACTGACCCAGTTTGGGATATGGTTTGGGCTGCATTCCCTGACCTGAATCGGCCCTAATCTTGCCCTCCAAATCCATTTGTTACTAATGTTATCAGAGCTATTTCTGACACAGGGCTTTGTGTGTGTGTAGTCCATCTTCAGTTTCTTGTCTCTAGACTAGAGTCTAAAGTTTAGGAGATGGTGAAAGATATCATCCATCAGAGCCTATGGTTAAATCACAGCCTGTTAGTGCAAATTGGTTCTGAAATAAACTGCCATCACAATGATAAGTTTACTAGAGATTAAGTAGACTTTATTCTTCCCTTTTAATGAATACGTTATGTTGTAGGCTCTCCTGACATTTATTGCTGAAAAACACCAAATTGAAAATGGGCCATAATGGAACAATGGGCCACAAACACTGATGGTCCTACTGGCTGGCTGGATTACCCTCTGATACAGAACAGTGTGGACAAAGAAACTGAGTGCACATGGCAGACAAGGAACAAGGTCCGGAGAGCTGGCTGGCTGAGAAAGACATCGTCTTAACGTCCCAAATCTGCAGGTAATCCCCCCCCATTTTCATGCTGAGCTAACGCTCCCTCCATCTCTGTGCTGGGGCTGCAGGCCTGGGAGGCAGAGCAGACAGACTTTTCCCCATGAACCGACTGAGGATTAAACCCAGCCCTGCCCAGGCTCCTCAGTTGGCAACCAGGCTTCGAACAAAGCCCCTGCCTTCAAAAATAAAGGGATGGTGTGTACTAGTTTAGGGTCATGAAATATTATATTTGAATAAAAAGAAAACAATGCATAAAAAAAATCCATTAATATATCATTCTTGTGCAATTCATATCTATAGGCTACATTGAAGTTTTTCTTTTATTATATTTATCTGGCATTAGTGCACAAGCCAAAGCTTTAGGGCCTAACTGTACGCGTACCGACTAAAACACGGCACAGTGGATGCTATTCTGTTTCTCAACAAGGCTGCAAAAGAAAGTAAGACAGAGTAGGCAATTCTAGCCTCATAACTAGACAGTGGGTACTTAGATTTTCACAACGTTTGTGTTATGTTCATTTTATTTTGTATTATTATAATGCTGCTGTAAGGTATTAGCCCATACAGGCAGTCAGCTTACAAGATGTATTTTTTCACATTTTGTTTAGTTTCAGCAAAATAATAGGCGGCTAACTGTTCAATAAACCTTTCAAATGAATAGGCCTAAATGCTCATGAAAAATCGAATTGTTCAATAAATTGTTCAAGGGCAAAGTAGCCTAATTGTACAGTGCATTTTCACAAAAACATGAGCAAGTGTCAATTTAGGCTATTGTTTGAATTTTATTCTTTCAGCAGAACATTATGCTACCTACTGTTCAATAGGCCTAAATATGTAAGTCCCATGCAGCCATTATTATCTCTATCTATTCATTTCTGGGTTACAATTAAGTACCTGAGTGTGATGCATATTTTATTTTTTATTTTCAATTAAAATCTTCAACAAGCAACAAATGGCTTCTTAGCAAAGAGCAATTTTTCAAGCCATAATTTAGTTAGGACTGTCTGGGAGTGGTCTTTGTGAGGAGGGGAAACTAGCTGTTATTGGCAGAGGTTTGAAACATTCTTATTGGTCTATTAACTAATTTACAGCTTGCCAAAACTCCATCCCACCAAAACTATTCAAACAGCACTTACACAAAGGGTATTATCATCATTTTCACAGTATTAATCCAACCTTGTGTCAGAATATATATAAAACACAAGACAATCATGTTTTTGACTGCACTGGGCCTGAAATGAATAAATGTTGAAGAAAACCTATGTTCGGGGGGGGGGTGTACAGTGCATTTTCTATATTTGCGTGTCGTGTGAACATACAGCTAAACTAGTGTTCACTGCAGATTTGACAATAAGGCCCAATTCCAGATCAACCACTAACATGGCATTCCAGATCAACCACTAACATGGCATTCCAGATCAACCACTAACATGGCATTCCAGATCAACCACTAACATGGCATTCCAGATCAACCACTAACATGGCATTCCAGATCAACCACTAACATGGCATTCCAGATCAACCACTAACAGGGCATTCCAGATCAACCACTAACAGGGCATTCCAGATCAACCACTAACAGGGCATTCCAGATCAACCACTAACAGGGCATTCCAGATCAACCACTAACAGGGCATTCCAGATCAACCACTAACAGGGCATTCCAGATCAACCACTAACAGGGCATTCCAGATCAACCACTAACAGGGCATTCCAGATCAACCACTAACAGGGCATTCCAGATCAACCACTAACAGGGCATTCCAGATCAACCACTAACAGGGCATTCCAGATCAACCACTAACAGGGCATTCCAGATCAACCACTAACAGGGCATTCCAGATCAACCACTAACAGGGCATTCCAGATCAACCACTAACAGGGCATTCCAGATCAACCACTAACAGGGCATTCCAGATCAACCACTAACAGGGCATTCCAGATCAACCACTAACAGGGCATTCCAGATCAACCACTAACAGGGCATTCCAGATCAACCACTAACAGGGCATTCCAGATCAACCACTAACAGGGCATTCCAGATCAACCACTAACAGGGCATTCCAGATCAACCACTAACAGGGCATTCCAGATCAACCACTAGCATGGCATTTTTCTAAGAACTGGATGGATTGGAATGGATTAGACATCTACAGTTGAAGTCGGAAGTTTACATAAACTCATTTTTCAACCACTCCACAAATGTATTTTATAACAAACTAAAGTTTTGGCAAGTTGGATAGGACATCTACTTTGTGCATGACAAAAGTAATTTTCCCAACAATTGTTTACAGACAGATTATTTCACTTATAATTCACTGTATCACAATTCCAGTGGGTCAGAAGTTTACATACACTAAGTTGACTGTGCCTTTAAACAGCTTGGAAAATACCTGAAAATGTCTTGGCTTTCGAAGCTTCTGATAGGCTAATTGACATCATTTGAGCCAGTTGGAGGTGTAACTGTGGATGCATTTCAAGGCCTACCTTCAAACTCAGTGCCTCTTTGCTTGACATCATGGGGAATTTTTTTTTTAAATCAGCCAAGACCTCAGAAACAAAATTGTAGATCTTCACAAGTCTGGTTCATCCTTGGGAGCAATTTCCAAATGCCTGAATGTACCATGTTCATCTGTACAAACAATAGTACGCAAGTATAAACACCATGGGACCACGCATCCGTCATACCGCTCAGGAAGGAGACGTGTTCTGTCTCCTAGAGATGAACGTACTTTGGTGAGAAAAGTGCAAATCAATCCTAGAACAACAGCAAAGGACTTTGAAGATGCTGGAGGAACCAGGTACAAAAGTATATCCACAGTAAAACAAGTCTTATAGCAATATAACATGAAAGGCCGCTCAGCCAGGAAGAAGCCACTGCTCCAAAACCTCCATTAAACAAGCCAGACTATGGTTTGCAACTGCACATGTGGACAAAGATCATACTTTTTGGAGAAATGTCCACTGGTCTGATGAAAGAAAAATAGAACTGTTTGGTCATAATGACCATCGTTATGTTTGGAGGAAAAAGGGGGATGCTTGCAAGCTGAAGAACACCATCCCAACCGTGAAGCATGGGGGTGGCAGCATCATGTTGTTGGGGTGCTTTGCTGCAGGGGGGACTGGTGCACTTCATAAAATAGATGGCATCATTAGGGAGGAAAATTGTGGATATATTGAAGCAACATGTCAATGGGTCTTCCAAATGGACAATGACCCCAAGCATACTTCCAAAGTTGTGGCAAAATGGCTTAAGGACAACAAAGTCAAGGTATTGGAGTGGCTGTCACAAGGCCCTGACCTCAATCTTATAGAAAATTTGTGAGCAGAACTGAAAAAGTGTGTACGAGCAAGGAGGCCTACAAACCTGACTCAGTTACACCAGCTCTGTCAGGAGGAATGGGCCAAAATTCATCCAATTTATTGTGGGAAGCTTGTGGAAGGCTACCCGAAACCTTTGACCCAAGTTAAACAATTTAATGGCAATGCTACCAAATACTAATTGAGTGTATGTAAACTTCTGACCCACTGGGAATGTGGCGAAAGAAATAAACGCTGAAATAAATTATTTTCTCTACTATTATTCTGACATCTCACTTTCTTAGGATCACCACTTTATTTTATCTGACCTAAGACGGGGAGTTTTTACTTTAATTAAATGTCAGGAATTGTGAAACTGAGTTTAAATTTACAGTGGGGCAAAAAAGTATTTAGTCAGCCACCAATTGTGCAAGTTCTCCCACTTAAAAAGATGAGAGAGGCCTATAATTTTCATCATAGGTACATTTCAACTATGACAGACAAAATGAGGGGGGAAAATCCAGAAAATCACATTGTAGGATTTTTAATGAATTTATTTTCAAATGATGGTGGAAAATAAGTATTTGGTCACCTACAAACAAGCAAGATTTCTGGCTCTTACAGACCTGTAACTTCTTCTTTAAGAGACTCCTCTGTCCTCCACTCGTTACCTGTATTAATGGCACCTGTTTGAACTTGTTATCAGTATAAAAGACACCTGTCCACAACCTCAAACAGTCACACTCCAAACTCTACTATGGCCAAGACCAAAGAGCTGTCAAAGGACACCAGAAACAAAATTGTAGACCTGCATCAGGCTGGGAAGACTGAATCTGCAATAGGTAAGCAGCTTGGTTTGAAGAAATCAACTGTGGGAGCAATTATTAGGAAATGGAAGACATACAAGACCACTGATAATCTCCCTCGATCTGGGTCTCCACGCAAGATCTCACCCCGTGGGGTCAAAATGATCACAAGAACGGTGAGCAAAAATCCCAGAACCACACGGGGGGACCTAGTGAATGACCTGCAGAGAGCTGGGACCAAAGTAACAAAGCCTACCATCAGTAACACACTACGCCGCCAGGGACTCAAATCCTGCAGTGCCAGACGTGTCCCCCTGCTTAAGCCAGTACATGTCCAGGCCCGTCTGAAGTTTGCTAGAGAGCATTTGGATGATCCAGAAGAAGATTGGGAGAATGTCATATGGTCAGATGAAACCAAAATAGAACTTTTTGGTAACAACTCAACTTGTTGTGTTTGGAGGACAAAGAATGCTGAGTTGCATCCAAAGAACACCAAACCTACTGCGAACCTCCTTCCATCAGCAAGGGCATTGAAGATGAAACGTGGCTGGGTCTTTCAGCATGACAATGATCCCAAACACACCGCCCGGGCAACGAAGGAGTGGCTTCGTAAGAAGCATTTCAAGGTCCTGGAGTGGCCTAGCCAGTCTCCAGATCTCAACCCCATAGAAAATCTTTGGAGGGAGTTGAAAGTCTGTGTTGCCCAGCAACAGCCCCTAAACATCACTGCTCTAGAGGAGATCTGCATGGAGGAATGGGCCAAAATACCAGCAACAGTGTGTGAAAACCTTGTGAAGACTTACAGAAAACCTTTGACCTCTGTCATTGCCAACAAAGGGTATATAACAAAGTATTGAGAAACTTTTGTTATTGACCAAATACTTATTTTCCACCATAATTTGCAAATAAATTCATAAAAAATCCTACAATGTGATTTTCTGGATTTTTTTCTTCTCATTTTGTCTGTCATAGTTGAAGTGTACATATGATGACAATTACAGGCCTCATCTTTTTAAGTGGGAGAACTTGCACAATTGGTGGCTGACTAAATACTATTTTGCCCCACTGTATTTGGCTAAGGTGCATGTAAACTTCCGACTTCAACTCTATGTGAGGTAATTACCATAGTATGCCTAAACCTGATAGTTTAGGCAGATGTTCAATGTCAGCCAATCCACAGGTATTTTATTGATCCTCTTCTGTGTTCTTCCTCTGACACGCTGTGGTGATGTGTGTCAGGGTTGGTGAGCTCCGCCCTTTCCCTGACACTCGTTCAGCCCTCCTCACCCCTTCCTTACCCCTCTCCCGCCTCCTACCAGCCCATCTGACCTTCTAAGTCCAATTAGAGGGTTGCTGAGCGTCCAGACGGCCCTGAGAGCTTTGCGCTTACCCAGCGAGGAACGCACCCTCCCTCTTTCTTTCTTTCTCTACACCTCCTCCACGTCTCTCTCTCTAGCTCCCATTAACACGTGCCTCTCCCTCGCTCGCTCCTTTAGTTTCCCTCCTCTCCGTCTCTAAGGCATTATCCTCCCCTCATTTGGTGGGACCAGCTGCTGCTACCAAACATTTCAGTCGTTCCTTGTGGGCTCCGCGCTCCATTCTGTTGCTGCCCCCCTCCTGCAGCCACCTCTCCGCTCTGCTGCCAGCGTCACCACCACCGCCCCTTTTCAGACAACACAGGGACAGACCGACAGCACTCCTCTCTTCTACTGACAAAATGACAGCCGTTCTGGACCTCAACCAGATTGCCATTGCCTGTTCGACCATTGGTGTAGTGGTGAGTGGTCCTTTGTCGGTTTGTGTGTGTGGTTGTGTTTTACTGATATGCCAGTCACCGTGTAGCCTGCCTGTTGATTGTGCGCTAACAAAGCTAAAAGCAAGCTGTCGGGTGTGTGTGTGATTTTCTCTGCTCTGGCATGTGAAGGTGTGTTAGGTACTGTGGCGATGTGGGCGAGCGTATGACTGAGGGAACGAACAACCTGCTTCGCAATTTTGGGGCCAGTACCACTGCAAGCATTGTTTACCCCAGCAGGTGGAGTGGATGAATGGTGGTGAGGGTGGGAGTTCAGCACTGGGAGGGGTGCGATTTAGAGGACAGGAGAAAGGTCTCTCTCCTTTGAGATGAATGCCCTCTGCTTCTCTGCATTCCCTGTAATTACAGGAAACAAATAGGGCTCGGTTTGTTTTCCATTCCCACTGAATGTTTTTGGTGTGCAGCATTTCTCTTAGAAAGGAGAAATTAACCACCAGCTGGGACAAGGTTTATTTTTTAAATGGCTGCGCTTCTTGCTTGTGGAGTCACGGCCTGGTGCCACTGTGTGGACTGGACCAGACTGGTTCCTTCCTCTTCTGGGATCAGTGTCTGTGCTCCTGTCTGTGGCCAGGCCAGACTGGGGAGGCTGGAGCTCTAGTCTAAGAGAGAAACAGACTCCTATCATATAATTTGCACGTTATCCATCTCTCCTCCTCCCTGTGTCTCTCTCTTTCGCCACAGGTTACGGGGGGATGTAGCCAAATGTTGGCACAGAGCAGACTGTTGAATGTTAATCAGAACCCTGCCTCGCCTCCTGCTGAGACATCCTTGAACCTTTCTTCCTCATTTAGCTCAAAGTGGCTCTGCAAACAATACCACTGATATGATGACAATGTTGCTTTTCTTTCTGTATTATGGAACAGTGTTATTTTGTAATATGGAACTAGTTTTGTCTTTTTTTAAAGTTAGGGTTAGGCTTAGGGTTAGCAGTGGGGTTAGGGTTAGGTTTAAAATCACATTTTAAGAAGAAATTGTAGAAATGGGTGGCGTTTAGTCATAATTATGACTTTGTGGCTGTGGGCTCTGTGTTGTCGTGGTAACCAATAGTGTTCAGCGTGTGTGTTTTCTTTAAAGTGGAACTGATAGCGTTTTAACTACTTTGCAGATATCAAACAGACAATCATAATATCAGTTAAACATAGCAAATTCCCAGTTTATACTACAAAACCAACTAAAATTAGCTTCTATTTGACTCAACATTCCATGATGAACACTAAGGCATTGTTGGCAGAATAGATGGATGCAGTTTAATGCATGATTAATATAATTCACCAATACATGTCTTGGTAAATCACAGCTGGCCTGGTACATTGTTTGTTGCCTCTATTTGGGATGCACTGTTTCAATGACTCAATATTTTGGACAAAAACAGACGAATGTAACTAAGACTGGGAATGTCAATACGATCAAACTAGCAAGGGCAATGATCACATTCTGTTTTAATGTGGCTAATAGGCTACCGTATTTATATAGAAGGCCAAAAACACGGAGCGTAACGTTAGTTAGCTAGCTGACTGCTAGGAGGATGTCATGTCAATGGAGGAGTGGGTGACTGAATTTTTCTTCTCATATCGTTTTTCGGTGGCTATACACAGCTAGAGATGCAGGCGTCATTTGGTTAGCTAGCAAGAACATGAATGACTTATCCAGTTAGCATATCTCTTGTGTTCGCAAATTCACTACTTCGATTTCAGAGTACTCTCGTCTGAGTGTGCCAGAGTGCAGAATATCTGATGAATTTCCAAACAAGCAACACCCTATGAATATGACAGTGTCAGTAAACGTAGGCAAAAAAAGTAATAGTCAGTCACCAACGCTCTAGATAACATGTAAAAAGCCTAACCAGCTCTGCTAGGGTGAGTAAAATGGTCAGAGTGAGTGTTCTCTCATTTGTGTCTGGAAGTAGCTAGCAAGCTAGACAACTTTAGCCAGTTAGCCTGGATGCAGAAGTACGAGTAGGCTACAATTCCTCATTGTTTATCAGTGCAATTTTGACAGCCAACTAGCTGGAAAAGTTTGAGGTTTTATCTAATGTTCCTTCGTTAGATTTTAGCTCATCTTGCTCTGGCTAGCATTAGTTGTTGATCTTGTTGTTGATGTGCATAACTGAGGCAGAGAGCCCCTACCTTTTCATGGTTGTTTGATCAATAGGAATGTAAAGTTCCAAATGTAAGAGGACTCCTGTGGTATTTACAGAAATCCATTCAGGTCTATTTTGTGACCATCGAGAGCATCCTGATTGGTTGCATCACTGCCTGGTTTGGCAACTGCCCCCCCCCCCCCCCCCTCTTTGTTTTTACACTGCTGCTACTCGCTGTTATCTATGCATAGTCACTTTACTCCTACCTACATGTACAAATGACCTCGACTAACCTGTACCCCTGCACATTGACCCTTGGAAATAGCCTTGTTATTGTTATTTTATAGTGCTACTTTTTTATTAAATTTTTTACTTTAGTTTATTTTGGAAATATTTTCTTAACTGCATTGTTGGTTAAGGGCTTGAAAGTAAACATTTTACAGTAAGGTCTACACCTGTTGTATTCGGCGCATCTGACGAATAATGTTAGATTTTTGGCGAATGCGTTCTAATGATCTAAAGTCGTGCTGTTGCAACTACCTGTAAATACACAGTCCAGTTCAAAGTGAATGATGACAGGCCCTACTGCCTGTAAACACACAGTCTAGTTCAAAGTGAATGATGACAGGCCCTACTGCCTGTAAATACACAGTCCAGTTCAAAGTGAATGATGACAGGCCCTACTGCCTGTAAATACACAGTCCAGTTCAAAGTGAATGATGACAGGTCCTACTGCCTGTAAACACACAGTCCAGTTCAAAGTGAATGATGACAGGCCCTACTGCCTGTAAACACACAGTCCAGTTCAAAGTGAATGATGACAGGTCCTACTGCCTGTAAATACACAGTCCAGTTCAAAGTGAATGATGACAGGCCCTACTGCCTGTAAATACACAGTCCAGTTCAAAGTGAATGATGACAGGTCCTACTGCCTGTAAACACACAGTCCAGTTCAAAGTGAATGATGACAGGCCCTACTGCCTGTAAATACACAGTCCAGTTCAAAGTGAATGATGACAGGCCCTACTGCCTGTAAACACACAGTCCAGTTCAAAGTGAATGATGACAGGCCCTACTGCCTGTAAATACACAGTCCAGTTCAAAGTGAATGATGACAGGTCCAACTGCCTGTAAACACACAGTCCAGTTCAAAGTGAATGATGACAGGCCCTACTGCCTGTAAACACACAGTCCAGTTCAAAGTGAATGATGACAGGCCCTACTGCCTGTAAACACACAGTCCAGTTCAAAGTGAATGATGACAGGTCCTACTGCCTGTAAACACACAGTCCAGTTCAAAGTGAATGATGACAGGCCCTACTGCCTGTAAACACACAGTCCAGTTCAAAGTGAATGATGACAGGCCCTACTGCCTGTAAACACACAGTCCAGTTCAAAGATTTCAAGTAAAGTTTTTATTTTATATAGCCCTTCGTACATCAGCTAATATCTCGAAGTGCTGTACAGAAACCCAGCCTAAAACCCCAAACAGCAAGCAATGCAGGTGTAGAAGCACAGTGGCTGGGAAAAACTCCCTAGAAAGGCCAAAACCTAGGAAGAAACCTAGAGAGGAACCAGGCTATGAGGGGTGGCCAGTCCTCTTCTAGCTGTGCCGGGTGGAGATTATAACAGAACATGGCCAAGATGTTCAAAATGTTCATAAATGACCAGCATGGTCAAATAATAATCAGGAATAAATGTCAGTTGGCTTTTCATAGACAATCATTAAGAGTGAATGATGGCAGGCCCTACTGCCTGTAAACACACAGTCCAGTTCAAAGTGAATGATGGCAGGCCCTACTGCCTGTAAAGACACAGTCCAGTTCAAAGTGAATGATGGCAGGCCCGTGTGGCAAAATAATTATTTGCATAAAGGCCTACTGTAACTCTAATGGGCAATGGTGCACCTGTCTGCGTAGACTACTGTCCTGGACGAGATGGATGTTTTATTTCTTGCAGTGTCTATTAATTGTCCAAACACACAGCCGCTTTCCCACTCTATATTGCTATAGAATTTTCCCAAAGGCCTTAGTATACGTAATTCCAAAACATTCTAAGAATTTATGAAACATTTTTTACATGTCATATTCTTCCTGGGAGTGTATATGAACAGATCAAAATAAGATTTCTTTTATTAAATTTTTTATTTCACCTTTATTTAACCAGGTAGGCTAGTTGAGAACAAGTTCTCATTTGCAACTGCGACCTGGCCAAGATAAAGCAAATCAGTGTGACACAGACAACAACACATGGAGTAAACAATAAACAACTCAATAACACAATAAACAAGTCAATGACACAGTAGAAAAAATTAAGTCTATATACAGTGTGTGCAAAAGGAGGTAGGCAATAAATAGGCCATAGGAGCGAATAATTACAATTTAGCAGATTAACACTGGAGTGATAAATGAGCAGATGATGATGTGCAAGTAGAGATACTAGTGTGCAGAAAAGTAAATAAAATAAAAACAGTATGGGGATGAGGTAGGTAGATTGGGTGGACTATTTACAGATGGACTATGTACAGCTGCAGCGATCGGCTAGCTGTTCAGATAGTTGATGTGTAAAGTTGGTGAGGGAAGTCTTCAACTTCAGCAATTTTTGCAATTCGTTCCAGTCACTGGCAGCAGAGAACTGGAAGGAAAAGCGGCCAAATGAGGTGTTGGCTTTGGGGATGATAAGTGAGAAATACCTGCTGGAAAGTGTGCTACGGGTGGGTGTTGTTATCGTGACCAGTGAACTGAGATAAGGTGGAGCTTTACCTAGCATAAACGTATAGATGACCTGGAGCCAGTGGGTCTGGCGACGAATATGTAGCGAGGGCCAGCCGACTAGAGCATATAGGTCGCAGTGGTGGGTGGTATATGGTGATTTGGTAACAAAACAGATGGCACTGTGATAGACTGCATCCAGTTTGCTGAGTAGAGTATTTTAAGTTATTTTGTAGATGACATCGCCGAAGTCGAGGATCGGTAGAATAGTCAGTTTTACTAGGGTAAGTTTGGCGGCGTGAGTGAAGGAGGCTTTGTTGCGAAATAGAAAGCCGATTTCTAGATTTGATTTTGGATTGGAGATGTTTAATATGAGTCTGGAAGGAGAGTTTACATTCTAGCCAGACACCTAGGTATTTATAGTTGTCCCACATATTCTAGGTCGGAACCGTCCAGGGTGGTGATGCTAGTCGGGCGGGCGGGTGCGGGTAGCGAACGGTTGAAAAGCATGCATTTGGTTTTACTAGCGTTTAAAGAGCAGTTGGAGGCCACGGAAGGAGTGTTGTATGGCATTGAAGCTTGTTTGGAGGTTAGTTAGCACAGTGTCCAAGGAAGGGCCAGAAGTATATCAAATGGTGAGGTGGATCAGGGAATCGCCCGCAGCAAGAGCGACATCATTGATATATACAGAGAAAAGAGTCGGCCCGAGAATTGAACCCTGTGGTACCCCCATAGAGACTGCCAGAGGTCCGGACAACATGCCCTCTGATTTGACACACTGAACTCTGTCTGCAAAGTAGTTGGTGAACCAGGTGAGGCAGTCATTAGAAAAACCTAGGCTATTGATTCTGCCGATAAGAATACGGTGATTGACAGTCGAAAGCCTTGGCCACGTCGATGAATACGGCTGCACAGTACTGTCTTCTATCGATGGCGGTTATGATATCGTTTAGTACCTTGAGCGTGGCTGAGGTGCACCCGTGACCGGCTCGGAAGCCAGATTGCACAGCGGAGAAGGTACGGTGGGATTCAAAATGGTCAGTGATCTGTTTATTAACTTGGCTTTCGAAGACTTTAGATAGGCAGGGCAGGATGGATATAGGTCTGTAACAGTTTGGGTCTAGGGTGTCACCCCCTTTGAAGAGGGGGATGACCGCGGCAGCTTTCCAATCTTTAGAGATCTCGGACGATACGAAAGAGAGGTTGAACAGGCTGGTAATAGGGGTTGCAACAATGGCGGAGGATAGTTTTAGAAAGAGAGGGTCCAGATTGTCTAGCCCTGCTGATTTGTACGGGTCCAGGTTTTGCAGCTCTTTCAGAACATCTGCTGTCTGTAATGGGTGAAAGAGCTGTTGGCCGGGGTTGGAGTAGCCAGGAGGAAGGCATGGCCAGCCGTTGAGAAATGCTTATTGAAATGTTTGATTATCATGGATTTATCAGTGGTGACCGTGTTACCTAGTCTCAGTGCAGTGGGCAGCTGGGAGGAGGTGCTCTTGTTCTCCATGGACTTTACAGTGTCCCAAAACTTTTTGGAGTTAGAGCTACAGGATGTGAATTTCTGCTTGAAAAAGCTAGCCTTTGCTTTCCTGACTGACTGCGTGAATTGGTTCCTGACTTCCTTGAACAGTTGCATATCGCAGGGACTATTCGATGCTATTGCAGTCCGCCACAGGATGTTTTTGTGCTGGTCAAGGGCAGTCAGGTCTGGAGTGAACCAAGGGCTATATCTGTTCTTAGTTCTGCATTTTTTGAACGGGGCATGCTTATCTAAGATGGTGAGGAAATTACTTTTAAAGAATGACCAGGCATCCTCGACTGACGGGATGAGATCAATATCCTCCCAGGGTACCCGGGCCAGGTCGATTAGAAAGGCCTGCTCACAGAAGTGTTTTAGGGAGCATTTGACAGTGATGAGGGGTGGTCGTTTGACCGCGGACCCATAGCGGATACAGGCAATGAGGCAGTGATCACTGAGATCCTGACTGAAAACAGCGGAGGTGTATTTGGAGGGCAAGTTGGTCAGGATAATGTCTATGAGGGTGCCCATGTTTAAATAAGATTTCATGTTGCTAAAATGCTGTCAGTTCCACTTTTAACTAGGAAGTTACTCCTGTTGTCATGTAGAGGGGGTAAATTGCCCCCTTTCCCCATCACCTGGCCCATCCACTGTTGACAACCACTGCAGTGCCTCCCTCTTATTTAGTCACAACAAGCCAAATATCAGCAGTGCACAGCACCCTTGACCTTGTTCCAGGAACACACAAAAAAAAACAATGAGGCATATAGGCCTATGTCTGTTTTCAGAATTTGTTGGACTTCTACTGGTTTCAATGCATTGAGTGCTTTGTTTTTTGTCTTGTTTTTTTCTGTCAGGCTTTCATTTCATCTGCTAGTTAAAAGCCCTAGGCTACACAACACATTTTTGTTTGTGGGTTAGACTACAGTTGTGGCAACAGAAGTGGCAACCTCTACTGGAGCCTCTTTGGTCAGTGACTAGGCTGTGTGCTCTGAAGGCACCTCACGTGAAGCCTCCATCGCACACACAAACAACCTTTCACACAGCCTGCCCTTTCAACCGTCTCTTCTATTTTTACTCCTCCGCACCTAGATACTGTAGTGTCAGTCTTCCAGGTGTCAGCTGGAGGAGAACAACCACACACCATGAATTATGATTTGAGTGACATTATTGTCCTCATCTGTGTGTCTTCCTTCTCCAATGTACTAATTATCATAGAGTGTGTATATGTTGATGCTTTTTTTAGACATGGGGTGTGTATGCAGCCAGCAGGCTGCTGAACAGCCTGGTTTAGCCTAATCTCCCCTACGTCTGTGTGGCAGCCATCCAGTGAGATCTGACGCAGTTTGGCCCTTAAAACCACCCTCTGTGGTTTTCAACTGCACCAATGGACGGAAACTGAACACTGATGCAGGCACACATATTTAGCAGTCCTATATTTGGGTCTCTGCTTTTGTATTACAGTATTCGATTATGAAATAGACATCACACCATTATTGCTACCAGACAAAAACATGCATCACACACAAAGTTAATGAAACCACAACACCAGTTTGACTTAACAGTAAGCCTACTAGTAGGGATGTCAAACGTTCAGCCTGCTGCATGAGCCTATGTCTAGAGTGCCTGGTTAAATTGAGCTTAGGACCATTGTTAAGTCTCTCCGTGGTTAAAGTAGGAAGAAATGGGTGTAATTGTTAAAATGTGAATGTGCTACATTTACTATCATATATTGATTTCCTCGACAGACACATGTAGTCAACCCAATTTCATTGAGGTTTGTCTGTTAGAAGAGCACAAATGGTACATGTCGCCGCAGTTATTGTTCTATTGATTTCAATACAATATCGATGTGAGTGATTCATTTGCAGGCACTATTGATTACAGTAGAAGAAGCTAATCAATTCCAGTCTTGATGATCGCTTGGTAGATATTGGTGAATGTGTGGGGAGTAACTTATGTATAGGTCTTCAAAATATCATAACTTATTTCAGCATATTAATTATTCATCTTAAACTGTTTTTTGACACTCGGCCATAAACCAAAAAGCCATGACGACAGGAAGCAGCAACAGTATAATTTTCAATGTATGTTTTTAGGAATATAAATGGTATATAAAAAAATTAAATCTACATGATTCTACTTTATCAGTAAAAACTACTAAATGAGCCCAAAAATGTGCTATGATTTATTGATTTCGATGATATTAGTGAAATAGTGAAAATATATTTGTCATGGCCACTACTAGAGTATGCTTGTTTCTCTAGATGCATTGCCTTCATTTATCGTGTTATGCTGATGGTGTGTGTGTGTGTGTGTGTGTCTGGAGGAAGTTGTGACCCGTTAAATGACATTCATGTGGAATTAGAGGCAGGCCTAAGGGCTGTGGACGGACTGCTATTTCCATCCTTAGATAATTAGATTAACCAGACATCAGCGGACGCTACCTTGTGGCAGGCAGTGCGTCTGTGAGACAGGACATGGAGCGGGCCCTGCTTCCTTATCCACAAAACATCTGCGTGTGTGTGTGACAGTGGTGTGAGACTGAACAGTGTGGACACGCATGCAGCGTGGTGCAGAGCCACTTACACACTGTCATTGTCACCACAGCTCTATGGGTTATGATCCAGCCTCCATTATCAGTCTGGATCATCATGTACAGTGCATTCAGAAAGTATTCATACCCTTCGACTTATTGCACATTTTGTTGTTGCAGCCTGAATTCAAAATCGATTACATAGTCTCACCCATCTACACACAATAGCCCATAATGCCAAAGTGAATACATGTTTTTACAAATGTTTGCAAATGTATGAAGAATGAAATACAGAAACATCTCATTTACATAAGTATTCACACCCGTGAGTCAATACTTTGTAGAAGCACCTTTGGCAGCGATTACAGCTGTGAGTCTTTCTGGGTAAGTCTCTAAGAGCTTTGCACACATGGATTGTACAATATTTGCATATTCTTTTAAAAATTCTTCAAGCTCTGTAGAGTTGGTTGTAAATAATTGATAGACAGCCATTTTCAAGTCTTGCCATAGATTTTCAAGATGATTTTTAAGTCACAAATGTAACTAGATCAGTCAGGAATATTCAATGTCATCTTGGTAAGCAACTCCGGTGTATATTTGACCTTTTAGGTTATTGTCCTGCTGAAAGGTGAATTTGTCTCCCAGTGTCTGTTGGAAATCAGACTGAACCAGGATTTTGCCTGTGCTTCGCTCTATTCCGTTTCTTTTTATCCTAAAAAAACTCACTAGTCCTTGTCGATGACAAGCATACCCATAATATGATGTAGCTAATACCATGTTTGAAAATATGTAGTGGTACTCAGTGGTGTGTTGTGTTGGATTTGCCCCGAACATAAAGCTTTGTATTCAGGACATATAGTTGATTTCTTGGCCAAATGTTTTGCCGTTTTACTTTAGCGCCTTATTGCGAACAGGATGTGTGTTCTGGAATATTTGTATTCTATACAGGCTTCCTCCTTTTCACTCTGTCATTAAGGTTAATATTGTGGAGTAACTACAATGTTGTTGAGTCATCCTCAGTTTTCTCCTATCACAGCCATTAAACTCTAACTGTTTTAAAGTAAGCAGTGGCCTCATGGTGAAATCCCCTTAGTGGTTTCCTTCCTCTCCACCAACTGAGTTAGGAAGGACTCCTGTATTGATACAACATCCAAAGTTAAATTAATAACTTCACCAGGATCAAAGGAATAATTCATGTTTTTTTTTGCGAGGCTTTGGAAAACATCCCTGGTCTTTGTGGTTGAATCTTTGTTTGAAATTCACTGCTCGACTGAGGGACCTTACAGATGATTGTATTATGGAGTATTGTGTGTAGGCTAGTGACAAAAAATCTAAATTTAATCCATTTTAAATTCAGGCTGTAACACAACAAAATGTGGAAAATGTCAAGGGGTGTGTGAACTTTCTGAAAGCTCTGTAGGCTACCTGCTGACTGTTCCACTGAAGAGGACCCTGTTTTAATGAGTTCTACTGTATGAAACGCACATCCTTTGAGAGAATGATTGATTTTCTGTCTACTACTGGCACTTAGCCTCACTGAGGAAGTGTCCTACTCAGTGTATGAATTATGAATTTTGTTTTTCCTGAAATCTGCACCTCCTATCGTGCTATGACTGTCACTAAAAGGCTGGCTCCTCTAAGCTCCACAGACACCCCAGACCATGCTGTCTTGTGTGTTCCAGGAGCATGACATCGAGACCCCCCATGGTGTCCTGCATGTGACGATGAGGGGCACCCCCAAGGGCAACAGACCGGTCATCCTCACCTACCATGACATTGGACTCAACCGTGAGTACAGCATCACACACACACAGACAGACACAGGCTCTTATTATTTAAGCTTTGAAATCTCTCCAAACACACTTAAATACACTAAACAAAAATATAAACGCAACATGTAAAGTGTTGGTCCCATGTTTCATGAGCTGAAATAAAAGATCCCAGAAATGTTCAAATGCACAAAAAGCTTATCTCTCTCATTTTGTGCACAAATTTGTGTACATCCCTGTTGGCGAGCATTTCTCCTTTGCCAAGATAATCCATTGTTGTTTACATGTTATCTAATCCAATCCGTTGTGTGGGCGAGCGTTTTGCTGATGTCAACATTGTCAACAGAGTGCCCAATGGTGGCGATAGGGTTATGGTATGGGCAGGGATAAACTATGGACAACAAACACAATTGCATTTTATTGAAGGCCATTTGAAAGCACAAAAATACAATGACGAGATCTTGAGGTCTGTTGTGAGGCCCAATTATATTATTATTATTATTATTATCATTTTATTTTTTTAAGGTATCTGAACAACAGATGCATATCTGTATTCCCAGTCATGTGAAATCCATAGATTAGGACCCAATGAATTTATTTCAATTTGACTGATTTCCTCATATGAACTGTAACTTAGTCAAATCAATGAAATTGTTGCATGTTGCGTTCTTCTATTCTTCAGTATATAATATCATGTTCTCATTAGAACAGTTGGAGATGATGTAAGAAGCTGGATGGTTGAATGTAGACCTCTTCTTTGGGAAGATGAGCCACTAGATCAGACTGGATCGCACCAACACTTGGATGCCTCAATGGAAAACAACACTAAGAGTGTTTTAGCATCAGTGGATTTTTGTTGTTGATTACGTTCAGTGTTGCAGTTTCTGTTAGATATTAAGTAGTATGTGCCTCAATGAGGTGTCTTTTAAACAGTGCCGTGTCTCTTCCCCCCCTGCAGATAAGTCCTGTTTCAACACCCTGTTCAATTTTGAGGACATGCAGGAGATCACATCCCACTTTGCTGTGGTCCATGTGGACGCCCCAGGACAGCAGGAGGGTGCTCCCCCATTCCCCACGGGGTGAGAGACCGGTTCACTCCTCAGTCGTCCTCTTCAACATCATCTCAAATATGACAAAGTATCACCACAATCATGACTCATATCTTATTATTATTGGTATTCTATGTCTGTCCCAGCTACCAGTACCCTACCATGGATGAGCTCTCTGAGATGCTGCCCTCTGTCATGACTCAACTGAAGTAAGTTCTCCTGCAGTGTTTCCATAACTACCTCTTGCACTGTCTTTAGGAAAGCTTCAAAATGACTTTATTATTGAGTCTTCTTCGAGGCCTATATTGTTCTCTTCCCTTTCCCCAGGGTGAATAGTGTGATTGGGATTGGAGTTGGAGCTGGAGCCTACATCCTGTCCAGACTGGCTGTAAGTCACCATTCGTCTTAGTCCCCCACATACCACATGAACTCCTGCTCAGTAGATGGTGGTTTCTAAACCCCTATCCATAAATCCACACCATTAAACCTCATTCCCCATCTTCCTCCATCTCCACCAGCTAATCTCAGAACATGTTGACCAGCAGAGTCATCACGCTCCCTGCTCTTATTACCAGCTTCATTTAATCTCTCTATTAAAAGATAGAAGATTTGAATGGATCAGTTTCTCACGAGTGCATGACTGGACTGATGGAGTCAGCATGTGAGTCTCATGTGGCATTGACCGCATATACAGTGCCTTCAGAAAGTATTCATACCCCTTGACTTATTCCACATGTTTTTGTTACATTTAAGCTTTTCATTTTTTACTCATTTGTAGTAAAAATTCTAAAAACATACTTCCACTTTGACATTATGGGCTATTGTGTGAAGGCCGGTGACACAAAATCTGAATTTAATTCATTTTAAATGCCGGCTGTAACACAAAGTGTGCAAAAAGTCAAGGGGTCTGAATACTTTCTGAAGGCACTGTACATTACTGTACAAATGTTAGTTTGATGCTTAACATCGACCCTATTTCCCACCATGCACTGCACACCCCAGTGTGCCTTGGCGGAGATAATGCATTCTGAAGGTAGGTGTTAGTGAGAGGAATACATTAAGAGCAGAGATTACTTGAAGAGGGGTGTTAATTATAGTTAATTTAAGCCCTGCCAACATCGGGCTCAATGTGGGGGAGAGAAGGAGAGAAACAGGAGTTGGAGAAAAGATAACACTTAATTTATGTGTTCATACATACTCTCAAGTGGGTTAATACCTAGTTTGTTTTATCCATCGTCCTCACTATCTGTGGAAGTGTGAATTGGAGGCTGGGTAATTGGGTGGGGGATGATGTGGCTCTAAGTTGTTGCTAATAGCTGTGAAAGATGTCAAGTGCTGGGCTATAACATGAATATTTAGGTGTGTGTGTTGCCTTTGCTGCTTGCCCTGGCTATAAAGTAGGAGGGCCTGGGTTCCTATCCAACCCAGCACAGTGTGTTCAGTGTACTGTCCAAGTAACCCTCTTCTCTCTCTATCTCTCTCTCTCCCCAGCTTAATGAGCCTGCCCTGGTTGAAGGTCTGGTTCTCATCAAAGTAACCCCTTCTTCTCTCTCTCTCTCTCCCCAGCTTAATGAGCCTGCCCTGGTTGAAGGTCTGGTTCTCATCAAAGTAACCCCTTCTTCTCTCTCTCTCTCTCCCCAGCTTAATGAGCCTGCCCTGGTTGACAGTCTGGTTCTCATCAAAGTAACTCCTTCTTCTCTCTCTCTCTCTCTCCCCAGCTTAATGAGCCTGCCCTGGTTGACGGTCTGGTTCTCATCAAAGTAACCCCTTCTTCTCTCTCTCTCTCTCCCCAGCTTAATGAGCCTGCCCTGGTTGAAGGTCTGGTTCTCATCAAAGTAACCCCCTCTCCTCTCTCTCTCCCCAGTTTAATGAGCCTGCCCTGGTTGAAGGTCGGGTTCTCATCAAAGTAACCCCTTCTTCTCTCTCTCTCTCTCCCCAGCTTAATGAGCCTGCCCTGGTTGAAGGTCTGGTTCTCATCAAAGTAACCCCTTCTTCTCTCTCTCTCTCTCCCCAGCTTAATGAGCCTGCCCTGGTTGACAGTCTGGTTCTCATCAAAGTAACTCCTTCTTCTCTCTCTCTCTCTCCCCAGCTTAATGAGCCTGCCCTGGTTGAAGGTCTGGTTCTCATCAAAGTAACTCCTTCTTCTCTCTCTCTCTCTCCCCAGCTTAATGAGCCTGCCCTGGTTGAAGGTCTGGTTCTCATCAAAGTAACCCCTTCTTCTCTCTCTCTCTCTCTCTCTCCCCAGCTTAATGAGCCTGCCCTGGTTGAAGGTCTGGTTCTCATCAAAGTAACTACTCCTTCTCTCTCTCTCTCTCCCCAGCTTAATGAGCCTGCCCTGGTTGAAGGTCTGGTTCTCATCAAAGTAACTCCTTCTTCTCTCTCTCTCTCTCTCTCTCTCCCCAGCTTAATGAGCCTGCCCTGGTTGAAGGTCTGGTTCTCATCAAAGTAACCCCTTCTTCTCTCTCTCTCTCTCCCCAGGTTAATGAGCCTGCCCTGGTTGACAGTCTGGTTCTCATCAAAGTAACTCCTTCTTCTCTCTCTCTCTCTCCCCAGCTTAATGAGCCTGCCCTGGTTGACGGTCTGGTTCTCATCAAAGTAACCCCCTCTCTCTCTCTCTCCCCAGCTTAATGAGCCTGCCCTGGTTGAAGGTCTGGTTCTCGTCAAAGTAACCCCCTCTCCTCTCTCTCTCCCCAGTTTAATGAGCCTGCCCTGGTTGAAGGTCTGGTTCTCATCAAAGTAACCCCTTCTTCTCTCTCTCTCTCTCCCCAGCTTAATGAGCCTGCCCTGGTTGACAGTCTGGTTCTCATCAAAGTAACCCCTTCTTCTCTCTCTCTCTCTCCCCAGCTTAATGAGCCTGCCCTGGTTGAAGGTCTGGTTCTCATCAAAGTAACCCCTTCTTCTCTCTCTCTCTCTCCCCAGCTTAATGAGCCTGCCCTGGTTGACGGTCTGGTTCTCATCAAAGTAACCCCTTCTTCTCTCTCTCTCTCTCCCCAGCTTAATGAGCCTGCCCTGGTTGACAGTCTGGTTCTCATCAAAGTAACCCCTTCTTCTCTCTCTCTCTCTCCCCAGCTTAATGAGCCTGCCCTGGTTGAAGGTCTGGTTCTCATCAAAGTAACCCCTTCTTCTCTCTCTCTCTCTCCCCAGCTTAATGAGCCTGCCCTGGTTGACGGTCTGGTTCTCATCAAAGTAACCCCTTCTTCTCTCTCTCTCTCTCCCCAGCTTAATGAGCCTGCCCTGGTTGAAGGTCTGGTTCTCATCAAAGTAACCCCTTCTTCTCTCTCTCTCTCTCCCCAGCTTAATGAGCCTGCCCTGGTTGAAGGTCTGGTTCTCATCAATGTGGACCCCTGTGCAAAGGGCTGGATGGACTGGGCCGCCTCCAAGGTGAGAACGTGCTCGCACACTTCAATGCTAACTCTGTGCATTGTTTTCTCATCGTAGAGCCATAATAGATTGGCACCTTGGAACGTATTATTTATTCTTGCCTCAGATGTCCGGCTGGACCAGTAACCTGGTTGACATAGTGATGGCCCACCACTTCAGTGACGTGAGTCTGAGGGCAGTTTGGAATGGTGGGAGACTAGGACCGGGGCAGAGCCTACTGGAGTAATACTGTGGGGGGTTGACAGTGATGTAACTATCTGTGCCATCTCCTCAGGATGAGCTGTCTGACAACCAGGAGATCACCCAGACATATCGCCTGCACATTGCTCAGGATATTAACCAGGACAACCTGGCCCTCTTCTGCAACTCCTACAACAGGTACTGTACATATAACCCCAAGATGAACTGCCTGTGTAGTTGGGTTGAATTGATTGATTGATGTATTTGTTTGACAGCCGTCGGGATTTGGAGATCGAGAGGCCCATCACTGGTCTGACTGAGGACACAGTGAACACGCTCAAGTAGGTTTATAACTGTTTATAACTATCTCTGTATCAGGGTTTCTGTTAGGAAAATGTGGCGCTGGACAATGTGACCAGGAAGATTTTAATTTACCGCCCATTCGAGAAATTTACCGGACCCTTATGCATTGGGTGCGTAACCTATTAGGGCGTCCACCTATAGTACTCAGAATGACAGAAATCACATTTAAATTATGGTCATTCATCTTAACAGAACATGCAACTCCTGTCATGAGGCAGCCAATAAAATATATTTTTCAAACATTTTCCAAAATGCAATTCGTGGGAAAACACCATTCTAAACAGCCGTTCCATATGTGACCGAGATGAAAATTAGAAATAGGGGGGAATCTAGAGATGCAGCAACTAGGATGGGTTGTTAATATGACTGGGATTGTGCCTTTGGCTTCTGGACAACAACAAAACGTTGAAATATGAAAACCAATAGAACAGGAGAAAAATGCTGGTTTCAATGCAATATGAAGTTAAGTTTCAAGTTTAAATGTCACGTGCACAAGTACAGTGAATTTAGTTTCTTGCAAGCTCCAAACCCAACAATGCAGTAATCCAATATCAATGTAGTACTAACAATAACATAAGGTAGAACAAAAACACACAAGAAATAAGAACAGGAGAAGTAAGAAGCTATATACAGGTTCCGTTTTAATACCATATTTACAATGTGCTGGAGTGATAAGAGGTAGATGTATAGACTTGAGGAAGTCTTTATAAAATAATTGCCGCTGTTTCAATGGTGGGATTTTGCCTAGGCTACTTTGAAGCAAGCTAAGACATGTTTTATAATAAGAAGGAAAACTTTCAGGTTTCAAACAATTAAGTATCAGTTTTCACTATGTATACTGACCCCAGCTCACATTGCAAAGTGGTTAAGTGACTCGCTGCACTTGAATGGCGAATGGGAGGTACGCTTCAATTACCAGTTGAGAAATAAAAATGGTAGTCTAGCGCTTTTAAATCGTGGACAGGGTTTTAACACGCCATTGCATTTAGAATTGTTGCGCAATGACGGGGCTTATATTAAAGCATGTTTCACTCCAGCAGCAACGATCTAAGGAGGTGACATTGAGGGGATATTCCACTCACAATAGGCTCTGTCTTAAATAAGATGCATGACGGCTAACGACACTACACACTCGCCAATTTAGTGCCACTCAATTATGCAAATTAACCTAAGCATGACTGTCAAATGTTTTCACATCGACTGGTATTTCATCAATGAATAAAAATCATTATTAATTCATCATTATCTCTCGGTCAATTTGGCCAGCAACAATTCTATTTATCGGCATTTCATTTTTTTATTGGCCAAAGGCTGGCAATTACCAGCTAACTTGCCTTAATATTCTGACATTGCTTTTTATTTTATTTTTGATATAAGCTTGAAATGGGCATGGTCTAATTGATTAAACAGACAAGATCAAGGCTCTGTTAATGAACCAGAAAATCTATAGTTATTTCTGGTTTCTTATTAAAGTTAGCTGGCTAACTCATTGATCTTGTATTATACCCCTCTGCTTTCACTGAGTGTTGACTCTGTTTGTCCCTCCTGTCTCTCCATCCAGATGCACTTCTCTGTTGGTGGTTGGTGACACGTCCCCGGCTGTTGATGCAGTGGTGGGTGTCCACTGTCTCTATGGCAACACAGTAACGAATGAGTCAGGGGATCTAATTCTAATGGCCTTTCTAAAGATGAGGGGCTAGACTCTAAACTCTGAACTTCTATTGTCTCATCTCTCTCTCTCCCTTGTATACAGGTCGAATGCAACTCCAGGTTAAATCCAACCAAAACAACCCTTCTTAAGGTGTGTCCAGTTACTCGTTTCTTTGTTGCAATAGGAGTGGTAATGCTATGTGGTCCCTGCTGTTCTGCTCTTTAGTAATGCACAAGCTCTGGATGGTGTGTAGATGAGTTTCAGCATTCTTGGAAGTGTTCTGGCTAACGGCACGGTCCTCTCTGAGTTTGTTCACTCTGGGTGTGTTCCTGATTCTCTCTCTACTTCCCTATAGATGCAAGACTGTGGCGGGCTTCCTCAGGTCATCCAGGTGAGTTATGAATAAGTTTTGTGTTTAGCTTAAACTACTAAATCTCAATGGCCAAGACAACTGTATTTTAGTCAATGCCACTCCAACATTGCTCGTCCTAATATTTATATATTTCTTAATTCCATTATTTTACTATTAGATTTGTGTGTAATGTTGTGTATTGTTAGATATTACTGCACTGTTGGAGCTAGGAACACAAGCATTTCGCTACAACCGCAATAACATCTGCTAAATATGTGTATGTGACCAATACAATGTGATTTGAACTCTTACTCAATTCAGTTTTCTTTTTAAATGGCTCAGTTTTCTGTTTGTGTCTTACAGCCGGGTAAACTCGCGGAGGCCTTCAAATATTTTGTCCAGGGAATGGGCTACAGTGAGTACTGCTCCTCTATCATGTCTCCTCACGGTACTTCAGTCCTCCAGTGTCAGACGTCACGTTGGATTTGTGTATCTTCATGGTCTGGTTGTGTCAATCTGTTGACATGTTGTAAGACATCTGTTGTATGGCCTGTTTACTGGAAGTCCCTCTGTCTCAGAATGAGTCATCAGTCCAACTGAACAATAGTCCATTGAACACTACTCTTTCAGGCAGCAGCCCTCTCCACGCGGACATCTCACACACACACACACACACACAGAGTTCTGACCTAAACTAAGACTCACGCCTAATGTAGAATTCCTGTAGCACTTCAAGAATAAAGGGGAACCACAGTAGCTAGCTACATAATAACATTTAGTGGATGTCCAAGGCTGAGGTTACTGAGAGCCAGTTGTTGTATAAGCATGCAAACCATTATTGGTAACTGACCAGGGAACTAACCTCAAGCTAACCTTGTTTCCTGTCTGTTTGCAGTGACTTTTAACAACGGGTGTAAGTAGTTGTTTGATGCTGAGTAAATAAATGACATGTAGTAAGCATGATGGTCTGCATGGTTTCCTCTCAACACTCCTCGGTGTGCTGGATCTCTGAACACACTTGGTGTGTGGGATGATCTGTGAACACACCTGAGAATGGTTCCCCCAGGTCTTAAGATACAGTGCCCTTTGTCAGGGAGGGTGTTTACAGGCCCACATTTAAGGCCGTGGTTCATTTAGGCCACGTGTCAAACACGAGGCCTGCGGGCCGAATCCGGCCGGCGACACATTTCTATCCGGCCCGCACAATGATTTGGGTTGTTAATTCGTTTTGTCCCGTTTCCTTACCTCCCGCGCTGCACTACAGGTCACAGCAAGGACCGGCAGAGCCAGCCAGCGCACTGTACCATATTATCACTGACCTAATCTTCTACCAGACTGAACATTTAAAGGGTCATTGCTGTAGCCTACAGAAAAGGTAATCTTGATTGTCAAAAAGTAAGTTAAAGGATTTACACGCGGGTATAAATGACTACTAAAGGACAATAGGACACACAAGCTCGTATAAATGAGTATAAAAACAGTTGAGTCATCTACTTTATGAAATTATAACCTGATGCACCTACATCGGTGAATTCAATGTCAATTATGCTGCTTTCGTGTGTCCCGTTTACAGCGCACAGCGGAGGGAAAGTGTACAGACACTTGTCACAGTCCTAGCTAGGCTACTAAAATGTTGCAGTCTGACTTTTTTTTAAAGCTTGACAATGAATAACCCAAAATCTAAACCTGCAACAACACACCATGCAGAGGACAAACATGTAGGCTATGTTTTTAGTTGGAGTTATTAAATACTTTTTGATTAGGGTTACAACATATTATGCACATCTGTAAGCATAGTAGGATAGGCTGGACAAATATAATACATTTTTGTTTCAATATGTTAAAATGGTATATACAGCATATGGCCCTTTATAAGCGGAAATTATAAAGGGCAATATTTTTTCTAGTAAAACAATGGCCATTTTGGGTTGTAGTTGTAGGCCAATGCACATTTTTTGGGTAAAAACAAACATAACAGGCTATGCCTGGCCCTTGAATTCGTTGTGCTTTTTTTAATATGGCCCGTGTGCTGATTTGAGTTTGACACCCCTGATTTCAGGCCTACTGGGAGCAGATCTGGCTTGTTGAATGATAATCATATTGTATAGACCACTTTCATAGTGAATTGTATTGACATATTGGGCACTGTATCTTATAACTTTGCCAAATTCCATTGGCTTTCTTTGATCACTGAGATGATTGAATCGTTTTTTAGCATTTCAAAATGTTCATATAAACATTGCACAGTAAGGTTTGAGTTGCTAGCTCAGAGTGGAAAATGGAAGGTGATACATAATGAAAGCTGCTTGATTAGAGTCTTACAATAGTCTGAGTTATTATTGTTCTCTCTCTGGAATCTTTTCATCAGAAAGCCCTCTCTGTACCCTTGTAAACCTTTGACTTTATTAGTTTCTGAGGTGAAAAAAATTCACTTACACAACCTACCACCCCTCGCCTGGCCCTCACTCCCCTTTCCCCATTGCCATCATCCACTCTCCCCTGGTCCTCACACTTCCAGTGAGGGCTGCTTCTCCAGGTATGTTAATCTCAGTGGCAGATTAGTGTTTTCATTAAAGGCTGCTCTAAGCCACACAGCAGGGCCTGGCCCCCTGCCCTGGGGACCTGGACTCCCATGAGCCCAGAGCCGCCTGGCTGGCCTGTTGTCCTCTGCTGAAATGTGGTGCTGCCACAGGGACACTCACGTGGGCTGCCGGAGAGCAATGTTAGGACAGCAGGGCCTCTACTCAGGGAACCATGTTGATACTGCACAGCACTGAAAAGGAACATTTGTTGCTCCCTTCTTCCAAATCCTCCCCTCTGAAAGTTACCCCTGGTGTTTTGTCTGCAACATGTGACTACAGAGAGGCGATCCAAGCGGTCCCAGCTCCCCAGGCTGGCCCGAGACTAGGTGGTGCTTTATTACACGCTGCCTCACTCCTCCACCTCTTGGAAATGTTTGCTTTCCTGCTTGAAGATACTGGGTCCTTACTATATCAACTCACTTAGTCTGGCTACCAAATCCAAGTAATTAAAATGAAATTGGTTACAGTATAGGCTTGAAAAACTATTTTCACTCAATGCCTGATGGCTCTCCCTTCTCTTGTCCTTGTGAACCCTCTCTCTGAGGTTTAAATAGGTTGGTTTCCTCCCTGTCTTAACTTTCCCCTCACACACCACTTTATGCTCAGGCTTTTCACCCACACTAGAAAAACAATGGCAAGTTCCAGAAAGTACCTCCCCTTTCTGATACTGCCTAAACATTGAAACAACAGTAGAGGGACAAAGCAATGAGTACATTGCGAGCCTTCCCAAACACATTTTAGCATACTGTTGGTTTGTTACTCTGTAGCATTCAGACTACTATACCTTGTGTCAATTGGCTCGTCCCAGAAGGTCAGTGTTGTGTTGAAAGAAGCGCAGTAGGCTACCAAGAGAGTGGTTTGAATGTGAATAGATGGAGCCTCTGTTTGAATGGAGTTTGAAAGGTCACTTTAGCTCTGTACACTGTAGTTCCATGAGGGAATTATTGCAGTGGGGACACATTCTACTAACTGAACTGGACCAGACCATGTTGGCTAGTTGTCATGGAGCACACCTTGGTACAAAGTCCTCTTTCAGGAATCTCAGGGCCACAGGTGGCATTCTCTTTAGTGTAAGAGAACAGCGAGAAGGACTTAGAAGAGTCACATCCTAGCTTTGTTGACAACTGTTCGGTATTAGCTGAATGTAAAATTAGAATGATATGTTCCTGGTGCTGCTTCAAATCTCTCCTAGGTGAAGCTGGAGGACACAATTACTTTCTTTTCTGATCTTCATTCGTGAAGACTGAGCATTAATCTGACTGTCTCGCCTTCATTTCTTCCCTCCTTTCCTCTTGCCCCTCCGTCAATGCAAACAGTCCCTCATGTACTGCTCAGCCACCTGGGCAGTGAATCAGGTACCAGGACCATAGGTAGCAGCCTTGGCTGCGCCGGCCTGCCATCTACACTTACAGTGCTCTGCCCTCCCCACCCTGTTTGCCCATCGCTGGTTGCCAGCTCACATTTTAGCCATCCTGTCAAGTCTTTCTGATTTGGCGCCATAAGATTTGAAGCATGACAGGTGGTCATTATTTTGTAAGATTCCTTTTGTCTCTCTAAATGTGTGGATTGAGAGAGTGTATGTCTGTTTATCAGGTATAATGGTTGTCATCTGTCTGTTTGTTGCTTTGTTCTTTTTCTCTTCTGCACAGATGGCCCTCAAATCTCTTGTGCATGCTGCATTCTCATATTGGCCTTTCCTATTTATTCATTTTTTCTCCGACAGTAAAAATGAATTGGAACTCGACCTGATCAGGCAATCTATTTTCTTTGTGGGAGAATAATGAACACCGGGTAGGGATTCAGCTCAGACATTTCAGGCCCCAACCACTTGAATTAGATGCATATATTCATACAGTACTTTCTGAAATATGGTGTGAAATCCAGTATTCCTGCTTAGCCGATATCATTCCACTTGATCCTAACTAAATGGCAGCGTAGCTAGCATGAGG
Organism: Salvelinus fontinalis; assembly: GCF_029448725.1. Taxonomy (NCBI): domain Eukaryota; kingdom Metazoa; phylum Chordata; class Actinopteri; order Salmoniformes; family Salmonidae; genus Salvelinus; species Salvelinus fontinalis. The sequence continues at coordinate 33,727,891 of NC_074695.1, forward strand.
TAAACAGTATATTGTGATCAAGTTATTGAGTCTTTAGGTTATTAGACTTCATTATTCTCCCTGGGCTGCAGACCACCCCATCTTGAATTGGGAATGTTGACGCATTTATGGTTGTGGTATGATCACCAGCATCCTACCCCGAGCCACATTCCCTAAAGCAAGCTACCCCTCCCCCAAAACATTGCTACACCATATAAACAGCAAATATCCTCATACCTGACTTCCTACTGTAATTGCTCTCCTCTTTCTCTCTTGTCTGTAGTGCCCACGGCCAGTATGACTCGGCTGGTGCGTTCTCGCACCCACTCTGCCTCCAGCATGGGCTCTGTGGAGGGAACCCGCAGCCGCACCCACACACAGCTAGAGGGTGCCACTGCCGCTGGCCCGGCTGTTGAACAGGCCAGACCACAGACCATGGAGGTGTCCTGCTAAAGCACCATGCCCAGAAAACATCCTCCTCCCTACCTCCCTCTCTCACTTTTTTTTCTCCCTTTCCCATGCTAAGTCAGAGAGGATTGGAATCCAGAGGGGGCATCTGAAACGTGTTCGGAAAGATCATTTATGAAGCAGTCCGGTCCTCTGCTGTGTTCACTCTCACCGTTTCCTGTTGTTGTCTATCTATCATGCCTTTCTGTGCATGACTGCGGTGGCACGGCAACCTGGAAGTCAGTAAGCAGCCAGGCGATGCTGCTTTTCTGGTTACCTATTTTACATTTTGCTGTCTACCGCCTCTCCCTGTTTTTCTTGTTTTTTTTCCCTTAAGATATATATATGAGCTATATTTGTATTTATAACTACTATTTGGGTCAGTGTGTCAGTTTTTAAAGAGGAACATTGGAAAAGCATCAGGCATTTTCTCTTGCAAAGTACTCTTTAAGGAGTTAGGTTACCTGTTTTTCTCTTTCTCCCTCAGAGGTCTTCCTCACCTTGTGTGCAGATCAGACCAAATCACAACATCCCTCTCTACCGCCTCCTTAATGGTCCATTCCTAAATCAGTCTCATGCAGACTCACTTGCACACCTTTCCGACTTCACACAAAATCTCTTTATTTCAGTGCTTTTTGTAATTGTTATTATGTTGTGATTTGTGAAATACCTTTGATTTCCTGTATTGCAAAATGATGTGATAAACCCACTCTTGTTCTGTACCTTTATACCCAGAATATCTGACAGCATGACCCTCTTGTAGATGAAACGTAATGAAGGTGTCTGTAAAATTGCTTTTGTCTAGATGTATCTAGAAATAGTTACCTTGTGGTGTTATTGTTGATTTTTCTCTTTCATGCAATTTATTTGAAATGGCAGGCCCTGTGTTTTGATACCCCCATTGTTACTGACAGGCAGAGAAAAGAACCACCATTTCCTGTAGTTTATTAACGTTCAGAGCAATCACTTGATAATGTTCTAAGTCAGAGTACCTAAACTAGCCCACAGCTCAGTGAGTTAGGCGTATAACTGTGTGCCAGTTGAGGTACAGATAACATGACTGCCTCATCCCTTGTATAAAACTTTCTAACTGGAAGCAGTCATGTTTTCCATTCTAATTAAATAATTATGGGGTGAAAACAGCAACTGGTCAGCTGCCTGAGGGACTGGATAGTGTAATAAACTGTTATTATTAATATTATTGGTCATTTTCTTTGTGGTTTTCTGCGTTTCTCTCTGATTGTACTACAGCTTGGGTGAGCTTGTGGTGATAATGCATTGTGCTCTGTCCCCATAGTATGGGCGTGTGCTGTAAGTCATACTGTCTGCTGACTATATACATTTGTACTGATAATAAAATAAAGCTAGAAGTTGTACATTACATTTGACTGGACTTCCGTCACTGGCCTGTGTATTTTCTCACTTGGTAAACTAGCCTAATAGCATGCGATTTGAAACCTAATCTAGCTAGCCTTATTGTGCTAGAAGTAGTCGTCACACTGATCAGACCATTGCTTAAAGCTAGAATGCTTAGTTGCTACAAAAATGAATGATGGATATACCCATTGATTCTTGAAGAATATAACTCGTGATCTTAGTTCAACTGTCGAAACCCATTAGATCCCAAAATACAGTTGAAGTCAGATGTTTACATACACCTTAGCCAAATACATACGTTTTTCACAATGCCTGACATTTAGTCCTAGTAAGAATTCCCTGTCGTAGGTCATTTAGGATCACCACTTAATTTTAAGAATGTGAAATGTCAGAATAATAGTAAAGAGATTTATTTCATCACATTCCCAGTGGATCAGAAGTTTACATACACTCAATTAGTATTTGGTAGCATTGCCTTTCAATTGTTTAACTTGGGTCAACTGTTTGAGGTAGCCTTCCACAAGCTTCCCACAATAAGTTGGGTGAATTTTGGCCCATTCCTCCTGACAGAGCTGGTGTAACTGAGTCAGGTTTAGAGGCCTCCTTTCTCGCACAAGCTTTTTCAGTTCTTCCCACACATTTTCTATGGGATTGAGGTCAGGGCTTTGTGATGGCCACTCCAATACCTTGACTTTGTTGTCCTTAAATCATTTTGCCACAACTTTGGAAGTATGCTTGGGGTTATTGTTCATTTGGAAGACCCATTTGCGACCAAGTGTTAACTTCCTGACGTCTTGAAATGTTGCTTCAATATATCCACATACTTTTCCTCCCTCATGATGCCATCTATTTTGTGAAGTGCACCAGTCCCTTCTGCAGCAAAGCACCCCCACAACATGATGCTGCCACCCCCGTACTTCACGGTTGGGATGTTCCTTGGCTTGCAACCCTCCCCCTTTTTCCTCCAAACATAACGATGGTCATTATGGCCAAACAGTTCTATTTTTGTTTCATCAGACCAAAGGACATTTCTCCAAAAGGTACGATCTTTGTCCCCATGTGCAGTTGCAAACCGCAGTCTGGCTTTTTTATGGCAGTTTTGGAGCAGTGACTTCTTCCTTGCTGAGTGGCCTTTCAGGTTATGTTGATATAGGACTGGTTTTACTGTGGATATAGATATTTATGTACCTGTTTCTACCAGCATCTTCACAAGGTCCTTTGCTGTTGTTCTGGGATTGATTTGCACTTTCCGCACCAAAGTACATTCATCTCTAGGAGACAGAACGCGTCTCCTTCCTGAGTGGTATGATGGCTGAGTGGTCCCATGGTGTTTATATTTGCGTACTATTGTTTGTACAGATGAAAGTGGTACCTTCAAGCATTTGGAAATTGCTCCCAAGGATGAACCAGACTTGTGGAGGTCTACAAAATTTTTTTCTGAGGTCTTGGCTGATATCTCTTGATTTTCCCATGATGTCAAGCAAAGAGGCACTGAGTTTGAAAGTAGGCCTTGAAATAATACACAGGTACACCTCCAATTTACTCAAATGATGTCAATTAGCCTATCAGAAGCTTCTAAAGCCATGACATCGTTTTCTGGAATTTTCCAAGCTGTTTAAAGGCACAGTCAACTGAAATAATCTGTCTGTAAACAATTGTTGGAAAAATGACTTGTGTCATGCACAAAGTAGATGTCCTAACCGACTTGCCAAAACTATAGTTTGTTAACACATTTGTGGAGTGGTTGAAAAACTAGTTTTAATGACTCCAAACTAAGTGTATGTAAACTTCCGACTTCAATTGTATAAGCTTATTTTACTCCAATGTTTGTAAACAATGTAAATCTAAACAAACACTATATATCTTCAAAACATGGTTAAAACTATAATGTTGATAACATGGATGGTCAGTCATATCTATAGCTTTGAATTTGATTTGAGTGGGTCCATCGTTCCAGGCCCATCCCTCAGCTTTTCATTTTATTTTACCAAAACAGGCAGGTGCCTGCTTTGTTATTGTTTCAATTAAGGACTAAAGAGAGTCTACAAACTCTCTCTCTCTTTAAAGAGAGTCTACATTTTGGATTCTATAGCAGTCATCACTATGGCAATTAACATGGCTACACCAGTTGGGAATGTTATGAAGAGAAAACGGATTGCTCAGCTCTTCGACCCACCCAACACCCAACCTGAATGACAAAGAATATGAAGCTCAAAGATTGCTGTGACGTCACTTCACGCGTCTGTGTTTTATTCCACGGCTCATGCAGATGCTGCAGCAAAACAGTACATTTGCACAGACCAGGTGAATCTCATCGCAATTGCTGATGACTCATTGATCAAGTCACTGATGTAAAATGTCTCAGAGTCTGTGTCAATTACTACTGCCACACGTACGGCTCACTGCTGCTACTCCCTATTTATTATCTATGCATAGTCACTTTACAAATTAACTTGACTAACATGTAGCCCCACATATTGATTTGGTACCGGTACCCCCTGTATATAGCCTTGTTATTATGTCATTTTTTTTGTTACTTTTTGATTAGCTTTTTTTACTTTAGTTTATTTAGTAAACATATTCTTAACTCTATTTGTTGAACTGCACTGTTGGTTAAGGGCCTGTAAGTAAGCAGTTCACGGTAACGTCTACACCTATTGTATTCAGCGCATGTGACAATTTGATTTGATTTATTGTTGAATACAACCTTTCTTCCTTTCTCTTTGTGCCTCACTTTTTCTTTGTCTTCCCTCCCTCTTCATCTCCCTCTCTTCGCTCTGTTTCTGAAAGTTCAGGTCTTGTTGAAACAGGAAACTGAGTGTCTGAGTAAGAGGTGAATATAAACCCCCCTCCTCTCACATCTCTCCACTCAGATGTACTACAGAGCACTCTGCTGTGCTCCACCTACAGACCTCCATCTACCACCACTGGCTCCTTTCCCCATTGGAACATCACAGAGGAGGAGAACACTCATTCTCCATTGGTGACTAAAGAACTCTCACACCGCTTCTCATACACGCACACGTCATACTCACATTACACATGTGAATGCTACCAGCAGTGTGAAACGCCCAGACCCACTGGACTCGACCTCTGGGCCTCACTGGGTTATACCTCTATCCCTGTGGTACTCTACAGCTCTGACATCAACTCATTCCACAGCATCAGAGTGCTGCTGATTGTCACCAGAGCCACAACAGGGCAATGCTGTGAGTATTAACTCATTTTCAAGCTGTCAAGTCTAATTGATCTCACTGTATTTAATGTACATGTAAAAGGTTGTAGTTTTATTCGACCCTGATTTAACTTATTAAAAGCACATTGTTTTGCTTTAACAGAAAGAGGACAAAGGTCACATAAATATATAGGACAAACTGATCTTATATGAAGACTTTATAAATACTTTCTTTTATTTTTTATTGTCCAGACAGATCTATACCCCTGCTGTGTTTTCTGACTCTTGGTTGGCAGACTGCTGTGGTTGATAATGGTCATTTGTTCTGTATGTTAAAATGGAACATTAGATGATTCCTTGTAGCTCAGTTGGTAGAGTATGGTGCTTGCAACACAAGGATAGTGGGTTTGATTCCCGGACCACCCATACGTAAAATGTATGCACTTAATGATTGTACTACATGAAATGTTCAACTTGGGCAATAACACACTGGTACTGAGTACCGGCACCTCACATTTTCTAATGCTTGAGTACTGACGCTTCTTATAGAATATTGCCTTAGAAATATGGCAGATTTCCTGCACCTAAATATAGACAATAGCGGCACCCAAAATGAGTACTGTTACCTTTTTCAGTCCACTTCAAGCACTAGTTAGGTTCCATATTACAGAGCATTGGGGGAAACTATTCATCTAGAGATATTTAATGGCAATATATTTCCTATTACTATTTCTGATATTACCATCTATTTTAAATGTTTTTGAATTTGTCAATATGAGACAAAACCCCCCTGGGATAGAAAGGTGTTCACAAAAAAAGAGCATTTATTTTCTACTCAAGGATAACACTTTATATATTACACTCCAGTGTTCAGGCAAACTCGCTGGAAGTCTGTTAGGATGCTTGAGTGCCCATGCAGCACTGGTTACAGTAATATGTAAGACAACACAAAACTGTTTCTTTGAAAATGTACATGCATTTTTTGCTTTCACGAACTCATTTACCTATTCTCCGTGGTTCCTGTGGAGCATAAGGCTGCCATAATTTTCTATATTTGTCACACGCGTTTTTGCATATCACCAACGCATAACACTTGAACTAGTTTGCACGTTAGTGCATTCGTGTTTACATCAGTTAGAGAGTGACACACAAAAGACTGCATGTTCTATCATTATGTATTCAGATGAAAGCCCCTTATTTTCCTTGCCAACCAGCACTCTCGACACTCCAGCAGCCCATGTGTAAAAACAAGAATTTGGTTGGAAACTAAAGGGTGTTCAGAAGAAGTGTGGTTTTCAACTTCCTCCCTCCTTTTGTTCAAGTTGTCGCTGATCCAGCTTTCTGACGATAAATGGAGAAAGAAATGACAGACAGGGCTATTTGAAATGCCTTAATAGTGTTTGTTTTGATATATGTTATCTGACATAAGTTACAATGAATTGTGATTGATGCAACAGTACATCAAGAAGACATGGGGCCCACCCAGATGTACCTCAGTAACCAAACGGGCTACTAATCCATACCTGTGATTCCCTCCAGCCCACAGAGTTCTCTGGTATCCCTTCCATAAGAGCTCCACATCGTCATGGGCAGTGGGCCCAGTAAAGAGCATCAGGGATCCAGCACTCATGCAGCCTTGCTGGGCCAGGAAGAGCCCGCTGAGCCGGTCATACTGGGTAAGGCCTGGGCTCTATGTCATGATTGAGCACAGGAAAGGATAAGGCTCTGGGCAACAAGCCAGTACTAGCATATCTCAGATGGGCAGTGTCCCCAGGGGTCAATGGCTCTGGGTTTGTCTGGACTGAAACCTATAGGCCAGGGAATTGAAAATGTGCACGACAGCTAGGTCCATTTTAAAGGACAATCACCGGATGGCCTGCATCTGATGTAAATTTATAGATCAAAACAATGTGACCAATTTAATGATGAAAAAAATGTAGTTAGTGTTTCTGTACATACATAGTGTGGTGATTAGCCCCTACATTAAATGTCACCGTAGCCAGTGTGCAGAAAAGAGAAAAAAACAAGCCTACTGGCCTGGTCTTCTGTTATACCACAAGAGGTGTGAAAAGAAAAAAAGCAAGAAGCGAAAGACCTATATTTAGAAGTGGTGTGACCAGGGACCAGGTGACACACTCTGGACTCTGGGGTAGACGTAACATAGTAAATGTAAATCTATGACACTCCAATTAGTATGATATATTACATTTCATATGGTATGAATTAATTTGTGGATGTCCATCATCCATTTCATATGATATGTTACGAATTACAATTCATATAATATGTTACGTATTGCAATTCGTACAATACGTTATGAATTGTCTATGAGACCAGGCTGAGTGACAAAGAAGTCCTACTTTTTGAGCTGTCACTCAAGATGTTAGTTTATGAAGATCACAGTAATAATTTGTAATCATTTATTTTTTATAACTTGGAAAGGTCTAACCATGAATACTCAAGTGTGAATTGAAAGCAGAAATGTACATGGTTTGAGATTCTTATAGTAGAGTCAGAGTGACAGTCATTTTTTGTGTCGCTGTATTGTCCATAGAGAGCAGCAGGTATGTGGTAGTGGCCCTGTACAACTATCCCACTGGACATCCAGCAAGCAGCAGTATCCGCGCGGGAGAGAGAATCAATGTGCTTTCAGAGTAAGAAACCATACCCTCTACCTACAACTACCACAATTACTACTACTACAGTTATTACAACTGTACTGTGCTTTTTCTATATAACCTATGTATCTCTTTATGTGTTTCTGTGAATGTGCATGTCTATGTAGCGAGGGGGAATGGTGGAAAGTGAGATCCTCTGCCACAGGCAATGAGAGCTACATTCCCAGCAGCTACACAGCCAGAGTGTACCACAGGTGAGTCTGCTGATCCATCTGACTATTCTCCTTTGGAGCTCTATTTACACGGATCTGTCTTTCTATTTCTAGCTCTTTCTCTATTCTCTTTCCCTAGGTGTCAGTATGAGGGTCTCAGCAGAAAGAAGGCTGAGGAGCTCCTGTTGCTGCCCAACAACCAGACTGGCTCTTTTCTGGTCCGGGAAAGTCAGACTCGCCCTGGTGAGTTTAGTTCACAATCAAATGCTAACAAGAACAGGGAAACCAGATTCAAATTGTAATTGATAAACCCGAAGGGATACAACTTTGTGACTGAAGTATGGTGTACACGATTCACTCTAGGTGCCCACTCCCTGTCAGTGCGTAAGACCAGTGACCAGGACCGTTGCTCAGTAAAACACTACCGGATCCAACAACTGGAGAACGGCTGGCACTACATCTCCCCCTGCCTCACCTTCCCCACCCTCGCAGCCCTAGTGGACCACTACTCAGGTCAGTAGAGATGATTCAAGCGTATACAGCAGTTTAGAACATGTTGAAAGCTGTAGATACAACTTTTCAAACCCTTTTGTGTCCAACCCACGCATTTGAACCTCTGTACAAGGAGTGGTGGAAAAGGCACCCAATTTGTCATACTTGAGTAAAAGTAAAAATAGATTAATAGAAAATGACTCAAGTAAAAGTAAAAGTCACCCAGTAAAACACTATTTGAGTAAAAGTCTGAAAGTATTTGGTTTTAAATAAGTACTTAAGTATCAAAAGTAAATGCGCTCCCAAGTGGAGCAGCGGTCTAAGGCACTGTATCTCAGTGCAAGAGGTGTCACTACAGTCCCTGGTTCGAATCCAGGCTGTAACACATCCGGCCGTGATTGGGAGTCCCATAGGGCGGCGCACAACTACCCCGGCCAGTATGGTCCTGGCTGGTGTAGGCAGTCATTGTAAATAAGGATTTGTTCTTAACTAGCTAGTTAAATAAAGGTTAAACAAAATGCAATTGATAAAATATACTTAAGTATTAAAAGTAAAAGTATAAATAATTTCAAATTCCTTATATTAAACAAACCAATATTTTATTTACAGATAGCCAGGGGCACACTCCAACACTCAGACATTTATAAACGAAGCATGTGTGTTTAGTGAGTCCGCCAAATCAGAGGCAGTAGGGATTACCAGGGATGTTCTCTTGATAAGTGTGTGAATTGGACCATTTTCCTGTCCTGCTAAGCATTCAAAATGTAACAAGTACTTTTGGGTGTCAGGGAAAATGTATAGGGTAAAAAGTACATTCTTTTCTTTGGGAATGTAGTGAAGTAAAAGTAGTCAGAAATGTAAAGTACAGGCCTCCATTGGGCTAGCGTCGTCCGGGTTAAGGAGGGTTTGGCCGGTAGGGATATCCTTGTCTCATCGCGCTCCAGCGACTCCTGTGGCGGGCCGGGCGCAGTGCGCGCTAACCAAGGGGGCCAGGTGCACGGTGTTTCCTCCGACACATTGGTGCGGCTGGCTTCCGGGTTGGAGGCGCGCTGTGTTAAGAAGCAGTGCGGCTTGGTTGGGTTGTGCTTCGGAGGACGCATCGCTTTCGACCTTCGTCTCTCCCGAGCCCGTACGGGAGTTGTAGCGATGAGACAAGATAGTAATTACTAGCGATTGGATACCACGGGAATTGGGGAGAAAAGGGGATTAAAAATAATAATAATAATAATAAAAAATAAAAAATAAATGTAAAGTACAGATACCCAAAACAACGACTTAAGTAAAAAGAATTTGGAGGGTTACTTTTTCTCCCCAATTTCGTGGTATCCAATTGGTAGTTACAGTCTTGTCTCATCGCTGCAACTCCCATACGGAGTCGGGAGAGGCGAAGGTCGAGAGCCGTGCGTCCCCCGAAACACAACCCAACCAAGCCGCAGTGCTTCTTGACATAATGCCCACACAATGCCTAACCAGGAAGCCAGCCGCACCAATGTATCGGCGGAAACAACGTGCACCTGGCGACCGTGTCAGCGTGCACTGCGCCCAGCCCGCCACAGGAGTCGCTAGTGTGCAATGGGACAAGGTCATCCCTGCTGTCCTAACCCGCGCTGCCCCATGGGTCTCCCGGTCGCGGCCGACTACAGAGCCTGGACTTGAACCCAGAATCTCTAGTGGCGCCCTGCGCCACTCGGGAGGCCCGACTTAAGTATTTTGACTTAAGTACTTCACACCACTGTGCACAGGTAGCAGTGGGTTGAAAGCTGGGGGCATCTTCAGTCATTGTACTGTAGTATTCATGTGAAACCTGAGTTGCAACAGACTGATTTATGTTTCCTTCCAGAGGTCACTGATGGGCTGTGCTGTCTGTTGGGGGAGCCCTGCTTCATCCAGGGGTCCAACAGCATTCCTGTGGCTACTGGCCCAATACCCATGGCCGTCAGGAAGCCCACCCTCAACTGGAAAGATGCGGACAGGTGAGGTCATGTACTGTTGTCGTAATAAGATGCCAGTCTCTATGTATACATGTCTGCCAATAAATCTATTATTTATCAGCATTTTCTCACTAATGGGTTTTCTCTCTATCTGTCTGCAGCTCCATGATTTTTGGCAAGGTCAATGAGGATTCCCTGGTGAGCGAGGGCCTGAGAGAGGCCATCAGTTCCTACCTCTTCATGACAGGGGACTGCAAAGACTGCAGCCAGAAATGGGACAGCTGAGACTGGAGCTGTCCTCAGAGAGACAAATAGTGAGATTCACAGACTAAAACGGAGATAAAACGGAGCAATGAGCTTACCTATTGTGGCAGAGGGTACCTGAGGACCATATCACGTGGCCATGAACCTAATGGATCTCGAGCATTGTTGAGGGAACTTGGATTCACAAGTCAACCACTTCAACCAAGCTATGGTTGTCAAGTGCTCACATTGTCAAGCAGACAAGGCCCATATTTGCTTGGATTCATGATCAGAAGACATTTTTAGATCCTGGAGGCAGACTAAAAAAGACTTTACAGAAACAAGGGAGTATCTGTGCCCATAGGAACACAAAGTGTTCTAAAGAGATCATGCATTCAAACTGATTACAGGTTGCAACATGGAAAAAGTGTCTGGAATGAGATGATGATCCTCACTGTGTCAAATTGTGTGCATGATCTCTAATGTTAAACTAGAACAGTAGGTCTAAAGACAGTGACACGATATGTTGCAATTTATTATGGGTTTTGAAAAGCTGCTAACTTCATATTGAAATGTTCCATTCAGCCTTACTCGTGATTATAAGTAACCACAGCTGATTGCAATGTTCCTTACAGAAAGTAGTTTGATGGTGAGGTATACAGCCATATGAAAGTCATAAGCACTTGCACGTTTTAAATAGATCCCCTCTATCATCAGTAAACAGACTATTTGGTTGGTTTTGTTGAACTACCTTGAAAAAAAGGAAATGTTTGTTGTATGGGTTTCCTGTCCTGAACAGAAACACCTTTTAGCTGTTGCTTGTTCTCCACCGCACCGCAGTATAACTTTGACACAGGATATGGTCAAGGTGCAGTGGAAAAAAACATAGTGCGGCAGAGACAGCAGAAAGTTATGATTCGTGCTAAAGAGCATCTCAAAGTTATGTGAAATATTTAAGCAATAAGGCAAGAGTGGTTGTGGTATATGGCCAATATACCACGGCTAAGGGCTATTATTATGCAAGACGCAACGCGTAAACGTATTTAGAAAAGTACAAATAAATGTTTCAGTCCCATGGTGTACGGTGTCATATACCACAGCTTTCAGCCAATCAGCAATCAGGGCTCGATCCACCCAGTTTATAATATGGTATAAAACACTTAAATGTTCTTATGTGGTTTCATCAACTGAAACAATACATTGTATACATTATGTGCTCAATATTGAGCTTCGTGATCAATACAAATTGTGGAAATGTCTTCTTTACTATCCTACATAATTAATTAAAAGAATGTTGAAACATTTTTCTATATATTTTTCTTCAAATCAGAGAAGTTTAAACACAAATAACCAAATGCAATATGAAGAAGATTGAGTGGAAATTGCAGTATCATTCTACTGTAGCTTGTGTAACATCGCTACCTGCTGGAGGAAATGTGTAGGTCGTCAGGTTGCGGAATAGTTCAGCACCCACCACGCACGCGTCATGTCTATTCAATTTACTTCCTGTTTTGCGATCCCTAGTGTGTGGTGGTGTTGCGTTTGATAATTTAATCAGTGTTTTTAGCTGTTATCCTAGCTATACCTCGTTTACTCATGCTTAGGTTGCTATGCACTACTATTTTGTGCGTAATTCACGTCTTTACATTGATCAGCAATGCGAAAGGACAAGAGTTTACAGAGCTGGAGATGGCACACTACAGGTACAGTAATGACAATCTAGTGACGTTAGGCTTTTATCACACGTCTGTAGTTAGCTAACGTTATGTTGTAACTCTCAAATTCTAGGCGATATTCTGTCTTCTCCCTACAGTTTTCAGCCATTAGTTAAGCCCAAGACTAGCTCGTGTGAACTACAATCTCGATCCTGTGTTTAAGGTTTCGTCGGATTTCGAAACATCCTTCAAATTAAAAATATTTGAGTGCTTCTATCCGACGGAACTACACTTCCCGAGTTACGTTTACACACAGATGTTCGGAGCACTCGATATAGCTAATCAGCACAGGTGGTCGCTTCTTGTTCTACGTCTGTTTTCATAAACAAGTGCTGTAACGTCGAGATATGGCGGTGTGAGAACACTAACCATATCAAGGGTGTGTATCAATGTCACTTAAAAAAAAAAAAAAGGATTTCTCGCTGATAAGGTCCTAAAACCGTACTGCAAATGACGCGTGTTCATGTCCAGATTGATACAAACAACCTGTACAGAAGATGCCTTTTAAAACGCAATTCAAAATTTGAATGCAAGGCAGTGAAGGAGAGAAAACAGACAGGCTGCTAGCGTCAATGGCATCATGCGCTTGAATTTAATCTGAACAAAAATATAAAAGCAACATGCAACAATTAAACAAATATTTTACTGAGTTAAAGTTCATATAAGGAAATAAGTCACAATGAAATAAATTCATCATGCCCTAATCTGTGGATTTCACATGACTGGGAATACAGATATGAATCGGTTGATCGCAGATAACTTAAAGAAAGAGCAGGTGTTTGGATCAGAAAACCAGTCACTAGCTGCCTCAGCACAACACATCTCCTTTGCATAGAGTTGATCAGGCTGTTGATTGTGGCCTGTGGTATGTTGTCCCACCATTCCTCTTCAATTGCTGTGTGAAGTTGCTGAAAAATGACAGGAACTGGAACACACTGTCATACACTTTGTCCAGAGCGTCCCAAACATGCTCAATGGGTGACATATCTGGTGAGTATGCAGGCCATGGAAGAACTGGGACATTTTCAGCTTCCAGGAATTGTGTACAGATCATTGTGAAATGGAGCAATGCATTATCATACTGAAACATGAGGTGAAGGTGGCGAATGAATGGCACGACAACGGGCCTCAGGATCTCATCAAGGTATCTTTGTGCATTCAAATTGCCATCAATAAAATGTTATGTTCGCTGTCTGTATCTTATGCCTGGCTTTCTGATCCACGCTCCTAACCTTTTTTTAAGGTAGTCTATGACCAACCGATGGTTATCTGTAGTCCCAGTCATGTGAAATCTATATATTAGGGCCTAATTTATTTATTTCAATTGACTAATTTCCTTATGAACTGTAAGTAAAATCTTTTAAAATGTTGCATGTTGAATTTCTATTTTTTGATCAGTGTAATTCCAGCGTGTACTCGCTCGTTCACACATGTCAAATTCTTTTTTTTGATTTGTGCTTTAGTCCAATAAATTGTGTAATGGAATCGAATCGTGATCAAGGGCTAGGATTAGTCATGGGGTTCCGCTTGACCTGCTCCTTTTACACCTTATCTACTCAGGTTTGTTCTTTCCTGACAGGGAGAAAATCAAGTCCATGTTTTACCATGCATACAACAGCTACTTGGATCATGCTTATCCATATGACGAACTGCGACCCCTGACCTGTGATGGCCAGGATACATGGGGCAGGTATGACTATTGCCTCTGCAGTTGTTAGACAATAAACCAATGTTGTAATTTCCTGTGAATGACACAGCCAAGACTAATACCTGGACAATCAACAGACCAAACCACCTGAAACCTCAGTGTTATCCACTAGCACCGGCTGTCCTATAGAGCCGGTTTACACACTCATTTTCAGCCGGGTACTTTTTCCACTTAAATGAACTAGGCTACTCAATTCGCAAGTCCGGGAAAAAAAGTCAGCCAAGCCCACTCCCGCTAGAATGAACTACATAAAATATTTTGGATATACTGACACGATACATGTCTCTCTGCCCTACCAATGGGAGTTGTCCACAAAGTGGCACAGCTAGCTCTCTCCTATCCTTTCTTTGGATTGTTGGATACATCTCATTATTGTAATCCTTTTTTGAATATTCTTGAGGGTTGTTGATGTCAACCGCCTGTATTCAATGGATAGAGATGCTGTGCTACTAGCCTCAAAGCATGAATATGCATAACCCATCTCGAGACAACTACGATAGTGTTTTTTCTCAAAGTTGCCGGGATGGCACGTGTCCTACTTATATCAGTACACTCGTAACAACTTAAGCATTATGAAACTTCTATTTGATCAAATCAACCTCGAGTAGCAAATAAGCCATACATTTTTTGGTTGACCAAATTCAACACTTCGTTGACCTCCATACAAAAACTCCTTGCTTTGTGTGTGACACAACAGAAAAACGCCACCTGATGGAGTGAGACAGATTTTCTGCCGAGTTGGGCCTCTCTCTTCCTTGTCCTCTAACGATATGCATCTCCTAGTGATCTATTGATGGGACAGGCACCTGTCTGCACAAAGTGAGCGATGACAGGGAAGCACTGCTGGTTTGACAGTCTGCTGTTTGTCCTGCCTCCCGGTACCTGGGTGTGTTTGTGCCGTGTACGCTGTGGTTGCAGTCAAATGTCTTTACACGGAGGGAGAGGGAGTGATGCTCTTTCATTGTCTATGTGAGTCATTTTGCACATCCCATATAATGTGGTAACGATTAGTTAAAATCCACTTAGCCTATTGTTTTCTAGCACATTCATTTATTTTATCTTGTGTGTTAAATATGCAGCTACGAAGTGCTGGCGCATATGCTTACTGTGATTTGATTGACTAACAGCAAGCTTGACTAGTTTCTAAATGCTGTCGAACTGATTGATTGATTAAAGTAGATCTCATATCCTTGCCATTCATAAATCATACAACTACGTAGTATGTCCATGGCATCGCATTGGGACAAATAAAATAAACATCTCGTTTGTATTTTCGATATGAAGTCCATCAGGCCTTGTCAGACAGTGACGTTAAAGTAAATGACTCATCAGTAGCTGTTGATTTGGCTCCCTAGTTTGCATACTTGTAGTTTTTGGGGGCAACTATCTGCAGATACAGTATATTCACACCCCTTGACTTTTTCCAAAATGTGTTACATCCTTAATTTAAAATCGATTTAAATGTAGATTTTTTTTGTCACTAGCCTACACAAAATACACCATAATGTCAAAGTGGAATAATGTTTTTAGAAATGTTACAAATGAATTAAAAATTAAAAGCTGAAATGTCTTGAGTCAATAAGTATTCAACCCCTTTATGGCAAGTCTAAATAAGTTCAGGAGTAAAAATGTGCTTAACAAGTCACATAAGTTGCATGGACTCACTCTGTGTGCAATAAGTTTAACATGATTTTCTAATGACTACCTCATCTCTGTACCCCACATATACAATTATCTGTAAGGTCTCAGTCGAGCAGTGAATTTCAAACACAGATTCAACCACAAAGACCAGGGAGGTTTTCCAATGTCTTGCAAAGAAGTGCACCGATTGGTAGATGGGTAAAAAGAAAAACTGACTTTCAATGATGGCTTTAAAACAGTTACAGAGTTTAATGGCTGTGATAGGAGAGAACTGAGGCTGGATCAACATTGTAGTTAGTCCACAATACTAACCTAGTTGACATGGTGAAAAGGAAGCCTGTACAGAATAGAAATATTCCAACACATGCATCCTGTTTGCAACAAGGCACTAAAGTAATACTGCAAAAAATGTGGCAAAGCAATTCACTTTTTGTCCTGAATACAAAGTGTTATGTTTGGTTCAATAAAACACATTACTGAGTACCACTCCCCATATTTTCAAGCATAGTGGTGGCTGCATCATGTTGTGGGTATGCTTGTAATTGTTAAGGACGGGGGAGTTTTTCTGGAGAAAACATAAATGTAATGGAGCTAAATACAGGCAAAATGCTAGAGGAAAACCTGTCTCGGTCTGCTTTCCACCCAACACTGGGAGATTAATTCACCTTTCAGCAGGACAATAACTTATAACACAAGGCCAAATCTACACTGGAGTTGCTTAGCAAGAGGACAATTTACCTAGAGTGTCCGAGTTACAGCTTTGACTTAAATCTACTTGAAAATCTATGGCAAGACCTGAAAATGGTTGTCTAGCAATGATCAACAACCAATCTGACACAGCTTGAAGAATTTTGAAAAGAGTAATGGGCAAATGTTGTACAATCCAGATGTGGAACGCTCTTAGACTTACCCACAATGACTCACAGCTGTAATCCTGCCAAATGTGCTTGCTTCTACAAAGTATTGACTCAGGTATGATACTTTAAATATTTCTGTATTTCATTTTCAATGCATTTGCAAAAAAGTTATTTAAAAAAAAAAAAAAAAAAAATAGAAAGTTACAGCCTTATTCTAAAATGTATTCAATAGTTTTTTCCACTCGGTCTACACACAATACCCCATAATGACAAAGCAAAAACAGGTTTTTCGAAATGTTTGAAAATTTAAAATATAAATAAAGGAAATATCACATTTACATAAATTAAGTATTCATACCCTTTACTCAGTACTTTGTTGAAGCACCTTGGGCAGCGATTACAGCCTCGAGTATTCCTGCGTATGACGCTACAAGCTTGGCGCACCTGTATTTGGGGAGTTTCTCCCATTTTTCTCTGCAGACCCTCTCAAGCTCTGTCAGGTTAGACGGGGAGCGTCGCTGCACAGCTATTTTCACGTCTCCAGAGATGTTCGATCAGGTTCAAGTCCGGGCTTTGGCTGGGCCACTCAAGGACATTCGGTGACTTGTCCTGAAGCCACTCCTGCATTATCTTAGCTGTGTGCTTAGGGTTGTTGTCCTGTTGGAAGGTGAACCTTCGCCCCTGAGGTCTTGAGCGCGCTCTGGAGCAGGTTTTCAAGAAGGATCTCTCTGTACTTTTGCTCCATTCATCTTTCCTTTGATCCTGAATAGTCTACCAGTGCCTGCTGTTGAAAAACATCCCCACACCATGATGCTGCCACCACCATGCTTCACCGTAGGGATGATGCCAGGTTTCCTCCAGATGTGACGCTTAGAATTCAGGCTAAAGAGTTCAATCTTGGTTTCATCAAACCCAGATCTTGTTTCTCAATGGTCTGAGAATCCTTTAGGTGCCTTTTGAGGAAACTCCACAGAGGAACTCTTGAACTCTGTAAGTGACCATCGGGGTCTTGATCACCTCCATGACCAAGGCCCTACTCCCCCTATTGCTCAGTTTGTCTGGGCAGCCAGCTCTAGGAAGTCTTGGTTGTTCCAAGCTTCTTCCATTTTTAAGAATGATGGAGTCCACTGTATTCTTGGGGACCTTCAATGCTGCAGAAATGTTTTTGGTACCCTTCCACAAATCTGTAGCTCGACACAATCCTGTCTCGGAGCTCAATGAACAATTCCTTCAACCTCATGGCTTGGTTTTTGCTCTGACATACACTGTCAACTGTGGGACCCTTTATAGAGACAGGTGTGTGCCTTTCCAAATCTTGTCCAATCAACTAAAAAAAACACAGATGGATTCCAATGAAGTTGTAGAAACATCAAGGATGATCAATGGAAACAGGATGCACCTGAGCTCAAGTTTGAGTCTCATAGCAAAGGGTCTAAATACTGGTGTAAATAATTGGCAAACATTTCTAAACCTGTTTTCGCTTTGTATTTATGGGGTATTATGTGTAGATTGATGATATTTCATTGATTCCATTTTAGAAATGGGGCTAACGTAACAGAATGTGGAAAAAGGGAAGGGGGCTGAATACTTTCCGAATACACTGTATATGGTATTTCAAAGATATGGATATAGGTCTACTGATTTAATCAGTGTTGACAATAGTAAACTGCTGCTTTCTGTGTAGCAAAGCCCATGGTTAACACCAGCTTCATTCTTCAATCATACCTGTATTGCAAATAGCTGAGAAAATGCCTTTTAAAAAGGAAGCTTGAAGCCTGTGGAGTCAGCAGAAATCTGTGGGTCAGTTGTTAAACAACACATTTTTTTCAATAAATGACATACTACAATTGCAAACACTTGTTGAAATTCTTTAACTAATTAAACTGTCATCTTCTCTTAACATGTATGGACCCAGAACTGTTTTGTTTATTTTAGAGACCATTTCTTTTTCCATTTGAAAAAGTGCCCATCACACAATTTGGTAGATCTTTTTTTTACTTTACATTTTTTCAAGGTCCTTTGGGCTATCTACTTTATTTTTCTGTTTTAATACATAATTTGAGTAACATTCAATTGTGGCAATTCATATCTTGCAGTAAAACACTTAAGTCTCGATAAGACAGTTTAAATGTTTCTAGTTGTCTTACTTAGAAAATAGTCTTGGCCATATCGTCCTAGGCGATATCCCCAAAAAACAAACAATACACATACATTCAGTCATTTAAATTGTGAACGCAATACCACAACACACTTTTCCAATCTGAGAGGCAAATTCAATCATTTTGCAGTGTCTTGACTTGACTATGATGTTGCACCTCTCATTTCTTTTTCAGTGTTTCACTGACTTTGATAGATGCCCTGGATACATTGCTGGTATGCACCTTCTCATCATCATTATCTTATATTAAGTTTGTCATTCAACACCTGCGACAATGAGCTACTAAATGGGCTCCCAATCTTGTTGCCTCAATTTGCTTTTTTCAGATTCTGGGAAACCATACAGAGTTTCAGCGTGTGGCAACTCTGCTTCAGGACACTGTGGACTTTGACATCGATGTCAATGCCTCTGTTTTTGAGACTAACATTCGAGGTGAGATTACTGGGAATAGGTTCAAATTTAAGCTATGAAAAAGTGTCAAACAATGCTCTTGTCTAGGAGATGTATGTAGGTTTTTAGCTGTGTTTTAGTTGGTTGTAACTGAGCTGGGTTTCTGTCTGCAGTGGTGGGTGGTCTTCTGTCTGCCCACCTGCTGTCTAAGCGTGCTGGGATGGAGGTGGAGCCTGGCTGGCCTTGTTCTGGACCCCTCCTCAGGATGGCTGAGGACGCAGCACGAAAACTCCTCCCTGGTGAGCTGTCCACATTATTTATTTTATTATTGCATCTTCCAGATGCCCAGGACACACACATGCACACTAACATATGGCCATATGGCTCTGACATTGCATTTGCCTGGCTCTGTATATGACCAGACTTAGGCTCACCTTTTCCCCTTAACATTTTATTTTCGTCTGCAGCGTTCCAGACGCCCACAGGGATGCCCTATGGCACGGTGAACCTGCTTAGAGGGGTGAACCCTACAGAGACCCCTGTCACCTGTACTGCTGGGGTGGGCACCTTCATCCTGGAGTTCTCAGCCCTTAGCCGGCTCACTGGGGACCCCGTATTTGAGGACGTGGCGCGCAAGGCCCTCCGGTCACTGTGGAAGACACGCTCTGAGATAGGACTGGTGAGTCGGCAAAAAGAGCTGCCGATTTAGTCCTGTGACAATCTGTTTTATGCTGTCTTGTGATTTGTGTAATATTCATACAGTAGATTTATTGAAACCTTTAGATTGCTTGGTACACTTTGTCAGACCCAGTGACCGAGGAGCTGTTTCTTTTTTCCAGGTGGGGAACCACATTGATGTCCTCTCCAAGAAATGGGTGGCCCAGGACGCAGGTATAGGGGCCGGTGTGGACTCGTACTTTGAGTACCTGGTGAAGGGCTCTATCATGCTACAAGATGAGGAACTGCTATCAATGTTCTTAGGTAGTATTACTAGTTTATCATCAGACCACTTGATCATGTGGTAGATGGATACAAATTTGACATTACAAGCACATTAGTCATAGATGTTTATATTTTTGGGCATCCACAGAGTATGACAAGGCGATTAAAAACTACACCAAGTTTGATGACTGGTACCTGTGGGTCCAGATGCACAAGGGAACAGTCTCTATGCCTGTTTTCCAATCACTGGAGGCCTTCTGGCCAGGGCTACAGGTAAACTACATTTCTCATTTTGCTTATCTATTGTATTCCCTCTTAACCGAGAAAATCTAATTTGTTTGTGTGAATGTTTCAGAGTTTGATCGGTGAGCTGGACAGTGCATTGAGGACTTTCCACAACTACTACACAGTGTGGAGGCAATTTGGAGGACTGCCGGAATTCTACAGTATTCCACAGGGATACACTGTAGACAAGAGAGAAGGATACCCTTTACGGCCAGGTACCAGACACAACCTGCTCACTTACAATAATGCATAAGGGTCATACTGAAGATTTCTTGGTATTTGTATTTTGCACCTTTTCTTGTTTCAGAGCTGATAGAGAGTGCCATGTACCTGTACAAAGCCACTGGTGACCACACCTTTCTGCAGCTCGGTCGAGATGCTGTGGAGTCCATTGAGAAGATTACACGGGTCCCCTGTGGCTATGCCAGTGTGAGTGGTTTACGCTCCTCAAGACTCCGCTGGATAGCAAATACTTACTTACTTACTTAGGACTATTCAGAATGTTCCGTACAGAAGTTGTTTGTGATTGAGAATTGTTTTGTTGTTTTACTACCTCCCTCAGGTGAAAGATATCAGAGATCACAAGCTGGACAACCGCATGGAGTCCTTCTTCCTGGCAGAAACCATCAAGTACCTCTACCTTCTGTTTGATCCAGATAACTTCCTTCACAACAGTGGCCTGGACTTTGAGCTGGGCACTGGCCCCAGTGAGGACTGTGTTTTGGGGGCAGGGGGTTACATCTTTAACACAGAGGCCCACCCCCTGGACCCTGCTGCCCTTCACTGCTGCAGCCGCAAGCAGGAGGAACGCAGAGAGCTGCAGGACATCCTCCTTAACCTATCAGAGCCCCTCGCCAGTCCACAGGATACCCAATCACAGGAGACAGACAGTGAGACCGAGCCACCTGTCATGGATCCCTCAGAAAGTATAGCACTGAAGCCTGGGAGCAGGAGGAAAGCCCCTCTCCTCTCCTGCCCTATGCAGCCCTTCAGCGCACGGCTAGCTGTCATGGGTCAAGTCTTCACAGACAGCACATGACATGGACTTACAAATGTTTTCACTAAGTTTGAGCTGCTATTTTCATTTTACCCATAGACCAGTCATTACACTAATGCTAGTTAGCATGGGCTCGCGAAACTACCTCTAACTTCCTTCATACTGGACACAGAAACATAAAAATGGTATCGACGAGTTCATCGAAATCTGGGGAAGTAGATAAAGGGCATCATTGCCAAAATCCTGAAGTATCCAGCTTTTAACTGAACACTGAAAATTAAAGATTTACTGTGGTTTTCATTATACAAAATGCTTTCTGATTCATGGCATTGCCCTTGGTTTGTGAAATACATTGTAATATAGGCATGTGGTTAGGAAAGGTATGAATAAATAATAGTTTGCATTAAACATTTTCATACTCAAGTGATGGAACCAAGGATGTATATAAACACTTCATTACTGAGTGTATTCGGAAAGTACTTTCTCCACATTTTGGTACAGTACAGCCTTATTCTAAAATGGATTAAATAATCCACACACAATACCCATAATGACAAAGCGAAAACAGGTTTTTAGACATTTTTGCAATTGTATAAAATAAAAAAACGTATTTATATAAATCAAACTTTATTTGGCGTGAGCCGAATACAACAAGTGTAGACTTTACCGTGAAAAGCTCACTTACAAGCCCTTAACTCTCCTTGAACTGCACTGTAGGTTAAGAAAATATTTACCAAGTAGGCTAAAATAAAAAGTAACACAATAACAATAATGAGACTATATACAGGGGGCACCGGTACCGAGTCAGTGTGTTGAGGTAATTCGTACATGTAGGTGGGGGTGAAGTGACATGCATAGATAATAAACAGTGAGTAGCAGCAGTGTACAAAAAGGGGGGGTCCATGTAAATTGTCCGGTGGCGATTTTATTAATTGTTCAGCAGTCTTATGACTTGGGGGTAGAAGCTGTTGAGGAGCCTTTTGGTCCTAGACTTGGCGCTCCGGTACCGCTTGCCGTGCGGTAGCAGAGAAAACAGTCTATAACTTGGATGACTGGAGTCTCTGACATTTTTATGGACTATCCTCTGACACCGCCTATTGTATAGGTCCTGGATGGCAGGAAGCTTGGCCCCAGTGATGCCGAGCAGTTGCCATACCAGGCAGTGATGCAATCGATAAGGATGCTCTCAATGGTGCAGCTGAAGAACCTTTTGAGGATCTGAGGACACATGCCAAATCTTTTCAGTATCCTGAGGGGGAATAGGTTTTGTTGTGCCCTCTTCACGACTGTCTTGGTATGTTTGGACCATGATAGTTGGTGATGTGGACACCAAGGAACTTGAAACTCTCGACCCGCTCCACTACAGCCCCGTCGATGTTAATGGGGGCCTGTTCGGCCCGCCTTTTCCTGTAGTCAACGATCAGCTCCTTTGTCTTGCTCACATTGAGGGAGAGAGTGTTGTCCTGGCACCACACTGCCAGTTCTCTGACCACCTCCCTATAGGCCGTCCCATCGTTGTCGGTGATCAGGCCTACCACTGTTGTGTCGTCAGCAAACTTAATGATGGTGTTGGAGTCGTGCTTGGCCACACAGTCGTGGGTGAACAGGGAATACAGGAGGGGGCACACCCCTGAGGGGCCCCAGTGTTAAGGATCAGTGTGGCAGACGTGTTTTTGCCTACTCTTGCCATCTGGGAGCGGCCCGTCAGGAAGTCCAGGATCCAGGTGCAGAGGGAGGTGTTTAGTCCTTATCTTAGTGATGTGCTTCGTGGGCACTATGGTGTTGAACACTGAGCTGTAGTCAATGAACAGCATTCTCACATAGGTGTTCCTTTTGTCCAGGTGAGAAAGGGCAGTGTGGAGTGCTATTGAGTATTCATAAGTATTCAGACTCGAAATTGAGCTCAGGTGCATCCTGTTTCCATTGATCATCCTTGAGATGTTTCAACAACTTGATTGAAGTCCACCTGTGGTAAATTCAATTGATTGGACATGATTTGGAAAGGCACACACCTGTCTATGTAAGGTCCCACAGTTGACAGTGCATGTCAGAGCAAAAACCAAGCCACAGAGTCGAAGGAATTGTCCTTAGAGCTTTGAGACAGGATTGTGTCGTGGCACAGATCTGGGGAAGGGTACCAAAATAATTCTGCAGCCTTGAAGGTCCCCAAGAACACAGTGGCCTCCATATTTCTTAAATGGAAGAAGTTTGGAACCACCAATACTCTTCCTAGAGCTGGCCGCTCATCCAAACTGAGCAATCGGGGGAGAAGGGCCTTGGTCAGGGAGGTGACCAAGAATACGATGGTCACTCTGACAGAGCTCCAGAGTTACTCTGTGGAGATGGGAGAACCTTCCAGAAGGACAACCATCTACGCAGCACTCCACCAATCAGGCCTTTATGGTAGAGTGGCCAGACAGACACCACTCCTCAGTAAAAGGCACATGACAGCCCTCTTGGAGTTTGCCAAAAGGCACCTAAAGACTCGCAGACCATGAGAAACAAGATTCTCTGGTCTGATGAAACCAAGGTTGAACTCTTCGGCCTGAATGTCACATCACGTCTGGAGGAAACCTGGCGGCACCATCCCTACGGTGAAGCGTGGTGTCACTATCCCTACGGTGAAGCGTGGTGGCACCATCCCTAAGGTGAAGCGTGGTGGCGGCATCATCCTGTGGGGATGTTCTTCAGCGGCAGGGACTGGGAGACTAGTCAGGATCGAGGGAAAGATGAATGGAGCAAAGTACAGAGAGATCCTTGATGAAAACCTGCTCCAGAGCGCTCAGAACCTCAGACTGGGGCGGAGGTTTACCTTCCAACAGGACAACGACCTGCACACAGCCAAGACAATGCAGGAGTGGCTTCGGGACAAGTCTCTGACTGTCCTTGAGTGGCCCAGCCAGAGCCTGGACTTGAACCTGATCGAACATCTCTGGAGAGACCTGAAAATAGCTGTGCAGCGACACTCCCCATCTAACCTGACAGGAAAATGGGAGAAACTCCCCAAATACAGGTGTGCCAACCTTGTAGCGTCATACCCAAGAAGACTCAAGGCTGTAATCGCTGCCAATGGTGCAGCGATTAAAGGGTCTGGATACTTATGTAAATGTGATATTTCAGTTTTTAAACCTGTTTTTGCTTTGTCATTATGGGGTATTGTGTGTAAATGTAATCCATTTTAGAATAAGGCTGTAATGTAACAATGTGGAAAAAGTCAAGGGATCTGAATACTTAACGAATGCACTGTATGTTTTAATTGAAACGTACGGCTTGCATCTTATCCGCTCATTGTTCCCTCATGTCATAGTTTGTACATCTCAATTGTTATATTGCTTATATAGGTCTATCTTATTAATCATTTTAGGCAGTGTTGGAATTATTTCATTGTTTTGCTTACTTTGTGTATTATAATTAGCTCATGTGCTTTTCTCCTCGAGGAGCGGATACTATATGTTGTTGGGTCTGTAACCATGTTTGCCAGTGACAGTCTCTTCTCATTCAAATATTTTTTTTCAACAAAAAGTTCAGTAATGACCCATGTAATTACAGTTGACATTGCGAGGGTTGTTTTATTTGCGCAGTGCGTTTGGTATATTGTCTATAAAAGTGGGTCAAGGTGATTGTATTTTCCTTCCTTTTTAGCCCTAATAAAATACTTAATGGTAGGCTTTAATGTTTTTGTATGGTTCAGAAGTCCAAAATCATGGTGGCGTTCGCTATTGAAGGAGAATTGCGGTTCTTATCAACTTGCACAAATTCAGGTGTCAGTAGAAACCATATTTGTTTAAACAAGTCAGCCATATCAGCTATGGTTTTAAAAAGGCAGTAAATGAGGCTGAATGAACTGTTTTTCTGCCAGATGAGGCTCCACTGATAGCCAGGTGTAGAGAGGTGGTAAGGATTCACTCCATGGTTGGTGCTGAAAGGAAAGCTCTGCGTCGGAACATGAATTCATGTGTTGTGAAGTGGCTTCGCTGGCATGCATCTAAAAAAATTGGTTGAGTTTGCCCCACTAAGATTAACATGCTAAAATCGCCACTGGTCATACCGAACTTCCCCAGTGGCTTTCCATAGAGCTCCACATTGGTGTCTTAATACCCATAATTGAAACATCTCTGGTGGGAAAATGCGCATATTGTTTATATGCAGATTTTTTATATTCGCATGAAAATCTGTTGCCAATTGGAAGGCAACCGAGCTAATCGTTTGAACTTTAATTATTTATTTTTTTTTTACATAGGGACATAGAACTAAAATTGAGGGAGCACAAGTTTGAACTGAGGGGACTTAGCCCCCTTGTGGAACCGGGTAGGCCTACAGGTCAAAAGTTGATTTTTTTTGTTGTGAATTTTAGTTAACACTAACCCTTTTCCTAACCTTAACCTAATTATCCTAAACTGCTAGGTTAATTATCCTTACCTGTTGCGTAAGGTCTCCTAACCTGCTACGAAAAGTACATTCTGACAAGCTCCTTCTCTTCTTGCCAAGATGGTGCGAACTATTCTGTCGACAGTCCATATAACTTCCTGTTAAGAGAGAAGCAAAAGAGGAAGTCATGGCGAACACAGAAGGACCCGAGCCCCCTCGGACTCGAAGAAATAGTAATAAAAACATCCTTACAAGGATCAGACATGGACAAAGCTCTGGCCGGGCAATTAGTCGAGCGACAGAGGTAAAATAACGTTACACATTTAGAAATCCTTGCTAAAAGAAGACATTACAAGGGTTTGGGACGAAGAAAGACAGTTAACTAGCTTGCTTGCTAACTTTCGCTAACGTAACTTATTTAGCTACGTCTACACAAACGAAGCGCTGAGACCGCTAACTAAATAGCTAGCTAACGGCTAGCTAAAATAGGAGAAGTCGGAAGTGTATGTAGTCATTACATAACTAACGTTAGCTAGTCAGTATGGTAGTCACGGCAAGCCAAAGGAAAGTTGTCGCTATCTAGCTAACAGTTAGCAGGCTATTGTTACAGCTATTCGATTTGACATGAACTGGTGTAACTGTTAGCTAGCCCAGTCACTGATTTGTGTATTTCATTTGCCCAATCCTTGACATGTTTTTGCTCCTATGGTTTTCCTTCTTGTCCTTAGATATCTGAGGCCCTACTCCAGGAAAGAGACCAACAGGCCCAGTGGCATGGGATTCCAGTGCTGCTGCAGAGACTGTATGACAGCAGTCACCTCAACAGTGACCTCTCCCAGATCCACTCCATCATCAAGGTGCAAATAATACTCTTCCCAGACCTCGGTCAGAGCTGTAATACCACACGTAGAGGCAAAGGTTTCATGCTTGTTTTTCCCATGTTAGCTGTGATGGTATTTGCTGTTGAGTTGACAGGTGTGGTGTTCACAACATGTTTGTGTTGTCTTTGTGGTGTGGTAGGAAGTGTCACCTTTTCTCTCCATGGAGGCTATGTCGTTTGTGACAGAGGACAGGAGAACAGTGCAGAAGTCCACCTGTCCCAACACATACACCTTTGACCTCTTTGGAGGCATTGATGTAAGTCTCCAACATGTTGACACAGAGGCAAATATAACTGTCTTGTCAGTGGTCATATATGCTGTGTCAGGGTTTAATTCCTGCTTTGTCCTTAGTTACTAGTGGAGATTCTGATGAGACCCACCCTCACCACACAGATGAATGTCCCTAAAAGTAAGCCACATTAAAACATTCCTTGGTCATAGTTTTGCAAATGTGAGGAACCAATTTAAGATGCCCTGAATACAATCTAACGTGTGTTCTCTTTGCAGTGAGTGATGACCTTGTCAAGGATTGTTTAAGTGTTCTGTACAATTGTTGTATATGTGTAAGTATCAATGCCATTGATAAATAGGGTTTGAATGCATGCAAGATAATATCTGGCAACTTAACACTGTCTGACACAGAGGGTGATGTCCACCCTCTTATCTTTATTTTAGTCAGAAAAGGCTAATCATTAGCTTTCCCACATTTTCAGATGGAAGGAGTCACAAAAAGTCTGGCATCACGAGATGACTTTGTCATGTTTTTGTTTACACTGATGTCAAACAAGAAAACGTTTTTGCAAACAGCCACATTGATTGAGGACATTCTAGGGGTCAGGAAGGTAAGGATAGCCTAAAAACCCTTAGATCACTGTCAATCCTTACAAATGATTCATTCAAATTGTCTGAATCCCACTGAACCTAAAAGATGCAGCAGAATGTCAATAACCTGTACCTTCTACCTTCCTCTTTGTGCTCCAGGAGATGATCCAGCTGGAGGACATCCCCAACCTGCCAAGTCTGGTCCAGAGCTTCAATCAGCAGCAGCTAGCCAACTTCTGCCGCATCCTGTCAGTCACCATCTCTGAGCCAGACATGGGCAACGATGACAAGCACACGCTGCTGGCAAAGAACGCCCAGCAGAGCGCCAACCCCTGCCCGTCTCACTCTGAAGTCAACCAGGGTAAGACTGCTCTCACCATTGAACCTGAGAGAGACTGGAGAAGGAGTTCTCACATTCAATAATTCTTATTCATATGACTAGCATTTAATGAAGAAAATGCTTGTTAATGACTTGTCCCTCTATTGCTCAGCGACACGTGAACTGAGAAGTTTATGGATTTGCACTCCTCAATGCCTCTGTTTCCTTATCACTCTGTTGACGGGAACGAGTAAATTGATAATCAAATAATCTGTTCTCCCCCGTGTGTATCAGTGGCCCTGCTGAACATCCCGGGCTTCATTGAGCGGCTATGTAAGCTGGCCACCAGGAAGGTGTCGGAGGCCTCGGGGCCATCCAGCCTGCTGCTGGAGCTTCAGGACTGGTACACCTGGCTGGACAACGCCCTGGTGCTGGACGCACTCATGCAGATGGCCACAGAGGACGCCGAGCAGAGCAGCACAGGTCAGAACAATAGATAGACATGCACTCTCCTTCACACATATGCACGCACTGTAGGGGTGAATATTTTACAAATGTTCCATCCCGAGAACAAATCACTTTTTTAACCCAGTGTTTCCCGACAAAACTGGAACTGTCATTCAAAAGCATTTAAATAGATTATGTCTGGATGTGACTAGAGCTTTGATCGAAAATTCAGGCCTGATGCTACCTGGGCCTGATGAGCCCTACATTTAAATACATTTTATGAGCCCAAGCCCAAATGATTGTGCCTTTTATCCAATACATATATGATATATAGGCTACTCCACATTACGCAAGACAGAAAAACATAAAAGTCCATAGATGTAGCTAGCTATATGCTCTCTTGGGTAAAATAAAAAATAAATGAAACAAGCTTCAGTAGTCTAATCTTTACGATTGTGAACTGTATTACTGTACTGTGTTGTAAGATATGGACTGGAATTATGCACCTCGTTCAAACCATGATAAAGCTGAGAGAACGTGGTTCTGGTGCAGCACATGCAGCTACAAAGTTACAAGTATAGGCTAGCGAATTTGATTTTAATTTTGAAATATAATGTATAATATATGTATAATATGTATAATGTAATAATGTATAATTAGTAGGCTGATGTATATACATTACCAGTCAAAAGTTTGGACCTAGGGTCCTCCCGAGTGGTACAGTGATCTAAGGCACTGCATCGCAGTGCTAGCTGTGCCACTAGAGATCCTGGTTCGAGTCCAGGCTCTTGCCGCAGCCGGCCGTGACCGGGAGACCCATGGGGCGGTGCACAATTGGCCCAGCGGCGTCTGGGTTAGGGGAGGGTTTGGCTGGCAGGGATGTTTTTGTCTCATCGCGCTCTAGCGACTCTTGTGGCGGGCCGGGCGCAATGCACGCTGACACGGTCGCCAGGTGTACAGTTAAGCGGGCATTGTGTCAAGAAGCAGTGGGGCTTGGCTGGGTTGTGTTTCGGAGGATGCACGACTCTCGACCTTCGTCTCTCTCGAGTCCGTACTGGAGTTGCAGTGATGGAAGACTTTAACTACCAATTGGATACTATGAAATTGGGGAGAAAAAGGGGTATAAAAAAATTCCAGGGTTTTTCTTTATTTTTGCTATTTTCTACATTGTATAATAATAGTGAAGACCTCAACCTCAACTGAAATAACACATGGAATTGATGTAGTAACCAAAAAAGTGTTAAACAAATCAAAATATATTTGAGATTCTTCAAAGTAGCCACCCTTTGCCTTGATGACAGCTTTGCACACTCTTGGCATTCTCTCAACCATCTTGATGAGATAGTCACCTGGAATGAATTTCAATTAAACAGATGTGCCTTGTTAAAAGTAAATTTGTGGAATTTCTTTCCTTAATGCGTTTGAGCCCATCAGTAATTGTGACACGGTAGGTGTGGTATACAGAAGATAGCCCTATTTGGTAAAAGACCAAGTCCATATTATGGCAAGAACAACTCAAATAAGCAAAGAGAAACGACAGTCCATCATTACTTTAAGACATGAAGGTCAGTCAATACATAAAATGTAAAGAACTTTGAAAGTTCCTTCAAGTGGCTGGTAGCCTAGTGGTTAGAGCGTTGGACTAATAACTGAAAGGTTGCAAGATCGAGTCCCCGGGCTGACAAGGTGGAAATCTGTTGTTCTGCCCCTGAACAAGGCAGTTAACCCACTGTTCCAAGGCCGTCATTGAAAATAAGAATTTGTCATCTCAGTTTGTTAACGTACACTGTGCTCTTTCTCAGAGTCCTCAGACGAGAGTTCTCTGGCCACCAGCCCTCTCAGACACCGTCTGCCCCAGTCCATGAAGATTGTTCATGAGATCATGTACAAGGTGGAGGTGCTCTATGTGCTCTGTGTGCTACTCATAGGCCGCCAGAGGAACCAGGTGAGAGCCAGGTATCTGGAGTTTACAACAGTTGGTTTGGAAAAATGGGTTTGTAAAGTTTTTCTTAGCCACTGCCCCAGTCCATGAAGATTGTCATGGACTTCTGCAGTACTTGCTCTTTGGGGGTTTAGCCTGGGTATCTGCAATGCACAATGCAATTTGCAACTGTCGATGTAAAAAGGGCTTTCTCAAATAAATGTGATTGATTTGTAAACGTATCGTGCCTTTTAAACAGGTTCACAAAATGCTGGCAGAGTTCAAACTGATTCCAGGACTTAACAACCTGTTTGACAAGCTGATCTGGAGAAAGCAAATATCTTCCCATGTCCTCCATGGCCAGAACCAAAACTGTGACTGCAGCCCGGTAAGAACACCCCTCCGCTCTGGGACTGGGTCAATAAGCACGTTCACACTGCACCTTAGGCCAGGGTTAAGAGCAGGTTTAGCGCCGACTTTTCGGGGTTAGCCCCAGAAACTCGGTACCAAAATAGCCAATGTGAAAGCGTCACTTTCACTAAATGTACATATGCTTGTGATGCCTGTAATGTGTTATGCACGTTATTTTGACAATTCAATTCATAATATTGAATCCTTCCATCTGAGGATAAAAAAAGAAAATACTTTCATCCATGCAATAACATTGGTTGCTATGCCTAATAAAAATGGTTGCTATGCAGACTGGCTAATGTTTTTTCACTTGGCCAACTAAAGCTACAAACTCTACAGCTGGAAGGGCAGCAAACCCTCCATTTTCCTCGTTGTCATAGCTTTTCTATTGACATTTAATTGCATATATCCATGATGATAATATTGTTGCATGATTTCGCCTGGATCAGAAAAGATAGTGTCCCGTTAGTTCACAGCATTCTCTGCACAGCGATGAGATCGAATTTTTAAAGTTTAACATTTTTTCCGATGTCGGACAGGCAGACAAGCAACGTTTATACAAACCATCACTGTTGGAATTCAAATGCTAGGCCAGAATCAAGAGGATATAAATGTTACTAAATGTCTTATTGCTTATAACATTTGGTTTTGTCCGTTAGCCCAGGGCTTTGGAATACAAGTGTGAATCCTTAGCCCAGGGTTAACAAATTCTTGTGTGAACACAGGATAAGCTAGGCCGGGGCTAAGAACAATGCAGTGTGAAGGGGCCTAATGTGGTAATGGCACAGTAGCACTAATCACTGATATTGATCATCCTCTCTCACACAGGAGATCTCCTTTAAAATCCAGTTTCTACGATTACTCCAGAGCTTCAGCGACCATCATGAGTGAGTACATTAGACGAGAGCTGTGTTCGAATACCCATACTAACATACTGTATACTACATACTATTAGTTAACGTTGATGCTGTTGCAATGCAACCTCTTGTTAGCATAACAAATGACTAGCTAAACTTTTACGATTCCGGGTGTGTTCGTAAATTCAAACAGGAGTGCCGAGTGCGCTCTGAAGTGCGCTCTGAGCGTTCGTAAATTCAGAGTGTTTCGCTCTGAGTGTTCAGAGCGCACACTGGACGCTCTGGCCGAGGAGTAGGGTTGATCCGAGCGTTCTGGCCTCACAACGGCAGTCAAGCACCCAAGTTAACTGGTTAACGTTGGTTAGCTTGCTAGCTACATCCAGACACAAATTAGAGAACACCTCACTCTGACCATTTTACTTGCCCTAGCAGAGCTTGTTAGGCAATTATGTTATCCAGAGTGTTGGTGACTTTAACTGCTGCTGACAATTGCGCTTTTTGCCGACTTACTGACACCGGCCATATTAAACGGGTGTTGAGCGTTCGGAAATTCATCAGTTATTCTGCGCGAGTGCTCTGAAATCAGCGTAGATAGACAGAATTAAAAGTCCATTGAATCGCACAACTATACCACTTAGCAAAAAATTGTGAATAATCAAGTCAATAAACGTTGAGTAGTTAATATACTGCCTGGCAAGTTTTATGTATTAGTCGCTAACTAACGTAAGCTTACATACCGGTAAAGTACCTACTGCTGTAATGCTATGCGGTTCGTAAGGATAGCGTAGCTAACAAATTGTCAGCCAACATAACGTGTAATGTAACTTATTTCAAAAGTCATTACTTTATTACTTTGCTCAACATTTTATTAACATTTATTATTAGTTAAAGCAATGAATTTATATCCGCTATCTAGTCACACTTCGGCACCACATTTTCGACCATTTTCTTCAAATCTGAAAAAGTAGGAAGCCACGCCCATTTTCTGAAGAATTGCATTTTGGGCCCTAAAAGCATGGAAATAGTGTCCACTGCATGTATACTTCGTATTTTGTCGCATTTAGTCCGCCACCAGGTAACTTTTGGCATACTAACTATATCCATACTATGACCAATAAGCATACTATATACTCTAGTCACCTCCCAAATAGTACGGTTAGTATAAGTATTCAAACACAACTTAGGTGTATGAAAGAAACTATATTGCTGGGGAAGTAAACACATCACCTGATATACACGATGAAAGTCCTGCCTCCTTCCTGAATCATATCACATACTGTATTTGAAAGGACTTCAAGATTATATCTTCAAATTCATGAAAACGCTGTCAGAGAAGATATACACTGAGTGTACACAACATTAGGAACACCTGCTTGTTCCATGACTGACTGACCAGGTGAAATGATCCCTTATTAATGTCACCTGTTAAATCAATTTCAATCAGTGTAGCTGAAGGGGAGGAGACTGGTTAAAGAAGGATTTTTAAGCCTTGAGACATGGATTGTGTATGTGTGCCATTCAAAGGGTGAAGGGGCAAGACAAAATATTTAAGCGTCTTTGAACAGAGTATGGTAGTCGGTGTTCGGTTTGAATGTGTCAAGAACTGCATCGCAGCTGGATTTTTCACGTACAACAGTTTCCCGTGTCTATTAAGAATGGTCCACCACCCAAAGGACATCTATCTGACTTTTATTTTTTTTATTT
This sequence comes from Salvelinus fontinalis, assembly GCF_029448725.1. Taxonomy (NCBI): domain Eukaryota; kingdom Metazoa; phylum Chordata; class Actinopteri; order Salmoniformes; family Salmonidae; genus Salvelinus; species Salvelinus fontinalis. The sequence goes on from NC_074695.1 coordinate 33,760,788, forward strand.
CACCTTTATTTAACCAGGTAGGCTAGTTGAGAACAAGTTCTCATTTGCAACTGCGACCTGGCCAAGATAAAGCATAGCAGTGTGAACAGACAACAACACAGAGTTACACATGGAGTAAACAATAAACAAGTCAATAACATGGTAGAAAAAAAGATAATCTATATACAATGTGTGCAAAAGGCATGAGGAGGTAGGCAATAAATCGAATAATTACTATTTAGCAGATTAACACTGGAGTGATAAATCATCAGATGATCATGTGCAAGTAGAGATACTGGTGTGCAAAAGAGCAGAAAAGTAAATAAATAAAAGCAGTATGGGGGGTGAGGTAGGTAAATTGGGTGGGCTATATACCGATGGACTATGTACAGCTGCAGCGATCGGTTAGCTGCTCGGATAGCAGATGTTTAAAGTTGTTGAGGGAGATAAAAGTCTCCAACTTCAGAGATTTTTGCAATTAGTTCCAGTCGTTCCAGACTTGACACAACTGTGGGAAGCATTGAAGTCAACATGGGCCAGCCTCCCTGTGGAACTGTTTTGACACCTTGTAGATCATGCCCCAATGAATTGAAGCTGTTAGGAATAACTAGGAAGGTGTTTAGAATCTTTTGTACATTCAGTGTATGTAAAAAAAGGGATAGGCAACTCCAGTCTTCGGGGGGCCAGAGTGGTGTCAAGCTTTTTTCCCCATCCCTAGCATACACAACTGATTTGAACTATTTTCATTCTAAAAAAGGTCATGATTAGTTGATTATTGGAGTGAGGTGTGTTAGCTTGGGCAAAAGTGTGACACCAATCAGGCCCCCATAAGACTTTAGTTGGCCATCCCTGAAAATTATATTGTTATTCATGGATTCATTTACTTTCTTTCGATTTTATTTTTTCGTAAGACATTGGGTATGGAGTTTGGTACCATCTCAGTGAATCTGCCATTTGGGTCATGTCTGATCTTTCCTCCTCCCTCTCAGGAACAAGTATCTCCTCCTGAACGCTCAGGAGCTGAATGAACTCAGTGCCATCTCTCTGAAAGCCAGCATCCCTGAGGTGGAGGCTTTTGTCAACACAGACAGGTAGGGCGCATAGTTAGGCTGACGCACAGGGATGGAGGACATTTTGTTCTGAATTTGACAAAATCCCCCATTTTGCATTCTCTTTTCGCTCTACTATATAGAAATCTAATCTGTGATGGTAAAAAGGGCCTCCTGACACGGCTACTTTCAGTCATGAAGAAAGAACCGGCTGAATCCTCATTTAGGTTAGTGCGTGGGTTTACTCCAGGAGTTAATGAGTGAAACATCATGCCACAGGTATAGAAAGAGGAAGAAACCCCAGTCTCTGTCTGTAGGTTCTGGCAGGCGAGGGCGGTGGAGAGCTTCCTGAGAGGGGCCACCTCCTACGCTGACCAGGTGTTCCTGCTCAAGAGAGGCCTGCTGGAGGTACAGAGGCTGTTGCCAAGCCAGTGAGGGGACACACCTATGATATAACAGCTTTCTAGTATTCATTTAAAACCTCCCAATAATCCCTCTACTCTGTCCCTCCAGCACATTCTGTTCAGCATCATAGACAGTGGCTGTAAGTCCAGGGACGTGCTGCAGAGCTACTTTGACCTGCTGGGGGAACTCATGAAGTTCAACATCAATGCCTTCAAGAGGTTCAACAAATACGTCAACACAGAGGAGAAGGTAGGTCAGTGGACAGGGCAGAGGGGTTAGGGTCAAGACTTCAAACCACTGAGAGGCAAGGAGAGTATATGTAAATAGATGGTCAGTCCGGGGCAATTCCATGGTAAGTCATGCTGTGACACAGATTTTTCTATTTAAAATGTACACTGCCGTTAAAAAGTTTGGGGTCACTTGGAAATATCCTTAAAATAACATCAAATTGATCAGTAATACAGTGTAGACATTGTTAATGTTGTAAATGACTATTGTAGCTGGAAACGGCAGATTTGTTATGGAATATCTGCATAGGTGTAACAGTTTAGCTTTCGTCCGTCCCCGCGACCCGGGCTCGAACCAGGGACCCTCTGCACACACAGACAACTGACACCCACGAAGCATCGTTACCCAGCGTGCCACAAAAACCGCAACCCTTGCAGTGCAAGGGGAACAACTACTTCAGGTCTCAGAGCGAGTGACGTCACCGATTGAAACACTATTAGCGAGCACCACCGCTAACTAGCTAGCCATTTCACATCGATTACATAGGTGTACAGAGGCCCATTATCAGCAACCATCACTCCTGTGTTCCAATGACACGTTGTGTTAGCTAATCCAAGTTTATAATTTTAAAAGGCTAATTGATCATTAGAAAACCCTTTTGCAATTATGTTAGCACAGCTGAAAACTTGTGCTGATAAAGAAGCAATAAAACAGGCCTTTAGACTAGTTGAGTATCTGGAGCATCAGCATTTGTGGTTTCAATTACAGGCTCAAAATGGCCAGAAACAAAACCCTTTCTTCTGAAACTCATCAGTCTATTCTTGTTCTGAGAAATGAAGGCTATTCCATGTGAAAAATTGCCAGGAAACTGAAGATCTCGTACAACGCTGTGTTCTACTCCCTTCACAGAACAGAGCAAACTGGCTCTAACCAGAATAGAAAGAGTGGGAGGCCCCGGTGCACAACTGAGCGAGAGGACAAGTACATTAGAGTGTAGTTTGAGAAACAGACGCCTCACAAGTCCTCAACTGGCAGCTTCATTAAATAGTACCCGCAAAACACCAGTCTCAACGTCAACAGTGAAGAGACGACTCCTGGATGCTGGCCTTTTCTTTCAAAAACAAGGACATTTCTAAGTGACTGCAAACTTTTGAACGGTAGTGTATGTCAAACAAAAAAACAATGATTGCAAAGTTAAACAGACCAAACAACTCGATGCACAATGACTACTTTTAACAATTTCCAAAAATTGTTAAAACACTTGAACAGTGCAGATGGAAATGACCCATCTGCACTGGAACTGCCCTCAGTTAAAACCTTATCCCTACCAATTGACGTCCTGTTACATGTTTGGTTTAATTTCTGCTTCCTGTGTTAGTTCCAGATGTTTATGACCCAGATCAACAGCTCTCTGGTGGACTCCAACATGCTGGTGCGCTGTATCATCCTGTCCCTGGATCGCTTTGAGAGCCAGATTAAGGATGTGAGCGGTAGGTCCGTAGAAATAGGCTGAGGCCTTCTGGTTAACACACGTTTGTGGCTGCTTTGTTGGTGGCTTTATGGTAGTGAAATATGGCTGCTCTTGGTCATTTCTACTCTTGGTAGTCTTAGTTACCCTCTTCTGACTCCATGTTTCTCTCCCATCCCTCTCTGTCATGTAGTTGTGGAGGTGCTGTCAGAGTGCAGTCTGCTGTCCTACATGGCCCGCGTGGAGAACAGACAGGCCTTCCTCTTCAGGCTCGTCAACATCATCAATGTGCAGATACTCACCCAGGTAAGGAAATCCTATGCTCTGTTATTCATTTCACTATAATACTGATGGCTCACGTGCTATTGCATCCTGCTAGCTAATATAGACTTTACATTCCTGTACTTCTTGTTTCTCATTGTATCACAAGATATAAATCTGTCGTTCTGCCCCTGAACAAGGCAGTTAACCCACTGTTCCTAGGCCGTCATTGAAAATAAGAATTTGTTCTTAACTAGCTTGCCGAGTTAAATAAAGATAAAATAAAACTGTGATCCTGCCTGTTTGATGGTGGCTGAACCTAATGTTAGGAGAATGTGAGCTGTCTGAACACCAGCCTGGTAGTGTTGATGCTGGCCAGGAGGCGGGACAAACTGGCCTTCTGTCTCAACGCCCTGAGGGAGAAGGAGTACGCTGAGAAATACCCCGGCTGCCTGCTCAACAACTTACACAACCTGCTGCGCTTCTGGCAGCGCCACTACCTCAACAAGGACAAGGACAGCACCTGTCTGGAGAACGTGAGTGTCCTCGTCAATGCACACACACCCCGTTGTTACTTTTAATGCTGTCTACTGTATTGCGGTAATTGGTGGTAATTCTGTTTTGGGACACCTGTACATTGGAACATTCTCCATCCTATTTGGTTTTCAGGGGAACTGTTGTATCTCTCTCCTATTCTCAGAGTTCCTGTATATCATTTACCTACTGGAAGGAGACTGTGTCGGTTCTGTTGGACTCAGACCCGACTTCACTATGTGCCATAGCCAGCTACATCGACGAGGCCTACATGGATCTGGGCAGAGACTTTCTGGAAGTGTAATACCTTGATTGCTGCCTCTGGATGGATGGAGGAGAGTCAATGTCTCCATTCACCTACAAACTGAAAGATCTGAGCTCTCACTCCTCCATATAGCTGTTATTCAGGGATCCTTAGGTCTACAGAATGACTGTGTGCATAGTTTTGGGCTTGTGTGTGTGTGGATACTTGTGTCATGTGTGTGGAGCCGTGTTGGGGTGTATAACATGTCGGACTTGGAGTGTCCATTCTATTGTAGCTGTGGAGGAGAACCAGTCAGCAGCCCAGAGGACTGAGGTTCCTTCAGCCTTTCACTAATAGTATGGATAGGATCTCTCCTACCCTCTGGTAAAAAATTTAAAAAACACCCACTTCATAGTGTCGCCAAAATGTACATGGTGATTACATTGGCAGATGGTACATATTGTACAGAGTACTTACAACTGGTATACCTTTTTGTGGCACAATTTCAGAGATTCGCAATTAATTGTCTAGTGTAATAGTTCTACAGTAAGGAAAGGTTATAACAATCAATTTGAGTTTGTTTGCCGATGTAATGCATGTAATAACATTTTGATGTGCAGTCACACGAACACGATGTGTTAGTACACCGACTGGAAGAAATACATTACTCTATCAGTATGTTAATGTTTTAGGGACATTGAGGCCTAGATTCAATCAGATCAAGTGTTAACCGGTGATGGCTGACACCAGCATAGCTGATGTTTCTTTGGGAGGTGAAACTGTGTTGAAGTTGTCAAATTGGTGCTCTTGTGATCCTTGTCACAAAGCCACAACGTCCCACTCGCTTTAATGTTCAGAACAAGAATGTGTAGGCTATATAGAAATAATGACGCTCACGTTGAAAATCATTCACCAAAATGAGGATTTCTGTCAGCCTAATAGAGGTGTAGATTACATTGCAGTGCTCAAACTTGTAAACAAGGCTGTGTGGAATTTATCTTAATGCGACTCCGTGCAGCCAATTGCAATGTCCGCTTTAGGTATCTCTGGTGCCGCTTGTGGATTTGACAGCTCTTAACGCAGTTCCACTGGCCTGAAAACAACCACTGTGGATCTAATTGAATAGAGCCCTTAATTGAAGACCAAAATATCAATATTTCAGGGACAAGCAATAGTTTTATTTTGTTCTAAAAAGAGGCTATTTAAAGAAATGCATCATAACATGATCCCTGTAAATGACAAAGGATTTAGGATGAGGTGGACACAAGGCTCAGGACTCACCAGATGAATGAATTAGTTTTGTCCAACACCCACAGGAGTCCTGACTGGCATCCTTAGTAATGTTAGGAAAGGTGCTTCACTTACAGCATGAGGCTCGTAAACGTTGTGTCCATTCTCAGGATGTGTGGGTCTGTATGTGACACTGGGCCCACCGGGTTTTTTTCTGCATAGAAAAGTCTTAGGCTGACCAAACAGTATAAATATTTTTACATTCAGGATGGTGAAATGTTTTCAGTGTAAACTTAAAACAATTAAAAAGCAGGAAGTATGTAGAAAAGATAATGGACCTATATATTTTTAAAAATAGATCATCTTTCAGAACTAACAAATCACCAAAATATAAATTAAACAGAATTTAAAATAAAAAAAGACGCTTTTCATGAGTATTTTTATTATGACATGGGACCACCACCAGCTTTAAAAACTGCAACATTGCGGGCAAGAGTGACTGCGCCATTGACCATGCCCACCACCTAAACCCCAATTTGATCCAGAAAAACCCCTGGTCTGTCTGAGCCCTTCTCAGAGAGGGTGTTTGTGTTCATCTAATACACAGGTATCACCGCCACCCTCTAACTTCACCTTGTTAAGCGAATGAGGGGGAAACAACAGAACATCTTTGAATCTGTCTTGTCTCTTTAAGTGACTTTACTTACTACATTACATGGATGTAGGTTATACAATGTATTGTTGACAGTGAACAGTCATGTTAAAGGATATTTTAGTATTTCAGCTTTTAACAAGGTATTGGCTTGTGTTGGTCTATCACTAATTATTTCTATTTGAACACACACTAGTCAAAACACACTTAAAGGCCCAGTGCAGTCAAATTTAGATTTGTGTGTTTTTAAATATATTTCCACACCGAGGCTGGAATAATACTGAAATTATGATAATGTCCCTTTTTAGTGTAGTTTGAGAAGGACACCTGAAATTACAGCCTGTTTTGGTCTGATGAGGTTTTGGCCTGCCTGGTGACAGCACCAGGTGGGCAAGTAGTTAATAGACCAATAAGGAGTTCCAAACTACTGCCAATAACAGCTAGTTTTCTGTTTTGTTTTCCTCTCCCCACTCAGACCACTCCCAGACAGTCCTAGAAAAATTATTGCTTAATTCTTTGCTAAAAAGCTGTCTTTCTGACCATTTGAATTAAAAACAATCACAGTAAGGATTTGATATTGAGAACGGCTGCATTGGACCTTTTAACACACATTGCAGTCATCTGAAAGAGTTTGGTACAGGAACACTACCAGGCTTCCATTTCATTCTGCAATCTGGAAAGACAAGCAAGGTTGAAAGCAAAGGGGATACCTAGTCAGTTGTACAACTGAATGCATTCAACTGAAATGTGTCTCCGCATTTAACCCAACCCCTCTGAAGCGCTAGCCATGGACATAAACACAGAGTTGAACTGAAATCGGGGCTCACCTTGGCTGGCCCTGGGTCCCGGGTGCGCACAGTCACACGCAGTTTGTTGACCTGAGTCTCCGCCATGTCTGCCCTCTCCTCTGCGTTGTCCAGCTCATGAACCATCTTCCTGTACTTAGTGACGTTACAGTTCACCTGCTCCTCCTAGTGGGGCGAGAGGGAAATTACTTAATATTACAAAATATGTCAATTTATTGTTCAGTAATGGTAAGAAATTGTTGGTTCAGATGGGCTGTTGTGTGTGACTGAAGAGAACCTATAATACTCACCGCCTCCTCAGCCAGCCTCTTGTAGCTCTTGACTTTAGCCTGCAGCTTGTCAATGAGCTCCTGCATCCTCAGCAGGTTCTTCCTGTCCTCCTCAGCCTGAACAAACGGCAACAAACACTCAATGGACTGTCAAGGCATCTACTACCTTAATTGTCCTCAATCATCTGATGCAGTGAAAGTGGTCCATTACTGCTTTTATTCTTCTGGTTTAACTACAACTTGTTGCTATGAAATGGGGGTACTGTGTAGGTGGGCATCAGTGAAGGTTGCTGAGGGAAGGACGGCTTTAATGATGGCTGGAGTGGAGCGTAATGGAGTGAATGGAATGGTATCCAGCATGTGTTTGATACCATTTGCTCCATTCCAGCCATTATTATGAGCTGTCCTCCCCTCAGCAGCCTCCACAGGTGGGCACTGACTGCTGTGGTTGGTTACCTGGTAGGAGAGCTCCTTGACCCTCCTCTCATACTTGCGTACTCCCTTCTGAAACTCTTCGCTCTTCTTCTGCTCACACAACAGCTCACTCTCCAGATCCCTCACCTGTGGGTCACAGAGGTCGGTCAGTTAGCCATTCATTGATGTTGTGCTGTGTGAATTCCATTACGCCAATATACATTTTATTAAATGTTTAAGGGATTTGCTTTTTTGAAAAGTGAGGCAATCTAACCCCCCCTCAAAAGTAGACCTTGTTAAAATACTATAGAAACCTTGCAACCTAATCATGAGATTTTAGCCTCTTGGGAAGGCTAGAAGATGCATAGTTCAGCCATAATCAAAGATTAAGTTGTGCATCTTTTTGCTGGAAGCACGAGGACATTATTTTTGCTCTAATTGTACAATTGTTCAGTAGAATGTTTACAATTTCAGAAGTGAAGACATTTAATTGAATTTGCATGGCTATATTCGCTTTAACGTGAACCTCACCCTGATCTCCAGCTTCTGGATCTGTTTCTTCCCTCCTTTGAGGGCGATCTGCTCTGCCTCATCCAGCCGGAGCTGCAGGTCCTTGATGGTCTGCTCCATGTTCTTCTTCATCCTCTCCAGATGAGAGCTGGTGTCCTGCTCCTTCTTCAGCTCCTCTGCCATCATGGCCGCCTGGACAGGAGATGAGAGGGAATATCATAACCCTAGTTTCAAAATGGACTGGATTTGTTGCCCCTTAACACAATTAAGGCATTGAATATTGTGAGATCAGGGGGTCACTCTCTAGGTAACTCACATCTGTGATGGCCTTCTTGGCTTTTTCCTCTGCATTACGGCACTCCTGTCCTGCCTCATCCACCTCCCCAGCCAGCATGGACAGGTTACTCTCCAGCTTTTTCTTATGGTTGATCAGGCTTGTGTTCTGTTCAAGCAGAATAAAATACTAGGGTTTCTGTGTGGCTAAGATATATCCAACAATCCTGTAACAATGTACACATTCTTCAAACCTGTCATCCTCTCATCCATCCCATGTCAGGCCCTAACCAGCCAGTTCCCTGAGGCGTCTCCTACCTGGGCATGCAGCAGGTTGACTCTCTCAGTGGCCTCCAGCAGTTCATGTTCGGCCATCTTGCGTCCGCGGTCAGTCTGCTCCACCACGGTGCATAGCTCCTGCACCTCGGCCACCAGCAGGTTGTTCCTGCGCTCCGTCAGGCCCCAGTGCTCCTTCAGCTCCTCATTCTGGTGGATGCGGTCGTCCAACTCCAACTGCAGGTCCTGTAGACCCCATCAGACGACAGTGGTTAATGGTCACTGAACAAATGGTTTATTAATAACGATTCATGTAATTCTTGCCTATTTTTTTTCTTTAGTTTTTTGCTAAAAAAGTTGTAGTTCCAGTAGTTAGCTACACAGCAAAAAAACAAACTACTGAAAACACTATCTAAATTTGATTTGAGTTCAACTACCAGTGGTATAAAGTACTTATTTGAAAATACTTTAAAGTACTACTTAAGTAGTTGTTTGGGGGTCTACTATTTCTATTTTTTTACAACTTTTACTCCCATACGTATATGTTGGGATATGTACTTTTTTACTCCCATACAGTTTTCCCTGACACCCAAAAGTACTTGTTACATTTCGAATGCTCAGGCAGGACAGCCATATTGTTCAATTCACGCACCTATCAATATAACGTTTCATCATCCCTACTGCCTCTGATCTGGCGGGGGGGGGTTTAGATGTTCATACTATGGATCATTTAACTATTTGATTTGGAATTTTAAGAACGCTTTGGGTATAATTATTCTTTTTTTTAAATAAAATATTGCATTTGGCTTTAGCCCATAGTCGCATTGAATAACACATTCATAAATGGCAAAAAAGACAGTCAAAAAATAAATCCTAAGGAATAAGGTTTTGAAGTGTCTGTCTTATATATCTAAGAGGTATAGAAAATAATTAAAAAAAATTTTTTTTTACACATATAACCCCTTATTTTTGTTGCCACAAAAGATATTTGTTCCATACTTCGATTTGTTTGTATGGGTTACATTCAGATGAGTCCTGTGACATTTGTGGGAGTCGTAGAGCAAAATGGAGAACACCATCGGGTTTGAGAGTCTTCCCTGTCCATGGAGTTTGGACACTAGACGTTTTCGTGAGAAGACCATTTTTTGGGATGTCTCATGGTCTGACAAACACCGCTGTAGCTCGGCCACCTTGCACCGCAAATGTGGAAGGATGACATAGGAGGATGTGGTGGATTGAGACGCAGCCCATGCAAACCTGATATCTCCAGTTTAAACTGATAGATATTGATGGAGATTTCTTTTATGTTACTCAGATTGAGACATGGGTGCATCAATAGACTTAAGGATTATAAGAAGATACTTTTAGACTTTTACTCAAGTCATATTTTACTGGTTGACTTTCACATGAGTTAATTTCTATTAGGGTATCTTTACTGTTACTCAAGTATGACAATTTAGTCATTTTCCACCACTCATCTTCCACCAAGCTACTGCAGAATGTAGTTAAATTACTAGTTGAACTACATGCTTACTAGCTGAACTACTCCAACACTTGTTCTCTCCCCTATCTTAAGATGAATGCATTAATTGTAAGTCGCTCTGGATAAGAGCATTTGATAAATGTCTAAAATGTTAAATATCTACCCTAAGTATGAATTGTGTTTCCTTACACGTGTTGTTTGTGTGACAAATCTATGACAATGTTGATAACTTAAAAGCATGAATTGTGTTAGTGCTCCACTGGCCTTAATCTGACCCTGCAGGTGGTGCAGTAGTCTCTGGGACTCAGCAGCATGGCGGTTGGCATGGTTCAGCTGGACCGCCATCTCGTTCATGTCTCCCTCCATCTTCTTCTTCAGCCGTACCGCCTCGTTCCTGGACCTTGCCTCGGTCTCCAGGGTTGTCTGCAGGGATTCCAGGGAGCGCTGGTGGTTCCGGCTGCAGGAAAAGTGACAAATAGACTGCTTAGAGAGAGGAGCATAAAACACCATCATGAATAATGACAAATCTGTGCTGCTTTTAAAAGCATACTGGAAAACTATCATGAGTCCTTACCGGAGGCTGTCAATTTCCTCGTCCTTTTCGGCTATCTTCCTGTCGACCTCAGTCTTGAACTGGTTCAGCTCCAGTTGGACATGTAGGGTCTTGCTCTCCTCATGCTCAAGGGTGCCCTGACTCGGAGCAATAGAACAGTGTCACATTTAGCGGAGTTACAGGGTCACACCAACCTAGATCACTCCTCTCAGGTTTCCACTGGTCTCTCTGTACCCTTGTGGTAAGAATAGACACTTTCCAACCACAGTCAGTTCTGTGTGCTCACCTCAGCTTCCTCCAGAGCAGCCTTGATGTCACTCTTCTCGACATCCAGAACCACCTTCATCCTCTCCAGCTCGTGGATGGTCTTCCCACCCTGGCTGATCTGGTCAGCTAGGTCAGCTATCTCCTCTGGGGAAACAATTAACACACTGGGTTAGATAGACAGGCCTTTGTTCACTCTTGTGACGTTTATTAGCATTGTCTTTAGACAGGTGGCGTCACTCCTACGACCACGCTCGTCCCTCAAACGACAATGGTTTATTGGTATTATTTAGAGCAGTGTTTACCTTGCAGGGTCTTGTTTTCCCGTTTGAGTGTCTCCAGGTGGTCTATGGCCTCCTCGTAGGAGTTCTTCAACTTGAAGAGTTCAGTGCTCAGGCTGCGAGACTCCTTCTGAGAGCTCTCCAGCTCTGACTGGCAATCCTCATACTTCTGCCTCCACTCTGACAGCACCTGCAGCATTTTACATTGTCAGTACTCATGTTTATGACTTATTGTGCAAAAGGGTTGTCATGCAAATGTGAAAATCCTTCTTTTGACAACTTACTAACTACTAATGCTTATGGGCTCACTGCTTACCTTGTCAAAGTTGCGTTGTCTCTTGTCCAGGGCAAGTGCAGCAGCATTGGAGCGCTCCAGGTCCACCATCAGCTCTTCGATTTCGGTCTGCAGACGGTGCTTGGTTTTCTCCAGAGAGGAGCATTTGGCATGAGATTCCTCCACTGCCTCTTCAGTGTTCTGCAGACGCACCGCCAGCTTCTTCCTTTAAGGTCACAGTCAGGGGTTAACATGAAAGTTTATCAGAAGAGCAATAAGCCAGTATTGTTCAAAAGCTTTTTTCACGCTCATTTATGTAGACAAACGGATCATTTGAGAGCATCAGACTTACTTTGCTTCCTCCAGCTCCTCAGTCCTCTGGATGGCATCGATCTCATACTTGGTCCTCCACTGAGCCACCTCAGCGTTGGCCTTGACTAGGGCCTGCTGCAGCTCAGACTTGGCGTCCTGCTCCTGCTCATACTGCTCCCTAAGCAGGTCACAGTCATGTCTGGAGGACTGGAGGGCATGGGCCAGGGCATTCTTAGCCTGGGACAGACGAGGAAGAAATCACATCATTCATATTCTTGTTATGGGGTCCGACAGGAAAAAGCCTTTAATCTTTTTAATTTTTACATATCAGGTTGATCACTTAATGTTTTACTTAAGTGTGACCTCTGACCTTGTTCTCCTCCTCCAGCAGTTTTTTCAGTTCCTCCGTGTTCTGGCTGAAGGAGATCTTGGTGCGCTGCAGCTGACTGACCATAGCCTCCCGCTCCTCCAGCCTACGGCTGTACTCAGCTACATACAGAGAAGACAGAGAGAGAGAAACATTTGGTGATTTTCCCAAGGTCGGTTGACCTTCTGTCATGCCGTGCCATGGCCCATGTGACCCTTACAGCTCTCAGTGACAGCGCAGGCTCTCTGGTTGCTGATGTCAGTCAGTTGTCTCTGGAGCTCCTCTACTTTGGCCCGGGCCTCGTTCATCTGATCCTCATACAGATGACACATCTTCTCTATGGTAGCCTGTTATTAAGCAAAACTCTGCCTTAGCATACATGACATAACACTCAGTATTTTCTAACTTCTCATACTGTTGCAGGCCATCCCAACTAGCCTTGTGTCTGGGACACTGAGGAGGCCGCAACATCTCAGTGACCAGGCGAACCCTCTCTCCCCCTCACCTTGGACTTGGCGAGGCGCTCCAGGTTAGAAGCCAGGTCCTCTGCTTCCATCCTGTACTCCGCCTTCTCCTTCTCCAGCTTCTGTTTGACGCGCTGTAGCATATCAATCTGCCCGCCCAGCTCTGCCATGCTGTCAGCGTGCTTCCTCCTCAGGGCGGCCGCTGTGGCCTCGTGGTGAAGCCCCGCCTCCTCCAAGTCTCTCCGCATCTTCAGGAAGTCCTGCTCGCGCTTCTTGTTCATGGCGATCTGGGCGGCCGAGGCCCCGCCTGCCTCCTCCAGCCTCTCGCTCAGTTCCTCCAGCTCCCGGGACACGTCGCCACGCTGTTTTTCTGCCTTGGTCCTCCACTGCCTCTCCGCCTCCAACTCCTCCTCCACTTCCTCGATACGAGTCTGAGGGAGAGGCAGGGTAACATTTACATGAGCAATTTAGTAACATACCTTATCCTCCAATGGAGATGTCTTTATAAGTGCTAAATGTCCTTTTATCTTCTGTACTTTGTTGTTTTTGATTACATGTACATAGATGATGTGATGCATTATAGATGACTCCAAAGGAAATACTCTACCACATTTAACTATGACCGCATTTATTGTTTAAAAACTGGTGGTCCACAATGTGGCTATTAAAATCTTTTTTTTTTCGTATTGTCAACTATTGTATCATTGTGGAGTGATGCTTTAATACATTTTTCTAACTAACTTTACAAAATAAGAGCATGTAGAGGCATATAGATAGACATACTTGCAATTCCTTCATTTTCTTTTGGAGTTGAATGACTAGGGCTTGCTCATCTTCCACCTTAGAACTGAACTGACTCATTTCAAAGTCTTTTCTGTACAGGGAGAGATGGTGAGGAGTCAGAAATAGACAGTACAAAAAATATTTAACATAGATAAACATTTCACTGTAAAATGCTGATACGTGATTCATTTGCAGACTAATTGACAGTCAGTAAGTAGTTTATTTATACTTGGTCAGTTAACAAGGATTTCACAGACCACTTAAGGCCTTATTAACTAACAGATTGAAGAGATGATTCTCACTTCTTGAGTTTCTCCTCCAGCTGCTGCTTGTCATTCTCCAGGTCCATGACAGACTCCATGGACAGCTTCAGATCCCCCTCCAGCTTACGCTTGACCCGCTCCAGATCCATACGCACCTTCTTCTCCTGCTCCAAGGAACCTTCCAACTTGGAGGGGGGGGGGTTACATCAGTATAACATATCGCTATGTGCTTAACTAAGGAGATAGTTAGGTTACTGTTTGAGGTGAAAGTGTGTATTTTTCATGCCCCTTTACTCACATCGTCCACTTGCTGCTCCAGCTTGACCTTGGCCTTGCTCAGAACGTTGCCCTTGTCCTCCTCAATCTGCAGGTCAGTCAGGGCCTGCTGGTGGGCCTCCTGCAGAGCCGCCTTCTCCTTGGTCAGGCTCAGGATGGACTCGTCCACAACACCAATTTCCTCCATCAGGTTCTTCACCTGAGGAAAGACGGGGAACAAACAATGTGGAACAAATATAATATATCAGAAGAAAAGGAAATATACCAGCAATGTGAGAAATAATCTCTGAAATATAATATACACAGTACAGTAAATTGACTGCCCAGGTAAAACCAAGAGGTTTACAGAAATGCTGAATAATGTCTCTGCAAGCAGTGAGCCACCATTCCCCTGCTCACCTTGTTCTCTGTGACATGTCTCTCCTTCTCCACCTTGGCCAGGGTGATCTCCAGGTCGTCGATATCCTTCTTCAGCTCTGCACACTCGTCCTCCAGCTTGCGTTTCTTGGCAGTCAGGCTGGCGTTCATCTCCTCCTCGTCTTCCAGTCTCTCCATCAGCTCTTTGATCTTGGCCTCCAGCTGCAGCTTGGCCTTGATCAGCAGGTCACAGCGGTCTTCTGCATCTGCCATGTTGTCCTGCTCCTGAGGTCAGGGGTCACACAGAGACTTCCTGTTTAGTACTTCCCCTTAGCATCTCTTATCTTGATTTATTGCCTAATTGTCTCTGGTTGAATCTTAGTAAAAGTCCACATTAATCTTGTCTCATCATATTGTCTTCATCTTTACTAATCCTGTCTCATTAATCCTCTTAATGCTATTCCGTTGTACAGTGTGTTCTCTGATCTCATCTGTAAACACTCACTGCCTGCAGCTGCAGGGCCAGGTCGTTCTTCTCCTGGATCAGGGCCACCTGTCTCTCCTCCACCTCCTTGCGCTTGGTCTCTGACTTGTCAAACGCCTCCTTCAGCTTGGCAAACTCCTCCTTGAGGGCGGCCAGCTCCTTCTCGGCCGTGGCACTCCTCAGGAGAGGCCGGAGCTTGAAGAACAGCATCATCCATGGCCAGTTCTTCACCTCTGCAAATGCACGGATGTTCCACTGGATCACCTCTATAGCCTCTCTGTGGAGGTAGAGGGGGAAGGCATTCAGGGTTACACAGAGGTGAATGATTTGTGTGCACTAAGGTGATGAAGTAAGTTGTATTTTCCGAATTACCTTTTAAGACTGAACAAAGGAAAGGGAAAATACTTCAACATATGCCTGATTTGATTAGGGATAGAGAAGTGAGAGGATAACACATTTAAAGTGTGTATTAGTAGAGCTTTTTGGAAATAGGCTGTGAAGCAGTATACCATTAAGGTAGCTAGAATTCTTTGTCCTATGGCTTTCCACCCGTACACTTGTGTCCAATGAACTGGTCATGGTGGGCTGGTGGCGTGGTCCAGATTCCTCCCTTCCTCCTGTTCTAAATTAGATCTGTGTGTGCCCTGCTTACCAAATATGGCCCAGCGAGCGCCGGTCATTGGATCATTTGCTTTACAATAGCGGGTGCTATGACACAGCAAGCATTCCAGCCGGGGAAATAAATCAATAGTGAATCCCAGGAAAAACAAGGCAGAGACTCACTGTGGGCCAGACAAAGGTCAGGTAGAGGTCCTTTATCTGAAACTCCAGCCCTCTGTGAAACCGAAGACTTAATCCCTTATCACCTGACCAGTTATTCCAGCTATGTGGGGGCTCTGAACTCCAGGCTCCATGGACAAAAGGGGGCCGGGGGAGAATGCGTTATTATTAATACGAGGCTGGGCTGGAGGACATGACAGCTGCTGTTACTGATCTTTAAGGGCCATGTGTCAACCCCTCCTGTTTTTGTAAGCACCATTTGCACCCGGAGGTTATAACGGGCTATTTCCACCAGGACCACACACACACACAATGTAAAGCAAGCAAGTGCTGACACACGCTTGCCACACTCCACGCATGCCACGTACATACCGACAAACCTGAGGGCAAATACACACACTAACCCACACAGTCCCCATACAAAACACTACTAAATAACCTTGTCAATAAAAATGTTTTGGGTTCGGCCTGAAAACTCAACACAGCAGTCCCAGTGGAAACGCCTGACCTGTGATTGCCTACCTCTTGTCCATCATCTTGCGTCTCTCCATCCTCATGAGTTTGCCCCGCAGCATAGCCTGCAGCATGGTAAGGATCTCCGATAGCCTTTCATCCCTCATGTCCTCCAGCAGGCCCAGCAGCCCTGCCTTGAAAAACACCTGAGGACACCCAGACCATACTGTCAGTTATAGTGGATCTCTCGAAGTCTGCCCCCATACACATGAACATACTGTCTGTTTCTGTCAACAACCAATGAGGAGTGGCCATACTATAAGCTTCAGCCCCAACACAAGGGACACCTGGAGATGAGATCTCAAAACGCAAGGATATCTCTCAGCTGCAAACTCATCCAGGTGCACTAGTGCCAGTCATACAGTATCCACCTTGGTTTTTCCAAACTTGTACTGGGTGTGGTCTATGTCCAGGGAGCCCAGCAGCTTCTCCACAGCCTTCCTGCTGTCCACAAAGGAGTTCTCTGGGATCGCCATGGGGTTCAGGATACGATAGCTGCACAAGACAGAACACACAGCAGGGAAGACAAAGAAAGTCATTTATTCTGCACATATTGCCATTTTGATAACGAAACGGTCCACACGTGTTTTGCTGCGTTCACAATGGCAGTCCAATTCTGATATTGTTTTTCTCCGCAAATTGGTCTTTTGACCAATCACATCAGATCTTTTCACATCAGATCTTTTTCAGAGCTGATCTGATTGGTCAAAAAAAACAATTAGTTACAAAAAGATCAGAATTAGGCTTCCTGTCAAAATACAGCCTTTGTGTCTCTGTATGTTAAAGTTCAACATTGTCCAGAGAGGTGCTGTGCCCACCGTTGTTTGAACTCTGCATATAGGATCCGGTTAGGGAAGCCCTTCCTGCAGATACGGATTCCCTCCAGTACTCCGTTACACCGCAACTGGTGGAGGACCTGGAATGGGTCCAAGCCCCCTGGGATAAAGAGGACAGAAAGAATCAATCTTACAGCACTGAGACACCTAGCAGCAGAGATGGAGCCAACGGTGACAAGGTGAAGTCAGTTGTATTAAAGCTTTAGATATGTCATAATCCATTACCTGGAGTCTTTGACTCATTGGGGATAATGCATCGCACAAAGTGAGGCTGGGTGCTGCGTAGGTTGGCCATCAGTTTGTTCAGATTTTCCTGCAAATGGGCAGATTAGCAGAAAGTGGGTATGATTTATAATTCAATCAGCAAGTAAAGTGTCTTAGTTGATAAATCCCACATCCTTTTGATCCAATCCTGTACCTCACCTGAAACAACGTGTTGAGCGAACATTACATTAAGGAAGTGAGGGTGCTCTTCTCCAAGGTGTGTCTTACCTCATCCTCGTTCTCAGTCAGAGGCATGAAAGAGTGGAGGTAGCACAGACTTAAAGTGATGTTCATGAGTTGAGTTACCTAAACATCACTGCAAGTCTTAACTACTTCCCTCTTAAGTCAGGCACGTCACCGTGACTTCAGGAACACAGAGCACATTTAAATACTTCCCTTCTTCTGATCTTTACTAAACAATACGACACTTAGACACACTCTCTTGTAAGGCCCGTCTGTCTCTACCTCACTCTTACACACCTTGTGAAGCTGTGACACAGTCTGGAAGGAGCCCCCTTTCTTCCTCTTTCCTTTGGCCTCGGTCTTTGGATCAGCAGCTGGAAGATCAAACCGTGGATCATGAGGACTTCATTTCCCCATTTACTGTAGTTTCACTTTCAAATATGTGAAGATATAAAGTTGAAAAAATACCTGCATCACTACTGATGAAGTTCTCAAAGAGGCTTGCCAACAGTTTGTTAGATGACTTCTGGAAGCAGGTGACGACTGTCTCATTTAAGGGGTCTTTGTTTTTGTCCAGCCATCCACTGATGTTGTATGGTACCTGGAGAGGGGTGGAGAGAGAGGGAGGGTCAATGATGACATCAACAGATTTGTATAGAAGTAAATGTCTCAAATGAACCGTGGGTAGAAACACACCCATTCCACACACAACAGCAGACTGGAACACTTACCACTCCTGCATAGTGCACCAGCTCAAAGTGGGTCTCATATTTGCGTTTCTTGTCAAGCCGTGGCTTGAGGAAGTTGGGAGACTTGCCCACGTGGTTGTCATACAGCTTGGTCTTAAAGCTGACATCAGTGGCCTTTGGAAACATGCATTCTTCCTCCAGGATGGACAGTATGCCCATGGACTGCAGGAAACACACAAACAATATATCACACACACATACAACCCCCCCAACATCGGCAGTTCCTTCAGCTCTAGCCCCTTATTTGAATGGCTGAGACAACAGACACACACCTTCTCTATGAGGTTGATACAGGCTTGTAGATCCAGGCCAAAGTCTATAAAGGTCCAGTCAATCCCCTCCCTCTTATACTCCTCCTGCTCCAGGATGAACATGTGGTGGTTGAAATACTGTTGCAGTTTCTCATTGGTAAAGTTGATACACAGCTGCTCAAAGTTGTTAAACTTGAGAGGAGAAAGGAGAGATGGGGGGGGGGGGGTAGAAAAGAAGGATAGGTTTATGAGCTGAAACAGTCTGGAGAAAGACTATATCAAATCATGCAGAGTTTGGTCAGAAGCAGGCTTTATAATGTGTAGGCCTACCGCGAAGATCTCAAACCCTGCAATGTCCAGCACACCGATGAAGAACTGGCGAGGCAGTGCCGTGTAGAGGCTCTTGTTAATCCGGCCCACCATCCACTTGAACATGCGGTCGTAGGTGGATTTGGCTAGAGCACCAACTGAATAGTTCACCTACACAAAGGAAACATAGCTGTTACAGTATATCACAGACTCAGAAAACAATATTGGAAATGTGAATAATATTTGCTTTAAGTCCATAATACCTTCTTGTTCTACAGGTGTTTTACAGAGACAGAGAAAGAGAGCTCACCTGCTCAACAGTCTGGCCCTTGATGATGTACTCGTTCCCCACTTTGACCCGAGGGTGCAGCAGTCCTTTGATGAGGTCAGCTGAACTGATCCCCATCAGGTAGGAGGCTTTGTCAGCACCTGAAGAGCAAAGCACATACATACCCACTGTATGTATTGGGTGGTGTTCTATATTGACACTGTTAAGAGTAAATATATTCTATTCATGTTTCATTAAGTAAATGGAATTGGGGACTCACTTTCAGTGCCGTCAGCTTCTGCTTGCTCCTCTCTCTGAACCGTCTTGAACTTCATGTTGCCAAAGTGCATGATGGCCCCCACTATTTTATAGCAGCCATACTTCTCCTCAAGAGTGAAGCCCAGACTGTCCATAGCATGCTGAGGGAGGGGTCAGGGAGGGAGAGAGACAGAGAGTTAGGAGAAAACAGACAGTATAGAGAGACACACAATAGAGTTGGAACTCAGCATAGCAGAGAGAAGGAAAGAGCATTCGTAGAAAGAGGCAGAGCTTACATCTGTGGCCAGCAGTTCCTCTTCGTCATTCATGTTCTCCACTTTTGTCACACCCTGGGAGCAAAAGTGGTAGTCGAAGGGATTGGTGGAAATCAACAAAATGTCTGGAAGATCAACGAGAAGACATCATGTTAAAGGCATTGGACACTTGGAGAACTCTGAACTGATAAAACTATTGGGATAGATATTTTCTCATTTAATGTATCCATTGCTAAATATGCCCTTAGCTGTGATCTTTGGTTATAGCCTTCCAATACCTTGAAGCTCTGGTTTCTTGTGAGATAAAATCTGGTAGTAGATATGGTAGCTCCTCTCTTCAGGCTGCTGAAAGACTACTCTGGACTTCTCCAGAAGATCTACAAATGGTGACAGTGCAGAGGAGGTTTGCATTGGCCTGGAGGAAAACTGTTGGATGTGAAAAACTAAATTCTACATGGTGTGATGTCAGACAGCTTACATATGTCAATATCAGCAGAGGCCAGTTTCCCTGTAGGACCGAAGTGGATCCTGATGAACTTGCCCTAAGTCGAGAGAGATTCATAACACAAACACACATTCTTATCCATTCTACTCAGAAGAGATGTTGAGTCAATCTGTGTAGTGATAAATGACATTACACTCACAAATCGGGAGGAGTTGTCGTTCCTCAGTGTTTTGGCATTACCAAAAGCCTCCATGGCTGGGTTAGCCGCAATGATCTGGTCCTCTAAGGTACCCTGGGGAAGTAAAAGATGTGTGACTTGATGCCAATTGCTGTAAGGATGGCAACATGATTTTAAGGAAAGCACAAGGTGATTTTTCTCACTGATTGTCGTGTGACGAGATAATGTATTAGAGGGGGAGAAATGGACTTCCAAATAGGAATAATGTGTAATATGATGATGGAAGGAGGATAAAAACACATCTGGGTAAAAGTCAAAAAACAAAATAGGGTATCAACTTAGATGGTCAAATAAAAAGACAGTTGCAAAAAGTAACTGGATACTGTAGGGCGAAAAGGATGGAATAAAAAGGGATTACAAAAAACAGGCATGTTTTGGGACAAGGAAGTCTGCAGGATCAGGGAGACAAACAGCAAAGGTAACTCTTTGGTTTGCAAACCAGGGAAAGCCAGGGGGGAAACTTTAGGCTAGCTACAGGTAAAATACACACAACCAGTAGTTATCAAAGTCAAATATAACAAGCCTGTCCAAAAAAAAAAAGAAAAAAAAAAAGGAATGAAAGATGAAAAAGGGTTTAGGTTGAAAAAAGGGTGGGAGAATGTTCAAATCTGGGAAGCTCTCTGCCTTACTCCTTTCTTGGCTGCATCACCCAGGGCTGCTACAATGGCAAAATACTGAATTACACGTTTCGTGTTGACTGTTTTGCCAGCACCGGATTCTCCGCTGGGAGTGGTAGACAAAAATGTATTTCAAAAATATCAACATAATTATCATGAAAATGTATGTACCACACTCTGACAAGAGTGTTTCCATCAGCACAGTAAATACTGTAATGCAAGAGGCCCTTGGAAGGGAAGTCGAAACCTAAATAATAAGCGCCAACTAAATGCTTTTGGAGGGAGTATGAATTGTATGTTGTGTGAATTGTAACAATTGATTAGAATAAATACAAATTTGTAGAAAACACATTTCAGTTATTTGAAAACAAATACAGGCGTGTCAATCTAGTGGCAGCGTTAGAATAGAGCAGTGCTTTGACTTACGTGATGAGCATGGATTGATTCTCACAATCTATTAAGAGAACATATTGCCCAGAGTTAGCAGAAAAATCAGTATTTTTAGGCATTGTGTAAGCACTGAACATATTTTATCTAAATGTAGAACATGGATTCTTAATTCCAAAATGACACAGCTTCTATGTTTAGAGTGTGTATTGAGACCAAAGACTGTATTGGTTGAGACTTACTGCGCAACATATCATTGTAGGCGTTGTCAGCGATGGCGTAGATATGGGGCGGGGTCTCATTGCGCCTCTTGCCTTTGTAGGCAGCGATCACATCAGACGAATAGACGGGAAGATACTTATATGGGTTGATTGTCACACAGAACAACCCAGAGTAGGTCTGCAGAGAGAGATGAGATGAGAGAAAGAAAGAGATGACAGACAAATTGGTTGTGCGAGAGATATAGACAAGGAGAGAGAGTTAAACAGAAAGGAAATTAAATAAATAAAAGTATCATGAAACGCAAAAATAAATAGGCCACATATAGAGTGTGAGACACAGGGAGAGTCTCACTGGTTCAGAATAGCCTCAGTTTATCCTCCCCTCTACGGTGTGATGTACAGAACCGCCACTCACATAGATCATCCACATACTGTAGCGCCTGGTGAGGTTGAAAAGCACAGAGGCTTCATTGAGGTTGGTCAGCATGGCCATGTCCTCAATCATGTCAAACTTCGGAGGGTTTGTCTGCTGAATGTCATCCTCTTTCACAACCAGAGTCTTTGAAAGAGAAGGGGGAAAAACAACAGTGTACGTCTATAGTCAATTCATACAGTAGGTAGGTGATAATATATCACTTAATTCAAGGGATTTAAAGCACTACTGTACCACATCATATTCAACTTTTGGTACTAACATTTCATATACATTCTATTAGGTCTGCGAAAAAATATATAACAGTCCGTGCACTTCAGAACAAAGAGAAGTATTTTTGGATTTAGCTACTGTATATCATGGACTTAATGAGGTCAGTTTCAACAAGTGCTGAAGAGAAGAGTCAGTATTATGATATCACTTTCTGCCATATTAACTACAAGACAAGTGCTCAAACTATCCTTATTATGTTGTATTCAACCCAACAACTAGCTGACCAACCCTTCCATCTTTGGTCTCCACAGTGGCTTTGTCACCATCCAGTACTTTGACTTCCACCTCGATGTAAGCCTCCTTCTCATCCGGGATCCAGACTCGTTTTGTACCTGAGCAAAATAATAGAAAGTTTATGGCATTTAGAGGGGCAAAAACTTAACAAAAAATGTGTACCATCAAAACTTGCAAAAAATCTCATGGTCGGCTTTCATATGTTTTTGTTTGTTTTTTTGTCCATAGATAGTAGTGTATGGCATGACAAATACAATTGTTGAACTGATGTGCATTTCTGACAGTTATCCTACCATCAAAAGCCAGGGTCCTGGCGGCCAAAGCCTCCAGATTGGTGAGACGTAGGAACGAGGCTGCATCCCCGAAATCTTTAGTTTCATTAAAGCGAGACATGGTGACAACTCCGCAGGAAAAAACAGCACCAACGCACCTACAATGAATAAGAGCAACAACTTAAACACATTGAAGACATGCTCAAAACTGCCGGAGACGATTTGAATTGTAATATGTGATTATCAATAGGCCTATTATTATAAAATTATGGTTAGTTGGTGCATCTGGTATACTAACCGTTGAACGCACTGTTAACGTTTAGCTAGTGAGCTAAAGTCTCTTTTATTGTCCTCCTCAAGGTCAGGGTTAGCGGGAGCTATGTCAGACATCCCCATGTGTCCCCTTCCTCAGCAGCCTATTGGCTCGGACCGTGTGCACGGACGGTCACGAATAGCAATCTGCATTTTTATCTCTTCTCAAACCTACAGTAGGCCAGTTATTTTTAAAACGGCATTGTTTTACAGAGGATTACGTCAATGTTTGACTTCATTCTGTCAATCATAAACTGTACATAGTCATCTCAACGTGCAGAAGATGTGCACGTTTACACTGTAAATCAATTGGAACAGCGGTGTTCTTTTCTGTCCATGCCATGAAACATAATGTTTTCATTCTATTTGATTATTTTTATTAGAAACATAATACGATCTGACTATGGAACAAACTTGAATCTGAATGTGCAGAAGGCCCCATCTGTGCAAAAACTGGTTGAATCAAGGTTGTTTCCGCGTAATTTCAATACAAAAACTTAATGTGATGACATTAAATCAACGTGGAATTTTTTTTTGAAAAAAGTGATAAAAGTTTCGTATTCCTGCCTGGTGCACAATGTAATTGGTATGAGCTTCAGAAGTTGACTGTGACTGTTGTGGCAATTAGAAAATATAGCTTGTCAAGATGTTACAGATTAAAGTTGACCACTAACTCATATAATGATTGACCTGGACAATAAAGACAATTCATGATGATACCATTTGGTTATCAAATAGTAATAGACAAGGCTATATATCAATGAAAGGGGGGATGACTGTAATGTTGGAAGTAGGCGTGTGAAAATAGATGGGGAAAAACTGAGCCAGTGGGAGTATACAGGGTGGGGATAATGGTGGGTTGGAGTCAGTGGGGTAAAGTACTTAAGTAAAAATACTTTAAAGTACTACTTAAGATCTTTTGGGGGGTATCTGTAGCTTGACTATTTATATTTGACTACTTTTACTTTTACTTCACTACATTCCTAAAGAAAAGAATGTACTTTTTACTCCATACATTTTACCTGACAACCAAAAGTACTCGTTACATTTTGAATGCTTAGCAGGACAGGAAAATTGATGAATTGACAAATCCACTCACTTATGAAGACAACAAATGGTCATCCCTTCTGCCTCTGATCTGGACTCACTAAACACAAATGCATCTTTTGAAAATGATGTCTGAGTGTTGGAGTGTGCCCCTGGCTATCTGTAATGATGTCTGAGTGTTGGAGTGTGCCCCTGGCTATCTGTAATGATGTCTGAGTGTTGGAGTGTGCCCCTGGCTAACCATACATTTTAAAAACAAGAAAATGGTGCTGTCTGCTTTGCTTAATGAAGGAATTTCAAAATGATTTATACTTTATACTACTTTTACTTTTGATACTTAAGTATATTTAGAACCACATACTTTTAGACTTTTACTCAAGTAGAATTCTACTGGGTGACTTTTACTTCTACTTCAAGTAACTTTCTATTAAGGTGTCTAATACTTTTACTCAAGTATGACAATTGTGTGCTTTTTCACCACTGGTTGGAGTACTTCCAAACATATCTGCCTATCAGCACTTAAGGAGCTTGTTAATTACTGTAAACTCAACTAACAAATTCCAGGTGAACGATTCTTTCCTAGACTTTTGATCTCAGTGTGCCTACCAACCCCCAAAAGAGAAAATATGTTTATCTTTAATCAACAGCAGGTGGGTAAAATTGTGTGACAGGATGCCAACTCTTTGAAGTGACTGTTTCTTTATGGTCCTATTGGTTTGGATATGGTTAACAAAGTCCCATATACTACCCACCACTGCGACCTGTACGCTCTCGTTGGCTGGCCCTCGCTTCATACTCGTCGCGAAACCCACTGGCCCCAGGTCATCTACAAGTCTCTGCTAGGTAAAGCCCCGCCTTATCTCAGTTCACTGGTCATCATAGCAGTACCCACGCATAGCACGCGCTCCAGCAGGTATATCTCACTAGTCACCCCCAAGGCCAATTCCTCCTTTGGCCGCCTTTCCTTCCAGTTCTCTGCTGCCAATGACTGAAACGAACTGCAAAAATCACTGAAGCTGGAGACTCATATCTCCCTCACTAGCTTTAAGCACCAGCTGTCAGAGCAGCTCACATATCACTGCACCTGTACATAGCCCATCTGCAGGTAGCCCATCCAACTACTTTATCCCCATTCTTTATTTATTTATTTATTTTGCTCCTTTGCACCCAAGTATCTCTACTTGCACATTCATCTTCTGCACATCTATCACTCCAGTGTCTAATTGGTATATTGTAATTAATTCGCCACCATGGTCTATTTATTGCCTTACCTCATTTGCACACACTGTATATAGATTTTCTTCAACTGTATTATTGACTGTATGTTTTGTTTATTCCATGTGTAACTCTGTGCTGTTGTATGTGTCGAACTGCTTTGCTTTATTCTTGGCCAGGTCGCAGTTGTAAATGAGAACTTGTTCTCAACTAGCCTACCTGGTTAAATAAAGATGAAATATATATCTATATTTTTTTTTAAACAAGCAGTGCCCTTGTACAGTACACCTATGTACACTTTATACAATGTCAACAAGTCACGCACCAGACAGAAAGGAACCTATAGAAATATCTAGCATACCTCTTCCACTACTAAGCCATAGCTACAAAATGAGTGCAAAAGTCTCAGAGGTAGTATTATTTACTTTATATCGTATTTCCTTCCATATAAGGGTAGTTGGGTTTGATTGCGTTTGCGTTATTTAGGTCAGAGGCTGATTGTCGGCATTGTGGATAAGCCCTTTCACGACCTTGAGAACAAAAGAGGAGATAAGTGACCTTGTGTGCACAGGCCAGAGCACAGCATCCAGAAATAGACCGGAATACAACTCCTGTTCTCAATAGCCCACATTCCGCAGTCTGACATAGGGCTCACAGTTAAAGAGGTAGGATGCTGCCGTGAAGGGCACTAGAACACCCCGCCGGGCCGACACACAACTACTAAAGAAAATGAAGTGAATATACGTCAACCTCTAAATACACGTTGATTATTCCATCATAATAGACGATAAAGTCAATTGAACCCTCAGTTCCCACCAACACAGAGAAATTACCATCTTATTTGAATGCACAATTCGAAAGTATATTGATTAGATACAGGCCACTTCTATCAGCTCTATTCTACAAGAGTTGAGTGCTTCAGATGAGGGGACTGTCTTGTGTTCTGTGTCACTAGCAAAGCAGACTGGGAGATTTTCAAGTATGGACTTGTGTGTGTGTCAGTTTGGACTTTTACTTTGTCTATGAAGTAATTTTTAGGTAGCCAGGGTGAACATCTGGGAATACTACTGGTCAAGAATTCCAGGAATGGATTGTGTATTTTTGCTCATAGATTACAGTTGCTCTAGTTGGCCATACGCAGCACATACCTCTTTGCTAAGCTAAAGTGCTGATCCAGGAAACAGGCCATGGTGGGGCCTAGTACATCCACTTTCACACAGCAGCAACATGAAAAATCACCAATACTAATACCTGTTAATGAATCCTTTCCTTGTGCCAATGGAAACACAACCTACAGTTAATCTAGTCTGTTTTTGATTGAAGAGCCAAGCAGAAGCTTGAGGCCAGAGGACCCCTATTGGCTAGCATCCCCTGGCTTTGCCCTGATGTTGATGCAATTTATAAGTTTTAGTTTGAAATGTTTCCTGATCTTTAACTGACAGCAAGTAAGACCCTTCCAGCCTCAAAAGACTCCCATCAGCTACAGAGATAGAGACCCATATATGCAGAGAAGGCAGACTCTGGCTAATGCCACCTTCCATTCCTAGTCTTAATCTCCCACTGTCACTACCCCCACAACATCCCCAACTCTCTGAGGCAGCAATAACATGAGCTAATCAGTCTTTTCATGACTCGGCTGGTAGAGATACAGTACCATTCCAATGGCATTATTCCTAAAGCTCCAGCCAGGGGCAGGCCTATCTAAGATTAGGGTGTGCTGAGTCCTGGCCTCAGATCCCCACTGCCTGCCTCCCATGACTGCTCCTCCCAGCCAGCCAGCCAGCCAGCCACTCTCCCTCTCTAATATGGGCACCCACAGCTGTCCTTCTATTTTGGAGCATGCTGTGACAGCGGCATGCCTCTAGCCCCCCCCCCCCCCCCCCCCCCCGACGCCCAGTCCAGAACAATAGACACACGCTCACATAAACATTACAAACTTTTTTTTTTAACTAAGACTATAGAATAATAGAGCTATTCCACATTCAATCCTTCTGCTGCCACACAGTAAGCCCAGGCAGGACAGGCAGGGTTAACAAGGCCTTGGGTCAACAGCGGCTAAAACAAACAGAAGGAAATGTACCTATTAATACAAGGACAGAACAATGATTACATTTCATCAGTTTGTATTTCTCTAACCTAGCCACTGGGTCCTTGCTTCAAATAAAATATAAATGGAAAGCTGTAGCAAGTGTCTGAGTGAGTTGTTTTATCCCAGGTAAGTTGTTTGGTGTGGAGACAGGTGAGTGGTTTGTTTGGCATAGACTTCTCTTGCACAAGTCATGGAACATTTTTTGATGCTTTCGGGATAATATAAATTGTAAATTACCCCAAAACCGGCAGAAAAAAGTTTGTGGGTGACTGTGAAGACCTTCGTAGTATGTGTACAAAAGCACTCTGATGATGTGCATATGATATGTGTTAACCTGTGAATTTCTTTCAATACAGAGTCCCATAATAAACTGAAAATGTGTCATCTTATCTAAATTCTTCCTATGGCCTCAGAGAGCGTGCCTATAGAATAAGAGACATGGAACACAGTGGCTCTGTGTGGCTATCCATGGCAGTGCGCCTCCCTGCAATCTTTACATTTGAAATCTCTGTTAACAATGAACAGCATTCCAGTGAGGCTCCACATTAAAGCACCAGGGAATGCTGGGAGTATGTGATAGCCTTTCTGCAGCTCAAGACCCCATGAGACAGACTAGCACCTGTCTATCACGGCAGTTGTCACATGTGCACACACATACACACTCATACAAATGCAGACGGACGCACACACCCCGACACACACATGTGTGTATGTATGCACACATACATTCAACACTAACATTTAGAACGGTGAAATGCACACTAAACCCAAAAAACATTTGTCATTTTGTCATGTTTTTGGACATCAAGCCTAGGATGGGGTCACCAAGGACATTGGAAACATGATGCAGAAACTTTTAAAGCCAAATGTCAATTATAATTTAGCATCATGATGGTGTGGTAGACATGTAGAATATGTGCACGTGGCAGTGGTGGCACAAAACGGAAACATAGCATCATTCGGTTTCCTTTATACCTTTCCTTTGCTCTCACGGATGTAGAAAGGCCATATAAGAGCTTACGTGAGTTGGGCCTGGGCGGTTCGGCTGTTGTGATGGGCATGACACATTGCGAGGAGACATAAGAATATCTGGTGTTGGGCAAGACACTTGAGCTGCCATTTGCTACAGCGGTCCTCTGACACTGCACAGATTACAGCGCTACATACCACTTAACAGGACACAGGGTGGTCAGACGCTAAGCAGCTTGTCGGGGAAAAGCTCATTCGTCAGCTACAAAACTGTTCATTCATTTCCCCCAAAATGTCCCTCTATTTCCCATGATACGTTTTTAGGAATCATGAAATTATCCAGAGATTTCCATATAATTGTGGTGCAATCAAATTCCATTATCTCTGAGATTACTTAACCTTGTCTCAACATTTAAAAAACTCTCAAACAGGGAAAGAGAAAGTAATATTCTGCAGCCTAAAGTTGTGCTCAAGTGTCACCAAACTAAAGTGAGAAACAGTAGTAAGCAAGTTTGCAACCTTTTTGTTTATTAAGCCCTCCAGCATAAACTTCCGCCGTACCTTATATCTATAATGGAGATGCAGGGCGTTAGGAAGCAGGTGCAGTTGGAGAGTTTAATATAAATGAACAAGTAATAATAGAAAAACAAGAGAAGCGTCTGGACATGAGAACAATGCCTGTCTACTTACACACACACACCTGGCAACTCTTCATTATGCACACCTGCGCCTCATCATTAGGCACACCTGGACCTTATCACTTCCCCACTCTGTTGTCATTTCCTGTCAGGCGTTATTGTCTCCAAGTAGACAGGCGATGTCGAGCGCCGGAGAAGGGCTGTAGGAGTAGACGTGACAGTACCCCCCCCCCCCCCCCCCCCCACGGTTGGAGGGCCACGGTTGGAGACGATGTCCTCGGAAGGCCATAGGTCCGGACGACCTGCTGGAACAGTGCCTCAGCGACCTGGAGAGAGGTAGGGAGACCAGAGAGAGAAATAAACCGGCATGATTTAGAAGATTTGTCCACAACCACCAGAATGGTGGTGAAACCATCAGAGGGGAGATTGGTCACAAAGTCAATGGACAGATGAGACCAGGGACGCTGAGGCATTGGAAGGGGAACGAGCTTCCCTGCTGGAGCGTACCGGGTGGATTTTGTTTGGACACATACTGAACATGAGTTGATATAGTGAGCCACGTCCTTCGACAAGGTGGGCCACCAGAGATGGAGTGAATAGTGCGAGTGATACCTGGGTATCCAGTGGTGAGGGATGTGTGCGCCCTGGTCAACAGCCTATCCCTTATCTTCGAGGGGACGTAAATGCATTCAGGAGGACAGGTAGAGGGCGTGGGTTCCCTCTCCAGAGCAAGGCAGATGTCCACATCTACATCCCAAAACATGGGGGGCAACGATAAGGGAGGGATAGGCTGGAGGCTGTTGGGCACTACCTGGACTCTCAACAGATGTGGAACCACAATGTGAGGGAAACCAGGTATGCTGGTGCCCAGGCGGTGATTCTCATTCTCAACCAGGAGATGGTGTGGTTGTGACGTTGAAGCCACGGGATGCCAAGGATGACTATGTGTGTGGGTGCAGTGATGATGAGGAAGGGTAGGCTTTCCTGGTGCATAGGTCGCACAGTGAGGGTGAGTGGTGCTGTGATGTGTGTGGATGTGATGTGAGTGGTGCTGTGATGTCCTGGATCCCAGTGGTCGACCATCCAACACTTGAACCGGA
The DNA here is from genome assembly GCF_029448725.1 of Salvelinus fontinalis. Taxonomy (NCBI): domain Eukaryota; kingdom Metazoa; phylum Chordata; class Actinopteri; order Salmoniformes; family Salmonidae; genus Salvelinus; species Salvelinus fontinalis. The sequence continues at coordinate 33,790,723 of NC_074695.1, forward strand.
AATGGAGTGGAGAGCAGATGTAAGGGGATGTTCAGTGAGGAGGCAAGGGCCTGGTCAATGAAATTCCCTGTGGCACCGAAGTCCACTAGAGCAGTAGATACAGCCAGCTAGTGATATGGATACTAGAAAGGGTTTGGCGGAAAATGAGAATGTGGAATACCCAGGAGATGGATGATCACAAGACCATCCCTCTGCTCTTGTGGACCCCGGGTTGGGACATATCAGACACTGCAGAAGCTGGTGCCCCTCCTGTCCGTATTAGGGACAGAGCCCCAGCTGTCTCTGACGGTGTCACTCAGCCGTGGGGAGGCGGGTGGCCCCTACCTCCATGGTTTCAGGCTTTGACTCAGAATGGTCAATGAAGGAGGGGGAGAGGGGATGGGGGTACAGACGCTCCCGCAGAAGGTTATCCAGATGGATGGCCATCACAATAAGTACGTCCAAGGAGAGGGTGTCATCTCAGCACGCCAACTCAGTCTGGATTTCCTCTCGCAACTCCAAGACTGGTGCTTTGCGGATACTATTTAATGAATCTGCCAGTTGAGGACTTGTGAGGCATCTGTTTCTCAAACCAGACACTCTAATGTACTTGTCCTCTTGCTCAGTTGTGCACCGGAGCCTCGCACTCCTCTTTCTATTTTGGTTAGAGCCATTTTGCGCTGTTCTGTAAAAGGGAGTAGTACACAGCGTTGTACAAGATCTCCAGTTTCTTGGCAATTTCTCACATGGAATAGCCTTCATTTCTCAGAACAAGAATAGACTGACGAGTTTCATATGAAAGTGCTTTGTTTCTGGCCATTTTGAGCCTGTAATCGAATCCACAAATGCTGATGCTCCAGATTCTCAACTAGTCTAAAGATGGCCAGTTTCATTGCTTCTTTATCAGCACAACAGTTTTCAGCTGTGCTAACATAATTGCAAAAGGGTTTTCTAATGATTAATTAGCCTTTTAAAATTATAAACTTGGACTAGCTAACACAACGTGCCATTGGAACACAGGAGTGATGGTTGCTGATAATGGGCCTTTGTACGCCTATGTAGATATTCCATAAAAAATCTGCCGTTTCCAGCTACAATAGTCATTTACAACATTAACAATGTCTACACTGCATTTCTGATCAATTTGATGTTATTTTAATGGACAAAAAAATAGATTTTCTTTCAAAAACAGGGACATTTTTAAGTGACCCCAAACTTTTGAACTGTCTTGTATGTTGGGGTGGCAGCTGCAGAGATGTATTTGGATATATGAGATTTGACTTCAGAAGAGTTAATGTGTTGAGTGGTGGTGTCCTGTCCTCCCAGGCTGTTGGCATGGTGATGGTGTCCTGTCCTCCCAGGCTGTTGGCATGGTGTAGGAGCAGATAGGGTCAAAGTAGAGGACTGGGGTAGTGGGTTTTTAATGAGTCTAGGGTTGGTTGGAATTATTATACATTTTATTTATTTATTATTATTATTATTTTTTTAAATAATTTTATTAGTATTAATGTTATTATCCAAAATATCGCTATTTCGAAAACAAGCCATTGAACGTTGGTTGCAATTTCAGTTAAATCCACCAGAAAAGACAGAACAAATAATACAACAAATATTGTGGTTAAATTCAGATGTACTAAATTGATTAAAAAAACATTATTTTTCACAAAAATCTTTGTAAAAATATATCATAAATAGGACTGGTGGAGTTATGTCAAACACATGCAGCTAACAAAAATATATGGAAATGTTTGCGGTACCCAAAATTACAACCAACTAATTGCAGCAATACCGCAAAATTGAAGAGGCAAGTGAAAGGGGGAAAAAGTAAGGAACTTGTCTGTTGGCCCAGCATTAAAGACCAAAGTTGATTTAAAGAAAATTGTGATAAATTAAAAAGTAGACCAGTTTCATTTAAGGACCAAAAAAATGACAGCTGTGCCATATAGATTGCAAAATAGTTGTAAGAGATTTTCAATGTACTGATTCCATGGCACATGACTTATGAACTGATACGTAAAACAATGCCAATTTCAAAACTTAGAATTGTTTAACTGTATTTAACATTCTATTGGTTGCAAGAATGTTGTATAATTATTACAATTGAAGTCGGAAGATTACGTACACTTAGGTTGCAGTCATTAAAACACGTTTTTCAACCACTCCACAAATTTCTTGTTAACCAACTATAGTTTTGGCAAGTCGGTTAGGACATCTACTTTGTGCATGACACAAGTAATTTTCCAAACAATTGTTTACAGACAGATTATTTCACTTATAATTCACTGTATCACAATTCCAGTGGGTCAGAAGTTTACACACACTAAGTTGACTGTGCCTTTAAACAGCTTGGAAAATTCCAGAAAATGATGTGGCTTTAGAAGCTTCTGATATGCTAATTGACATCATTTGAGTCAGTTGGATGTGTACCTGTGGATGTATGTCAAGGCCTACCTTCAAACTCAGTGCCTCTTTGCCTGACATCATGGGAAAATCAAAAGAAGTCAGCCAAGACCTCAGGAATTGTAGACCTCCACAAGTCTGGTTCTCCTTGGGAGCAATTTCCAAACACCTGAAGGTACCACTTTCATCTGTACAAACAATAGTACGCAAGTATCAACACCATGGGACCACGTAGCCATCATACCGCTCAGGAAGGAGACGCGTTCTGTCTCCTAGAGATGAACATACTTTGGTGCGAGAAGTGCAAATCAATCTCAGAACAACAGCAAAGGACCTTGTGAAGATGCTGGAAGAAACAGGTACAAAAGTATCTATATCCACAGTAAAACGAGTCCTATATCAACATATCCTGAAAGGCCGATCATGCAAGGAAGAAGCCACTGCTCCAAAACTGCCATAAAAAAAGCCACACTACGGTTTGCAACTGCACATGGGGACAAAGATCATACTTTTTGGAGAAATGTCCTTTGGTCTGCTGAAACAAAAATAGAACTGTTTGGCCATAATGACCATCGTTATGTTTGGAGGAAAAAGGGGGAGGCTTGCAAGCCGAAGAACACCATCCCGACCATGAAGCACGGAGGTGGCAGCATCATGTTGTGGGGGTGCTTTGCTGCAGGAGGGACTGGTGCACTTCACAAAATTGATGGCATCATGAGGAAGGGCAATTATGTGGATATATTGAAGCAACATCTCAAGACATCAGTCAGGAAGTTAAAGCTTAGTCGCAAATGGGTCTTCCAAATGGACAATGACCCCAACCATACTTCCGAAGTTGTGGTAAAATGGCTTAAGGACAACAAATTCAAGGTATTGGAGTGGCCATCACAAATCCTGACTCAGTTACACCAGCTCTGTCATGAGGAATGGGCCAAAATTCACCCAACTTATTGTGGGAAGCTTGTGGAAGGCTACTCACAACGTTTGACCCAAGTTAAACAATTCAAAGGCAATGCTACCAAATACTAATTGAGTCTTTCTTTCTTTCGGAGGAGGACCTGAGCTCAGGACTACCTGGCCTGATGACTCCTTGCTGTCCACCTGGTCGTGCTGCTGCTCCAGTTTCAACTGTTCTGCCTGCGGCTATGGAACCCTGACCTGTTCACCGGACGTGCTACCTGTCCCAGACCTGCTGTTTTCAACTCTCTAGAGACAGCAGGAGCGGTAAAGATACTCTAAATGATCGGCTATGAAAAGCCAACTGACATTTACTACTGAGGTGCTGACCTGTTGCACCCTCGAAAACCACTGTGATTATTATTATCTGACCCTGCTGGTCATTTATGAACATTTGAACATTGTGACGGCTCCTCCTCTGCAGTGCAGGGGGCAGTTCCTCCTGCAGGCAGAGGAGGGTCGTTAGTGATTGGAGTCACCTGGGCTCTAAGTATTTAAACTGTTTCACTAATCACTTCTCTCCCTCTCTCTCTGCTCCTCCAGGTATGCTCATGATTTGTTTGTTCCTTTGTAGTTTTGCATAGTTTTCACTCAGTCATGTTCACACACACTTATTCACGCATCCATGCACTTTACATACACCTTACATTATAATACTTCCACACCTCATTCCTTTTTCTTAGTTTTAAGTTAATAGTTTTGTTTATAATAAAGAACACTTTTAATTGGCCTATACCTGTTGTTCGTGTCCCCTCATTTTTGTCACAGGCTATGAGCCGGCTTGTGACAACATCTTGGCCATGTTTTGTTATAATCTCCACCCGGTACAGCCAGAAGAGGACTGGCCACCCCTCATAGCCTGGTTCCGCTCTAGGTTTCTTCCTAGGTTCTGGCATTCCTAGGGAGTTTTTCCTAGCCACCGTGCTTCTACACCTGCATTGCTTGCTGTTTGGGGTTTTAGGCTGGGTTTCTGTACAGCACTTTGTGACATCAGCTGATGTAAGAAAGGCTTTATAAATACATTTGATTGTATGTAAACTTCTGTTCACTGGGAATGTGATGAAAGAAATAAAAACTGAAATAAATCATTCTCTCTACTATTATTCTGACTTTTCACATTCTTAAAATAAAGTGGTGATCCTAACTGACCTAAATGTCAGGGAAATTAAATGTCAGGGAATTTTTACTAGGATTAAATGTCAGGAATTGTGAAAAATTGAGTTTAAATGTATTTTGCTAAGGTGTATGTAAACTTCTGACTTCAACTGTATATATGGGGGATACAACCATCCCAGCTCTGTAGATTTTGCTGCTTAGAGACCGAATTTCAATAGTGAAGTTTTTGGTACTGTCCATATGTAGCTAGTTTTTGGTCGCAGCTCCAGGAATGATTGAAGAAGTGCAACATTTACCTGGAGCTAACTCTGCAGATAGCACTACTGGGTGATTTGAAAAGTCATAGTCAATCGATCAATAATATAATAATACTTATATGTATATATATTTACCCCAAAAGATATGGGGGATTGGAAATGATACAGACAATTACATTGATGGAAGCTACAATCTTTCAGCAGTATTAAAGCTGATCTACCCCCTAAGAAAAATAAAATATATATATTTTTGTATTATTTTCCCCCCCAATTTGTAAACTACTACTACTACGAAGAAGAACTGCAGTATGTAGTGGTTGGGAGGGGGGAATATGGTAATAGTGAAGTTTTACAACCTGTGTAAGATACTAGAGTTGATTGCCCTTGGGAATGTAGAAGGTCAAGATAGGAGACAGGTAATGTAGTGTGGGGATTTTAATGCTCATATTACACTCTGGGGCGGATTACGGACTGCTGTAAATGAACTACTGGATGAGAAAGGGCTTGTGAATCTCTTAATGAAGGCCGGGGAACCAGGATTGACACAATAACTGGAAAGGAATCTGCTCTGGATCTTACCTTGATCTCAAGTTCAATGGCAGGCAGATGTAGTTGGGAGGTTTTGGAGGAATCTACAGGGGGTACGGATCACTATCCTATCATGTGTATTGTAGGATTGAGGGAGGAAGATTCAGTAGTGGATCGATTGAAAAGGCAGAGAAGGGTCAGTTTCAGGAGTTGAGTGAACAGGAGCTGTTTCAGGTTGATATCAGTTCAGATATAGCAACAGTAGGGGCCTCAATGCAGGTGATTCCTATGGGTACAGGGGGGAGAAAGAGCCAGGCAGGTGATTCCTATGGGTACAGGGGGGAGAAAGAGCCAGGCAGGTGATTCCTACGGGTACAGGGAGGAGAAAGAGTAACGCAGTTCCCTGGTGGACTGAAGAGTGTAGAGAAGCAGTGAAGTGTAGGAACAGGGCTTCAGAATGTTGAAAAGGTCCCATAATTACCAGCACCTGATTCAGTATAAAGGAGGATTGTTAGGACAGCTAAGAGGGAGTATTGGCACTAGTTCTGTGGGAACATAGGCAGTACCACTCCTGTGGGAGAGGTATGGGGGATGGTTAAGAGGATCAGTGGGGTCAGATGAGATTGGGGTCTCCCTGTGCTGAAAAGTGGGGAGATTTTTTGCAGTGAGAGATATGGAGAAGGCAGAGATGTTGGCCCAGGCATTTGTTAAGCTGCACAACTCAAATAATCTGACAGAAGAGGGTCAGAGGAGAACATCCGGTGGTCCTGGATCAGAGAGAGAAGGTGGGGGATGCATTGAATGGCTGAGATGTTGAGAGATGAAGAAGCATTAGCTAAAGCTGAGGTAACATCTCCTGGGAAGGATGAGACGTGTTACATCATGATGGCTCATCTCAGTGACACTGCAATGGGCAAAGTATTGGGCCTTTACAATAAGGTGTGGCAGGAAGGGAAACTGCCTGGAAGTTGGAAGCAGGTTGTAGTGGTGTCGATACGGAAACCAGGGAAAGACCTTACTAGTCCTTCAAGCTATAGGCTGACAGCGTTGACATCTCATGTATGTAAACCTATGGAAAGGATGATAACGAAAAGGCTGACTTACTTTCTGGAGAGTAGAGGACTAATGTCACCAGATCAAAGTGGGTTCAGGAAAGGCAGGGGAACTATGGATCCTGTGCTGTGCCTTGAGTCAGTCATATGGAAGGCAAATAAGGAGGTGGTGGTGGTAGTCATTTTCTTTGATGTAGAGGCTTATGATATGATGCGGAAGGAAGGCCTACTTATCAAGCTGGATAACATGGGGGTTGGAGGAAGGGATTTTGACTAGATAATGGATTTTCTTTTTGGGTGATCAATACAAGTGAGGGTGGGGAGCTCTATGTCACAAAGCTATGAGGTAGATAATGGTACCCCCCAGGGAAGTGTCATTCATCCTTTGTTGTTCTCCATTATGATTGACGATGATTTATTCTCCCAGGTGAGACCTAATATTGGGAGGTCATTGTTTGCGGATGATGGGGCGCTGTGGGTAGAGAGGGACAAATGTTACCCATATAGCCAGAAGAGTTCATGTAGCGATTAGTAAGGTTGAGCAGTGGTCCCTCAGGTGGGGCTTCAAGTTTTCAGTTGAGAAAATACAGACTGTGTTTGTTCTAGAAGGAAGGTTGGGGAGGAAATATACTTGAAGCTGTATGGAAGGAATCTGGAGAGGATGGGAGGGTTTTAGGTTCCTGGGGGTCTGGTTTGACACTCGAATGACACGGGCGGAGCATATTAACAGAGTAGTTGTCAAAGGAAAGAAAATATTGAATGTGATGCATTGCTTGTCAGGAATGGAGTGAAAATAGAATGGTAGAATTGTGTTGAAAATGCTATATATAGCACTGTTAACGTCAACACTGGATTATGGAAGTATAGCATATGGATCAGCCGCTCAGACGTCTTTAAAAAAGCCCAAGCCCTAAGAATATGTTGTGGAGCCCTTAGGACTGCCCCGGTAGCAGCGATGTTGGAAGAGATGCTGTTAAAGTTAAGAAGAAAACAGCTAGCCATGACATATTGGGTAAATCTACAATGACATACAGTTATGCATCCTACAAAAAAGGGACTCCTAGAGTGCTGGGAACATGAACAAAATCTTAATACAAGCTTTGGGTGGATAGGCAATGGCATGGCAAGAGAGATGGTGTTGTTTGGGAGGGAGTTTAGCCCCTCTGTGGTTCGTCCTGTTATCCCACCTTGGTTTCTCCCTCAGCCAGTGATCTAGGGTTGCTTGAGAGGGTATGAGATGTTGAGGAAGGAGTAGATTCAGTTGTAAGTGAACATTTAAGAACACAATACTATGCTTTCTTGAATATATTCACAAATGGATCTAAGGACCCTAAAACAGGGAGGACCAGTGCAGCTTTAAGTATTCCTGAGTTTAAGGTGGCAGTGACGAAAAGAGCAACGGATCATTTATCTGCTTACACAATGGAGTTGTTGGCCATACTATTGGCTGCAGAGTGGGTGGAGGAGGTGAGGCCAGAGGTGAGGCCATCTGCTCTGACTCCTCTGCAGCACTGATGAGCTTAAATACATTTGTGTCGCAGAGCAGACATTATGTATTGTATGGGGTTTTGCAGTGCTTGTATAGGGTGAGACAGGGGGGTATTTGTGATGTTCCTCTGGTTACCAGCTCATGTGGGAGTAGAGGGGAATGAGGAGGTGGATGTTATCACCAATCAGGCTCTTAAACATCCTAATGGGGAGAGGGAATTGTCAAGCAGTAAAGCCAAGGGGTCGATAAGAACAGTGGTTAAAAACAAATGGCAAGAGTTGTGGAACAGGGAGAGAAAGGGAAGACACCTGTATAATATCCAGGAAAAGGTGGAGGCAGGAAGGTCCTCAGACTGAGAGAGAAGGGAGGAAAGTGTAATCACAAGACTCAATAGTACATTGAAATTGGTGGGGAAACATCTGACTGGGTGGTGTGATCATTGTCAGGAGGAGATGGAAACAGTGGAATATGTTCTATTTCAGTGCCAGAAATATGGGAGGGAAAGGGAGCGATTATTATTAGATTTTAGGAGTAATAGGATTGAAGAGCCAGGATTAATTGAATTGCTGGATAAATCTTCAGGGGATATAGTATTGAATTATGTATTTCGTTTCCTTAAGGAGACGAAAATATTGGGCAGGATTTAGACCTTCGCTATCGCTGGTCCACACTCCAGTCCAGTTGGTGGCGGTAATCCACAGAAGAATACGTTTTCACGGTAGTGAGCTTTGAAGAGAGAGGAAAAGGCGTAGTCTTTGGTTTGCCCCCAAGTCCATGTTTATCCGTGGTGTTCATTCTTGAAGGGAAAAACGTCTGTTTTTTTGGGGGGGTTGCCATTCCAGAGCACCTCATCTGAGCATAATCGGCGTATAGAAGGACAGGTTTGTCATTTAACATGTGGTGGTGCATTTACGTTGATAGCAAGCCAAAGTGTATGTTGCTGGTAACTAACGTTAACTAGCTAGCTACAGTATCTTGCTAACTTTAGTATGTAACGTTACATATCTGTATTAGCCCAATGTCCCGACACAATCAGAATCCAGTTGCGGTCGAAGCTAATCTCAATGGGAATCCCTGTCTAAATAAAGTTTAAATCAATCATCTGCTTTGTCATGGTTACAATGCAAATACGTTATGTTGGTCTCACCTTGCACAGGTGAACTGCAATGGCTGCCAACGGGATACCAGAGGATGTGTTAATGGATAATGATCTTATAAAGGACTTAGTGGATGTGGCAAAAGACTCAGCCCTTCTAAATGGAGTGTTGATGCGGACAAAAGAGACACCCAACTCATCAGAGGTAAACCTTTTTCTGCTTGATTAGGCTAAACCTGAACACACTGAACTGTTGTTTGATAACTATAGAATTCTCTGCTATTAGATGGCGAAAATCACCTGTCTGGGTTAATTTAATTCAAAGGAGAAGTGGGAGAAGGAGGAACTGGGCAGCCATTGGAACTATACTGTTCAAAAAATGGGGTTTGTAATGGCCAGCCATGCCAGGAATTCTCTCTTTTGAGCCTGTGTTGTCTGACTGGATTTGTGGAAATCCAGGGGTGCGACTTTCACCGCGGACGGGGGGGATGGACATGTTTTATCATTGGAATGAATGTGATACAAAATGAGGCAGCGGTGTGCTTTAGGAACATGCGGACGCCTCCGAGTGGTCGGGTAGACTGTTTGGCGTGGTTATCTGACTGGTTTTAGATGTGTCCCCCGCTCCACTTCTAAAACTAAAGTTGTGCACCTGTGGGAATGTATTCTGTCTCAGTGGTCATGTTACATGTTTTTCTGTTTATTTTTCACTATACCAAGTATCTAATCTACAATCTTAAATGTTCAGAGAACAGAATGCCAAGACATTTAATGCAATTCAATTGCTTACCTGTACTTTGTACATGTCAATCAGTTGTGATAATCAGAGAAATCCCAATAACATCAAGTTCGTAAATTCATTCTAGATTGCGCTCTGGTCGTTTGTAAATTCAGGGTGTTGTCAGAGTGTCCTTTCGTAAATTCCGAGTGTTAAACTCTCGACCGAGGAGTAGGGTTGATCCTATCGTTCTGACCTCGGCGGCAATCAAGCACTGGGGCTAGGACTTTCCAGGTACCTCACGATCATGATATATAGGGCTCCTGAGTGGCGCAGCGGTGTAAGGCACTGCATCTCAGTGCTAGAGGCGTCACTACAGGCACCCTGGTTCAAATCCAGGCTGTATCACTACCGGCTGTGATTGGGAATCCCATAGGGTGGCGCACAATTGGCCCTGCGTCGTCCGGGTTTGGCCGGTTTATGTCGTCATTGTAAATAAGAATTTGTTCTTAACTGACTTGCCTAGTTAAATTAAAGGTTAAATTTTTTTTTTATATATAAAAATGTTTGGACACACACCTACTCATTCCAGGGTTTTTTGTTTATTTTTACCTTTATCTACATTGTAGAATAATAGTGAAGACATCAAAACTATGAAATAGTTTGCACACTCTTGGCATTTTCTCAACCAGCTTCATGAGGTAGTCACCTGGAATGCATTTCAATTAACAGGTGTGCATTAAAAGTTAATTTGTGGAATTTCTTTCCTCAATGTGTTTGAGCCAATCAGTTGTGTTGTGACAAGGTAGGGGGTGGTATACAGAAGATAGCCCTATTTGGTAAAAGACCAAGTCCATATTATGGCAAGAACAGCTAAAATAAGCAAAGAGAAACGACAGTCCATTATGACATGAAGGTCAGTCAATACGGAAAATCTGAAGAACTTTGAAAGTTCCTTCAAGTGCAGTCGCAAAAACCATCAAGCGCTATGATGAAACTGTCTCTCATGACGACAGCCACAGGAATGGAAGAATCAGAGTTACCTCTGCTGTAGATGATAAGTTCATTAGAGTTACCAGCCTCAGAAATTGCAGCTCAAATAAATGCTTCACACAGTTCAAGTAACAGACATGTCTCAACATCAACTGTTCAGATGAGACTGTGTGAATCCGGCCTTCATGGTCGAATTGCTGCAAAGAAACCACTAATAAAGGACACCAATAAGAAGAAGAGACTTGCTTGGGCCAAGAAACACAAGCAATGGCCTTTAGACTGGTGGAAATCTGTATTTTTCTCTGAGTCCAAATGTGCGTGTCTTTGTGAGACGCAGAGTAGGTGAACAGATGATCTCCGCATGTGTGGTTCCCACCGTAAAGCATGGAGAAGGTGGTGTTATGGTGTGGGGGTGCTTTGCTGGTGACACTGTCTGTGATTTATTTAGAATTCAAGGCACACTTAACCAGCATGGCTACCACAGCATTCTGCAGCAATACACCATCCCATCTGGTTTGTGCTCAGTGGGACTATAATTTGTTTTTCAACAGGACAATGACCAAACACACCTCCAGGCTGTGTAAGGGCTATTTGACCAAGAAGGAGAGTGATGGAGTGCTGCATCAGATGACCTGGCCACCACAATCACTCGACCTCAACCCAATTGAGATAGTTTGGGATGAGTTGGACCACAGAGTGAAGGAAATGCATCCAACAAGTGCTCAGCATATGTGGAAGACTAGAAAATCATTCCAGGTAATGCTGGTTGAGAGAATGCCAAGAGTGTGCAAACTGTCAAGGCAAACGGTGGCTACTTTGAAGAATCTCAAATATAAAAAAGATTTCGTTTAACACTTTCTTGGTTACTACACGTGTTATTTCATAGTTTTGATGTCTTCACTATTATTCTACAATGTAGAAAATAGTACAAATAAAAACCCTTGAATTAGTAGGTGTGTCCTAACTTTTGACTGGTACTGTATATGGCTATTCTCACGATTCTATGTTTTCTGAATTGATACTGTGATGTTATAGCAATTTGATGTTCCAAACATTGCTCAGTATATATATCTGCAGCAGAGTTTTTGATCAGTCGTGGAAATTGTGCTGAAAACATCCAAAATAATATAAGCGTGCTCTCTTTTGTGTCTGGAAGAAGCTTTAACACCTCACTTTGAACATTTTACTCGCCCTAGCAGAGCTGGTTAGGCTGCTTTCGTGTTATCTAGAGCGTTGGTGACTAACTGGGTTACTGGCAACAATTGAAAGCAGTTTCTTTGCCAATGTTTACATATCTGCCATAACAAGAGTTTAGGGCATTCACAAACTCCTCAATTATTCTGCACTCTGACACTCTCAAATCAGAGTAGATTGCCATGGGGAATTTACGAAGGCACCCTTATTGTGTGTTTGGTTTCAGGTGGTGACCTATGCACCGTTCACACTTTTCCCCTCACCAGTGCCCAAGGCTACCTTCCACCAGGCTCTAGCAGTACAAACGCACTACAACCGACTGGTGGACAAGATCAGCCAGGACTCAAGCTTCCTGGAGGAGGCTCTAGCCAGCACCATCAAAGTGGATGATTTCACTGGGAGGTTGTTCAATATATACAGACATGTTTTACGGGAAGGCAAGACCCAGGTAGGGTATTATTGCTTTCTAACAAATCAAATGTTATTGGTCACACATTTTTTGCAGGTGTTGTGAAATGCTTGTGTTCCTAGCTCCAACAGTGCAGTAATATCTAACAATACACACATCTAAAAGTAAAATAATGGAATAAAAAAATATATAAATATTAGGATGAGCTGTATTAGGATGAGTGGCATTGACTAAAATACAGTAGAATAGAATACAGTATATACATGAGATCAGATTTTATTGGTCATACACATGGTTAGCAGATGGTAATGCGAGTGTAGCGAAATGCTTGTGCTTCTAGTTCCAACAGTGCAGTAATATCTAACAATTCTACAACAACTACCTAATACACACATCTAAAGGGATGGAATAAGAATATGTACATATACATATATGGATGAGCGATGGCCGAGCGGCATGGGCAAGATGCAGTAGATGGTATAAAATACAGTATATACATAGGAGATGAGTAATGTAAGATATGTAAACATTATTAAAGGACTAGTGATCCATTTATTAAAGTGGCCAATGCTTTTGAGTCTTTATGTAGGCAGCAGCCTCTGTGTTAGTGACGGCTGTTTAACAGTCTGATGGCCTTGAGACAGAAGCTGTTTTTCAGTCTCGGTCCCAGCTTTGATGCACGTCTACTGACCTTGCCTTCTGGATTATAGCGGGGTGAACAGACCTTGGCTCGGGTGGTTCATGTCCTTGATGATCTTTTTGGCAGGCAGTGTGCCACCAGTTATGTGTTGGGCAGACCACACCACCCTCTGGAGAGCCCGGTTGCGGGCGGTGCAGTTGCCGTACCAGCCGGTGATGCAGCCCGACAAGCTGCTCTCAATTGTGCATCTGTAAAAGCTTGTGAGGGTCGTAGGGGCCAAGCCAAATTTCATCAACTTCCTGAGGTTGAAGAGGCGCTGAACCATTTCAGATTGTCAGTGATGTGTACGCCAAGGAACTTGAATCTTTCCACTAGAGGTCGACCGATTATGATTTTTCAACGCCAATACCGATTATTGGCGGACCATTTACATTTACACTAGCTAGCCATTTACATTTACATTTACATTACATTTAAGTCATTTAGCAGACGCTCTTATCCAGAGCGACTTACAAATTGGTGCATTCACCTTATGACATCCATATTGCCTGCTAACCTGCATTTCTTTTAGCTGAATATGCAGGTTTAAAAAATATATACTTCTGTATATTGATTTTAAGAAAGGCATTGATGTTTATGGTTAGGTACACGTTGGAGCAACAACAGTCCTTTTTCGCGAATGCGCACTGCATCGATTATATGCAACGCAGGACACGCTAGATAAACTAGTAATATCATCAACCATGTGTAGTTAACTAGTGATTATGATTGATTGATTGTTTTTTATAAGATAAGTTTAATGCTAGCTAGCAACTTACCTTGGCTTCTACTGCATTTGCGTAACAGGCAGGCTCCTCGTGGAGTGCAATGTAATCAGGTGGTTAGTGCGTTGGACTAGTTAACTGTAAGGTTCAAGATTGAATCCCCCGAGCTGACAAGGTAAAAATCTGTCCTTCTGCCTCTGAACGAGGCAGTTAACCCACCGTTCCTAGGCCGTCATTGAAAATAACAATGTGTTCTCAACTGACTTGCCTAGTTAAATAAAGATGTGAAGCAAAAAACTTTTTCTTTTTAAATCGGCCAAACTGTTGTCCAAAAATACAGATTTCCGATTGTTATGAAAACTTGAAATCGGCCTTAATGAATCAGCCATTCCAATTAATCGGTCGACCTCTACTTTCCACCTTCTCCACTGCATTCTCGTCGATGTGGATAGTGGCGTGCTCCCTCTTCGTGAAGTCCATAATCAGATCCTTCGTTTTGTTGAGGGACAAGTTATTTTCCTGGCACCACTCCGCCAGGGCCCTCACCTCCTCCCTGTAGTCTGTCTCGTCGTTGTTGGTAATCAGGCCTACTACTGTTGTCAACTGCAAACTTGATGATTGAGTTGGAGGCGTGCGTGCCATGCAGTCATGGGTGAACAGGGAGTACAGGAGGGGGCTGAGCATGCACCCTTGTGGTGCCCCTGTGTTGAGGATCAGTGAAGTCCAGGACCCAGTTGCACAGGGCAGGGTTCAGACCCAGGGCCCTGAGCTTAATGATGAGCTTGGAGGGTACTATGGTGTTGAAGGCTGAGCAATATCAGATGCTATGTTTGAATGTATTTCAAGTTGCAACAATCAAATACGTTTAGAATGAGGTCAAAGACCTTGCTCATGCTCATTTATTCATTGTACATTTCCAGTCCATAGTTTTGGGTCTGAATCGCTCAGACTACATGCTGGACCAGAATGCGGATGGGAGTGCCTCCCTGAAGCAGATCGAGATCAACACCATTGCTGCCAGTTTTGGTGGTCTTGCCTCACACACGCCAAATGTCCACCGGTATGTGAACCACAACAATACGGCCGGTTTTCCCCGCTGAAGGTTTTTATTCTCCTGCTGTAAAAGATACGGGAGGATGGGAAAGGGAATTGGAGAAGTATGTTTGGTTTGAAGAAAAAGTTGTAAACAATTGAATGCCCTGTGAATGACCCTGTCTATGTCTGCATCAATAGACACATCCTGAAGGTGGCTGGTCGGTTGGAGGATAGCAAGCGTATCCTAGACAATAACCCGTCTGCAGGTCTGGCAAAGGGCTTAGCTAAGGCCTGGGACCTCTACGGCTCAGAAAGGTGGGTTTCTTGGTTAGGATTCAGATGTGTGAATGCGTTTGAGATCTGTCAGTTTGTACAAAGAAAAAAAGAGGATACAGAAAACTAGGACGTTTTGTTGGTTGTCTGTCAGTAACAGAACACAAAGTAGATACCACTGCTGAGCGTTTAATATGGGTAATTCTGGCATTAAAGGGCAGTAGTCTTGTATCTGGTTGAAGAGCTCCAAAGAAACATCTTCGACCATCGATATGTGGAGAATGAGTTATGGAAGAGGTAAGGCCTAGGTGCTTGTTCAAACGCATCATAATCAACTTTGACTCAATCATCTGATTTTTATCCTGTTGATGATGCTGTGATGGAGCCTCCTAATGCCACTTTTGTAGCCATGGTAGACAAATGTAGTTGACTACCATTGGTATATCAAAATGGCGCGACATAAAATATTTCTGCTTGTTTTCAGAAATATTCCTGTTATACGAAGACAGTTTGAAGATGTAGCTAAGACGGGATTCCTTGATCAGGATAAGAGGCTGTTTGTGTAAGTGTTACTTTCTTTAAAAAAATGTATTACAGTCATTTGCGTGCTCAACATATACTAATGTTTTGATTTTGCAACATCTGTTACTGATAAGACTGTTGAACATTGCCTTACTTTCAATGTAATGCCATGCTCATTGTTTCATTTAAAACCATTTTGTTGCAGAGATGGACGGGAGGTTGCTATTGTATATTTCCGCAATGGGTACATGCCACAGAACTACACAGAACAGGTTTGAACACAATCATCTTCATTTCTTTCTTTCTGTTCTCAGAGCTTTGCTGGGGTTGTAAAATCTGTCATCGTGAAACTGATGCAATCACTTATTATCCTGACAATGTGTATGATTTTTTTGTAGAACTGGGAGGCTCGTCTCATGATGGAACGCTCTATGGCTGTGAAGTGTCCAGATATCAGTACCCACCTGGCTGGCACCAAGAAGGTCCAACAGGAACTGGCCAGACCGGGTGTTCTGGAGAGGTTCTTTCCTGGTGAACCTGACGTTGTGGACCAGATCCGGGCAACCTTTGCTGGGCTGTATACTCTAGACATGGTAAGAACAAAACCGGGCTCTTTTGGACTCTTGACAATGTTTAGGTACATGTCTCTTTCTTTATAAAGCCTTTCCTAGCAGTTTGCTTTTCTGCTTCAACTTTCTTATTAAATCTTACTAACAGGGACCAGAAGGTGACAAGACTGTGGCTATGGCTTTGGCAAAACCAGACCAGTTTGTCCTGAAGCCACAGAGGGAAGGTGGGGGTAAGAGAACCTCAGCTCTTTACTTCACATCTCTTGTGACCCTGACCTCTAACCTTGTCATGCTCTGGCCTGTCTGCTAAAGTGTAGATTTCCTCTACTCCTGTAGGCAACAACCTCTATGGAGCTGAGATCTGTCAGGTACTGGAGGGTGTGAAGCAGAGCACAGAGAGGATGGCCTATATTCTGATGGACAAGGTTCAGCCCCGCCCTGTACACAACTACCTCCTTAGACTGGGGACGCCACTCAAACTCAGCACCTGCCTAAGTGAGCTGGGTGTATTTGGGGCCTACGTCAGGTACAGTCAAAGACCCTTCTGTATACATTCCTGTCATGACAACTTTATAGAAATTGTATATGTGAGTTGGAATGAAGTATACTGTAATTGGAGGTGGTATACATTTTGGCCCACTGAAAGCTATTGTGTCAAGATGTGGTGATAACAATGTACTCCTGCAGAGTAATGAAGATGCCTTCTGTCTCCTCTCTGAATGGTTGTGTGTGTGTCCTCATGATTTCTGTGTCCACACAGGCATGGGCAAGACATGGTGCTGAATGAGTGTGTTGGACATCTGCTGAGGACCAAGAGTGATGAACACTCTGATGGAGGTGTGGCTTCTGGAGTGGCAGTGCTAGACAATCCACTCCTCGTCTGACCATCACTGCCCTCTGTGCAGTTTCACTATTAATGTGACAAAGATGGTAATAAGAAAAGTTAAACACACAAGTGCTCTTCTTTGACTGCAGAGAAAATTGCTGCTCCCCATCTATTTTAGATGTTAATTTTATACTTTTACTGTAGCATCAAATGTGTGCTCTTAGAGCTTGTGCAGATCAGGAATGAGCCTGATGGACGAAGAACAGCTGTGTGCGGACACTATGAAGTCTTACTGCCACAATACATTTCTATCACTGCTCGGTAGACTTAAACAGAGCCAAGAAATGAATGGAAACAGAAAATACAGAACTCTGATTATTTCACACCAAAAACTGTAGTATTCCAGATATTGAAATGGAGAAACTGTTTTAATCAGGAAAGAAGGCGAGGTAATATCCCTAGAGTAAATAATAGTATAAAGATAAATAGATTATGGGAATAATAGTAATAAATTGTTTTATGACTTTCAGCCTTTAGTTTTTTTTGTATTTATATTCATATGCATTCATAATATACTGATGGGATTTGATGCAGTGGGTTACTATATTGGCATTAGACAGATGGATAAAGGTATCTGACAGATATAATTCAGTTCCATTTTATGAACACCAGATGGGACATGGAAAAATAATGTATGTGATTTGCATATTCATGGGGGTGTTACTTACTGTGGCTCAGTTGGTAAAGTATGGCGATTGCAACACCAGTACAGTGGGTTAGATTCCCAGGACCACCCGTATGTAAAATGCAAGCACACATGACTAAGTAGCCATGGATAAAAGCGTCTGCTAAATGGCATATATTATTACCTAAGCTGTAAAGGTTAGGGCCCAGGTACATCATCATTTTGCATTTTTGAAAAATTGGATGTCATGACATACAGTAAACTAGTCAAACTGTTGCTTGGATTAATTGTATGGCAGAGCTAAGGTATTCATAGACCAAAACCTTAAGAGCAAGTGTCTACCATGGATTCAATAGCTTGCTCAACCATTCACTGAGGATTATATAACACATCTGCCATTAAGAGGACATCTTTACTTTGGAAAAAATGGATTGATGTTCATGTGTTGCCTACAGGCTATATTTTATACCTGTACCTAGATAAAAAAATAAATCATAGAACTGCTATGGTGGTCCGGTGTGGCTCAGTTGGTAGTGCATGGACCTTGCGATGCCAGGTTTGATTCCCATGGGGGACCAGTACGAACAAATATGAACATGTATGCACTCATTACTGTAACTAACTCTGGATAAGAGCATCTG
This sequence comes from Salvelinus fontinalis, assembly GCF_029448725.1. NCBI lineage: Eukaryota > Metazoa > Chordata > Actinopteri > Salmoniformes > Salmonidae > Salvelinus > Salvelinus fontinalis. Next base: position 33,808,866 of record NC_074695.1, read on the forward strand.
CTAAATGACAAATGTCAAATTCATGTTTTCCCATATTTTAAACGAGGGGATACAAAGAACAAACAGTCACAGATAAAACTCTAGAATAACATTTGACTTTTCTCCAGCTTGTACACTTTAACACAGTGGGGTGGTCCAGATCTAAATCTTTTCAGGGTACATACATCTACCCCTGTGCCAAATTTGGTGCTTTTATGCACAGTCGAGTCAAACTTTGCAGCTCAACCATCCCACTAACATCTTGAACACAGGTGAACTGCAATGGCTACCAGTCCGAGTGGGGTTCCAGAAGAGGTGTTGCTGAACACTGAGCTTATAAAGGACTTAGTGGAAGAAGCTAAAGACTTTGCCCTTCAAAATGAGGTCTTGATAAGGACTAAAGAGACCCCCAACTCATCTGAGGGAAAGAGGGCATCCCCTACTATAGATAGATCAATCTTTTTTTACATAAAAAATATACAGTGGGGCAAAAAAGTATTTAGTCAGCCACCAATTGTGCAAGTTCTCCCACTTAAAAAGATGAGAGGCCTGTAATTTTCATCATAGGTACACTTCAACTATGACAGACAAAATGAGAAAAAGAAATCCAGAAAATCACATTGTAGGATTTTTTATGAATTTACTTGCAAATTATGGTGGAAAATAAGTATTTGGTCGATAACAAAAGTTTATCTCAATACTTTGTTATATACCCTTTGTTGGCAATGACAGAGGTCAAACATTTTCTGTAAGTCTTCACAAGGTTTTCACACACTGTTGCTGGTATTTTGGCCCATTCCTCCATGCAGATCTCCTCTAGAGCAGTGATGTTTTGGGGCTGCTGCTGGGCAACTTGGGCTTTCAACTCCCTCCAAAGATTTTCTATGGGGTTGAGATCTGGAGACTGGCTAGGCCACTCCAGGACCTTGAAATGCTTCTTACGAAGCCACTCCTTTGTTGCCCGGGCGGTGTGTTTGGGATCATTGTCATGCTGAAAGACCCAGCCACGTTTCATCTTCAATGCCCTTACTGATGGAAGGAGGTTTTCACTCAAAATCTCACGATACATGGCCCCATTCATTCTTTCCTTTACACAGATCAGTCGTCCTGGTCCCTTTGCAGAAAAACAGACCCAAAGCATGATGTTTCCACCCCCATGCTTCACAGTAGGTATGGTGTTCTTTGGATGCAACTCAACATTCTTTGTCCTCCAAACACGACGAGTTGAGTTTTTACCAAAAAGTTATATTTTGGTTTCATCTGACCATATGACATTCTCCCAATCTTCTTCTGGATCTTCCAAATGCTCTCTAGCAAACTTCAGACGGGCCTGGACATGTACTGGCTTAAGCAGGGGGACACGTCTGGCACTGCAGGATTTGAGTCCCTGGCGGCGTAGTGTGTTACTGATGGTAGGCTTTGTTACTTTGGTCCCAGCTCTCTGTAGGTCATTCACTAGGTCCCCCCGTGTGGTTCTGGGATTTTTGCTCACCGTTCTTGTGATCATTTTGACCCCACGGGGTGAGATCTTGCGTGGAGACCCAGATCGAGGGAGATTATCAGTGGTCTTGTATGTCTTCCATTTCCTAATAATTGCTCCCACAGTTGATTTCTTCAAACCAAGCTGCTTACCTATTGCAGATTCAGTCTTCCCAGCCTGATGCAGGTCTACAATTTTGAATTTATTTGAGGGTGGTTTTATTTCACCAGCGCTGTCCCTCAGCCGTTTACCAAAAAAAAGTGGTGTGTTGACGACTTTTTTGTTTGAATCACAGATTGCCCCTTTAAGTGCTTACCAGACAAAATGCAAGTGTCCATCCAGATCAGGGCTCTCCAACCCTGTTCCTGGAAAGCTACCATCCTGTAGGTTTTCACGCCAACCCTAATCTAGCACACCTGATTCTAATAATTAGTTGGTTGATAAGCTGAACCAGGTTAGTTATAACTGGGGTTGGAGCGGGAAAAATACAGGAAGGTAGCTCTCCGGGAACACGGTTGGAGAGCTCTGATCGAGATATTGCACCTGGGTCATCTTTGCATCTCAGGACAGCATTAGCTCACTAAGTATTTACCGTTTAGCTTTCACCTCACTAGCATGCAACACAATAACAGTTGAGACTATCACATGTCTAGAACTGTGTCTTTTTGCCGGCATACATACCATTTTTAATGTGTCCATTTATCTGAAGTTAACAAATCGTCATCGGAGTTGCTGTTCATTTTGTCTGGTTTCAGGTGGTGACCTATGCACCGTTCACACTTTTCCCCTCACCAGTGCCCAAGGCTACCTTCCACCAGGCTCTAGCAGTACAAACGCAGGCTGGAGAAAGCTCTAGCCAGGTAATACAGAGAGCTGTATGACCAAGCAGAAAAGACTAGTGCAATTAGCCTTTAGAGGGATTGTAGCCAGTTTAAGGATCTGCTCCTTTAAAAAAAATTTAACAGCATTATCGAAGTGGATGATTTCACTGGCAGTTTATTCAACATACGCAGACATGTCATACAAGAGGGAAGGACCCAGGTAGGTTTTGTAGTTTTAATGAACCTTTTACTGCATTGGGCTAAATCAGGGTCACACAGTGTTTCTTGGTAGTGTTGAACAAATCTCCTTTGAAACAAAAGTATACACCTCACACACATGGTTATGGGTTTAAAAAAAGACACCTGTACCATGTCAGATATAGAGGTGAAATTTATTATTTTGAGTTTGCATCCCAATATTACAGTTTATATACATCACAGAAGATAGAAATGTAACAAAACTGCTTGACATAGAAACACTGGCTTTTCGGTTGGTTTTTGAAATAATGTTTATTAATTGTGAAAAATATGAATAACATGAGGTCATTAGGTCGCTTACTGCAGGAAAGGGTGACAGGGCAATTCCACCACTTTTCACTGGGAGGACCCAGGTAGGGTGTTGTAGTTCTATTTAAATGTTAATGAACTATATCAGATATTAAGAACATTTGTATTAATCTAATTTAGGAACAATTAAGATAGGAGGTTCACACTACTTTATGAAAAATGTCTAGTCCATAGTTTTGGGTCTGAATTGCTCAGGCTACATGCTGGACCAGAATGGCTCCCTGAAACAGATAGAGATCAACACCCTTGCTGCCGGTGGGTGTGGTGTTTCTGCACGCACACCACACGTCCACCGGTATGTTCACATAACTAGTTATCAAATGATTTCTTTAAATATCCCCTGTGAAGTATTCTTTCTAAATAAGGCCTATTATTATTTCATCATTAGGCCCATTCTGAAGAGGCCTGGTCAGCTGGATGAAAGCAAGCATGTCCTAGACAACAACCCTTCTGCAAATCTGGCAAAGGGATTAGCTAAGGCCTGGGACCTAAACGGCTCGGAGAGGTGGGTGTCATAAGGTTTTCATATCACTTTAAATGTAAATGATTCAAGCTCCAACTGGCAAGGCTAACTATCTAACTTTCGTCCACTGCAGGGCAGTCGTCCTGTTTCTGGTTGAAGCATTTCTGGCCATAGATATATTGAGAATGAGCTATGGAACAGGTATGTTTGGTTGGATTCCTTGGTGCTTATTAGTCGAGTGAATTATCTGTTCCCGCACAATGAAGTCATGAGTGTCCACATATTGACTGCAAAATGTTTTTTTGCAGAAAGATTCCTGTTATATGAAGACGGTTTGACGATGTATCTAAGATGGGATTCCTTGATGAAAACGAGGCTCTTTGTGTACGTTCTATAGTAACTTTTTGTGACCAGATGGATTGTTAGGTTTCTAACAAACATGTAATTATGTTACTGACATGAAGCTTGTTTGCGTTTAAGCAAGTCAAACTCTCTTCATATCTCTTGTTGTTTCTCATTCTCTCTGCAGAGATGGAAGAGGTTGCTATTGTATATTTCCGCTATGGGTACATTCCTCAGAACTACACAGAACAGGTTAGATGGTAATATCCTGTCATTGTACTTCACCTGTGGTGGCAGGTAGGATAGTGGTTAGAGCGTTGGGCCAGTAACTGAAAGGTTGCTGGATCGAATCCCTAAGCTGACAAGGTAAAAATCTGTCATTCTGCCCCTGAACAAGACAGTTGTTCCCCGGTAGGCTGTCATTAAGTTTTTGTTAACTGACTTGCCTAGTTAAATAAAGGGCTTACAGCATTTATTTTATTTTATTTTATCCTTTCTCAATAGTCAGTGTATCATTGACTGTAATGTATGTACCCCTTAAACTCACAGACCACTTCCCAGTTCCTCTATCTATGACGATGATCCTGTTGGATTGGATTTGGCCCTTTGATTCAGCAGTAATAATCTTCCCTGTATGATTTTGTGTAGAGCTGGGAGGCTCGCCTCGTGATGGAGCGCTTTCTGGCTGTGAAGTGTCCAGATATCAGTACCCACCTGGCTGGCACCAAGAAGATCCAACAGGAACTGGCCAGACCGGATGTTCTGGAGAGGTTCTTTCCTGGTGAACCTGATGTTGTGGATCAGATCCGGACCACCTTTGCTGGGCTGTATACTCTACACATGGTAAGAGAACCTGGCTAAGTGTTTACATATTACCTCTTCTCTTTACAATGTTCTTGTAAATAGTTTTATTTATTTTTCATTGACTTTACTTGGTCACAATAGGGACCAGAAAGTGACAAGACTGTCTATGGCTTTGGCAAAACCAGACCAGTTTGTCCTGAAGCCACAGAGGGAAGGTGAGGGTAAGAGGACCTCAGCTCTTTCTTTCTTCTTACAATGGGTGCATTAACAAAAGGTTGCCTGGTGCCCTGGGTGAGCTGAGATTTCACTTTAGGACCATTGGAATGGTCTACAATGTACAAACTCTACCCACTCTGTGTCCCAGGCGAGGTAAAACGAATGCACCTAGTCTCTCGTGACCCTGACACCATCATGCTCTGGCCTGTCTGCTGATGTGTAGAATTCCTCCTCCTGTAGGCAACCACATCTATGGAGCTGAGATCTGTCAGGTACTGGAGGGTATGAAAGATGACATATAGAGGGCAACTTACATCCGGATGGACAAGATCCAGCCTGTGCACAACTACATCCTGGAACGGGGGACTCTGCTAAAACTCAGCACTTGCATATGTGAACTGGGCACATTTGGAGCTTATGTCAGGTATACACACAGACAGACATGCATATTTTTGTCGCAATATTATTAATTGACTGATACAGAAATGTTCTGGATGGTGTTGTGGTGGCAGAATTCTCCACAACAGTGTTATTTGTGTTTGCACTGATGTCTGGATTTTAATTCTCATAGGAGTTGTCACATGGTGCTGAATAAGTGTGCTGAGGACCAAGTGATGAGCGCTCTGATGGAGGTGTGGCTGCTGGAGTAACAGTCCAAGACAACCCACTTTTCGTCTGACTGACACTGTCCTTTTTGATACTAGTGTATTTTGACTGGTCTATAGATGAAGCCAATGGATCCATACTATCCAAGGATGAGTGTAATGTCTGCCATCCATCTATGCCCATCCTGTCTGTAGGATGTATGTGCTGTTATGTTGAATTTGATGTGGAATTGTTCACATAGCCTGTCTGATGGTACAGATTAAGTGAATAGCCTATCTAATGAAATGCAGGAATCGGACCGAGCGAGAAAAGTAGAAATAATTATCAGTTTCATTATCACTTTGCTGTTGATTTCTTCGCAACTTATTCAAATGACTGGCAGGGATCAACCAAGTTTAATAATGTAGAATTATGATGAGTTCATACAGGGGTCATTGATTTGGAAAGTATATCACAATAACTGCTATTTCTCAAACATGTAGAATGGTATTAAGATGTACAAAATGCAGTTCCTTAGTTTGAACACCAGGTGACAGTAAAGGTTAAGATATGTCCATAGAGAATGATAAAGACATCAGCACACAGGCAGTGCTATTGAGGAAATCTCCATTTTGAAGTAGTCCATGTTCTTCTACTACTATTTTTTTATTTTATTTAACCAGGTAGGCTAGTTGAGAACAAGTTCTCATTTACAACTGCGACCTGGCCAAGATGAAGCAAAGCAGTGCGACACAAACAACACAGAGTTACACATGGAATAAACAAACATACGGTCAATAATACAAAAGAGAAAGTCTATATACAGTGTGTGCAAATGAGGTAGGATAAGGGGGGTGAGGCAATAAATAGGCCATAGTGGCAAAATTATTACAGTATGGCAAATTATACATTGGGGTGATAGATGTGGAGAAGATGCGTGTGCAAGTAGCGGTACTGGGGTGCAAAGGAGCAAAATAAATAATATGGTGATGAGGTAGTTGGATGGGCTATTTACAGATTGGCTATGTACAGGTGCAGTGATCTGTGAGCTGCTCTGACAGCTGGTGCTTAAATCTAGTGAGGGAGATATGAGTCTCCAGCTTCAGTGATTTTTGAAGTTCGTTCCAGTCATTGGCAGCAGAAAACTGGAAGGAAAGGCGGCCGAATGAGGAATTGGCTTTGGAGGTGACCAGTGAGAGCGCGTGCTGCGGGTGGGTGCTGCTATGGTGACCAGAGAGATGAGATAAGGCGGGGCTTTACCTAGCAGAGACTTATAGATGACCTGGAGCCAGTGGGTTTGGCGACGGATATGAAGTGAGGGCCAGTCAACGAGAGTATACAGGTCGCAGTAGTGGGTAGTATATGGGGCTTTGGTGACAAAACAGATGGCACTGTGTTAGACTACATTCAATTTGCCGAGTAGTGTTGGAGGCTATTTTGTAAATGACATTGCCGAAGTCAACGATCGGTAGGATAGTCAGTTTTACTAGGATATGTTTGGCAGCATGAGTGAAGGATGCTTTGTTGCGAAATAGGAAGCTGATTCTAGATTTAATTTTGGATTGGAGATGCTTAATGTGAGTCTGGAAGGAGAGATTACAGTCTAACCAGACATCTAGGTAGTTGTCCACATATTCTAAGTCAGAAACGGGCGGGCAGGTGCGGGCAGCGATCGGTTGAAGAGCATGCATTTAGTTTTACTTGCATTTAAGAGCAGTCGGAGGCCACGGAAGGAGAGTTGTATGGCATTGAAGCTTGTCTGGAGGTTAGTTAACACAGTGTCCAAAGAAGGGCCAGAAGTATACAGAATGGTGTCGTCTGCGTAGAGGTGGATCAGAGAATCACCAGCAGCAAGAGCGGCATCATTGATGTATACAGAGAAAAGAGTCGGCCTCAGGATTGAACCCTGTGACACCCCCATAGAGACTGCCAGAGGTCCGGACAACAGGCCCTCCGATTTGACACACTGAACTCTATCAGAGAAGTAGTTGGGGAAACAGGCGAGGCAGTCATTTGAGAAACCGAGGCTGTTGAGTCTGCCGATAAGAATGTGGTGATTGACAGAGTCAAAAGCCTTGGCCAGGTTGATGAATACAGCTGCACAGTATTGTCTATTATTGATGGCGGTTATGATATCGTTTAGGACCTTGAGCGTGGCTGAGGTGCACCCATGACCGGCTCGGAAACCAGATTGCATAGCGGAGAAGGTACGGTGGGATTCGAAATGGTCGGTGATCTGTTTGTTAACTTGGCTTTCGAAGACCTTAGATAGGCAGGGCAGGATGGATATAGGTCTGTAGCAGTTTGGGTCTAGAGTGTCTCCCCCTTTGAAGAGGGGGATGACCGCGGCAGCTTTCCAATCTATGGGGATCTCAGACGATACGAAAGAGGTTGAACAGGCTAGTAATAGGGGTTGCAACAATTTCGGCAGATAATTTTAGGAAGAGAGGGTCCAGATTGTCTAGCCATGCTGATTTGTAGGGGTCCAGATATAGCTGATTTTCTGAAAGAGCTGCAATCTGGATTTGGGTGACGTGGGGGAGGCTTGGGCAAGTTGCAGTGAGGGGTGCAGGGCTGTTGACCGGGGTAGAGGTAGCCAGGTGGAAAGCATTGCCAGCCGTAGAAAAATGCTTATTAAAATTCTCAATTATCGTGGATTTATCGGTGGTCACAGTGTTTTCTAGCCTCAGTGCAGTGGGCAGCTGGGAGGAGGTGCTCTTATTCTCCATGGACTTTACAGTGTCCCAGAACTTTTTGGAGTTAGTGCTACAGGATGCAAATTTCTGTTTGAAAAAGCTAGCCTTTGCTTTCCTAACTGCCTGTCTATATTGGTTCCTAACTTCCCTGAAAAGTTACATATCGCGGTTTCTATTCGATGCTAATGCAGTACGCCACAGGATGTTTTTGTGCTGGTCAAGGGCAGTCAGGTCTGGAGTGAACCAAGGGCTATATCTGTTCCTGGTTCTACATTTTTTGAATGGGGCATGCTTATTTAAGATGGTGAGGAAAGCACTTTTAAAGAATAACCAGGCATCCTCTACTGACGGGATGAGGTCAATATCCTTCCAGGATACCAGGCCCAGGTCGATTAGAAAGGCCTGCTCGCTGAAGTGTTTCAGGGAGCGTTTGACAGTGATGAGGGGTGGTCGCTTGACCTCAGACCCATTACGGACGCAAGCAATGAGGCAGTGATCACTGAGATCCTGGTTGAAGACAGCAGAGGTGTATTTGGAGGGCAGGTTGGTTAGGATGATATCTATGAGGGTGCCCGTGTTTATGGCTTTGGGGTTGTACCTGGTGGGTTCATTGATAGTTTGTGTGAGATTGAGGGCATCAAGCTTAGATTGTAGGATGGCCGGGGTGTTAAGCATGTTCCAGTTTAGGTCACCTAGTAGCACGAGCTCTGAAGATAGATGGGTGGCAATCAATTTGCATATGGTGTCCAGGGCACAGCTGGGGGCAGAAGGTGGTCTATAGCAGGTTGCAACGGCTGTTGGCAAACATACTGAAAAGGGTCATACTGCCACCTAGTGTGTTTGAGCAGGTATTAAGCCAAGGTTGGCAATTTACTGCCACGGAATTAATTAATTAGCTTATCCCTCCAGATGACCCAGAGGGAATCATGTGATTTTTTTCTTCATCCAGGAAGTCCCACCCAGTTGACTACTTTAAAATGGTGGAAGCCCTCAATGGCGATTTCCATGCCAAAACAGGTTTCATCCATCTCGAGTCCTATATTTAACTGTATGGATATTTCTTGGACTATTCAAAAAATAAAATGTCAAAGGTTTTTAGAATGATTATGAAAAACCAGTATCTTTCATCATTCTCATTTGGGCCTTTTGCAGAGGTCAAACAGTGGGTATAACACTGTGCTTATCAGTGAATGGATACTTTTTGAAAACGATAACAATATACTTGAGATATGCAACTGTTGTATTAGCCATCGAAATACTCATGTATGGTCTCAATACTGATCCTTATAAGGTAGTCTATGCCTATGTTTAGCCATTCCAGTCTTTGTTCATGATCTACCAACTCTCTGAGGAGACAATGGGGCCAGATTGACTATCCTTTAAGAACAAACACACACAACAGCCAGTTTGACCTGGATGTTATCTCGCCCTCTCTGTCCCTGGCAGTGCTGTTGTCTACTCTGCCTGTGTGTTTTATCCTGCTGTCATCAGAGCTCTTTGTTATTGTTCTCTCGGTGCCACACATTCCAGGAGTTGGGTCATCAAACAGACGGACACACAGGTCACTCTCAATGGGCTGCATTTCCCGCAAGGCTCTGGCTGTATTCCACTTTACTTCCTGGACTGCAGCAGTGGAAAATGAACTGTGCTTGTTCCCGACAAAAGTTGCTCTAGGGGTCAGTATATGTATTATTCCAGTGATCACTAAGCAGACAGTTTAGTCATAGGTTTCCTTTCTCAGAAATAGCTCCGCATGACTCCCAAAAGCTGACAAAGAATTGTACCTATTTTCTCCATGAATGACTCCACTGTTTGTTTCCTTGCCAGTGTGCTCACATTCTTGGACAAATTATTGGCAAAGGTAGTTGAGAACGCTTGAGTGAATGGTTGTAGTGGATTAGCCTTCAACTCTGATCACGGACTAAAAGCAAACGATTGGAGTTAACAAGCTGGTTACACAAGTGGCCCAGATAGCAGGGCACTGTGGTGAGAGTGGCAGAGACTGCAGACAGAGGCGCCAGGTCAGGAAGGAATGACAGGAAGTGGGTCATGACAGGTGGAAGTGGGTCACAGTGCGCCAGCTCTGCATGGGAGGACAGGGAAGGACAACAGCACTGAGACAGGACTCGGAGTAGCTTCCCTGCCTGACTCACTTTCCTGCTGCAATCCCTACACCACTCTGTTTTGTCCATAGACTGTAAAAATAAACTGTCAAATCAAATGTGTTTACTACGAATCACTTAATCTTTTATTCTACACCCTCTTTTGAAAATAAAGTGTGTTTTTGGAAAACCTCTGTCAGGTGTTACTTTCAATTAACCTACCTATGTTATTTTATTTACACACCTTAGAGAAAACCCTACTAGGCTACAGTGCATTTACTGATTACTCTTAAAGCAGCAATGGTGAAAACAGAATCTGAGGGTTTGACCGTTGCCATGACAACAGTTATAACTAAGATGATGAGCAAGGTGAAGAGATCCAGGCAATGGTACTGAATCCAGTTCAACTCATGGGCTGCTGCCGTCACATGACCTGCTCCTTTGTGCCTCTTAATATACTCAGTCCAGAAGATCGCCAGGTAAAAGGGATTAACAGGACAGTCCTTATGCACGGCCCAAAGCTTTGTAATCTTCTTCTTGTACGTTTTGTCATTGATTATCTTATTAAGGGCCTTCAGAATTTTGTCTGAGGTCACATCATTAATACTGAGGACTTTTCCCACGCCTTGTGCTGCCATGCGCTGCACGTTGTCACACTGGTCACCAAACAAGGGCATCATCACTATGGGCACACCGTTGCAGATCCCCTCGTGGATCCCATGGATCACTCCATGTGTGATTAAGGCCTTGACGGTGGGATGGCCCAATAGATCGTTCTGGGGGAGCCAGCTTATCACCTTGACATTCTCTGGAGGATTTTCAGGCACAGCTCCAATGTATCTCCACACAACTCGTTGAAGAACCTGCCGGAAGACATCAAAGAACTGTTGAGCTTTCTCAGCTGGCGGTGAGAAATCAAAGCACATGAGCCAAATTGATGTCTTGCTCATCAGCTGTGGACCAGTCGTCTCCCTCTGTAGGACATCTGAGGCGATGGGATTGACTCCTGAGTACAGGTATCTGCAAGACAGGGGCTCAAGCAGGGCCAACAGGAAGTTGGCACTCCTCTGTCTCAAGGTCATGTGGTCTGTGTAGTGTGAGGGGACATAGGAGGCAGGGAATGGGCACTGGCTGGCCTCAAACTCTACACCACACAGGGGGCAGTTATGGATAAAGAGAGAGTCTCCAACGATGACACCAACAGGTTAAAAGGGATCAGTCAGGGTTTGCATCAGTTTCTTGTTATATAGGAGGAATGTTACAGGCATGCTGGATGTAGTCCCTAAGCACTGTCAGGGTTTGGTAGTAATGCCACATAGGGAGGTCAGGGTGATATAGTGCTGCGAAGGCACCCTGCTGCTACCCCTGAAATCACCACCACCCTGTGTCCCCTCCAAGCTCCTCCACCATGCTCCTCATCCCAGTCCAGTGGCTGCCGTCCTTGGGCATCACAAGCAGCTTCCCAACCTGAGGGAAGACCAGATGGAGGCCGAGCAGCTGCCCTCAGAAACACTCCTCCTTCAGCCATAGGATAGAGTGGTCACTACACTTGGTTACACTACAGAATAGAGGGAACTATACAAACAGACAGTTAGAATCGTGAGTGAACAGTAGCCGACAATTGACAATGTATTTTCACTGTGTTACTGTGCATTTAATTACATTTTTAAATAGAAAAAAGTTCTGTCAAGAGTTTGTGAGAAGTTTGAGAGGAGCATACACGTTACACACATAAAAATTGGAAGTGGAGTTTAGGATGATGTGTTGCAATGGGCTGAATCAGAATCAGCCGTTTGTATTTACCGATATGTCCAGTTTACTCCCTTTCCTGAAAACAAATGCATATTGGGAATGTTAGTGTTTCCTAATATGTTGTTTGATTTTTGAAGACATGCCACCAGTCTTGTCAGTAATGCCAGTTGTCAGCATGTCAATAAAGAACACTTCAGGGAACCTCCCCCACAGTCTACACACAGGGCTCTGTCATGGGTGTAAAGTCCAGCACAGACAACAGAGCAACTAGAACACCAGGGGATTTGGATCCCTCTTTTTCTTTAGCTTCAAAGCGCTGTTACTATGTTATCTCCCTTTATTGTGTGTTTTCCCCCTGACACTAGCACATTTCCCTGTCCACGTGTTCATGCCAGTGATTTGGCAGAGGACCTTTAGAGTAGATCTGTTAAGTGCAGATAATATGTTTGCATCCCCTGGAGACAAAGGTCTGTGCTAGCGTGCTTCACTCCTTTTTCTCTGTCATCACAGTGTGATAACATCCTGTCCTAACGACTGGAGCGGCTGGCTGAAAGGAGAAAGACATGCAGGCAGAAGACAGACAGGAACCCATCCGGCCCATCACACTACCATTGACCTGAATGTGTACTGGAGGTAGGCTGTAGCCTCAGAGGAACAAATGTGTTACAGCCACACGAGTCAAGGTTTAATTCCTGTCAACTTTTAAGTTCCTCATTATTGTAAATTGGAACTTTCCTAACCCCAACTTCCTCTTCCACTATCTTAATGAGTAATAAAATACTTGAATGAAACTCTCAAAAAGCCTAAGAATGCAGTTACAGAGGCACATTCCTTGGAAGACTTTGCATGCATGGTAGACTTTGCATACACGGAAGACATTGCATACATGGTACCTATCATAAATAGCCATGTAATTGTATGACAAAGTACATGTTAGCTTGACTGTGAAAGCCACAAATGGACAACAACAAGCAGAAACAAGTATTGACACATCAGCATCTCCTCAACTACTCTCACAGGAATGAGGAAGTGAGTGATGCACTAGTTTACGGGAAATTAGTGGGAGGGGTTGATGGGAATGCATGGGGGTGTGGTTATGGGGATGACTATGACAAATATTTCAACAGAGAGAGAGGAAGAGAGAACAGTGAGGTAGAATGCCTTAAACAATTGTAGCCAGAGGAAGCTGGTAGGAGGAGCTACAGGAGTACAGGCTCATTGTAATGGCTGGAATGGGATCAATAGAACGGAGTCGAACAAAATGTGTTCATGTGTTTGATGTGGTTAATACCATTCCATTGATTCCATTCCAGCCATTACAATAAGCCCGTCCTCATATAGCTCCTCCCACTGGTGTCCTCTGGTTGTAGCACAGTAAAGTTGGATTTGATATCCATATTTGTTTCTGTGTGTAGTAGTGGCTGGATTCAATCCGTATTGCAGAACTATGGCGGAAGATCCACGTTATGGCTCGATACACATTTAAAAGCAATGTTCCCACGTTGGCAAAGACTGGGTTCACGGTAAATGATGCGCATGTCGGCTCAATATGAAATGACCTTTACATTTTAATGCGGATCTTCCACGATACGGATTGAATCCAGCCCCAGCAGGCCTTCCTTCCAACAAAGACTATTCTAGAGTTCAATATGGTGTTTTGCTGATGTGTCCAGCATGCCACCAAAAGCCGTTCTAAACGTCATGCTCATACAGCTTAGGAGTTCACTGTCATACAAAACTCTGAAAGCTCTCTCAGGACTCTATTCAATCTGTATTGCTGAAGTGCTACAGATTGCGCAATAGAAATGTAAAGGTCATTTCCGGTCATTGAGCCGGCATATGCAGCCTTTACCGTGAACATGGTCTCCGCTAAAGCGAGAACATTACCTTTAAATTTCAATCATACTGTAACTCTGAACTTCTATGATACGGATTGAATAGAGCCCTCAGTGAGTTTTCCAAAGCAATTGTGCATAAACAAAGATCTAAAAGACAAGACAACCCGTCAAAAACATCTCCACTTGTGTATAAACATTGTTATTTACAAATGGGCGAGTCCAAGCGGTGAGTCGACAGGCTCATGCTGACAGTTGCCGTTCAGACTATGGATGTGTGTCTGCCTCAGAAGGGGAGTGACAGGAATCTGCTTGTGGTCTGGTCACCACGCCCTCCCCTCTGCCCTGTGCTCCATGTCATCCTGTTTGCCTGTTTGCTTGAGAGAGAAAGCTGACCTTTCCCTTAATAGCCAATCTGGCCAACACAATGTGTGGATCTGTGAGTCAGGCAGCAGGAATGCAGCACTCCCAGCAGGCGGAGATGGGGACACTGCAGGTAGAGCCAGCCCCAAGGAATCAGGGTCACCCTGAGACGTTTCATTCCTGCCTTGGAAACCCCTGAGGCATGCTGTAGGAAAACATTGACTTAGTCATCTCCCACACTATAGCCAGCCTTCCTCTCAGGCAGCTCTCCCATGTACTGGCTTGTTGCAGTAGGAGGGCGGCTGGCTGGCCAACCGTTGGATCCGTCACAGATGTGAAAGTGCTGGGGTGGATAGCTGGGATAGCTGTCCGCCCTCTCCAATTAGTCTGTCTGACTCATTCACAAAAATGTGAGAACAACTGCCTTGCCTTGAACAAATGCAGCTAGAAAATCTGCGGTGCAGTTGATTATATCTAACTTTCACAGAGAAGAGTAAAGCATGAGATGTGAGCCAAATAAAAATCACAGCATTTGATACGCTTATGGTGGGAAACAGTTTTGAATGTTTTTTTAAGATCAGACGCTTTGCAGGGGGTATTTAAGATCCAGGCCACACACGCAGGCAGTGATGAGGACCAGGATCGCTGACTAGTAGAACACCCTGCTATTCAGGGAGAGACGGATCACACTGACCTTACAGAGCACTGTGCTCCAACGGAATGACTTCCACTCCCTCAGTGCGGTGTGTGTGTGTGTGTGTGTGTGTGTGTGTGTGTGTGTGTGTGTGTGTGTGTGTGTGTGTGTGTGTGTGTGTGTGTGTGTGTGTGTGTGTGTGTGTGTGTGTGTGTGTGTGTGTGTGTGTGTGTGTGTGTGTGTGTGTGTGTGTGTGTGTGTGTGTGTGTGTGTGTGAGAGAGAGAGAGAGAGAGAGAAAAACAAATGTTTTGGGCAGCATACAAAACATACCTTGTGAAAGCACATCCCTTAAAGTAAATGTTAAGCAGCTAATTATACAGGGGTGTTCATGTTGTGTATGATGTCCAAAACAATGGACAGCCAGGACTCGTCAGGCCATATTATGACTATCAATTTTGGATCGTTGCCTGTGTTTGGAAATATGGTATATATGCGTGTTTCTTCAGTTCTTCAGAAGAAGTTCTTGAGAAAGATTTGGGAGGGGGGAGTTCCTGCAACAGCTGGAGTTTCTCTCTGTTTCCCAATAACTGTTTTGCAGGGAGTGGTATACAGGAATGAGCATGTAGAAGGCAGTGGAGGCTGCTGAGAGGAGGACGGCTCATAATAATGGCTGGAAACGAGTGAATGGAATGGATGTATTTGATACCATTCCACCAATTCCGCTCCAGCCATTTCCACGAGCCCATTCTCCTTAATTAAGGTGCCACCAACCTCCTGTAGTAGCTGCAAATAATCAGCCATAAACAATGGTCAGAGTTGTACAGATACATTTAAGATGAGCAATACTGTTAACACAACACTATTAACGCATGCATTTTCCGAGAGAGCGAGAGAGAGAGAGAGAGAGCGAGAGAGAGCGAGAGAGAAAGAGAGAGTCGAAGCAGCAGGTCCGAGACAAGGTAGAGCGTCTGGTGTAACAGGTCAGGGTTCCACAGCCGCAGGCAGAACAGCAGAACTGGATCAGCAGCACGACCCGGTGGGGGTGGGGGGGGGGGGGGGGGGGTGGGGGGGGCAGAGAGAAAGAGGGAGACAGAAGAGAATTAGAGGGAGCATGCCTAAGATCACACAGTACCACAGGTAGGACAGGAGAAATTGAGGTCACACAATACACCAGAGCGGTCAGACTGGCCCTAGCCCACCGGGGCATAAACTATTGCGGCATAGATACTGGGGACTGAGACAGGGGGGGTCGGGGAACACTGTGGTCCCATCCAAAGATACCCCTAGACAGGGCCAAAGAGGCAGGATATAACCCCACCCAATTGGCCAAAGCACAGCCCCCACACCACCAAATGTATATCAACAGGACACTAACTTACCACCCTGAGACAAGGCTGAGTATATAGCCCACAAAGATCGCCACACAAGCCCGAGGGGATACAAAACTTGACAGGAAGATAATTTCAGTGATTCAGCACACTCAAGTAGAGGAGCAGGAAAATAAGCCACGGATGACATACAGTGCATTCAGACATTTCGTTACGTTACTGCTTTATCCTAAAATTGATTTAAAAAATATATATATTCATCAACCTACACACAATACCCCATAATGACAAAGCCAAAAAAGGTTTTAGAAGAAAAAAAATGCAAACTGAAATACATTATTTAAATACAGTTGAAGTCAGAAGTTTACATACAACTTAGCCTAATACATTTAATCTCCGTTTTTCACAATTCCTGACATTTAATCCAAGTAAAAAATCCTGTTTTAGGACAGTTAGGATCACCACTTTATTTTAAGAATGTGAAATGTCAGAATAATAGTAGAGAGAATGATTTATTTCAGATTTTATTTCTTTCATCACATTCCCAGTGGGTCAGACGTTTACGTACACTCAATTAGTATTTGGTAGCATTGCCTTTAAATTGTTTAACTTGGGTCAAACGTTTCGGGTAGCCTTCCACAAGCTTCCCACAATAAGTTGGGTGAATTTTGGCCCATTCCTCCTGACAGAGCTGGTGTAACTGAGTTAGGTTTGTAGGCCTCCTGGCTCGCACACACTTATTCAGTTCTGCCCACAAATTTTCTTTAGGATTGAGGTCAGGTCTTTGTGATGGCCACTCTAATACCTTGACTTTGTTGTCCTTAAGCCATTTTGCCACAACTTTGGAAGTATGCTTGGGGTCAATGTCCATTTGGAAGACCCATTTGCGACCAAGCATCAACTTCCTGACTGATGTCTTGAGATGTTGCTTCAATATATCCACATAATTGTCTTGCCTCATGATGCCATCTATTTTGTGAAGTGCACCAGTCCCACCTGCAGCAAAGCACACCCACAATATGATACTGCCACCCCCGTGCTTCATGGTTGGGATGGTGTTCTTCGGCTTGCAAGCGTCCCCCTTTTTCCTCCAAACATAACAATGGTCATTATGGCCAAAGAGTTCTATTTTTGTTTCAGCAGACCAGAGGACATTTCTCCAAAAGTACGATCTTTGTCCCCATGTGCAGTTGCAAACAGTAGTCTGTTTTTTTTATGGCAGTTTAGGAGCAGTGGCTTCTTCCTTGCTGAGCGGCCTTTCAGGTTACGTCGATATATGACTTGTTTTACTGTAGATATAGATTATTTTGTACCGGTTTCCTCCAGCATCTTCACAAGGTCCTTTGCTGTTGTTCTAAGATTGATTTGTATTTTTCGCACCAAAGCACGTTCATCTCTAGGAGACAGAACGCATCTCCTTCCTGAGCGGTATGATGGCTGCATGGTCCCATGGTGTTGATACTTGCGTACTATTGTTTGTACAGATGAACGTGGTACCTTCAGGCGTTTGGAAATTGCTCCCAAGGATGAACCAGACTTGTGGAGGTCTAAAATTATTTTCCGGAGGTCTTGGCTGATTTCTTTGGATTTTCCCATGATGTAAGCAAAGAGGCACTTAATATGAAGGTAGGCCTTAAAATACATCCACAGGTACACCTCCAATTGACTCAAATTATGTCAATTAGCCTATCAGAAGCTTCTAAAGCCATGACATCATTTTCTGGAGTCTTCCAAGCTGTTTAAAGGCACAGTCAACTTAGTGTATGTAAACTTCTGATCCACTGGAATTGTGATACAGTGAATTATAAGTGAAATAATATGTCTGTAAACAATTGTTGGAAAAATTACTTGTGTCATGCACAAAGTAGATGTCCTAACCGACTTGACAAAACTATGGTTTGTTAACAAGAAATTTGTGGAGTGGTTGAAAAACGAGTTTTAATGACTCCAACCTAAGTGTATGTTAACTTCCGACATCAGCTGTAGGTGTTCCTTTTGCACAGGTTTGAAAGGGCAGTGTGGAGTGATATTGAGATTGCGTCATCTGTGGATCTGTTGGAGTGGTATGCGAAATAGAGTGGGTCTAGGGTATCTGGGAAGATGCTGTTGATGTGAACCATGACCAGCCTTTCAAAGCACTTCATGGCTACCGACATGAGTGCCACGGGGCGGTAATCATTTAGTTAGGTTACCTTCACTTCCTTGGCTAACCTAACTGTATGTAATCTTCCGACTTCAACTGTAAGTGCTCAAAGCCTTTGCTATGAGACTCGGGTGCTCAGGTGCATCCTGTTTCCATGGATCCTCCTTGAGATGTTTCTACAAATTGATTGGACATGATTGGAAAAGGCACACACCTGTCTCTATAAGGATCCACAGTTGACAGTGCATGTCAGAGCAAAAACCAAGCCGTGAGGTCGAAGGAATTGTTCATAGAGCTCAGAGACAGGATTTTGTTGAGCTACAGATCTGGGGAAGGGTACCAAAAAAATGTCTGCAGCACTTAAGGTCCCCAAGAACACAGTGGGCTCCATCGTTCTTAAATGGAAGAAGTTTGGAACCACCAAGACTCTTCATAGTGCTGGCCGCCCGGCCAAACTGAGCAATTATGGGAGAAGGGCCTTGGTCAGGGAGGTGACCAATAACCCAATGGTCACTCTGACAGAGCTCCATAGTTCCTCTGTGGAAATGGGAGAACCTTCCAGAAGGACAACCATCTCTGCAGCCCTCCACCAATCAGGCCTTTATGGTAGAGTTGCCAGATGGAAGCCACTCCTCAGTAAAAGGTACATGACAGCCCACTGGAGTTTGCCAAAAGGCACCTAAAGACTCTCAGACCATGAAAAACAAGATTTTCTGGTCTGATTAAACCAAGATTGAACTCTTTGGCCTGAATGCCAAGTGTCTCATCTGGAAGAAACCTGTCACCATCTCTACGGTGAAGCATGGTGGTGGCAGCATCATGCTGTGGGGATGTGTTTCAGCGGCAGAGACTGGGAGACTAGTCAGATTTGAGGGAAAGATGAACAGAGCAAAGTACAGAGAGATCCTTGATGAAAACCTGCTTCAGAGGGCTCAGGACCTGACTGGGGCGAAGGTTAACCTTCCAACAGGACAACGACCCTAAGCACACAGCCAAGACAATGCAGGAGTGGCTTCGGAACAAGTCTCTGAATGTCCTTGAGTGGCCCAACCAGAGTCCGGACTTGAACCCGATCGAACATCTCTGGAGAGACCTGAAAATAGCTGTACATTATGAGGTATTGTGTGTAGATTGAAGAAACAAAAACGATTTAATCCATTTTAGAATAAGACTGTAACACAATGTGGAAAAAGTCAAGGGGTCTGAATACTTTCTAAATGCACTGTATGTATGAATATGGTACAATGATAATTGAGTTAACATATTTTGGATAAGTTTACATTGCACAGTATATACTTACAGAAATAATCAACCTGAGAGAAAATTGGGTTATTTTATTCTAAAACAGTTCCTCACTGTAGATTGGCTTTGTCCTGCTATTGTGATGACTCAATCCAAAATGTATATTTTCCCCATTCAAAGGAGCTCCATAGGTGAGGAGTGAATGAGTCATCGATTCTCCATCCATGCAAATGCAACACCCTTATTTGACTCTCATTGTAAAACAGGTTTGCATGATTTTCCCTTCCTCAGTTCAGGGAATGAGTAGGCTACTTCATTGACTGAGTCCTATCAGTCCCATCACAAGGCAGACAGTAGCACTTTATGGGGCAAAACAAAAATGGTGGCAAGATGAAAAGTTTCATGGCAGAGATTCCACTTGTGTATCATATTTGACATTATGGACTTTGTTGGAGTTAAAAATACATTGCCTTGCTGTATGATGTTAATATTCAAAGCAGCCACCCACATGTCAATTGTAGTACACCCCCAGATTCTCAGAACTTGCATAACTATGCCATCTAAAGGAAATGCTCTGTGGTTTTGATGATGTCTCTACTACAGGCAAATGTTTTCCAGGTAGAGGATGCATACAGATAGAGGGTTAGACAAGTGTTGAGTAATATGTCAGTGAGATAAACCAAAGTGCAATGGCTTAGAAACCACAATACAGTGTGCGTTTACAGTAATACCCAGCCCACATGGTCATACAGGTCCTCTAGCTGGGCTTTGGACATATACTGAAGCATGCATAAGCCAATCAGGTATAGTGAGCAAGGATAGGCAGAGGATTACAGAGGCTTGGGGAGCGTGACCCCCATGGGGAGAGAGGAGGGGCCAGGTTGGCAAAGCTGGGGCCTGGAGAGGGGGCAGGGCAGAAGACCACATGCTGGGCCATCTCTGCTCAAGGAATTAAGATGAGGGCATGCCTGGCTACGTAGGTGTATTTGAATACTTACTAAACAAACAGCCAAAATTTGTGACAAAATTGTCTACCTCTATGTTGTCTCTACTGAAATACAAAATGCAAACGCTACAGATATGGACATCTATACCTTCATAAATGCATCTACTTTGCCTTCTGAGATGATGTTAGTAAAGTTCTGATAACAGATTTTCAGACTGAGGCCAGGACCCCCGCGGTATAATCGCCTTTTATTAAACGTAACCTGCTTTCTAGATAAACCCTTAAGAACATACATCAAAGTTTTTTAGCTTGACTTATAAACAGACTAATGAAATCTGAACCATGTATCCTTGTCAACTTTGCACACTACTGCTTATGCTCCCATTTTATTTTATTTATAACAACGTTTCGACCCTTAGGTCTTTATCAGGCATCCATATCCCAGGTGGGGGTGAAAGGTCCTATATATAGGGGCGGTACTCAGTGACATCACTTCCTGAAACAGGAGGTAAAAACATATAACATAGGTTCACAATATTAACATTCAATGTATCAAAATATATGATCATACACAAGGAATGTGATCAATATTTACAGTAATATACACTACCAGTCAAAAGTTTTAGAACACCTACTCATTCAATGGTTTTTCTTTATTTTTACAAATTTATACATTGTAGAATAATAGTGAAGACATCAAAACTATGAAATAACACATATGTAATCATGTAGTAACCAAAAAAGTGTTAAACATATATTTCATATTTGAGATTCTTCAAATAGCCACCCTTTTCCTTGATGACAGCTTTGCACACTCTTGGCATTCTCTCAACCAGCTTCAACTGGAATGCTTTTCCAACAGTCTTGAAGGAGTTCCCACATATGATGAGCACCTGTTGGCTGCTTTTCCTTCACTCTGCGGTCCGACTCATCCCAAACCATCTCAATTTGGTTGAGGTCGGGGGATTGTGGAGGCCAGGTCATCTGATGCAGCTCTCCATCACTCTCCTTCTTTGTAAAATAGCCCTTACACAGCCTGGAGGTGTGTTGGGTCATTGATAGTCCCACCAAGCCCAAACCATATGGGATGGTGTCGTTCCTTGACTATCATTAATGTGTTTGACTGTTATTTTTAAAATAATTACATGCCGCGTTCAATTATTATGCAATTAAATTACTCATATAACAATTAATTAAGTAGTAATCTGGAACACCATGGAAAAACTTATTTAACAAGTTACTATCTCCCGAATTAAACTCTTATAAAATATATTAATCTCTATAGATAACAGTCACTTATTAATGTATTTTTACCACATATCAGTCTCATTCTGAATGTCGCATAATCCTATGAATCTGCATAAACCCTAGTCTCCATGATGAATCAGCAATACACAAATTGGCTGAATTATTTATTTACTAACTAACTAAATAATCACACAGAATTACATAAACACACAAACAGGATAGATTACACATAGATTACTACATAATGCAATTACATACTACATAATGCAGTTGTTGTTGAGATGTGTCTGTTACTTGAAATCTGTGAAGAGTTTATTTGGGCTGTAATTTCTGAGGCTGGTAACTCTAATGAACTCCACAGCAGAGTTAACTCTGGGTCTTCCATTCCTGTGGCGGTCCTCATGAGAGCCAGTTTCATCATAGCGCTTGATGGTTTTTGCGACTGTACTTGAAGGAACTTTCAAAGTTCTGTACATTTTCCGTATTGACTGGCCTTCATGTCTTACAGGACTGTTGTTTCTCTTTGCTTATTTGAGCTGTTATTGCCATAATATGGACTTGGTCTTTTACCAAGTAGGGTTACCTTCTGTATACCACCCCTACCTTGTCACAACACAACTGATTGACTCAAACACATTAAAAAGGAAAGAAATTCCACAAATTAACTTTTAAGAAGGCACACCTGTTAATTAAAGTGTATTCCAGGTGACTACCTCATGAAGCTGGTTGAGAGAATGCCAAGCGTGTGCAAAGCTGTCATCAAGGCAAAGGGTGACTACTTTGAAGAATCTCAAATATAAAATATGTTTAGATCTTTTTAACACTTTTTTTGGTTACTACATGATTCCATAAGTGTTATTTCATAGTTTTGATGTCTTCGCTATTATTCCACAATGTAGAAAATAGTATGTAGAAATTAGGATAAAAAACACAATCATTTTTACATTTTTAAACTATAAAAACGGTTTTAAGTTTAACTCCTCGTTAAGGTCAAGAGGAGACAGTGTGGAGCCAGAAAGATTCCATTTGAAGAAGTTTCCTTTCAACGTCCCCTCCCCTGCGTGACATCTTGACCATTTCTATTCCAATGTATCTCAGAGAGCTAATAGGATGTCCAGCTTGTGCAAAATGAGCAGCGACCAGATTTGTTCTCACCTGTCCATATATTTCTGCGATGCACACTGATCCGGGTCTTAAAGCCTCTACAGGTTTTCCCTATGTAAGACATACCACAATGACATTTCAACATGTAAACAACATTGGTGGACATGCAGGTAATCAGGCCACACATTTGTACGTGAAACTGCATTGAGCACACTGGCCACATTTATAATTACCCTCTGGAACCTTCTCCAAGAAAGTTTCCCTTTTCTCTGGTGGATAATCAGATTTGACCACAATGTCTCTCATGGTTTGTGGTCTTTTAACGACCATATGTGGGGATATTTAAAGAGGAGTTTCAATTGTGGGTCAGTATCAATAATGTACCAATGCTTCCTGATAAATGCCTTCTCTAATGGTGAGTATTGGGTGAAGCATGATGGGACATGTTCTGCTTTTTCTTTGACTTTTGGTTGAAGTTTTTCCAAATGTGTTAGTCCTTCAAAATGATCATTGGCATGTTTTACCCAATTATCTTTTTACCCTCTTTCCTTAAACCTTTGTGTGAGATCTGTTTCTAGTAAGAAGCATCAGAGCCACATATTCTTCTGATGCGGCTGAATTGACTTACAGGACGTGGATCAAAGCTGTCACCTCTAAGGAGGGTGTTCCTGTACGTGGGTTTCCTATAGAGATTTGTAGAGGGAGCTTAATAACCATCACATCCAAGAGTTCTTCCTGGGTCCCTTTATAGATCACGAAAATGTCATCCAATTATCTCAGAATTAGGATAGGAGAGAAATGGGTTGAGGTCTGGATTCAGTACCACCTATGGTCTGGAAGAAAAAGTCTCCTCTGAAGAGAAAATAGTTGGAGGTTAGTACCAGTTCAGCCAAGTCCACAATACAATTGGTGCTGGGTAGAGCATTAGGGGGACGTTCATTGAGGTAGAACTTTAGGGACTCTAGGCCGCCCTGATGGGGGATGTTAGTATATCGACAGGTAACATCAAAAGTACACAGAATGGTCAGGTATATTGTCCATAGATTTCAAAAGATTAATAAAATCAAGTCTCTAGTACACGTGGGGAGAGATCGCCCAGGGTTTCATAAAATGGTCTGCAAAGGTAGATATTCTGTCAGAGATCCATTACTACCGTACTCACAATGGGCCTGCATGGCGTCATGCTCTTGTGAATTTTGGGGAGAGTATATATATATATATATATATATATGTATATATGACAGGTGTGGTTCACCTTCAACTCCAGAAAGCACCTGGATGTGCGTATGTCGTCAGCTTTTGTCCTTGTCAACTTTGATATATGGTAATGGTCTACACCCCACTTCTTACACACGAAAGAGAGTTGAGCTATGTGGACTCTGAGCAGGTGTGGAGCAGTGGTGGCAACTTATCTTGTTATTCATTCATGTCAATCTAATTCACATCTGAAATATGACTGGGTTTTAAGCTATTTTTTCACTTGTGTTTGTAGTTGAAATACCAGGCTCATGGTAGACATTATCTCCTGAAGTAAAACAAGTGTCAAAAGTCAAAGGTTAAAAAAATATTTATTGAAATCGTATAAAAATAGTTAATATAATTTACAATTCTAATTTGGATGAAAACAAAACAATCCAAGCCGCAATCATGCAACAAGAGGTGAAAACAATGCTGATGTATGACACACACTTGCTTACTCAGAACATTGTCAATTCATCCAAATCAACAGCAGACAAATAACAAACAGTTACCATCAGTAGACTTTCAACATACATTAAAATGGAAGTGCTTTGAAGGTTATTTACACACAGACATATATATACACATACAAACATCTGCTCAGAAGATTTCAAGCCATAAATATGGTCAAAATACATTTAAATAATCTGTGGGCCCTTCAACAACGGTGGAATGAAATATACAGCCGAAATTCTCTATAAATAAATAAATAATTCCACACAGCTCGAATGAGAAAAATCACACAAATATTATTCACAATAGCCTTATTCCTAGCCTGTGAGGTGAAAGACACAGACATGTTTATTCGAACAAAAAAGCATTTAGTATTTTAGTGTGGTGCTTTGCATTGCAGTGTGCATTCACGTCTGGGTGAGTGGTAGTTGTGTGTAGACAGGCGTTAAAAGCTCAGAGGTGGATGCAGGAAAGTGAGGTAAGTCTTCCGGTTTTTGTTTGCACAGGTTTGTGTGTACTATAGGAGGTTCTCTGGCTGCGGTCGATATTGGAAAATGGCAAAGGCTTTACTGATCTAGTCCTATAAAACGAAAGCAGGAGATAAAACCTTGTAAAGTAAAAGAAAAAAAAGTGATATGTTGGCTTCATGAAATTCAAGTATTTCCAGGGTCCCCAACAATCTGACACACCAAAGGCACTTCGATTTGCTCCTCTTTGCTTCCTCTGACACCCACTCATCAGTGAGGCAGGGCAGAGTACAATGGCTGGTTGGTAGCTAGCTAGTTATGTAACAAAGACTGTCCACTTGTTCATGCCTTCAGCAGAACAAATCACATGAATAGGGATGGACTTCGTCCTTTCTGGTGTACATACTCTCACACCACAGCCAATATTACAGAGCAAGTCCTTCGTAGGGGTGAGAATAGCTTTTGATATTACAGTGTCCAATTAAGTAGCCATTAAGGATGTATGGTTTTCATGAAGTCCAAAAGGAGAGTGAACAGGTGGGGTCTGGCCACAAGAGAAAGAGGGAGATATTTATATAAAATGTAACTTCCTTCTGTATAGTCCATATTGTCTTTGGTGTACAGCCACATCAGTCCTCTGTGTTCTACTAGTCTCTGTCAGTGCAGTGATACAGTCATTGGGCCACCACGGTGGTGAAAGCAGTAGGCTCATGACTGATGCTGTGCAGTCTGATCTCTGTGCTCTGCCCTGCTGAGGACACTGTGCTCTGCATCCATGGGTGATTGATGATGTCCTCAAACGATGGCCTCTCAGCAGGCCTCAGGGACAGGCACAACTTGATCAACTGCTGGCACTCTGGAAGAAGAATGGGGATAATGGTTAGTCAGTGCTTAGACTGGTCACCCAATGACTAATACATGAGCAATATATTCCACTGGTGTAGCTTATTAGGTTTGAGGATGGTTTGTTCCAGGTATTGGGGCTCACCTGTGGAGATGATTCGTCTGAAGAGCACCTGGCCTTGTACAATCTCCTCGTCCTGCTCGAAGGGGATATCTCCACACACCATGTCATACAGCAGGACACCCAAAGACCAAACAGTTGCTGACCGCCCATGGTACCGATGGTATTTGATCCATTCAGGTGGACTGTACACTCTAGTGCCTTTTGATAGAGAAATAACAATAACGGTTCAATTCAATGATGTGCTCAATTTCTATGAAGAAATAGTAGCCCAGAACGCTTTCAAAAATGGACACAAAAAATATACATTAAGTACTGATTTAATAAATCTGTGATTATATGGATTAAACATTGATAAATAATCACTGCGTGCCTTCTATTGAGGTCAAGTGCCAGTGAGCGTGACAGTAGGCATGTGTGAGAGTGAATGTGTGGGAGGAGAGCCTGACATGTGACAATGTTTATAAACTTTGAGTTGTAAAAATGCACTTTCCCTCCAAAGGGTGGCGCCAAAATCAACACATCCAGCTAACCACTAAAACGGACTATGATTAACAGTATATCAACGAGGATGCTTACCATCGAAGTCGGTGTAAACAGTGTCTTTGAGCAATGCCCCGGATCCGAAGTCAATAAGCTTCATTTCGCCCGTCTGAAGATCAATGAGGATGTTTTCATCTTTGATGTCCCTGTGTACAACCCCACAGTTGTGGCAGTGTCGAACGGCTTCAAGAACCTGACGGAAAAAGTTCTTTGCCAGCTCCTCTGGTAAAGCACC
Source organism: Salvelinus fontinalis (assembly GCF_029448725.1). Classification (NCBI taxonomy): domain Eukaryota; kingdom Metazoa; phylum Chordata; class Actinopteri; order Salmoniformes; family Salmonidae; genus Salvelinus; species Salvelinus fontinalis. The sequence continues at coordinate 33,835,418 of NC_074695.1, forward strand.
TTTCTCAGTGATGAAATCAAAAAGGTCCTTGACCTTCTCCGGCCGTTCCATGACAATAATAAAGCTGTCAGGTCGCTCGTACCAGTCCAGCATCTTTATCACGCCCCGAGCTCCATTCCCAACTTTCTTCATGAGTAGAATCTCCATGGGGACACGAGAGCCATTTGGCTGAAAATAAAATTGAAATCTGGTTAATTTCTGCCGCCAATTGTGGGAAGGCAATAATAGACATGTCGTCCCCCACGAATGATGCAGTTTCCCCTGGGCCAATTGTGATATGGCATGTGACCAACATTTCTGTTAATTACTATAGCTCCCGCCTTGGGTCAAACAGTTTAATTTTGTATGATGCCAGATCTCTATGGCAATATGCATCATTCACCCGTTTCATTAAAATCGTGCCAGTGCTGTCTTGAGATATCGCGCGAAACGACCTAATGTACGAACGAATGGAGCCAGATCAACAGTCCCCTGGACAACAACATACTATACATGTCTTCAAACTAAAATGCACAACCAAAAGCATCCTTACCAGCTCTCCCCACTCCGAGACCCGATCCCTAGCCACATGTTTGACAGCAACCTGCGTGTGGGAAAAAAGGATCAGATCAATTAAACCTGATATTAGAGACGAGAAAATATGCAAAGATATTAATTGATTAGCAAACTTGTATTTAAAAGATATATTTAAATAATGCGACTGTTGACAATAAAATGTAAGAAATACTAACCAGTGCTCCATCTGAAATTCTTGTGCCAGAATACACCGTCCCAAAACCGCCACTTCCCAGCACAGAGCCGACCTGGTAAAGCTTCTCGAAAGGCTCCCTCTCTTTCCCTGTAAATATACAAGAACAAACGATTAATACAACCCTTTCCACATAGTTAGTGTAATGGTACATGTGTGAATACAAATAATTGAAATACCCGAAAGGGAAACGGTTACTGTAGATTAGGTCAAATGGAAAATACAGTATTGGTAGCATAATGTTACTCGTTAGCTAATAGCGAACCTCCATTTACAAGACAAGCGTCATCTAACCTTGGTGAACTTGAAGCTGGATTTTCGCCGGCATATCAACGGTGGAGATATGAGCGAATGAGTTTAATTTAGACAGCAGCATTCCTGTAATCCACGAAATTGACGATTTATTCTAGAAATATTCCGATGTGGGATCCAGTTCAACTATATCTGGCGCGTGACCCACGTTGCTGTTGGAATAAATGCGGCACCAATCCTCGTCTCATCCGGATCTTGCGAAGACTCGTTATTTGGTCCTTAAACTTAAACGCCTCCGTATCCAGTGAGTTGAAATATCGAGTAGCCTAATGATACAATATGACTATTGATATACTGTACAATTATTTGTAAACAGTAAGCCAAATTGTAAAAGTAAAAGAAAAACAGCTCCTCACGTGTTGATAGGACACCGGCTCTTTGAATTTGAGGAAGGGCAGGGGAAGGACAAATATATATCCATAGTAAATGGGGGTAGCCACCACAAGGTCTATCGTCATTCTGTTCTCCTCCCACCACGCAGTCTCCACCAATGGTAACCATTATAGACTATACAAAGGCACGTCAATCATATAATAAAAATAAAGAATAACGTGTGACCCGCTAGACTAGCCGTGGCGGGAATTAAAACGCGCCAAAATAAGTCACATTTTCCTGCAGTTTAAAAGTAAACGCAAATTCAAGATCTAGGTGGGGCTAACCACTTGAATGAGAGATGCAGTTTTCCCATTAATGCGTGGTTACTTGCTGTTACTCAGTTATATTGTTTCATGCGTCAGTCTTTGGTGCAACATAGTAAAAAAATAATATTATCAAATTAACTGCCTTTTACATTATAGGAAATAGCTGATTTTGGCTACCCTAAATTAGATTAAGAGATTTAGAGCATTTATTAGTGACATGCACAGGGTTGGAGATGTACATCTAGGGTACAGTTCTGTACAGGATTATAGCTCAGCTCCAACAGCGCAGGTCAAAGAGAGGAATGAAAGAATACAAATAATAACAAAAGGACAGGGAAAAAGGGGGGGGTGGGGGGGCAGGTATCTGACTAGTGGTGGCTAATTATAAAATGTCCATTTGGTGGGGGCAGGGTAATTGTCCATTGAGGTTGGGGGGGGGGGGGGGGGGGGGTATGTAGCTGACTAGTGGTGGCAAGTCAGTAGCCTGATGGTCTGGGGGTAGAAGCTATTGGCCAGTCTTTCAGGTTTTGCCATGATACTCCAATACTGCACTCATCTGAGTGATGAAAGCGGGCAGAACAGTCCGTGGCTCGGGAGGCTAGGGTCCCAGATGATCTTCTTGGTCTTCTTGCGACACATGGTGTTGTAGTAGTTGTCCTGGAGGGCAGACAGTGAGCACCCAAATGTGGTGGAGTTGCCGTACCAGGCTGTGATGCAGCCCGACAGTATGCTCTCCATGGTGCTCCTGTAGAACAATGTGAGGGCCCTCAAGGACAGGCCAAATTTCTTCAACCTCCTCCTGTCCGTGTGGTTTGACCATTTCAGCTCCTTGGAGATGTGTACGCTGAGGAACATGACATTTTTGACCGTCTCCACAGCGGCCCTGTTGATGAGAATGGGGGCATGCCCAGCCTGGTTCCTCCTGAAGTAATTAATCAGCTCCTTTATTTTGCTGATGTTGAGGGAGAGGTTGATATCTTGCACCACGATGTCAGATTGTCTTCCTCCTCCCTGTAGGCCAACTCGTCGTTGTTGGTAATCAGGCCTACTACTGTCGTGTCGTCAGCAAACTTGATGGAGTTAGACTTGTGTGAGGCCACGCAGTTGTGGTACACAGGGAGTACAGGAGGGGACTGAGCATCCACCCTTGTGGGGCCCCCATGTTGAGAACGGAATATTTTGCATACCATCACCACCTGGGCCGTCATTAAGTCCAGGATCCAGTTGCATAGGGAGGAGTTCAGTTCCAGGGCCGCGAGCTTTGTGGTGAGCTTAGAGGGCACTATGCTATTAAAGGCCAAGCTGTAGTCGATGAACAGCATCCTCACATATGCATTCCTTTTGTCCAGGTGGGTGAAGGCAATGTGCAGTGCAATGGAGATTGCATCGTCTGAGGATCTGTTGGGGTGGTAGGCAAATTGGAGAAGATTGAGTGTGTTGGGGAGGGAGAGTTGATGTGGTCATTGACTAACCTCTCAAAGCACTTCATAATGATGGAAATGAGTGCTACAGGTTGGATGTTTTTTTTAAAAATGTAACCTTTATTTAACTAGGCAAGTCAGTTAAGAACAAATTCTTATTTACAATGACGGTCTACCCAGGCCAATCCCGGACGACGCTGGGCCAATTGTGCGCCACCCTATGGGACTCCCAATCACAGCCGGATGTGATGCAGTCTGCATTTGAACCAGGGACTGCAGTGACACCTCTTACACTGAGATGCAGTGCCTTAGCCTGTTGCGCCAGTTGGAAGTCATTCAGTTTAGTTACTTTCCCTTACTTGGGCAAGTTGATGATAGTGGACATCTTGAAGCAGGTCGGGGTAACAGCCTGAGCTAGAGAGAGATTGAAAATGTCATAAAACACAACAGCAAGCCGGTCTGCACATGCTCTAAGGGCGTGGCCGCACCCTTGCGAGTGTTAACACGTTTGAATGACTTAAGTGCGTCTTCCGTGGAGACCGTAAGCACATAGCTCTCGTTGTCCTAAAGGGCTCTCCTCGGCAGCTCAGAGTTGTTATACTTGAAGGGGAAAAAAGTGTTTAGCTGGTCTAGTTGGGCGGCGTTGGTATCCGTGACGTGTCTTGCTTGTTTTTTGTAATCTGTAAATAGGCTATTCCAGAGTTCAGCCTATATGCATTATGTTATCCTGATGTCATGCTATGCTGCGAGATTAGATTTTTAGGTCTTTACAAATACAAAGTTCTCTGTCGCAGGGATACAATGAAGGCCTAGCCCTTTCTGTATCAGGATCTATGATTTTAACCCCTGCTATAGGCTAGCCTATTATTTTCACATTAGGACACTGAAGTGTTAGCCTATGCCTATTGAGTTGAGAACTTATCAGTTTTTATTTGAACAATACATGTCTGTCTCGTGATTATGATTGATTGATTGTTTTTTATAAGATATGTTTAATGCTAGCTAGCAACTTACCTTGGCTTCTTACAGCATTTGCGTAACAGGCGGGCTCCTCGTGAGGCAGGTGGTTAGAGCGTTGAACTAGTTAACCGTAAGGTTGCAAGATTGAATCCCTGAGCTGACAAGGTAAGAATCTGTCGTTCTGCCCCTGAACAAGGCAGTTAACCACCGTTCCTGGGCCGTCATTGAAAATAAGAATGTGTTCTTAACTGACATGCCTAGTTAAATAAAGGTGTAAAAAAAAAAAAAATAATAATAATATATATATTTTTTAAAATACCGATTGTTATGAAAACTTGAAATCGGCCCTAATTAATCGTCCATTCCGATTAAATGGTTAACCTCTAGATTGAACCTATTCTCTGTTTATCTGAGTTCTTTTGATATTCATTTTCTTTGTTGACTATAATTATGCTACTATCAGGCTTAAATGTAAAAGTTTACCTGAAACACAAATATGAAAAATAATGATTTTGTCATGTTGTGCCATATGGTAAATCATAGCAAATAGCTCCAATTATCAAGGCACAAGGCGAGACCCAGATGCAGACAGGAAGCAGATAGTTGGAGTCTTACAACGTTTAATAATCCAAAGGTGCAGGCAAGAGAATGGTCGTGGACAGGCAAAAAGGTCAAAACCAGATCAGAGTCCAGGAGGGACAGAGTGGCAGACAGACTCGTGGTCAAGGCAGGTGGGTACAGAGTCCAGAAACAGGCAAGGGTCAAAACCGGGAGGACTAGAAAAGGGAGTACAGGAAAAACACCCTGGTTGTTTTGACTAAACATACAAGACAAACTGGCACAGAGAGACAGGAAACACAGCGTTAAATATACTGGGGAAAATAAGCGACACCTGGAGGGGGTGGAGACAATCACAGGAACAGGTGAAACAGATCAGGGCATGATACCAGTAAGAAATGCTCTCTCTATATATTTGCTCAATATATACAACTCTAGCACTCTATATATACATTTGCTATTAGATTTGTACAGAAAAGGAAGAAGCAAAAGTGTATTTGTTAAAAAGTATAATTCTGTAGGGACATTGTTTATTTATCAATGCAAAGCACTGATGCACTGGACTGCATAAAATGTATTGTTTAACCAATTCAAAGCAAATTTTATTGGTCACATACACATATTTAGCAGATGTTATTGCAGGTGTAGCTAATCTAGTTTCTTAGAACCCCTATTTCTGCTTATGTAATGTGCAATAACGTTGAACAGGTAGGCCTACTAGGCCTCCTAATAAGGATCTCATATGTGTTACAGTCTTTTGTGATTTTTTTGTGCCCCCCCAAAGTTTTTTTGCCGATTTTCAGTTTTTGGTTGAAAAATGTGTTTAATTTAGAAAACCTGTTCGCAAGTATTTTCACTAATTAAAAAAAGACATATTACCATGTCTCAATGTAATCAAGGTTTGAAATTATTGTTATTTTCAAATGCAATCTCTTTTTGGGCTTAGTTGTGGTCAATTAGAAGTGTACATTCTAATTGTGTTCCGGCCCCCAGACCATCTGCTCTGATCGACCCCGGCTGAATCATGTTGCCTACCCCTGCTTTAGGGTGTCCACTGTCCAATGCTACAGGGTAGAAGGCAGAGCCTTTAATGTTATTTCATACTAAATTGGCCAGGGCATGGGTTTAGCAGGCGTGCGAAAACGGAGCTGCAGGAGGGCAATGTAATGCCAGTGTAATGGCCGCACTTCTCAGTGACACTACTAAGGAGCCCGATCAGCAAAGCTCGAGTGACAGTGAATATAGTGCCCCATCTGTCAAAAGCGACACTGTCTTTTATTAGCTACTCTTGGAAGCATGCAGTATTCCATCTGCCCTGTCCAATGTCCAAACTCAATTCCCTTCACCCGACTATGAGGTGTCATTTGATAACCCTCTTTCCATAAACCTGCTCAGATATTATTCCTGACAGTGGTGGTTTTTCGTGATGCGCGGGTTGACTCATAACCCACAGCCCCCGATGTTATATCTGCGGTTTGGGTGAGTTTATGGTAATGAAATACTGTGTGGATGAAGGGCGGGTAGGTGGCGAGCGATTTGAATAAGGAGAAAACGATGCATAAGTATATCCATAAATGTATCATTCTTGTGTAATTCACAACTATCTGTTGTTAGTGCGTAGACATAAGCTTTAGGGCCTAACTGTACGCATGCCAAATACACGCCAACTGCCAAATGCTTTTGGGAACTTGGGCCGAAAAAGGAAACATTGATCTGCTGAGGGAAAAACTGGGGAGAACGACTGCCCCCTCTCATTGACGGAAGTTGAAGGCTGACCACGGTACTGCAGGCATTGTTCGCAGAAAACAGGATCCCCAATTATAATTAACGCAAAAATGGCAAACTTTGTGGTTAATCTTTGTGTAAATAAAAAACAATTCTAAAACAATCATGGTACCAATAATTATTTGTAATACACCAGATGTATGTCATGAACCAATTATTAGAATATCGCCCACAGAATGAGTAATTTAGTTGCTAATAGCAGACTGTAGTACCCTGGTTGGGGGCAGCACTGAGCAAGCCTGCAACGTCACTTCCTGGAGTTGCTCAAAATGCGCATGTTATGTCTCAATGAGACACCATCTTAACCGACTTAATTTGGCTTCAATGCACTATTGAGTCTTCCCATTGGAATGACTGATGTCATGTGATCGATGGCTTAGTCCAGGGGTGTCAAAGTCAAATGGACGGAGGGCCAAATAAAAAATTTAGCTACAAGCCGAGGGCCGGACTGTTCGAATGTTCATTGAAAAAATTTTAAATGACGCATATAGTCTAGTGAACCTAATTGAACCTACTGAAAACCTAACAAATATATTCCAATATGATCAGATAAATAAAGCAATATTTTCTTATGGCTCTGTCAGTAATCTTTAATTTTCAACAGACACAAAAGACAAATTTCCTTTATATAAAAATCCCCATAACATGAACATTAAATGAAAGAAACCGGTATTCAAGGCACCATCAGTAGCCTATATTTTCTATTTTAGCAAAAGTGGGCTAAATTTACTTCAAAGAAAAAAACAATAATAGCAATTTTCTATCATCCACTCAACTGAAATATTTTTAAAATATAATTGGATTGAAATACAATAAAATAAAGTGCAAAAATCTATTAATCAAAAACAACACTTTGTTTAAGGAGAAGTAACATGCAGTGAAAACAAATATTAAACTTTAACTTTTAAACTTGAACTGAGTAAAAACTCTAAATATGTGATTGCACAGTAATGTTCACTTGTTTGAGGTTGAGGGTGATACTTGGTGGTGTCCCATCTTTTCCACAAGTTCATCAATGTTCGGGGTAAGGCTCTGAGCTGAGGAAATCCTCAGAATTGAGTGGAGGTGTTCAGCAGTAAGTCGACTTCTGTGTGATGTTTTGTTCAGGTTCATCAAAGAAAACAGTTGTTCACACAGGTATGTGCTGCCAAACATAGACAACGTTTGAGCAGCCTGGATGCGCAGCTGGGGCATTGTGTCGGGGAGGAAACGGGCGAACTCCGCAGCACCCACTGCCGCATATTTTGCCCTCAGTGCATCATTGCATTGGAGGTCAATCAACTCCATTTGGAGGTTTGGTGGTGAGCTTTCCACGTCAACAGCAAATGGGTTACCGAGCAGTTCCAACCTGCTTTTTTGTGCTTCAAAGTCAGCAAATCGGCGTCGAAAGTCAGCGGCAAGCATACCTATTTTATCAGCCAACTGTGCGCTCGGGAACGCACTGGTAGAGAGCTTCTCTTTCATGGTCTGGCAGCTGGGAAAGTGGCTCAAATTTTCTTTCCGCATCTGCGTCTCCCACAGAGTCAGTTTGGTTTTAAATGCCTTCACTGTACTGTACATATCAGAGATGACATGATCCCGACCCTGCAGCTGCAAGTTCATTGCATTCAGATGACTCGTAATGTCACACAGAAAAGCCATTTCACACAGAAACATTTCGTCTCGGAGTTGTGTTGTGTCTTTCCCTTTGCTGTCCAAGAACAGACAAATCTCCTCACGAAGCTCGAAACATCTTTGAAGCACCTTTCCCTGGCTTAGCCATCGCACCTCTGTGTGATAAGGCAAATCACCATGCTCCGTTTCTAACTCCGTCAGAAATGCCTTGAACTGGCGGTGATTCAAACCTTTGGCTCTGATAAAGTTAACTGTGCGCGTGATGATGCTCATTACATGCTCCATTTTCAAGGCTTTACCGCACAACGCTTCCTGGTGTATGATACAATGATAAGCTGTCAGCTCACCTGTCGCGTTTTCCTCTTGCATCTTTTCCCGTATCTTCGCCACCAGTCCGCTCCTGTGTCCACACATCGCAGGTGCTCCGTCGGTTGTCAAACCCACGAGTTTTTCCCAAGGCAGCTCCATCTCATTTACACATCTTGACACCTCTTCATACAAATCATGCCCCGTAGTTGTGCCATGCATAGGACGTAAAGCCAAAAACTCCTCTGTCACACTTAGGCTGGAGTCCACTCCGCGGATGAAAATTGACAACTGGGCAATGTCAGAAATGTCGGTGCTCTCATCCACAGCCAAGGAATATGCAATGAAATCTTTTCCCTTTTTCACAAGCTGCTCTTTTAGATTGATGGACAACTGGTCTACTCTCTCGGCAATGGTGTTTCTGCTCAGACTCACATTTAAAAAGAGTTGCCTTTTTTTCTGGGCAAACTTCGTCACAAACTTTAATCATGCAGTTTTTGATGAAATCCCCCTCCGTAAATGGCCGGGCTGATTTAGCGATCTCTTCTGCCAAAATAAAACTGGCCTTGACAGCAGCCTGGCCTTGTGATTTGGCTTTTTTGAACAGAGCCTGTCGAGATTTGAGGCCTCGTTTTAATTCCTCTGCCTTTTGTAGCCTTTGTTCCATGTCCATATTCTTGTTTTTGTCCGCGTGTTTCGTTTCATAATGTCGTCTCAGATTATACTCTTTCAGTACCGCCACACTTTCTCCACACAGAAGACACACAGGTTTTCCAGCTACCTCCGTGAACATATACTCCGACTCCCACCTTGTTTGAAACCCCCGGTTCTCAGTGTCCACCTTCCGTTTTGCCATTTTTGATGGGTATCTGAAAGTTAATTTTACTGTGATGCTGACGACTGCTGTGCCAATAAATATTGAAATGAAGCAGCCTACTGCTCGGTGCGTCACCGTTGCATTGTGGGAAATGTAGTATTGGTGCGTGTAAAAGATCTGCGGGCTGCCGGCTTGCTGCGGTCTGCGGGCCGGTTCTAATAATAAATCAAGATCATCCCAGGGGCCGTAAAAAACCTTCTCGCGGGCCGGATGTGGCCCGCGGGCCTTGACTCTGACATATGTGGCTTAGTCCATTCATATATAGAGTCCTTGGGCAAAAAGGACAATGTCGGAGATGAACTCAATAAGAGAAAAGCTGAGAAATGGAGAGTTGAAAATAAAGAGAAAGAAACACAGTAGCCTGTTTGGGAAAGATGATGATTGTGAGGCGCTATAGAGTCACAAGACGGGGACTTCAAATATGGCAAGTCAAGGGAACTGTACTGTTCAGATGGGTTAAATGGAAAAGTAGCCCAAATGAAATCTGGACACTGACTGTAGGGACCGCCTGTAAAGGTGTTATCTGTATCAGCATCAGAAAAGTTGAAAGTAATTTCAAACACATAAAATATGGATTAAAGCCGAACTGAAATCTTATCTGAAACATGTTGGTTCGTTTTTCACAGCTTCTAATTCCCTTAAAACTGGTCAAACTCCTCTACCTACTTGTTTGACAACAATGAAGAAAACATTTTATATATTTTGCTTTCTTTTTGGGTCAAAAGAAGATGTTTTTTTGTTGCTTGTGTGAATATTTCTCAATCTATTTATAATCTATTTGACCTTGTTATGTCATTTCCTCTTTATGCAATAGTAGATGCTGCAAGACTGTCAAATAGTCAATTTGTCACCATGACCCCAGAGCATGAACCTTTAGCCCTACTCTGCCCTGACACTTTACCGACTGACAATCTAATGACATTTCCTGTTGTGGCTGTATGAATAAGATGTTTTATGATGACTCTGGTTTTCTGAAAATTGTATGTGCCCAATTTTCCCTTATTTGGATTCTTAAACTCTTATCAAGCAATTTTTTTTTTCTATACGACTCAGTATAGAGTCGTATAGAAAAAGTTTATAATTGTGTGCCTATTTGTCAACATTGTTTCCCTCTTCTTTCATCCTGAAATAATATGTGATGAGAAAGTTGGAAGTCAGAGGACCAGAAAGTCACTAACCCATCCAGCCCACCCCACCACACACTGTTTAAGATATATAGTACCTCCCAATAAGGAGGTGAGCAGAACGACATTTTTAGAGGTGTGTAAAAGGAAGAGAGTTTGGTGAGTAGTCTCAGTACCCCCAGTGTGACCTCTGTTCAGGAAGCTTGACCCTTCTAGTTAATGTTTTGAAAGGTCTTGACAGAAGGGGCCATGGGAAAGACTCCTAGTGGACATTAAAGCATGGGGATATGTGGGAAAGGGCCTGTGAGTTCCCAGGGGTCACACAGGGTCAACTTTCATGTCAGCACAGACATACCTGTCCAGGGGCACCAAGGCACTTTTCCAGGAAATTACCCTCTCACTTGTCTCAATTAGAGAGCTGCTACTGAAAGGCTGCCCTTTGTTTATGAGAGGAATGATGAAGTAATAAGATCAAACTCTCTCTGTCTCTGCTGCATTAAGAAAAGGAGGCTTTTAGCACAGGTTTACGATAAGATACCTTCCTTGTTGTCCTTTGCCCCTCTCCTTCTTGAGGACATGTAGACATACTATTGCCAGGGGAACTTTTTATAAGCAAACTAATGCATGCCAAATGACATAATATTAGATAGTTAAGTGATAATGCCCGAGAAGCCGGTGTTTGGAGGATATATTGGCATTATTTTGATGAATTTATTCATACTATTTCATCCTTCCATATGAGATAGTCCCGACACAAATCTAGGGTTGCTACCCATTCGTTCTATCGGTTCGGGTTCCAGAGACGTGACCCAGTTGTTAAGTCTTTTTGTTCTGTATCTATAGACGCGACCCAGTCATTCGATCGAAATGTTCTATTGACATACTGGCTGGCAACGTTCTTATGCCTTGCTTTCTTGGTAGCCAACTACGGCTAACTTACAGTCACAACAAAATGTGCAGCCAGTATAACAGCAGAATATCTGCTTGTGCGTTTGTTTAAGCTGTTTTCTACTGACATTTATTTGTATACATCCATCACAATGAGCTAATGATGCGCGATCTGGCATAGAAAATGTGCTCTCTCGTCAGGGCACTGTTGTTCAGAGGAGCTAGCCAACAACAAGGCTAACACAATCAATTCAAACTGAAGCTGGAATGACTAAAAACGATTTGCATTTCATTTGGTTTTACCTGTTTTCTATTGACATTTCTTTGTATTTATCCATAAAAATTATGCCAGCTGATTCATGATTTTGACTGGCTGAGAAAAGCTGTCTGCCTGTCTGTCTCATCCTGAATCCTGACATGTTCATTACTATGGGACAGTTGGAAATTGAATTTCAATATTGGAACAATGTTGCAAATGTCAGAGAAACAGACAGCAAGGTTTATACAAATCTCTGCTGTTGAAAACCAAATGCTAGTCTTAAAGAAATAGAAGATAATGTTTAGATGCTTTTCATAGTGGAAATCAAGTTTATAAATTGCTTGGCTGGGCTGTTGAGACAATGGATTGCGCAGTTAAATGGAACAGAGTAAATAGGCATTTCAACGTCATAGATTTAGCCGGTGGTAACTTGTGGAATAGACACCGGCTGGAATGCGGTTTTAACCAATTGGCATCCAGGATTAGACTCACCCGTTGTATAACATTTAATAACTATGGTGTTACCCAGTTAACAGTTTGTTAAACTAATAACAACATTCTATTTCCGGCATGTGTTCTACTATTACCTCTTGTCATTGATTATATTATTAATTCACTAGTACATATAAAATAGTTAATAAAATGTAATGTCATTTATTTGGGGCAATAGACATTTGGGACTAATCCATTAGGTAAGATAATCATCTATGGGTTAGTGGTTTATGCTGTCTGTGTTCTGTCATTTGTGATAAATAAATAAAATGCTTCAGCGATCGCCAGCGCTTGGCTTTGCACCAATCACAGCATTGTCCTTCCTCCTCTTCTGTTTGAGTGTGAGGGTCATGAAAGGGAAGTGATCTTCTGGAATGTGATTGAGTTAGGCATGGCGAGGAATGTACTGAACTATGGAGGAGTGTTCATGTCACCCCCCCCACAGAGGTTAAAGAGGCTAGGGGAGGGGTTTATATATATATAATGTCACAAACTCCAACAAGGAAATGTAAAAAAAAAAAAACCTTTCTATTTGCCCTTACTTTACATCAGAAAAACTCTTCTCAATCCATCTGTGTGACAGTTTTGTTTGTTGCATCCTCCTCCCCTCCCCCAATGTTTACCTTTGATTTCCATGCTGTAGTGGGGTTTTCCCAGGCTGAGTTCTGTTTGTCTATGCTCAGTATGAAAACCTCCTTGTTGTGTGATGGTGATGTCATGGCCTAAAAACCACAGCATCCACGAGAAATCCCACACCAGGAAGTTCAGACCATGTTTTGACTTGATTATTAAAGCAGAGAACCATAGCAGGGGAAATGATGCGGCATTGAACTAATTCACAGCATTCTAATTGCAACTTTTTAACATGTATTAACATGTATTCATATTATGTATTAATATGATGTTTTTGGGGCGGCAGGTGGTTAGAGTGTTGGGCCAGTAACCGAAAGATTGCTAGATTGAATCCCTGAGCTGACAAGGTAAAAATCTGTCCTTCTGCACCTGAACAAGGCAGTTAACCAAATGTTCCTAGGCTGAATTTCTTCTTAACGGACTTGCTTAGCTAAATAAAGATCAAATTAAAAAAAATGTATTTTGAATGTGCATAAATTTCAAAATATTTTCCTTATATATTCCAATTAATAATTAAGTGTGTGTTTTGTTGTGTACTCCAGATCTAGGATCTTAATTTGAGCCAGTTTGTTACAGCAGGAAAATAATCCTGCGGCAACAGGAAATGTGAATTATTATGTGGATTATAATGAATGGACATTTTTGTAGGGGTTCATAAGGGAAAATCAAGTCTGAAATTTCAAAACTGCAGAAGACTTTGTAAACTTCAAATACACTACACGTTTTACATTCTCTGCATTGCAGGCAAGCTCTCTTTCACAGGGTGTTTAAATGAAGATCCTACAGCTGTATGTGCCATCTCCTTTTCTCTCTCTTCTCCCTGATAGGTGGGTTAAACTTTGAATAGCTCACCAGAAGACACCCCAACTCCTGAGCCTGCCTCTGACTGCTTTCTTTCCCTCGACACATGCTATGGGGCCACTCACAAGCACCATCCCACCCCTCCATTCCCAGACCTGAATGGGGACCCAGGAGCCATGCTAATAGTTAGCAATGGCAGGAAGCGCATGCAAAGTAGTCTGCTCTCCCTGTGGACAGGGCGTGAGTTCAAGGATCACATTCTCAAACAGTATTTGTTTAATGATTACGTTCTGCTGCCATATCATAATAGGCTTCCTCTTCATTGGACTGAAAAAAAGCATATTGTTTTGTGTGGTTATATATTTTTTATGGACAAAACAGAACATACAACACCATTTATTGTGCACTCCTGCATCAATGTTCAGGAGGGTTAATAATGTTTCTCATATAATTGGCACCTTGTTTAATGGCATGGCCCATTCTAATGAGGAGTCTAATGAGGAATGTGGAAGCAGCGTTAATGTGGGGGGCCTCTTCTGAGTAAAGGGACCCATTTATTTTCTTCTGATCTGTCCTTCTCCCTGTTTATTGGAAGCACATGGCATCTCACTTTCATTTTCCTTCCATTGACCAGTCTCTTTATGGTCAGGGTGACATTGAGAGTCTTTCTCTGGGTAAAATGGGAGAGGAAGCACATGGTGAATGTAATTGCAACACAAATCATCCTCCTTCCACTGTGGGCCAAAAGGTGCTTCTGGGTTAGGGGAGGGGCCTAATGAGAGAGGGGGGGGGGGGGGGGCAATGAAGTAAAAAAAACATTAATGTTAATTTAATCTCAAACATGTATATAAACTTGTTGATATAACTGCTTTTATAAATGTAAAAACATTCACTTCACAAAATTGTAACATTTAAAATCTTTTGACTGAAAGAGATTTATGGTAAAAAAAATATGCAAATGCCACATCGTCATAAGATGACAAATGCAAAATGCAAATAGGGGAAATGTATGATATGAAATTCTGCTTGTGTCACAGTTTTGCTGGTGTTTCCACAGAACAGCCTGTATAGGTTGGGGTCCTGTGTGGCTCAGTTGGTAGCGCATGTTGTTTACAATGCCAGGGTTGTGGGTTTGATTCTCATTGGGGTCCAGCATAAAACTCTATGCACTCAGTATTGTAAATTGCTCTGTATGAGAACATCTGCTAAAATGTAGCTTGGTAATGTTGAAAAAAAGTATTTATGTGGTGGTATAGACACATGGTGATTCTTATATTTGGGATACAACATTGAGAGTGTGTGTTGGTTGAATTCCCAAAGTTGTGTATAATTCTGGTGTGTGGTGACGGAAAAAATTGCTACCACAATCTAGCCGGCTTCACCCCAAAATAGTTTTATTTTCCCTGCCACACATATGTAAACACATGCTATGGGGCCCTTCACACATACCATCCCACCCTCTATTTATCAGACGTAAAGTGAAATCTGTCCTTGTTATCAAATGAACGTCTGAATCCAACTTTTGTCCAAACTGCACCATATTTGTGCTGAGTTAGACAGTGGGCTGCCATTAGACAACATACTTCGCGTGATACTTCCTACCATGAAATCTACCACTGTCTACACAGCAGGAATAATCACTAAGCTCAGGGTCCTGGGTCTGAACCCCTACCTTTGCAACTGGGTCCTGGTCTTCCTGACAGACCAACGCCAAGTGGTGAAGGTCGGCAACAACACTTCCACCACGCTGATCCTCACCCCCACAGGGGTGCGTCCTCAGCCCCTTCCTGTACTCTCTGTTCACCCATCCCTGTGTGGCCACGCACATCTCCAACTCATTCATCAAGTTTGCTGACGACAACAGTGGTAGGCCTGATTACAAACAGTGACGAGACAGCCTACAGGGAGGAAGTGAGAGCTCTGGCAGAGTGGTGCCAGGAAAATAACCTCTCCCTCAATGTCAACAAAACGAAGGAGGTGATCGTGGACTACAGGAGACAGCAGAGAGAGCACGACGGGCCGTCCACATCGACGGGCCGCACTGAAGAGGGTCAAAAGTTCAAGTTCCCCGGCGTGCACATCACTGATGACCTGAAAGGGTCCCTTTTACACAGACAGTTGGTGAAGAAGGCGCAGCACCGCCTCAAACCTCAGGAGGCTGAAGAAATCGGCTTGGCCCCTACGAACTTCTACAGAGGCATTGTTGAAAGCAACCTGTCGGGTTGTAAATCAAATTGTATTGGTCACATATTTAGCAGATGTTATTACGGGTGTAGTGAAATGCTTGTGTTCCTAGCTTCAACAGTGGAGTAATAACTAACAATTCACAACAATACACACAAATCTAAAGTGAAAGAATGGAGTTAAGAAATATATAAATATCAGGACGAGCAATGTCGGATCAGGACAAGCAATGTCGGAGTGGCATTGACTAAAATACAGTAGAGTAGAATACAGTATATACATATGAAATGAGCAAAGCAGTATGTAAACATTATTAAAGTGACTAGTGTTCCATTATTAAAGTGACCGGTGATTCCATGTCTATGTATATAGGGCAGCAGGCTCTAAGGTGCAGGATTGAGTAACTGGGTGGTAGTCGGCTAGTGATGGCTATTTAACAGTCTGATGGCCTTGAGATAAAAGCTGTTTTTCAGTCTCTCAGTCCCAGCTTTGATGCACCTGTACTGACCTCGCCTTCTGGATGGTAGCGGTGTGAACAGGCCGTGGCTTGGGTGGTTGATGTCCTTGATGATTTTTTTGACCTTCCTGTGACATTGGGTGCTGTAAGTGTCCTGGAGAAAAGGTAGTGTGCCCCCTGTGATGCATTGGGCAGACCGCACCACCCTCTGGAGAGCCCTGCGGTTGCGGGAGGTGCAGTTATCGTACCAGGCGGGTGATACAGCCTGACAGGATGCTCTCAACTGTGCATCTGTAAAAGTTTGTGAGGGTTGCCGCCTGGTACGGCAATTGCACCGTCTGCAACTTCAGGGCTCTCCAGAGGGTAGTGCAGTCAGCCCAACACATAATCAGGGGCACACTGCCTGCCCTCCAGGACATCTGAAGTACCCAGTCTCACAGGAAGGCCAAGACAATCATCAAGGACCTCAGCCACCCGAGCCATGGCCTGTTCATAACGCTACCATCTGGAAGGAGGAGACAGTACAGGTGCATCAAAGCTGTGACGAGAGACTGATAAACAGCTTCTATCTCAGACTGTTAAACAGTCACCACTAACCGACCTCCACCCAATACCCTGCCCTAAAGGGCAGGTGGCAACCCTCGTTCATGAAAATGAAACATAAGTGCACTCAGGCTATCCGGAAGGCCAAAGTTAGTTACTTTAAGGAGCAGGTCTCTCTCTATGGGTCTAACCCCAATAAGTTTTGGAAAATGGTTAAAGACCTAAATAATAAACTCTCCTCCTCACAGTTGCCCATGTCCCTTAATGTTGATGATGTGGTTGTTACTGACAAGGAGCACATGGCTGAGATCTTTAATCACCACTTCATTAAGTCAGGATTCCTATTTGACTCGGCCATGCCTCCTTGCCCGTCCAACATTTCCTCATCTCCCACCCCTTCTAATGCGACTATCCCCGATGCTTCTCCCACTTTTTCCCCTACCCTGCTACACAGTTTCTCCCTGCAGGCAGTCACTGAGTCCGAGGTGCTAAAGGAGCTCCTTAAACTTGACCCCAAAAAAACATCTTGTTTTAGACCCTTTCTTCTTTAAGGTTGCTGCCCCTATCATCGCAAAGCCTATCTCCAACCTTTTTAACCTGTCTCTCCTTTCTGGGGAGGTTCCCATTGCTTGGAAGGCAGCCACAGTTTGTCCTTTATTTAAAGGGGGAGATCAAGCTGATCCTAATTGTTATAGGCCTATTTCTATTTTGCCCTGTTTAACAAAAATGTTGGAATAACTTGTCAATAATCAACTGACTGGCTTTATTGATATCTATAGTATTCTCTCTGGTGTGCAATCTGGTTTCCGCTCAGGTTATGGATGTGTCACTGCAACCTTAAAGGTCCTCAATGATGTCACCATTGCCCTTGATTCTAAGCAATATTGTGCTGTTATTTTTATTGACTTGGCCAAAGCTTTTGATACGGTAGACCATTCCATTCTTGTGCGCCGGCTAAGGAGTATTGGTGTCTCTGAAGTGTCTTTGGCCTGGTTTGCTAACTACCTTTCTCAAAGAGTGCAGTGTTTAAAGTCAGAAAATCTGCTGTCTCAGCCACTGCCTGTCACAAGGGAGTAGCCCAAGGCTCAATCCTAGGCCCCACAATCTTCTCAATTTACATCAACAACATAGCTCAGGCAGTAGGAAGCTCTCTCATCCATTTATATGCAGATGATACAGTCTTATACTTATACTATGTATAGACTGTATTCTAGTCATGGTTCATTATATTTAACTACTGCTGCACACACCTTTTCTATTAATTTACTGTACTGTCAATACTGCCTGTACACACCATTATAAATATACAGTGCATTCGGAAAGTATTCAGACCCCTTTACTTTTTCCATATTTTGTTAGGTACAGCCTTATTCTAAAATTGATCAAATGTTTTTTTCCCCTGATCAATCTATTTCACAATATCACATAATGACAAAGCAAAAAAAGGTCTTTTACAGCCTTGAGTTTTCTTGGGTACGACGCTACAAGCTTGGCACACTTGTATTTGGGGGAATTTCTCCCATTCTTCACTGCAAATCCTCTCAAGCTCTCTCAAGCTATTTTCAGGTCTCTCCAGAGATGTTTGACTAGGTTCAAGTCCGCGCTCTGGCTGGGCCACTCAAGGACATTCAGAGACTTGTCCCGTGTGTGCCTTTCCAAATCATGTCCAATCAATTGAATTTACCAAAGGTGGAATCCAATCAAGTTGTAGAAACATCTCAAGGATGATGAATGGAAACAGAATGCACCGGAGCTCAATTTCGAGTCTCACAGCAAAGGGTTTGAATACTTATGTAAATAAGGTATTTCAGCTTTTGGTTTTTAATACATTTGCAAACATGTCGAAAAACCTGTTTTTGCTTTGTTATTATGGGGTATTGTGTGTAAATTGATGAGTATTTAAAAAAAAACATTTTAGAATAAGGCTGTAACATAAAAAAATGTGGAAAAGGGAAGGGGTCTGAATACTTTCCAAATGCACTATATACATATATATATATATATATACACACAACCATTCAAAAGTTTGGGATCACTTCTATAAATGTCCTTGTTTTTGAAAGAAAAGCGCATTTTTCCATTAAAATAACATCAAATTGATCAGAAATACAGTGTAGACATTGTCAATGTTGTAAATGACTATTGTAGCTGGAAACGGCAGATTTTTTATGAAATACTACATAGGCGTACAGAGGCCCATTATCAGCAACCATCACTCCTGTATTCCAATGGCACGTTGTGTTAGCTAATCCAAGGGTATCATTTTAAAAGGCTAATTGATCATTAGAATACCCATTTACAATTATGTTAGCACAGCTGAAAACTGTTGTTCTGATTAAAAAAGAAATAAAAGTGGCCTTTTTTAGACCAGTTGAGTATCTGGAGCATCAGTATTTTTGGGTTCGATTACAGGCTCAAAATGGCCAGAAACAAAGAACTTTCTTCTAAAACTCATCAGTCTATTCTTGTTCTGAGAAATGAAGGCTATTCCATGCGAGAAATTGCCAAGAAACTGAAGATATCGTACAATGCTGTGTACTACTCCCTTCACAGAACAGCTCAAACTGTCTCTAACCAGAATAGAAAGAGAAGTGGGAGGCCCCGGTGCACAACTTAGCAAGAGGACAAGTACATTAGAGTGTCTGGTTTGAGAAACAGACACCTCACAGGTCCTCAACTGGCAGCTTCATTAAATAGTACCCACAAAACACCAGTCTCAACGTCAACAGTGAAAAGGCGACTCCGGGATGCTGGTCTTCTAGGCAAACCAGTTATTCTTGGTTCTTTTTCTACCATTCAGTTCCATGGATCTTAAACTTCTTAATAATATTTGCAACTGTTGTCACATGAACATCAAGCTGCTTGGAGATGGTCTTGTAGCCTTTACCTTTGCCATGCTTGTATATGTTTTTTTTTCCTGATCTCTTCAGACAAATCTCTCCTTTGCTTTCTCTGGTCCATGTTCAGTGTGGTGCACACAATAATACCAAACAGCACAGTTACTACTTTTCTCCATTTAAATAGGCTGAATGACTGATCACAAGATTGGAGACATGTGTGATACTACTTAAAGAAACTAATTTGTTTGAAATATCACTATAATCCCATTATTTTTTATATTTTCTAAGGGGAACCAACAAATGTGTCCAGGCCATTTTAGAATATCTTTGTAGAATAAGCAATAATGAATCCCTTTTCACAGCTTTTTTGCTATATTCTATGACATACCAAAGGCATGCAAGTATACCTGAGAAAATAGCTTTTAATTTCATCACATTTCAGGAGGAATTAAGCATTATTTCAATGAGCTGTAAGGGTACCAACAAATTTGAGCACGTCTGTGTTTATATTCTGGACTCTGATGTTGCTCGTTCTGATATTTCTTAATTTATTTATTTTTACTTTTATGAGTATTTCTTTGTATTGGTTTCTAGGTATTATTACTGCACTGTTAGAGCTAGAAAAAAGTTGGATTCAGATGTTTTTTTGATAGAGAGGAACACATTTCACTTTGTCTGATAAATAGAGTTCCTAGAGATTATACATATGCCTTAGTTGACATTCAACTTAATTTGGGATATTGTGGTCTTGTTATTTTCCGTCGACACCCACCAGAACGACGCACAACTCAGGGAGTCCAACCAATACACAAAGCTAGGCTATTTTACTCTACTGCACCTTGCACACTGACTGCTCTGGCCAACTGTAAGTCGTACATTAGTCACTGTCACTTGGAACCTGAGTTGCAAAATCTGCCTTCTTCTATGTCGCAGTAACCTTTACACTGTACCTCCTCAACTCCCTTCCTCCACCATGCCACACTGTGTTACAGGCACTGATCCAACACAGCTATCCACAAATCTTAAAGAGCCACTGAACATGCCAATTGGCACGTTTCATTAGAATTTTTTTATTTCAGTCTTGGAGGTGTGTTTCCTGACCAATTCTGCATTTGGTTAATGATGTTTGTCAACCATCAAATCAAATCAAATGTATTTATATAGCCCTTCTTACATCAGCTGATATCTCAAAGTGCTGTACAGAAACCCAGCCTAAAACCCCAAACAGCAAGCAATGCAGGTGTAGAATCACGGTGGCTAGGAAAAACTCCCTAGAAAGGCCAAAACCTAGGAAGAAACCTAGAGCGGAACCAGGCTATGAGGGGTGGCCAGTCCTCTTCTGGCTGTGCCGGGTGGAGATTATAACAGAACATGGCCAAGATGTTCAAATGTTCATAAATGACCAGCATGGTCAAATAATAATAATCACAGTAGTTGTCGAGGGTGCAGCAAGTCAGCACCTCAGGAGTAAATGTCAGTTGGCTTTTCATAGCCGATCATTAAGAGTATCTCTACCGCTCCTGCGGTCTCTAGAGAGTTGAAAACAGGAGGTCTGGGACAGGTAGCACGCCCCATGAGACACTGTAGATGCGGAAGCCTATTTCACTTCCTCAAAATCCTCAGAATGAATGTAAGATAAAAAAAAAAATCTGTAATTCATCCCAGGATGTTTTAGTTGCACAGTTTTACGTCTAACTAAGGTGTTGGGTGCAGTATTTCTCAAGTAAAAAAATGTGTATTATGTAAACAAAGTCGCAGCTGGTCTGTCTCCCTGTCTATGCTATTGGATAGAGCAATCACAGCAGCTGTTCACCCCATGTTAGTGGGCAAATGGACATCTTCAAATCAAAACCCAACCTTCATTTACCCATTGGGACGCACGGATGTTCCAAACTCTGTTTTAGACCAGACTGACTTCATGACCAAAATGATCCTATTTACACTTTGTAGTACATTTTGACACTAGAATAATTGTTCCTGGCTCATATCGATGTCACATAGGCCATTTTCAAAGGGATTTTCAAAGGCAGTCGCTCTTTAAGTGCTACTTAACATGGATAGGTTGCCTAACACCTAATCTAAACAGAATAAAAATTATCTTTAAGCCTCAATGCCAATAACTTATACGGATGTGTAATTTTCCTTCCATTCTCAATATGTCATGATGCCCTCTTGTGCGCAGCCTTCCATAAACAAAGGCCATTGATTAAACAAAGATGTGGGAGAGCCAGAGTAGTCCCAACCCATGTTTACATTCTGGCGGCTTGACGTCAGCACAGGTAAACAGCCTGGCGTATACACACGGACATAAGGAAGAACCGTGTTTACTTTCCTGTACAAAGAAAATTATGGCACTTACCATATATTACAAGAGAGAGAGAGAGAGATACAGTTTAGAGACATAGAGTATATACAGTAGCAGTCAAAAGTTTGGAGAAATGTACTCTTTCAAGGGTTTTTCTTAATTTGTACAGTTATCTACATTGTAGAATAATAGTGTAGACATCAACACTATGAAATAACACGTATGGAATCATGTAGTAATCAAAAAAGTGTTACACAAATAAAATTATATTTTATTTTTGAGACTCTTCCAAGTAGCCACCCTTTGCCTTGATGACAGCTTTGCACACTCTTGGCATTCTATCAACCAGCTTCATGACGTAGTCACCTGGAATACATTTCAATTAACAGGTGTGCCTTGATAAAAGTTCATTTGTAGAATTTCTTTCCTTCTTAATGCGTTTGAGCCAATAAGTTGTGTTGTGACAAGGTAGCGGTGGTATACAGTAGCTAGCCTTATTTAGTAAAAGACCAAGTCCATATTATGGCAAGAAAAGCTAAACTCACCAGCCATTCCGGACGACTGTGTGATCACGCTCTCCGTAGGTGATGTGAGTAAGACCTTTAAACAGGTAAACATTCACAAGGCCGCAGGGCCAGATGGATTACCAGGACGTGTACTCCGAGCATGTGCTGACCAACTGGCAAGTGTCTTCAATGACATTTTCAACCTGTCCCTGACTGAGTCTGTAATACCAACATGTTTCAAGCAGACCACCATAGCCCTTGTGCCCAAGAACAGTAAGGTAACCTACCTTAATGACTTCCGACCCGTAGCACGCACGTTTGTAGCCATGAAGCATTTTGAAAGGCTGGTCATGGCTTACATCAACACCATTATCTCAGAAACCCTAGACCCACTCCAATTTGCATAATGCCCCAACAGATCCACAGATGATGCCATCTCTATTGCACTCCACACTGCCCTTTCACACCTGGAAAAAAGGAACACCTATGTGAGCATGCTATTCATTGACTGCAGCTCAGCGTTCAACACCATAGTGCCCTCAAAGCTCATCTCTAAGCTAAGGACCCTGAGACTAAACACCTCCCTCTGCAACTGGATCCTGGACTTCCAGGCCCCAGGTGGTAAGGGTAGGGAACAATACATCCGCCACAATGATCCTCAACACGGGGCCCCTCAGGGGTGCATGCTCAGTCCCCTCCTGTACTGCCTGTTCACTCATGACTGCATGGCCAGGCATGACTCCAAAACCGTCATCGTCATTTGCCGACGACACAACAGTGGTAAGCCTGATCACAGACAACGATGAGACAGCCTATAGGGAGGAAGTCAGAGACCTGGTCGTGTGCTGCCAGGACAACAATCTCTCACTCAACATGATCAAGACAAAGGAGATGATTGTGGACTACAGAAAAAAGAGGACCAAGCATGCCCCCATTCTCATCGACTGGGCTGTAGTGGAACAGGTTGAGAGCTACAAGTTCCTTGGTGTCCAGATCCCCAACAAACTATCATGGTCCAAACACACTAAGACAGTCGTGAAGAACACACTACAAAGCCTATTCCCCCTCAAGAGACTGAAAAGATTTGATAAGGGTCCTCAGATCTTCAAAAGGTTCTGCAGCAGCACCATCGAGAGCATCTTGACTGGTTGCATCACTGCCTGGTATGGCAACTGTTGAGGCCTTTGATCGTAAGGCACTACAGAGTGTAGTGTGTATGACCCAGTACATCACTGGGGCCAGCTTCCTGCCATCCAGGACCTCTATATCAGGGGGGGTCAGAGGAGGGCCTTAAAAATGGTCAAAGACTCCAGCCACCCTAGTCATAGACTGTTCTCTCTGCTACCGCACGGCAAGCAGTATCGGAGCACCAAGTTGAGGTCCAAAAGGCTTCTTAACAGCTTCTACCCCCAAGTCGTAAGACTCCTGAACAGCTAATCAAAGGGCTATCCAGACCCCTCTTTTACTCTGCTGCTACTCTCTGTTTATTATCTATGCCTAGTCACTTTAACTCTACCTACATGTACATATTACCTCAATTACCTCAACTAACCGGTGCCCCCGCACATTGACTCTGTACAGGTTCCCCCTGTATATAGCCTCGCTTGTTATTTTACTTCTGCTGTTTAATTATTAGTTACTTTTATTTTCTAATTTCTATTTAACACTTATAAAAAAGAAATTGTGACATGTGACAAATAACATTTGATTTGATTTCACTACTTTGAAGAATCTAAAATCTAAATTATATTTTGATTTGTTTAACACTTTTTTGGTTACCACATGATTCTATATGTGTTATTTCATAGTTTTGAAATCTTCGCCATTATTTAGAAAATAGTAAAATAAAGAAAAACCCTTGAATGAGTAGGTGTGTCCAAACTTTTGACTGGTACTGTATATATATATATAGAGAGAGAGAGAACAATAAGTTATTATGTGAGTGTATGAGAACGTAAAAGAGGTCAAGTTAGTAGGCCAGTGCTGTCAGCCCAGGCTGAGTTGGAAACCTGAGCCATGATCAGACGTCAATGGCTGACATAGGAGATTCCCATTTGGCTCTGGCGGCTTTCTTAATCATCCCCCATTTCCAGTCTCTCTCTCTCTCTCTCTCTCTCTCTCTCTCTCTCTCTCTCTCTCTCTCTCTCTCTCTCTCTCTCTCTCGTTCTCTCTCTCTCGTTCTCTCTCTCTCTCTCTCTCTCTCTCTCTCTCTCAATATTCTCAGATCATTCATCCTGATCACGAAGAGGGCTGTGCATTGATAGAGAATATTTCCCCTGGCCACTTTAGCGCCATTTTAATGCCTAAAGGACACGCTATTATTCAAAATGGCAGTTGTGGCATGTATAATTAATTATTTTTGAAGGATTGATATCACTGTATGTTGTAGTAGCACCATACTGTCAATTCGTGTAGCATAAGAATGGCGCCGAAAAACATGGCTGACGTTTTACATTCTCCCAACCATTTGTCCTATTTTGTATTTTTTTTAGCATTTTGTGTAACTTATTTTTGAACTTATTGTGTCCATAATGTTGCTGCTACCGTCTCTTATGACCGAAAATAACTTCTGGACATCAGAACTGCGATTACTCACCGTGGACTGGAAGAAACTTTTTCTTTTAATAAGTCCGACGAGAAGGATATCCTGCTTTCACTGGAACAGGCCCAGATCAAGGCCTTTAGCGTGAAGAAAAGACGCAGGAAAAGGGGCTGCAGATCGGGCCTTCTCAGAATCCGTAGCGAGCGAGTAAACTCCCACTGCCATCCGTTACGTGCAAACATTGGCAATAAAATTGATGACCTACGATTAAGATTATCCTACTGACGGGACATCAAAAACTGTAACATCTTATGTTTCACCGAGACGTGGCTGTAACGACAATATGGCCAATATATAGGTAGCGGGATTTTCCATGCACCGGCAGAACAGAGACACTACCTCTGGTAAGACAAGGGGTGGGGGTGTGTGTCTTTTTGTCAATAACAGCTGGTGCGTGATGTCTAATATTAAAGAATTCTCAAGGTATTGCTCACCTGAGGTAGAGTACCTTATGGTAAGCTGTAGACCACACTATCTACCAAGAGAGTTCTCATCTATATTATTCGTAGCCATTTATTTACCACCACAGAACGAAGCTGGCACTAAGACCGTTCTCAACCAACTCTATAAGGACATAAGCAAAGAAGAAAATGCTCACCCAGAAGCGGCGAACCTAGTGGCCGGGGACTTCAATGCAGGCAAACCTAAATCAGTTTTACCAAATTTTTACCAGCATGTCACATGTGCAACAAGAGAAAAAAAATCCTAGACCACCTTTACTCCACAAACAGAGATGCATACAAAGCTCTCCCCCGCCCTCAATTTGGCAGATCTGACCATAATTCTATCCTCCTGATTCCTGCTTACAAGCTAAAATTAAAGCAGGAAGTACCAGTGACTCGCTCAATACGGAAGTGGTCAGATGACGCGGATGCTACACTATAGGACTGTTTTGCTAGCACAGACTGGAAAATGTTCCGCGATTCATCCAATGCATTGAGCAGTACACCACCTTAGTCATCGGCTTCATCAATAAGTGCATCGACGACGTCGTCCCCACAGTGACTACACATATAAAACTATTATGGACTACAAAGGGAAACCCAGACGCGACCTGCCCAGTGACGCGAGCCTGTCAGATGAGCTAAACGCCTTTTATGCTCACTTCAAGGCAAGCAGCACTGAAGCATGCACGAGAGCACCAGCTGTTCTGGATGACTGTGAGATAACCCTCTCGGTAGTCGATGTGAACAAAACCTTAAACAGGTCAACATTCACAAAGCCGCTGGGCCAGATGGATTACCAGGACGTGTTTTCAAAACATGCACGAACCAACTGTCAAGTGTCTTGACAGTTTTCAACCTCTCCCTGATGAGTCTGTAATACCTACATGTTTCAAGCAGACCCCCATAGTCCCTGTGCCCAAGGAAGCGAAGGTAACCTAACTAAATTATTACCTACCCGTGGCACTCATGTCGGGAGCCATGAAGTGCTTTGAAAGGCTGGTCATGGCTCAACAGCATCCTCCCAGACACCCTAGACCCACTCTAATTCGCATACCGCTCCAACAGATCCACAGATGACACAATCTCAATATCACTCCACACTGCCCTTTCTCACCTGGACAAAAGGAACACCTACAGTTGAAGTGGGAAGTTTACATACACTTCGGTTGGAGTCATTAAAACACATTTCTCAACCACTCCACAAATTTCTTGTTAACAAACTATAGTTTTGGCAAGTCGGTTAGGACATCTACTTTGTGCATGACACAAGCACTTTTTCCAACAATTGTTTACAGACAGATTATTTCACTTATAATTCACTGTATCACAATTCCAGTGGGTCAGAAGTTTACACACACTAAGTTGACTGTTCCTTTAAACAGCTTGGAAAATTCCAGAAAATTATGGCATGGCTTTAGAAGCTTCTGATAGGCTAATTGACATAATTTGAGTCAATTGGAGGTGTACCTGTGGATGTATTTCAAGGCCTACTACCTTCAAACTCAGTGCCTATTTCCTTAACATCATGGGTAAAAAAAAAAAAAAAGACCTCAGAAAAAAAGACCTCAGAAAAAAAATTGTAGACCTCCACAAGTCTGGTTCATCCTTGGGAGCAATTTCCAAATGCCTGAAGGCCGTACCACGTTCATCTGTACTAACAATAGTAAGCAAGAATAAACACCATGGGACCACGGAGCCGTCATACTGCTCAGGAAGGAGACGTGTTCTGTCTCCTAGAGATGAACGTACTTTGGTGTGAAAAGTGCAAATCAATCCCAGAATAACAGCAAAGGACCCTGTGAAGATGCTGGAGGAAACAAGCACAAAAGTATCTATATCCACAGTAAAACGAGTACTATATCGACATAACCTGAAAGGCCGCTCAGCAAGGAAGAAACCACTGCTCCAAAACCGCCATAAAAAAGCCAGACTACGGTTTGCAACTGCACATGGGGACAAAGATTGTACTTTTTGGAGAAATGTCCTCTGGTCTGATGAAACAAAAATAGAACTGTTTGGCCATAATGACCATCGTTATGTTTGGAGGAAAAAGGCGGAGGCTTGAACGCCGAACAACACCATTCCAACCTTGAAGCATGGTGGAGACAGATAGGTATAGGTATCATAATAGGTATCATGCCCATTTATAGGCAGGACCCAGAAGAGAGCATCGATTTCAGATGTTCCACTTCCTGGTCAGGAAGTTTGTGCCAAATGAGTTCTGTTTTACTCACAGATATAATTCAAACGGTTTTAAAAACTAGAAAGTGTTTTCTATCCAATAGTAATAATAATATGCATATTGTACGAGCAAGAATTGAGTACGAGGCCGTTTAAATTGGGCACCTTTTTCCCCCAAAGTGAAAACAGCGCCCTCTGTCCTCATCAGGTTTTAACTTCCGACTTCAACTGTATGTGAGAATGCTGTTCATTGACGACAGCTCAGCTTTCAACACCATAGTGCCCACGAAGCTCATCACTAAGCTAAGAACTCTGGCACTAAACATCTCCCTCTGCAACTGGACCCTGGACTTCCTGATGGTCCGCCCCCAGGTGGTAAGAGTAGGCAACAACACGTCTGCCACGCTGATCCTTAACACTGGGGCGCCTCAGGGGTGAGTAACTTGTCCCCTCCAGTATTCCCTGTTCACCCACAACTGCGTGACCAAGCACGACTCCAACACCATCATTAAGTTTGCTGACGACACAACAGTGGTAGGCCTGATCACCGACAACAATGAGAAGGCCTATAGGGAGGAGGTTAGAGAACTGGCAGTGTGGTGCCAGGACAACAACCTCTCTCTCATTGTGAGCAAGACAACGAAGCTGATCGTGGACTACAGGAAAATGCGGGCTAAACATCGGCGGGGCTGTAGTAGAGCGGGTCGAGAGTTTCAAGTTCCTTGGTGTCCACATCACCAACGAACTATCATGGTCCAAACATACCAAGACAGTCATAAAGAGGCCACGACAAACCTTTTCCCCCTCAGGAGACTGAAAAGATTTGGCATGGGTCCCCAGACCCTCAAAATGTTCTACAGCTGCACCATCGAGAGCATCCTGATTGGTTGCATCACCGCCTGGTATGGCAACCGCTCGACATCTGACTGTAAGGTGCTACAGAGGGTAGTGCGAACGGCCCAGTGCATCACTGGGTCAAAGCTCCCTGCCATCCAGGACCTATACAATAGGCGGTGTTAGAGGAAAGCCCATACAATTGTCAAAGACTCCAGTCACACAAGGTATAGACTGTTTTCTCTGCTACCACACGGCAAGCGGTACCGGAGCGCCAAGTCTAGGACCAAAAGGCTCCTCGACAGCTTCTACCCCCAAGCCATAGAACTGCTAAACAATAAATATAATCGCCAGCAGACAATTTACATTGACAAGCCCCCCCCCCCCCCAAATTTGTACAAACTAACCTGTATCCCCGCACACTGACTCGGTACCGGTGCCTCCTGTATATAGCCTCATTATTGTTATTCTTATTGTGTTATTTTTTTTAAATAACTTTTAATTTATTTTAGTCTACTTGGTAAATATTTTCTTAACTCTTCTTGAACTGCACTGTTGGTTAAGGGTTTGAAAGTAAGCATTTCACGGTAAAGTCTACACTTGTGTTTGGCCCATGTGACAAAGTTTGATTTGATCTGATAAGTTATTATATAATGAATGCTGGCAGGTACAGCAGCATGAGCAGATGTACCTTTCACCCCCAGGTATGTTGTAAGAATGTATGGACTTCAGGCATCGCCCTGACACTGTCACTTTCAATGGAGAAAGAAGTATGTTGCCAGAGTTCAAATGCACAGCAAGTTTGGTAAGTTTCTATATCCCAGTTTGTTCGTTTCTCATTCATCACTTTATGTGCGCCACAAATTTGACATTGCAGGATCAGAGAATAGAGAGGTGCGGTTAGTTATATAACCAAATGAAGAACACTCTGGCACTGTAAAGCAGAGAGAAAGCTATTCTCGTATTTGTGAGACACTGCTGTGGAAAGTATGGCAAGCGTTGGACACTGAGAAATTCACTCCCACATTAAAGACTTTGAGGATATGTACAGGAGAACACGTTGTCCCCTGCCCCAGTAGGAGATAATGAGTTACGATAAAAGGGAAGAAATGTGTTACCTACCACTGAGCATGGTGTTCTGATCAGGTATTCAGAAGTACTGAATAGATATCTGTAGGTCAGGACAGGGCAGTCTGGTAGACAGATTATGTCTGAGACCACCAGAACAGACTGGCACTGCATGTGAGAAGCCTGTGGTTTAAAGTAACTAAAGGTCATACACAATAATAGAGAACAAAATATAGGCCTACTCATGTGAATACACATTTCTTTTTGAACTCATTTGTCTTTCAATAACCTAGTAGAAATGAAATCTCCATGTGTGGGCCTAAGTAAACATGTCCAGATGTATTTTTGTTTCGATGTGGGAGACCATAAGGAAAGAGCACCAGCGTGGTGCCATGGTGGTGTCATCGAGGGCCACTTCACCCCATAGCTCCAACACAAAGCACATGTGTCCAGCAGCACATAACAGGACAGGACAACTCCGTACAGCTCAGTGTCCGCTCACACTAACACCACCATAGCCCTGCATCAAGTAGTCGGGCCCAGCAGGACTGGAATGTGGCCTATTGTTACACTGGCGTTTAGTAACAATGATAGGATCAGAAACAGTTACCAGCACAATGCATTCATGCTGATTTGGGTATAACAATATGGATGGCTCCTGCAGAGCTCAGTTACTTGGGAATCAGGTCACTTGTGTAACCCATCAATTAATAATGCTGCTTTCCCAACAATTCCGTTAATCATGTAATGACGGATGACACAACTGAGGATCAGTTGTAGTAACAATGAACTTTAACCCTAACCTTAACCCCATGGCTAACTTGAGCGGACAATATGTGACATGTAAAGGTAGTTTGCCAGATTTTACAACATACAAGTAATGCATTGCTGGACATTAAGGTACAGGAAACATCTAA
Source organism: Salvelinus fontinalis (assembly GCF_029448725.1). Lineage (NCBI taxonomy): Eukaryota > Metazoa > Chordata > Actinopteri > Salmoniformes > Salmonidae > Salvelinus > Salvelinus fontinalis. The sequence goes on from NC_074695.1 coordinate 33,865,720, forward strand.
CAGTTGTGTCTGTCATTTTTCCTCACAGCTTTGCCTCAAAGACTAGATGTAACATTGTAAATGTACATTTTTATCCCTCCAATTAGTATGATATGTTACAATTGGTATGGTTACTTAAGACAGAAGGTTACTTAAGCCAGGAGGGAGGTTGGTCGGGGAGTATGGGTGGACGTATAACGCAATCACACGTGTTCGAATCACATCAGGGACAACTTTAGCAAATATACTGTGAGTTATAAGGAAATAATGCACGCTTTAGAATGCCCTTCATCCCAATCAGAAAGGGGTGTTCAACAATGGCATGGTATAATACTACATATACAACTGGTGGGTCTAATCCTGGATGCTGAATGGTTAAAACCGGCATTCCAGTCTGTGTCTATTCCACAAGTTAGCACCGGCTAAAGCTATGATGTTGAAATGCCTATGATCTCTGTTCCATCTCACTGCGCAATCCACTGTCTCGTCAGCCCAGGCAGACAATTTATAAACTTAAATTTATCAAATGTAAAAATAAATAAATAAAATGTAGAAATAAATCTATAATCTCCACTGTAAAAAGCATCTAGACATTTTCTCCCATTTTTTTAAGACTAGCAATTGGTTTTCAACAGTGGAGATTTGTATAAATGGGTAGCAACCCTAGATTTGTGTTCATCAAAATAAAGTTAATGAAAATATTGCAATCATTATTTGAATATGTTGGTAACCGTTGTATAAAAGTGTTAATGCCCTCGATCCACTTTAACTATACATTCATGTACATACTACCTCAATTGGCCTGACCAAACAGTGCCCCCGCACATTGGCTAACCGGGCTATCTGCACTGTGTACCGCCACCCGCCACCCGCTACCCACCACCCGTCCACCCCTCTTTTACGCTACTGCTACTCTCTGTTTATCATATATGCATAGTCACTTTAACCATATCTACATGTACATACTACCTCAATCAGCCCGACTAACCGGTGCCTGTATATAGCCTCGCTACTGTTATAACCTCGCTACTGTATATAGCCTCGCTACTGTTATTTTTCACTGTCTTTTTTACTGTTGTTTCTTTTTCTTTACTTACCTATTGTTCACCTAATACCTTTTTTGCACTGTTGGTTAGAAAGAGCCTGTAAGTAAGCATTTCACTGTAAGGTCTACAACTTTTGTATTCTGTCCACTTGACAAATAAACTTTCATTTGATTTGATTTGAAGCCGGTGTTTGGAGGATATATTGGCATGGTTTGCCGGCCCTCGACTTTGTTTCGGGACAAACAACACCCGTGTCACGTCCTGACCATAGAAAGCCTTTATTTTCTATGGTAGAGTAGGTCAGGGCGTAACTAGGGGTTTAGTCTAGTTCATATTTTCTATGTGAGGTTCTAGTTTGTTTTTTCTATGTTGGTGTTTTAGTATGATTCCCAATTAGAGGCAGCTGGCTATCGTTGTCTCTAATTGGGGATCATACTTAAGTTGCATTTTTTCCACCTGTGTGTTATGGGATGTTGTTTGGAGTTCGTGCACTTTGGACCTCTGTAGTCACGGTTTGTTCGTTTATTGTTTGTTTTGTTAAGTTTCACTATTAATAAAGCATGTGGAACTCTACATTCACTGCGCCTTGGTCCATCTCTACAAACGAAAGTGACAATCTGGTGCCAAAATATCCTCCAAACACTGGCTTTTTTTTTGGAGGTGCACTAAAATATTCTGAACAAAAATACAAACACAACATGTAAAATGTTGATTCAATGTTTCATGAGCTGAAATAAAAGATCCCAGAAATGTTTCATACACACAAAAAGCTTATTTCTCTCTTTTTTTTGTTAACATCCCTGTTAGTGAGCATTTATCCTATGCCAAGACAATCCATCCACCTGACAGGTGTTGCATATCTACAATCTGATTAAACAGCATGATCATTATACAGGTGCACCTTGTGCTGGGGACAATAAAAGGCTCTACAAATATGCTGTTTTGTCACACAACACAATGCCACAGATGTCTCAGGTTTTAAGGGAGCGTGTCTGCAGGAAGGTCCACCAGAGCTGTTGCCAAAGAATTGAATATTAATTTCTCTACCATAAGTCACCTCTAACGTCGTTTTAGAGAATTTGTCAGTACGTCCAACGGGCCAGCCCAGGACCTCCTGATCCGGCATCTTCATCTTCACCACAGCTGATGAAACTGAGGAGTGGGCCTGGCTCCCAAGTGGGTGAGCTTATGCCCTCCCAGGCCCACCCATGGCCTCTCCCCTGCCCAGTCATGTGAAATCCATAGATTAGGGCCTAAAGAATTTATTTCAATTAACTGATTTCCTTATATGAAGAGTAACTCAGTAAAATCGTTGAAAGTGTTACATGTTGCATTTATATTTTTGTTCAGTATACATATAGTATGCTTTGTATTGCTCTGAGGCCAGGCTGATGCACTGGGCAAGGATGAGCAAGTGATTCCACTGTATTGGGGGAGGTGGGGGGGATGGGGGATTAAGAGGGATATTTACAGTTTCCTCCTGTAACCGACTAGAAGCTAAACTAGGAAGTGGAAATTATGAGAACTGAGTAGTAAACAAATGTTTTATCCTGTTAAAAAATGGATGGATTGTCCAGTCAATATCCGGGAGTAGTAGCGTGTTATTGTCTTGTGTTTGAGAACACAAAAGGTCAACAAACAAAGGGAATATATTTAGCTATTTCCTCCTGTCTGTTTTCCCCTCATATCCCCTTAGGCTGGCTTTAATTGTCTAATCCATCCTCCATCCTTCTCTGATACGAGGGAACACAACCACCTGCTGAAAGAGATACAAGCTCCTCCCTCAGAAGAAAAGTAAATATGAGCGAGAGAGAATGAAGCACAGAGCCCACCCTAACAATTCACCCTAAGAGTTATGAATTCTCAGAGTTGTACATTACATGGTAATTAACTGCACTGAACCTAATAATCACTATTACGAAGTGCATAAAATAACAACGTGATGTTTTTCCTGTGTTGAGAAGTAGACCAGTGAGACTTAAAAAAGTGTATTAAAATGGTTCTGAATAATCTTAGAAGAAAAAAAAACTATATCCTGAAGTTTGAAAATCACAAGCGCTTTGGAGTTTAGTATACGTGTCTTATGAGTCACAATTCAGAAAAGGAAAACAAAAACAAAACACTCCCTGGAACATGGAGAGTGGATGGAACAAAACAAAAAGTAAAATAACTTTCATTCATCCAGAGAATGGGGATGGGCCAGGTGAATAACTACCTGGGATGGGTGGGGTGGGAACATACGCAGAGGAACACAAGGTGTGGGGTAGGATCTGGCACGACGTATATACTGTGTGGGTGTGACACCAAAGGAACAAATGCTTGTCAGAACAAATTGTACACTGCAGATCTGTCAATCAATGCTGTAAGGTGATTAAATGGAATGTTGTGCTGTGAAATAGTGAATATGACAAACATAAAGTCACACATTTCATATTGTCACATGTGCTCCGTCTCCGGCCTCTAGGTCACCTGGCTGCTCCTTATGGCACACATCTATCACCAGCGCATTTGCGCATTATGACACTCACCTGGACTCCCATCACTTCCTTGATTACCTTCCCTTTATATGTCACTCCTTAATGGTTTCTTCCCCTGTCGTCATTGTTTCTGTTGCTGTTTCGTGTCGGTGCGCTGTTTGTGTTTCTTGTTTTGTTTATTTATCAAATGTATTCACTCCCTGAACTTGCTTCCCGACTCTCAGCGTACAACTTTACACATATAATAATAGTGGTGATGTTACAACATTTAAGAGAGAAAAACTGAATAACAAAGAACAGAATGAAAGCAAATGTGTCATTTTCTATAATCATGTATTAGAGACAAGAGCCCTGCTGTTATTGTAAGTTAGTGTAGGCCTATATACATGTGCACATACATGTGAGCAGCATCACTGATACATGGCATAAACCGTGTCCACAGCAACACAACGGCACAATCGCACATTCATCACAGAGCCCCAAAGGTTTGTTTACTTCCAAAGCGTGTGACAGCAAGCTCATGCGTGGCCTTTCTATGGAAGTCACTGCCCATTCTTATCTACCTCCCTCCTAGTTACACTGAACTCAGCCCCCTCCCTCACTCACTCCTAGGCACAGGGCAGGGCCACCTCAGTAACAGATAACACAAAAAGCCTACTGTGTGTTTATTGTATTTGAGTGGTGGTTTGACTTACCAACTGTGATGTTTTCAGTGGTAGACCTACAGTGCATTTGGAAAGTATTCAGACCCCTTGACTTTTTCCACATTTTGTTACATTACAGCCTTATTCTAAAATGGATTAAATTGTTTTATTTTAACCCTCATCAATTTTAACACAATACCCCATAATGACAAAGCAAAAATATATATTTTTGACATTTTTGCAAATGTACTAAAAATAAAAAACATAAATATAACATTTACATAAGTATCCAAACCCTTTACTCAGTACTTTGTTGATATCAGGTATCAAGGTAAGACTCAAGTGCAAACTGTGTGAAGTAACAATGTTTATTTTAACAACAGGGGCAGGCAAACGACAAGTCAAGGCAGGCAGGGGTCGATAATCCAGAGTAGGAGCAAAGGTACCGGACGGCAGACAGGCTCAGGGTCAGGGACAGGCAGAGTGGTCAGGCGGGCTGGTACAGGGTCAGGACAGGCAAGGTTCAAAAACCAGGAGGACGAGAAAAAGAGAGGCTGGGAAAAGACAGGAGCTGATAAGCTTGACAAAAAAGACAAACTGGCCCAGACAGACAGAAAACACAGGTATAAATACCCAGAGGATAATTGGGGAAGATGGGCGACATCTGGAGGGGGTGGAGAGAAGCACAAGGACAGGTAAAACAGATCAGGGAGTGACAGTTGAAACACCTTTGGCAAAGATTACAGTCTCGAGTCTTCATGGGTATTACGCTACAAGCTTGGCACACCTGTATTTGGGGAGTTTCTCACATTCTTCTCTGATCTGAGTTTCTTAGATCCTCTCAAGCTCTGTCAGGTTGGATGTGGAGCGTTGCTGCACAGCTATTTTCAGGTCTCTCCAGAGATGTTCGATTGGGTTCAAATCCAGGCTCTGAATGGGCCTCTCAAGGACATTCAGAGACTTGTCCCGAAGCCACTCATGCATTGTCTTGGCTGTGTGCTTAAGGTCATTGTACTGTTGGAAGGTGAACGTTCGCCCCAGTCTGAGGTCCTGAGCGCTCTGGAGCAGGATTTCATCAAGGATCTCTCTGTACTTTGCTCTGTACATCTTTCCCTCAATCCTGACTAGGTGTGCCTGGTTTCCTCCAGACGTGACGTTTGGCATTCAAAGAGTTCAATCTTGGTTTCATCACACCAGAGAATCTTGTTTCTCATGGTCTGAGAGTCCTTTAGGTGGCTTTTGGCAAACTCCAAGTGGGCTGTCATGTGCCGTTTACTGAGGAGTGGCTTCCATCTGGCCACTCTACCATAAAGGCCTGATTGGTGGAGTGCTGCAGCAATGGTTGTCCTTCTGGAAGATTCTCCTATCTCCACAGAGGAACTCTGGAGCTCTGTCAGAGTGACCATCGGGTTCTTGATCACCTCCCTGACCAAGGCCCTTCTCCCCGATTGCTCAGTTTGGCCGGCTGGCCAGCTCTAGGAAGAGTCTCGGTGGTTCAACACGCCTTCCATTTAAGAATGATGGAGGCCACTGTGTTCTTGTGGACCGTCAATGCTGCAAAAATGTTTTGGTACCCTTCCCTAGATCTGTGCCTCAACACAATCCTGTCTCAGAGCTCTATGGACAAGTATTTCGACCTCATGGCTTGGTTTTCGCTCTGACATGCACTGTCAACTGTGGGACCTTCTATAGACAGGTGTGTGCCTTTCCAAATCATGTCCAATAAAGTTGCATAAACATCTCAAGGATGATCACTGGAAACAGGATGCCCCTGAGCTCAATTTCAAGTCTCAAAGCAAAGGGATTGAATACTTATTTAAATAATGTATTTTTGTTTTTAGTTTTAAACATTTGCTGAAATGTATTAAAACCCATTTCGGCTTTGTCATTATGGGGTATTGTGTGTAGATTGATGAGGATTTTCTTTTATTTCATTCCTTTTAGAACAAGGCTGTAACGTGACAAAATGTGGCAAAAAGTCAAGGGGTCTGAATACTTTCCGAATGCACTGTATGTACACATGTGCCCCTATGTGTTCCTTCTGTTTGTGGTTCCACTGTGTTATTAGATGATGTGTGCAGCAAGTGCCACGTTTTTTAGTAAACAGTTGCAAGAGGGCATTTATAATTCATAAAAGAGACAAAGTCAATTCACATTCTGAATATGAAAAATTGCCAAGGTTTCCTATGACTTAAAAATGGATAGCTTGGTACAGTATGCTTTATGATTTGTCTCATTTGGAATACGGTTGATATGCTCAAAACAGGGGTGGGAGAGATTGCACTGTATAGGGATTAGTGAGCAAGCAATAACAATTCTTCTTCATATCAAAATTCTAATACTGACGTCATCACATTCCAGGGTGCCAACTACCAAGCAACCTAGGCAGCAAGGTTAAGCAGTTCTCAGACATCGAATACAGTAACTGTCTCTTTGGACACAAACATGCTGCAACAGGCCACATTCTTTCTGGAACAGAGAACATCTCCCTCCCTGGCTGGCTGTTTCATGTTTGCCTCTGCTCAGCTACACTTCCTCCCAACATGCCAGTTACCCCTTACAGCTGTTTTCACACACAGCTCCTTACCTAGTTTCTCTAAGCCCAAGATTCTCAGCCCACACAGGGTTGTCCAAATACTGGCAGCAGAATTTACATGTAGATCTGAAGGGTGGCAGGTAGCCTAGCGGTTAAGAGCATTGGGCTAGTTACTGAAAGGTCGTTAAAGACACGCACCCGAGCTTTGTCGACTAATAAGTATTTTTGGGCTGGATTTGTGAATGTGTAGTTCATACATGCATAATCTATGAGCAGAATCAGTGTCTTACCTCAATTAACCACGAAATCCCTACTTTAAAAGCAACTGTTTTTCTGGAAGCTGTTTCTGGAAGCCCTTTCCCTAAATTTCCCCCCACTTGGGCCAGCCCCCTAGGAATTCGAGTACAACCAATGAGCTTCAGGCTCTCACCATATGAGTGACAGCTAGCAAGATGCAAGTGATGAACACACAGCAGAGCGAGAGAGAAAGCAATGACGTGGTGCACTTATCTGCACATATGTGACATAGTATGCAATTTTGGGGGAATAGTTTTGGCTTGTGAGCACTACTTTCAGAACTACTGGCTAAAATGTATACAAAAGTACTGGAGAATCCCTTCAGAGGTGCAATATGCAGAAATCACTCTGCTATTTCCTGGTTGAAAATATTCAAATAGTTCATCTCATTTCAATGTATGTGAAGAAACAAGCAACGTAGAGAATCATTGTACCATTTAAACTGCTGTGAAATATATTTTCAATAACCAAAAACATTGTATTTTCAGTTGTTTGAAGCTGGTGTACAAAACCATCAGTAAAAGCAAAAAAGTAAACATAAGAACGGGAAGCATAGAAATAGCACACAGAGTTGCTTTCAATGAGAATGACAGACCTATAACTCATATTTCTATGTGAATTTGGTCTGGTTGCCCAAAAAGTAAAATATTGTAGTTTTATGTAGAAATATTCAAACACGGGCATGCAGATGGGTCCTTGAGTTGGTATGTGACTTGAAATAAAAATCTGGTTGAAAGTGAGATTGAAATGTTCACTTCATCAAATACTTTGTTTTGACTTTTGATATTAGTCATCTAGGTTGGAGAACCTGTGAGGGGGACAGAAAAGATTCAGTGTTTCTCTCACTCTTACTCACTCAACATCTGCCTCATCTGGATAAAAAAATGTGGGTCAATGAACCAGTTGTTTTTCTTCCATCTCTACATGCCAAGACACTCTCACATTACATAATAATGCAAGTAAAGGGGTGTAGCGCTAGTACTGCTATGACTGCTGGGTTGTTCCACGAAATGAGTCCCTTTTCAGTAGCATTGGTGATTTATTACATTTTATTTCACCTAATTTTAACATTCTGTCATAAAGAACAGATGTTCAACTTATAAAAATATGTTTTCCCATCTCAGGAGGTTAAATAAGAAAATACTGTAGTAAGTGCCTATCAAGTGCCAAATAAAGTAACATATTTGACCATAACAGGGTTGACCGTAATAGGGTTGACGATTTCATCTTAAATCTTGTCACGATCGTCATAATGAGCGGACCAAGGCGCAGCGGGCTATGAGGACATCTTTTATTAGAGATGACGAAACACGAAACAAACACTTTTACAAAACAACAAACGACCGAGAAGCTACAAACGTTAGTGCACACACAAGCTACAAACGTTCAACATAGACAATTACCCACAAACACCTAAAGCCTATGGCTGCCTTAAATATGGCTCCCAATCAGAGACAACAATAAACAGCTGTCTCTGATTGAGAACCAAATCAGGCAACCATAGACTTTCCTAAACACCTACACTGAACACAACCCCATACATACTACAAAACCCCCTAAACAATACACACACCCTAAACTAGACAAAAACACACAAACATCCCATGTCACACCCTGACCTAACTAAACTAATAAAGAAAATCAATATAACAAAGGCCAGAGTGTGACAAATCTTTGTCAAAACTTTGTCAAAGCAAAAACATAAGTAGAGCTTTACAATGCTGATTAAAACTTGGAAAATGTTGGGGTTAAGTAGGTTAACATCTTCCTAGAAGTCACAGCAGGTACACAGAGGGACATGTCAAAATACTGCATTTTGGCACTTTAGCAAGTCTTTTTTTCATATTAGAAATCATATGTATAAAATGTTACATATTGTCAATATTGAAGGGCATGTCATGTAATATGACAAGCTTTCAACATGAAATATTGGTGCGCAATTTCTACTTAAAATATCAAAGGGAAGCAAAAAGAACCAATTTCGTGAAACAACCCTGCTATAGAGTCAGGGCTTCAGGCATATTTTGTTTCCCACAGCAGCAGTGTGGTGAGGTAATGCAGAGGATGTAGGGCAGGCGGGAGAATATACAGTGAGGACACCAGCAGTCTTAACCTGAATTGCTCTCCTGTGGTGGTCTCTTAAAGTGCTCTGTGGAGCAGAGCTGACTGAGTGGTTTCTTTCCCTCACACACACATCAGCGCTTTCTTTCTCCATCGCCTCCCTCTTTTTCTCTGTATGTTTAAATAAGAGTCTCCCCTGGCTCCATCTCCATGTATGGTATACTCTAAACGGATCCTCGGCTCTTCATGCCTTCTGTTCAGAGGGACACATTCATCGTGCTTGCGTCTCAAAGTCGTATTCTCACCTTATATTAATCTCAATACATGCAGTAAGACACACAACTATACTGCTTAGAACAATGACATAAATACCAGTACATTTTTTTGAAAATTTAAATAAATGAAGAAGAAGAATATGAAGAAATCCTTACTCATTGCATTCACACTGGCGTACCAACCCTCTGGGTGGAAATGCGTTGTTTGCATTGCAGTCAAGACCTGCATATTTGATCAACACATGACCACATTGCTGAGAATCATCCTGTTTATGCCCTTACTCTATTCTAACCACATAGATATGCTGCTGATATGATCAAACATGAAAAACAACATTGTCTGTTTGAGCGCTCCCCATCCTATCCACTGTTCTCAGAAATGTTTGAGCGCTCCCCATCCTATCCACTGTTCTCAGAAATGTTTGAGCGCTCCCCATCCTATCCACTGTTCTCAGAAATGCAGTCAAAGTGCGACATAAACAGACTGGGAGGAAGTGCAGGGATGAGAATTGAATCTGAGATGTGCAGTGTAAGTGACTGAAGGCTGGGTCTCTACTCTCTACATCATGATGAGTGTGTGGACCATAATGAGTGTTGGGCATTAGGGCCTTCTCATGAGGATGATTGCCTACGATTGATAATGGGTACATACAGTATAACTGATAGCTGAAAGAAACCTGCACTTATACATTTTGGACTTATACATGAATGTATCTATTGATTCTGAAAGAATATCTCATAAATACCTTATGAGCTTAGTTCTACTGTCGTACCCCGTCAGAACCCAAAATATAAGATTGTTTTACACCAATGTTTGCAAACAAAGTAAATGTAAACACACACTGTATAGAGTGGTTAAACATATTTATTTTCCAAGCTATAGCAAACAACATTTTACATACAGTAGGTTTTAAAGGAACAAATAGTTTGGTCTGCTTTGTCCTTTCATTAAAGCCATGGAACAAATATTGCGATACTGGTATCATCCCAGCCCTAAAACACACCCTGATTCATATTCACCCTGAGTCAGAGGGCCCTCATTAACAGCATCACACTTATCACTGCATCTGACCGTCATCATCACCCCCCACCCTCCTCTTCTTCCTCCATCATCTCCTCCCATTGCTTTGGCTCTTGCTGGATGTCTAGTGTATCGTCCCTCCCTCCCGCCCCCATCATGCCTGCAGATATGGAAGTAGCAGCGGATGCACAGGTGTTAGAGCTCCCTTGTCTGCCACAGGCAGATTCCATTCCTGTTAATTATATCAACCCACAGGAGGAGCTGGCCAGCTCTGTGGGAGACAGGGAACCTGTCAGAACAACTCTGATTGGTTGGCCCACCTAACACAAGGCCACAGCTGCTCTGCTGGGTGAGATTGGACTCTTCCACTCACTCTGTGATTCAGAGAGGCAGTGAGGTATTGTCTTGTGGTCGGAGACGTCATTCATTCCCCTATAAAACACTCCCAGACAGGAAGGAGAAAGAGGAATAGCACTGTGATGAGGAACCTGAATGTAGGGCAAATGGTTGGCCCAGACGTGGTTTCAGACAGACTAAACCATTGTAAATTATGTGTTGTCTAGGCTGTTAACCACAAGTATCTTGCGTAGACTACAAGGCTTTGGAACAAATGTGTTGTAAATGAAACTGTCTAACAATAAACTTGGGCCAGTAATGGCATTCTACCACAGTGATTAACTGCTCTGTTGTAACATTCAAGATGGCGCCAACAGAGAGGGCTGCCTCGCTTCTAGTCCTTAGGAAACTTTGCACAAGCATTTCGCTGCACGATAGCATCGGTTAACCATGTGTATGTGACCAATAACATTTGATTTGATTTGATTTGTCCTTCTTTGTAATCATAAACATGTGGAGCTGTAGTATTTGTGTCTGTAGAGATGCTAAAGAAGTCTAGGAGCTGGCTAGCCTGACTGACTGACACAGTTGTGATATCCTTAGTTGAGCTTCCTTTCACCTTTGAGAGGTATATTACAACTCAAAAGACAGTGTTTAGTGTATTGGTTCAGGTAGGTTTGCAATGCATCAGTATGTCGGGGGTCATCCAATGGTGGCGGATACAATGGAGATGGACAATATAAATCAGTGAGATCTGATGGAAATAAACTCCAGTCATGTCATCCATCATCATCGGCTATACTTTGTACTGTAGTTGAGCCACTGAATTGCAAGTAGTACAGTCCTAATTTCTGTGGTCAGTCTTGTCTCAGTGTAGTAGTGTTGTTTGGGTAGCTGGAGCTGTCTTGCTCGGTTACTCAGTGGACTTTACTGGAAGTCTCGTCATACACCCTGGCTGTCTATGAGTCTCCCCCGCCAAAAGCTAGCCTCCCAGGGGATGGATGGGTTGGGAGGGACAAGTCAGGGGGTGGACCTTACATTCATCATACAGTATGTATCACTTTCATTGGAAAACAAATCAACATGTGAAGTCAAGTGTTACTGGAGTTTCTGTAGTAGACTCCTCCCGATGGAAAGCGCAATTGTTGTGTCAGCACGGACCTGTCCCGGTACAGCCACAAAAGCAGGTGTCACGTTCCTGACCTGTTTTCCCTTGTTTTTATATTTGTTTAGTATGGTCAGGGCGTGAGTTGGGGTGGGCATTCTATGTTGTGTGTCTAGTTTGTCTGTTTCTGTGTTCAGCCTAATATGGTTCTCAATCAGAGGCAGCTGTCAATCGTTGTCCCTGATTGAGAATCATATATAGGTGGCTTGTTTTGTGTTGGGGATTGTGGGTGGTTGTTTCCTGTCTCTGTGTTTGTGTTCTGCACCAGATAGGACTGTCTCGGTTTTCACGTTTGTTGTTTTGTATTGTTGTAAGTGTTCACAGTTCGTTATATTAAACATGTTGAACACTAACTGCGCTGCATTTTGGTCCTCACCTTCATCCCAGGAAGAAAGCCGTTACAGCAGGTCATTTGTAGTTATACGTTCTTCACCATACCCAAATAAATATACATACAGTATATCCACTATTAATCCAAATATACAGCACTTTTATTTCCTCACAACCAAAGCTAAGAATTTGAATAGGTATCCTGTCTACAGTAATGTCAACTGTGTTTGATATATTTTATTTATTTATTTATTTAACCTTTATTTAACCAGGTAGGCAAATTGAGAACACGTTCTCATTTACAATTGCGACCTGGCCAAGATAAAGCAGAGCAGTTCGACACATACAACAACACATAGTTACACATGGAGTAAAACAAACATATAGTCAATGATACAGTGAAAAAAAATAAGTCTATATACAATGTGAGCAAGTGAGGTGAGATAAGGGAGGTGAAGGCAAACAAATATATGTATAAATAAATAAAAATATAAAAAGGCCATGGTGGCAAAGTAAATACAACACAGCAAGTAAAATAAAAACTAAAAACACTGGAATGGTTGGTTTGCAGTGGAAGAAAGCGCAAAGTAGAGACAGAAATAATGGGGTGCAAAGGAGCAAAATAAATAAATAAATACAGTAGGTAAAGAGGTAGTTGTTTGGGCTAAATTATAGATGGGCTATGTACAGGTGCAGTAATCTATGAGCTGCTCTGACAGCTGGTGCTTAAAGCTAGTGAGGGAGATAAGTGTTTCCAGTTTCAGAGATTTTTGTAGTTCGTTCCAGTCATTGGCAGCAGAGAACTGGAAGGAGAGGCGGCCAAAGGAAGAATTGGTTTTGGGGGTGACCAGAGAGATAAACCTGCTGGAGCGCGTGCTACAGGTAGGTGTTGCTATGGTGACCAGCGAGCTGAGATAAGGGGGGACTTTACCTAGCAGGGTCTTGTAGATGACCTGGAACCAGTGGGTTTGGCGACGAGTATGAAGCGAGGGCCAGCCAACGAGAGTGTACAGGTCGCAGTGGTGGGTAGTATATGGGGCTTTGGTGACAAAACGGATGGCACTGTGATAGACTGCATCCAATTTATTGAGTAGGGTTTTGGAGGCTATTTTGTAAATGACATCACCGAAGTCGAGGATTGGTAGGATGGTCAGTTTTACAAGGGTATGTTTGGCAGCATGAGTGAAGGATGCTTTGTTGCGGAATAGGAAGCCAATTCTAGATTTAACTTTGGATTGGAGATGCTTGATGTGAGTCTGGAAGGAGAGTTTACAGTCTAACCAGACACCTAGGTATTTGTAGTTGTCCACATATTCTAAGTCAGAGCCGTCCAGAGTAGTGATGTTGGACAGGCGGGCAGGTGCAGGCAGCGATCGGTTGAAGAGCATGCATTTAGTTTTACTTGTATTTAAGAGCAATTGGAGGCCACGGAAGGAGAGTTGTATGGCATTGAAGCTCGCCTGGAGGGTTGTTAACACAGTGTCAAAAGAAGGGCCAGAAGTATACAGAATAGTGTCGTCTGCGTAGAGGTGGATCAGAGAATCACCAGCAGCAAGAGCGACATCATTGATGTATACAGAGAAGAGAGTCGGTCCAAGAATTGAACCCTGTGGCACCCCCATGGAGACTGCCAGAGGCCCGGACAACAGACCCTCCGATTTGACACACTGAACTCGATCAGAGAAGTAGTTGGTGAACCAGGCGAGGCAATCATTAGAGAAACCAAGGCTGTCGAGTCTGCCGATGAGGATGTAGTGATTGACAGAGTCAAAAGCCTTGGCCAGGTCAATGAATACGGCTGCACAGTATTGTTTCCTATCGATGGCGGTTAAGATATCGTTTATGACCTTGAGCGTGGCTGAGGTGCACCCATGACCAGCTCTGAAACCAGATTGCATAGCGGAGAAGGTATGGTGGGATTCGAAATGGTCGGTAATCTGTTTGTTGACTTGGCTTTCGAAGACCTTAGAAAGGCAGCGTAGGATAGATATAGGTCTGTATCTGTTAGGGTCAAGAGTGTCCCCCCCTTTGAAGAGGGGGATGACCGCAGCTGCTTTCCAATCTTTGGGAATCTCAGACGACACGAAAGAGAGGTTGAAAAGGCTAGTAATAGGGGTGGCAACAATTTCAGCAGATAGTTTTACAAAGAAAGGGTCCAGATTATCTAGCCCGGCTGATTTGTAAGGGTCCAGATTTTGCAGCTCTTTTAGAACATCAGCTGACTATATTTGGGAGAAAGAGAAATGGGGAAGGCTTGGGCGAGTAGCAGAGGGGAGGGCAGTGCTGTTGTCCGGGGTAGGGGTAGCCAGGTGGAAAGCATGGCCAGCCGTAGAAAAATGCTTATTGAAATTCTCAATTATAGTGGATTTGTCGGAGGTGACAGTGTTTCCTATCTTCAGAGCAGTTGGAAGCTGGGAGGAGGTGTTCTTATTCTCCATGGACTTTACAGTGTCCCAGAACTTTTTTGAATTTGTGTTGCAGGAAGCAAATTTCTGCTTGAAAAAGCAAGCCTTGGCTTTTCTAACTGCCTGTGTATACTGGTTTCTAGCTTCCCTGAAAAGTTGCATATCACGGGGGCTGTTCAATGCTAATGCAGAACGCCATAGGATGTTTTTCTGTTGGTTAAGGGCAGTCAGGTCAGGAGAGAACCAAGGGCTATATCTGTTCCTGGTTCTAAATTTCTTGAATGGGGCATGCTTATTCAAGATGGTGAGGAAGGCATTTTTTAAAAATGTCCAAGCATCCTCTACTGACGGGATGAGATCAATATCCTTCCAGGATACCTCGGCCAGGTCGATTAGAAAGGCCTGCTCGCTGAAGTGTTTCAGGGAGCGTTTGACAGTGATGAGTGGAGGTCGTTTGACCGCAGACCCATTACGGATGCAGGCAATGAGGCAGTGATCGCTGAGATCTTGGTTGAAAACAGCAGAGGTGTATTTGGAGGGCAAGTTTGTTAGGATGATATCTATGAGGGTACCCGTGTTTACGGAATTGGGGTGGTACCTGGTAGGTTCATTGATAATTTGTGTGAGATTGAGGGCATCAAGCTTAGATTGTAGGGTGGCTGGGGTGTTAAGCATGTTAAAATTTAGGTCGCCTAGCAGCACGAGCTCTGAAGATAGATGGGGGGCAATCAGTTCACATATAGTGTCCAGAGCACAGCTGGGGGCAGAGGGTGGTCTATAGCAGGCGGCAACGGTGAGAGACTTGTTTTTAGAGAGGTGGATTTTTAAAAGTAGAAGTTCAAATTGTTTGGGAACAGACCTGGATAGTAAAACAGAACTCTGCAGGCAATCTTTGCAATAGATTGCAACACCGCCCCCTTTGGCCGTTCTATCTTGTCTGAAAATCTTGTAGTTGGGGATGAAAATTTCTGAATTTTTGGTGGTCTTTCTAAGCCAGGATTCAGACACGGCTAAAACATCCGGGTTGGCAGAGTGTGCTAAAGCAGTGAACAAAACAAACTTAGGGAGGAGGCTTCTAATGTTAACATGCATGAAGCCAAGGCTATTACGGTTACAGAAGTCATCAAAAGAGAGCGCCTGGGGAATAGGAGTGGAGCTAGGTACTGCAGGGCCTGGATTCACCTCTACATCACCAGAGGAACAGAGGAGGAGTAGGATAAGGGTACGGCTAAAAGCTATGAGAATTGGTCGTCTATAACTTCTAGAGCAGAGAGTAAAAGGAAGTTTCTGGGGGCGATAAAATAGCTTAAAGGAATAATGTACAGACAAAGGTATGGTAGGATGTGAATACAGTGGAGGTAAACCTAGGTATTGAGTGATGATGAGAGAGATATTGTCTCTAGAAACATCATTGAAACCAGGTGATGTCATCGCATATGTGGGTGGTGGAACTGTGAGGTTGGATATGGTATAGAGAGCAGGGCTAGAGGCTCTACAGTGAAATAAGCCAATAAACACTAACCAGAACAGCAATGGACAAGCCATATTTACATTAAGGAGAGGCATGCTTAATCGAGTGATCAATAAGGGTCCAGTGAGTAGAGGTTGGTTGGGGTCACGGCGATCCAGACAGCTGGCCGGGTAGATGGCTATCGGTAGCAAGATAGCATAGTATGGAAGTCTGTTTGTAGATACCTCGTGCGTTTCCGTCGGTAGGTTAGTGGGGTTCCGTGTGGTAGAGGGGATCAATCCAAATTGGCAAAATAGATATAGTGACCCAAGAAAAAAAATTAAAAAAATTAATAATAATAATAATTGTCCGATATTCTTATTCAGATAGCAGCCGATGAGACAGCTAATGGTTAGCGGGCCCCAGATGAGCGTTCAGGTAACGTCGGGACGGAGGTGCCAGTTGGATAACTCCCTCAGGCAGATAACGTCGGCAGTCAGTCGTGAAGGCCCGGTGGGGCTCCGTATCTGCAGCAACAACAAAACAAAAAAACAAAAAAAAAACGGGTCCGGATAGGTGACTGTAGCCCAGGAATGGCTGATGGAACTCCTCAGCTGGCTAGCTCCGGAATGAATTGAGTTTGCTCCGGGATCGACGTAAGCCAATAGTCACACGGTTTGCAGCTAGCTAGCTGCAAATGTCCAGAGCCTGCGGCTGAAATCCGGGGGAACTGAGAGAAAAAAAAAAGTCCCGGAATGCTCCGGTCCGAGTCGCGTTGCACAAAAGTGCCGGTAGATTATCGAGCTAAAGGAATAGCTGATGACCACAAAACGTGGGCAGCTGAAACACCAACGCTAGCCAGCAGACCGGCTAATTTCTGGGCAGCTACAGATTAGCTTCTGGCTAGCTATCGGATAGCTTCTGGTTAGCTTTCTGGCTAGCTTCTGAATTAGCCCCTGGCTAGCTTCCACGGTGGATTTTCAGATTTGAGGTAAATAATACTTTTTTGTAATTGGTGAAGCGGGTTGCAGGAAAGCTTTTGCAGGAAAGCTTTTGTAGTTGAGTTCTTGGATAATAAAATATATAAAAGATATGCGAAGAAAGGTGTAAATATATATATATACAGGACACGACAATACGAAACAGAAATTACGTCTGAACTGCTAAGCCATCTTGGAGAGGTCTGGGTATGGTATGGTATACTGTAGTGTATACTATGGTAGGAATACTATAGTATTCACTGTAGTGTTTTTGCAGACTGTAGTATTTACAGTTTACTATAGTATAAATGCTGAAATAAATGAAAAGAGTGGCATATACTATAGTAATTACTGTATTTTTTGCAGACTGTAGTATACTGTAGTATTTACTGTAGTGTTTTTGGGGACATTACTGTAACAGTTACTCAAGTTTTCATTACATTTGTATCTAGTGTGGGGCTTCCTCCTTTAGGTAACCTACTTGAGAAAAACTAAAAGAGCACATTTTTCATAACCTGTACGTAGGTAGAACTGGGTTCTGAACAGAGAGTTCAGAGCTTCTGCTCTTTTATATAACCTGTAGGAAACACAATATGGTCTATACATGGCATTTAGGTTTCTCACTCATGAGTGACACAAATTGGGAGGGGAATGGGCAGAGTATATGCAAATGAAATACTGTAGTATTTACTATAGTTTAAAAAATGTAGTGTTTTGCAGACATTTCTGTAGTGTCTGTACAGTGTTTTCTTTACTGTTTACTATAGTGTTTTACAGTATACTACAACATTCTACACTAAGTACTACACATGATCGAGGTATACTACAGTGTGTAGTACAGTGTTCAACGGTATACTACAGTCTACTATAGAATACTTTAGTAAACGGTGGTACTGCAGGTACTGTAGTATTCTATAGTAAAGTGTGGTATTTTTATGTGGGTATGGCTTCCTCTTAAGACATTGATATGATGAGGACAATCAGTGGTACGATTCTCTGTCTAAAGTTAATATGTCGACATGAGTCTAGCATAATCTACTCTCTACTGTATACTAAGAAATCTCCTCTCTGTTGCAGAGGTGATAAGACCAGAATGTGACAATAAATGCCTAGCTGCCTACGTGTGCACATACCCATTCAGTGAAAACACCAGGCATAGTGCAGCTGGCAGCTGCTGGGCCTGTAAAGAATCTCTAACCTGCATTGAACACATCAAAGACATGGCTGCTCCATCATAATTGCCTCATAGTCAAAGCGTCTTATAATTAATTAAATCTCAGCGGCACCTGGGACTGTGATTCGCCATGCATTGTGCAGCACCAAATCAAATGTTATTAGTCACATGCGCCGAATACAACAGGTGTAGACCTTACCGTGAAATGCTTACTTACAAGCCCTTAAACTTATAAACCCTTAACCAACAATGTAGTTCACGAAATAGTGTTAAGAAAATATTTACTAAATAAACTAAAGTAAAAAAAATGTTTTTACATAACAATAACAAGGTTATATACAGGGGGTACCGGTACCGAGTCAATGTGCGGGGGTACAGGTTAGTCAAGGTAATTTGTAAAGGGACTATGCATAGATAATAAACAGCGAGTAGCCGCAAAGTATATAGTCCGGGTGGCCATTTGATTAATTGTTCAGCAGTCTTATGGCTTTGGGGTAGAAGCTGTTAAGGAGCATTTTGGACCTAGACGTGGCGCTCCGGTACCGCTTGCCGTTTGGTAGCAGAGAGAACAGTCTATGAACAGTCTAGGAAGGCCCCAAAGACTCCAGTCACTCCATGAACAGTCTATGATCTCAAAAAGATCTAAAGCTGCATCCTGACTGGTTGCATCACCGCCTGGTATGGTAACTGCTTGGCATCTGACCGTAAGGCGCTACAGAGGGTAGTGCGTACGGCCCAGTACATCACTGGGGCCAAGCTTCCTGACATCAATGACCTATATACTAGGCGGTGTCAGAGGAAGGTCCCAAAGACTCCAGTCACCCATCCTAGACTGGAGTCTTTGGGACCTTCCTCTGACACCGCCTAGTATATAGGTCATTGATGTCAGGAAGCTTGGCCCCAGTGATGTACTGGGCCGTACGCACTACCCTCTGTAGCGCCTTACGGTCAGATGCCAAGCAGTTACCATACCAGGCGGTGATGCAACCAGTCAGGATGCAGCTTTAGATCTTTTTGAGGATCTGGGAACTCATGGCAAATAACCCCCCAACGCGATCACAGGCCAACAACACACATGGTACATGCATACTGTACATAGCCTATATGCATGCAAACAACCCCCTCTGCAATCCCCCAGCTCAGAGTCTGTAATAACCAGAATCCCATTTTCCCACACAAGGTAAATGTTGCAAGTGAAAGTGCAACACTTGCATTCACTGAAATGTCTAGAATAGATGATGAGGTGTGTTGATCCCAAAGCAATATCATCAGCAACCGTGTTGGATTGAAATCGAATTAACTTTGACTGGGGATCATAATTTAATCCTACCTGTTGACAAGAACTCAGCCACATTATTATTATTATTTTACTATAGAATACTTCAGTACATACTATAGAATTCTATAGTAAACTGTAGTATACTGTAGTATTCCTTGATCATGTGTAGTACTTACAATAGAATGTTATAGTAAATACACAGTATTATCCGCAAAAAACACTGTAGTATATACTACACTAATGTCCGCAAAAACACAACTGTTTTTATTTACTATATTAATACTACAGTATTTAATTTGCATATACCCTGCCCATTCTCCTCCCCCATATCCCAATTGGTGCCATCCATAAGTGAGAAACTTACATGCCAAGTATATACCATATAATGTGTTCCCTACAGGTTATAGAAAAAACTAGAAACGCTGAACTATCCATCCAGACCCCAGTCCTACCTACCTGCAAAAACACTACAGTAAATACTACAGTATACATCAGTTCGCAAAAACACGACAGTAAAAATACTACAGTCTGCAAAAACACTACATACATTTCTGTAGTATATACTACAGTCTGCAAAAACACTACAGTAAATACTACAGTATACTAAAGTCTGCAAAAACACTACAGTAAATACTACAGTATACTACAGTCCGCAAAACACAACAGTAAATATACTACAGTCTACAAAACAATACAGTATATACTACAGTCCACAAAAACACTATAGTAATTAATATAGCATATACTACAATGTTTTTACTAAAGTATTTAAACTATAGTAAACTGTAAATACTACAGTATACTACAGTCTTGTCCACCAAAGAAATGTGGTGAATTCTACAGTAAAGTCCGCAAAAACACTTCAGTGAATACTATCATATTTATTCGTTAGTATACTACATATACTTTTTTCATGGGGCAGTGATAAAGAGATAGACGTAAGGCCTTTAATCTCATCAGTGATGATGGAGAGAGAAGAGGACACAGAGCACAGCACGCCTGGCTGACTGATTGAGATTCTGGCAGACAGGCGATTCCTATTGTTAATTAACCCATGCAGGGATGCCCCTCACACAGCTGTTCATTCACAGCTCCTCAAGACTCTATGTCAGCTTCCATGTGCTGTAGATTGTAGATGGATGAGGTGATAACTTAAAGCCTCCACCATTCGTTTAGCAATCAACAACACAGTTACATCTCCATGCATCATGGGGTTCACGATAACACTATCTAAGGTGATTTAGCGAGCATACTTCATGTATTGAGATCAGATTCCACTGGATCAGCCTGACTGCAACCAGTTATCATGGAAAACTAACTTTCCAACATAATCTATCATAGTACTGGGAGAGATGATTAAAACACCAAGGCAGAATGTTTAGACCCACCATGCTGAAACTGGTGTTTTTGATCATGCATGAAACGGCTTCTATATGTCAATCTCTTATGAGATTTTCCCATAGTCCATATTTTGTCTGATTTTATCTTTTTTTAAAGCAATGATATTATATATGAAAGCATTACAGCGCTCAAAATATCCCACCTGATGCTAGGAACCTCATAATAGGATTTGTGTAGCTAGTATGGTGTGATTTGATGTCATCTTCCCCTTCCATTTTAAAAACACAGTTGAATTCAAAAGAGGCCAGTTTAGCCTGAGGACGTTTTCTTATCCAATGACCATATTTGGTGGATTGCGCATGGTTTGAATAATGTAGCAGGAAGAAATGTTTAAGATGACACAGATTCCTCTAAGCTTAACAAATCTAATTAATGTCCTGGAGTAAAATGCATGTTTGTTTATTTGTGTGTGTGTGCAAGTGTGTGCATTTGTGTGTGTGTGTGTGTTATAGTCATGTAATTGTCTAGGAATCTAACTTCAAATAAAAATACTATTTTAATAGCTCAATAAAACGGTCCTATATATCACAGCAAAGTTCTTGCTTCAGGACCAAGGATAGCTCTCCCGGATCACCTTGTATATGGTGTGTTGGTAGGAGTAGGACATATCTAGTCTGTGCTCTTTCTGTACAGTGAAAAAATGAATAGCCTGTTACATCAGCAAGAGGTGCTCTTTACAACAGCCATGGCATCAGAAGCTCCCTCCTGGCCTTGTCCTTCTCATGACTGATCCATGCTAGGATTCTCATTCAGACTCCAACTAACCACCTAGCCACACACACACACGCACGCACGCACACGCGCACACACACGCGCACACAGAGGCAGCACACAGAGGCAGCACACAGGGGGCAGCACACAGAGGCAGCACAAGCTCTGTCTTTCGTTATCAGCATGGTGCAGCTCTGCTGGGCTCCGGAGTCTCTTCATAGGGGTTAAATGAACCGGAGGGCTGAGCACACCGACTTTGCCTTTTGTTTCTTTTTGAGACCGAGTTAAAGCTGCCATTTAAATGGAGGGACATTTATGACCCGGTGCCCTCTGCATCCCTTAGAGTTTAAAGCTTCTTCTCTGCCATAAATTATAGATAGTCAGACATGTGTTGTGTCAAAGCAGCAAGGTATATTAACTGGCAGAAATGGACCAGGGCATAAGAGCCACAATAGGGAGGAAAAGGCCGTTATAACTATCATGAGTGGTATCTTGTATACAAGCTAAGAAACAGTCAACAAATTGACGCTCTGGCGATATTCTGTATGAGAGTATTGATAGTATTCCTACTGAGAGGAGCAACGGGTTGATAAGAAAGAAGGGATAAAAGGCTTTCCTGGTCAGCTGATGTACTGTGTTGTGGAAAGAACAGAGGGATGGGTGAGCCGTATGCATCTGGCCTCAGGTGGCTACTTGCTCTTCAGCAACTCTCCAGCAACCAACCAGGCAGCTAGTTACCAGAACAACACACCTGCTTCCAGGAAATCCCTTGGACCCCAGCAGCTTTCATTTGTACTACTGTTGCCGTTGTACATGTTGTCAGTGCATCACCCCTGTTATCCTTTTGGGGTATGAGAGAGTGTTGATCATCCTTGTAACTCATCTGGAACATAGGATTCCCATGATTATGTGAAAAATAATATGCATCAAACATATCCAGCCCTGGGGAAAGCAGTAAGAGTGCAGATGTAGCATTCACCTACAGTAAGAGACAGGCATGACTAGCTACCTGCACTCTTCCTCTTCTTTTTATCTCCTCACCTCCTACTACTTGAGCTGTCCAATCTGTCAGTGTCATTTCCTACGTAACATGCCATGTACCAGTTGGCAGATGAGACTAATCTAGGTAAAACACACAACCATGCCTAAAGCTAGCCTCAAGGCTAATCTTTAGCTGCTGGTGAATAGAGCAGCAAATGATCTTGTATATGTAGAGCGGTCTATCAGGGAGGAGTGTGTGTGGGGGGGGTTGAATAAATGCCCTGTCTCAGATTGTATATACTGTAAGTCACCAGGACGATGTTAGGGGAGGCTCTTTCTGTGCGGCTGAAAGGAACGATGCAATGTGAATTGACAGCGGTGAAATCAGTACACAGCAGTGCGCCCAGAGGCGGAGTGTGAATGTCAGAGAGAGAGAGACAGCTTGCCTCTGAAGTGGGTGCACGCTCTTCCCAGCAGGTAGGGTTCGGAGGGGGCTGCGGCAGTGATTCTTTCTCCTGCCGTCAGCTCCGCTGGGAAACTCTACCTGCCTTCTCTCATTCAGCGATGACCAATGTCACGCTCTTCTCCGATTAGACCACGGTCCTCCTTCAGAGCGGGGCAGGCCCTGGCCTGTACCCTCCCCAGTCCCCTGTGTGCTCTCTGACTGCCACCACAGCACAACACAGAGCAGAGCAGCCTGTTCCGGACCAGGGGATAATGAAGCGAGTGCAACATGCCCAGCAGGTTTGCAAGGGACAGGTAGTGGATGGAGACTGTGGCAGTCATATAGAGAATTCACCTGCCCAACCGCCCACAACATCATACTTCATTCATGACACTCTGGAGGAGTTGTAAAAAAATTGAGTCTAGTTACAGTATGCAGATTTGGAATTTAGATATATAGAGTATATAATATGTTCAATATAATTGTTACACACGTCTCAGAATATACAATCAAGTGGATATTCCCCAAATATAGTCATTATCCAGTGTATGCTTTGAATCCTTATTAATATTCTGGTGTAAAATGTTGGGTTATTTTCTGGAATAAATGAACCGCAACCTTCCTCCATCAAGCTCTATAACCAGGTTTCCCTCCAAACTGTTTATGCCAGTAAAGTACATGTCAGATAAAAAAGGTCATGACAGGCCTGATGGAAACAGCACATTGATTGGTCAACTTTCTAAATGTCGACAAAATAAAATACGCTAGACAATGTGGTATCTTTTTGTGTTTGTAAAATTAATTATGCGAGAAATGGCAGTGGAAACGCTTTCATGCGCCAATATTGATATAATAACCATCTAATCGAAGTACACTTGGGACCATGCAGTTTATTAGGCTACAGATGAAATAAATGACGATGAACTTCACAGGGTGGTGAAAGTCCACGGTGATGAGCTTGATGCTCCTTTCCAATAAATATTGAGGGTCTTATTCTGGTGACATGATGATCATGGCTGCCGTTTGGCAAATAAATCATTGTGCGCTCTTTTTTTGATTATAATCTCATCATATAGGCTATACCCGCACTTTATTTTCGAACTGTTGGCTAGAGCGCATTTACCAAGAGCATAGTCTGCACATTCGCTATATAACTCACATTATTTTTGTGAAAAAACCATCAGTGGAGTTGAAAATAATTTTAATTGTATTTTTTATTCAGTATATGGGAATTTAACCACAACAGTCATTTTCATATGCACTATGTCATTTTTGAATATTCACATGGAAATGTTATCTCCAATTGAATGGAAACTGACACACAAGTGCATGATGTGTTTGCTGATAAGACACATTTTTTCAACAAACTCACTTCATTTTACAGAAGCCCTAGCATGTAATTTTTCTAAACTTCACATCTCAACCCAGCAATCTGCCTAATGAATCAGAAGCAAAACATTTCAAAAACTGAAAATATGGACATGTCAGTTCTTCTGTGGCATACACCATGCAGTCCAACTACAACTGATAGACTGAGAGAGGCATGTCAGCTGTTTTGGTCATTATTGAGATTGTTCATTTAAATGTTGGAGTGACTAGTCATTTTAAAGCCTTGAAATTGACATATGAAGAGGTTCCCATGTCCTCCATCCAGGCAGGAAGAGAAAGGAACCCCTGTTTAATGTAATTACTTTTGGGGGAAATAAATAAGCTGAGTCCATCAATCAACTAAACTCAACCAAATGCATTAAGGAAATTATAAGGCCTTTTGAGACATGACTCAAAGAAAACCGTGCAAGGATATTCTAACATACGCTAGAGAGTAGCATCGTAGTTTTGGATTGAGTAGTACTGGCAATATCTACAAATTGCATTTCATGCCAAAGCAATCTGTATCTGAGTAGGAACACAACGCAAGATTAGTCAGATAGACTTTGATACAAATGCATGCAATGGGGAGTGATGAGCGATGGATGGAGAGTCCTTGAGAGGAGTGAGGAGAAAGATTGAGGAAGGTGTATGTATGGGAGATATGGGGGTTGGGGCATATATGTAATTCTATGGGTTGGGGTGCTTATAATAAGAGGAATGGGGGTTGGGGTGAAGGCAATGGAAAAGGGTGGTTGAATGGGGGGATGATGTGAAAAATGGGAATGTGAGTGATTAATGGTCAGAGAAGCATTATTGATCATAATTAATTGAACAAGGCAATGATTCAGGGTTAATATTCTCTATTTAGTAACACTCTGAAGATGGAAACACCAGAAAAATAGCAGTTCCTGGGGATTCAGCTCTAGATTTTCCTACAGTAGATTCAACACAATCTACCATAGTCTGTGCTTGCTTATAATGTACGCTATCTGAGGGACCTTTTGTTCATGTGTTGCAGTCTGTCTATTGACCTCCTGACTAAATATACCTATTTGATGAGGTGTTACATTCTTTACGGGAACAGGGAGAAGCGGGTGGTGATAAAAATGAGGGCAGTTGTGATAGAACAAAATGTGTCCCTGGTTTCATATAGTTCCATTACTCCCTCACTCCCAGAGCAGGAGCATCATGGTCCTAGGACAGAGATTAGATTAGATTAGCTAGCCTATAAAAGATACATCCACTCAGGAATACAAATTCAACTTCACTTAAAGGACCAGTGCAGTCAAAATGTGATTTTCCCTGTGTTTTATATATATTTCCACACTACGAGTTTGGAATAATACTGTGAAATTGTGAAAATTAAGATAATGCTCTTTTAGTGTAAGAGCTGTTTAAAAAAACTGCCTGAAACTTCAGCCTGTTTTGGTGGGATGGAGTTTTGGCCTGCCTGCTGACATCACGAGGCGGTAAATTAGTCAATAGACCAATAAGAAAGAGATTTCCAAACCTCTCTGCCAAAATGAGGTAGATTTCAGCTTTCCCCTCCCCACTAAGACCACTCCAAGACGGTCCTAGCAAAATTCTTGCTTGAGAAATTGTTCTTTATTCTTTACCATTTTAATTGAAAACAATTGCAGTAATGTACTTAATTGTCACCCAGAAATGATTTGATATTGAGATAAAAACATCTGTATTGGACCTTTAAAGATTGAATCCACATTAGGGGAAAGAGCGCCACTGTTCGCCCCCAGCGCCTTTGTTATTGTTTTTGTTTTGTTGATGAAATGGAGGTGAGGAGCGTCCGGCAGCGTGGTAAAAAAAAATTGCAGTAAATTTTTGTCTTTTTTATCGGATGTGCAATGACGTCAGAGGCAAAAAACAGTGTTCGTTGTTTGCAGTAACTTCTTTTTTGTTGAATATCTCAAACAGACGTGGCAGTTTCACCAATGAATGATTACAGCTTTAAATGGCATTTTATGATGCCCATGCATTTATATTTCAAGTCTATTCTTCAGTTCATGATCTTTTTCTGATCTTGGAACTCACATTGCAAAAAATATGAGCTGTGTATTGATCATTTGTGGCCATTAAATTCTAATAAAGCACTAAATCTACAGTAACAACTCACTCAATATTCTCAGTACCCACCCGTCAGTTCAACGTTCAGTCAGTTCAACGTCTTGATTTACATTTGGTTGAGTTCTCAACAAATGTGAATAGAATGTGAAATCAACAACTAATGTCACCATGTCGTTGGATTTAAGTTGGGTGAAAAAAATATGAAGTTCCCTTATGATGACGTCTTTTTGCAAATTGATTCAACGTCTTGATATAGTTTTTGCTGCTGTTGAAATGACGTGGAAACAACATTGATTCAACCAGTTTTTGCCCCGTGGGCAGTCTTATATCTCCAATCTTGGACGACTCATGGTTGAAGACCTTCAAGAGGTTTGGTATGAAATCATCTCAAGAGGTGTGTCTGGCACTGGTGAGTGTAAATGCACCGCTGTGTGGTGTCACAGTGATTGAGACCTTTCAGCATCAGATGACATTTTAGGAAGGAATGAAACAGGGCCTCATATCTGCATGAGACTGCATTCAATAGGTTGGACTCTCTTGACAGGCCTTTATAAATACCATCACCAGATCTGCATCACATCACCTGTCACACTATCTACAGTATCTCTCTCCGGTAACACATACACACGGCACCCACATGCACGCTCACACACTCACACAAACACACACACACACACAAACACAAACATATGCACACACGCATGCAAGCACACTCACACCTTGTCCTTATCTTTATAACTGTGGGCGATGCCCCAGCTGAACAGCACCTCTTTATGAGGGAGGATATTACAGCTGAATGACATATACTGGATCTGTCAGGGGTGAAGGTTACAGATGAGTCTCTCATCTAGGCATGGTGAAGGCTTCTGTCACCGGTGTGTACAGCATCTCATCTCAGCCCGCTCTGCTCTCTCAGCGCTTTCTGCTCCGCTCAGCCTTATATATTTACTCCACAGCGTGGATGACAAATAAATCCCACACCTCAATAATGCCAGACGTGGCCCTGTAAACGACAACATTTCATGAATATAAGGGGACCTCTCTGTTTCAGGTGTTTCCTCTGGGCCCGTGACAAGAAAGTGACAGGTTTAAAGAGGGGTGTGTGACACAACCAGGGGCAACTTCTGAGTGGACACACACACACACACACACACACACACACACACACACACACACACACACACACACACACACACACACACACACACACACACACACACACACACACACACACACACACACACACACACACACACACAGCTGCTGTCTGGCCAGCCTCATCCATCTTGGAGATCAGGGAAAGTGACAGATTAATTACACTCCAGTCTTTAGTCAAGTGGTCACCAGCCCCAACTAACCAATCCACGTGAAGATGAGTTCAACCCTACAGTCTGACCCCTAGAACCGTAACAACCTCCACCGCCACACTTCTATATTCCCTCCAACTCATAAATCCATCAGACTGGCTTCCCCATGAGAGCTTCTGTAGCCTGGTTTCCATGGCTACATGGAAAACACTGTTGCCGTAGCAGCCCTATGAACTAATTGAGGCAATTATATCTGAGGAGCAGCTGCTCTACCAGTCCCCTCCCCCATCGTACCGTCCCTCCCGCAATCAACCCCACTCACTCCAGCTATGATGCTCCACTCCCACTCATTGGTTGTGTCTCCCTGCTCATACATTGTATGCATCAACCAATGGTTGCATGGCACGTCATCAACATCAACTGACAGATTGCTTTAACATTTGATGCGGTTAGCTGATACGTAAAATACCTATCCAGGCGAGGTAAGATCTGGCAGGCCTCAGCTGAAATGACTTGTCTTAACAAAAAGACACAAATGTATTTTGTGTGTAAAACCTACCCTCCTCAAATAAGCTACTGGAGCAAAACAACAAGTGAGTGGTTTGTGCTTTTTGATTGTGTTTGGGAGAAAGGTGCCTTTATTAAAAGGAGTGCAGGGTGAGGCCGTGAGACTTGGACATGCATTGGAGTGTGTGGATGCATGTAGAGAAAATAGAGCACTGCGTGAGGGCATGTGTGCAAACACTCTTCATTGCATCTCTGTGTGTGGATGCCAGGAAGCTAGCGTGCATCCTTAAGTGATTTTATGGGCAGTTATTGTAAATGTGTGCATGCCAGTGTGTGTCAGAGCGCCCGTGCCAGTCTGTGAGCATGCATTTCATGGATGACTGAATCTATAGCTAACACTGTGAGGCTAAATGCCGCTGGTAACATGAATGGGCTGTCTAAAAAAAAGAATGCTTGTTTATTATCTGCTGCAGTTTGAGAGGGAGAGGCATGTGGGGATTCCAAACTAGCAGGTATTTTGAGGGTGGGGGATGGTCTGCAATCAGAGCACAGCAGTGTCCTTATCTACCTTTTGCAGATTGTGTGTGTGTGTGTGTGTGTGTGTGTGTGTGTGTGTGTGTGTGTGTGTGTGTGTGTGTGTGTGTGTGTGTGTGTGTGTGTGTGTGTGTGTGCGCGTGCGTGCATGCGTACGTGTGGATACAGTGCAGGTGGAACAGCAGAGTTGCATTTCTACTTCATGGTGGAATGATCCGAACAGTATGAATTCAAAAGTATGTTACAGGAAGATGACTATAGAATCTGATATTGTGATGCAGTAAAGCTGATTATAACAGTTTTCTGTTCCATCTCTAAGAGAACAGCTATCAGTCCTGCGGTATTCCTCAACATATATGTTGAAGGCGATTCCTTGAGTTTACGTAAAACTTATTTCAGTCAATATCCACTCCTGAATAATGTAACCATGTAGTAGAGACATCAACTTTAAAACAAATTCTAATAAAAGTGGCATTTAAAACATGATGCACGAGGGCGAAAGTCAAGAGCAGGTTGGAAGGTTTCCTATTCCAAAATAACTCATTAATAAATTACGAATGTGCCATAATGCAAAAGGACAAGACCTTTGGCGCACATGTAAAAAGGCCGGGGGCAAGACTCATGAGGAGTGTTATTTGATATTCAGCCATGGCATTTTCCCTGCACACACACGCACTCGCACACGCACACAGGCCATCTGCTGAATAATTCAAGGTGTCTATCTGTAGAGTAGGCTGCTAAAGATCAGGTAAAGGCTGTTATTACCACTGCTACTTTGCTTTGTTCCTCCAGTGGAACTCAAAGTGTGACTGTCTGTGTGCTCCAAGGGGATTCATGAGATCCTCCTTTTCAATATGATCAGTGGGGAGTTCTGCTTATACAAATCAGCATTACATTCTCAAATGGTTAGAATACCTTGGAACATGTGATTACAAGTATAGTAGTGTAATAGTCACTGCTCCCTGCTGGAATTATTTCATGATGCCATAAGTGGTACTCTTTCCATGTTGTAAACCATCCAGATGGGGCTGTCCCTCTGAGCACATATCCCTGCTGTAGGAGAGACTCCAAATGGAGCCCGGTGACGTCTGAGCGTTGATTTAACTGTGCAAGTGTGCAGCTGTCCACTCCTGCGCTCACAATGTGACACCTGAAACAACAGATGATCACACCAGCTGACTGAAAACCACCAGTGTGGCTGAGACTGGCATTACAGCAGCGGGGTGTCATAGTTATAAAAACCAGCAACAAAACCTCAAACAGCCCCTCGTGATTTGAGTCAGACAGCACGCTGAATCATAACAAACCCGGCTCAGCAACGGTTGGTATGTCAACAAAGGAACCTGTGCAGAAACTAAGTCCAGAAGTGTAACAGACCATGATTAAGTTCCCTTACCACCCCTCAAATAAGACAAACATTGTAAAGGGTTCAAATCTCTTCTGTATTGTCCCTTTACTCAGTAGTGATCTCAACAAAGTGTTGATGTGTCAGGATAGTATTGATGAGACTGTTCATAGCCATCCTATAATTGCGTTGCATTTTGTTGTTTTATGTTGCAGTGTATTGCACCAGGGTGACCATGACAACAGACATACAGCATCAGAAGCCCAACAGCCAGATAGAGTAAGTGTTCCAGGCCAGGACCCAGGCCAGAGTCAGAGTCAGTCTGTCCATCTCCATGACTCTATACCCAGCCCTCCCCAACCTGCAGCCAGCCAGCCAGCCACACTCACTCCACATCTCTATATATAGTCGCCTGCCAGGGCCTGCTAAAAATAGACACAGTCGGCGCTCCATCTCCTTTCCTCTGTGG
The DNA here is from genome assembly GCF_029448725.1 of Salvelinus fontinalis. Taxonomy (NCBI): domain Eukaryota; kingdom Metazoa; phylum Chordata; class Actinopteri; order Salmoniformes; family Salmonidae; genus Salvelinus; species Salvelinus fontinalis. The sequence continues at coordinate 33,896,328 of NC_074695.1, forward strand.
CTACATGGACTCTGAGACCCTCCCCTTCCCTCCCAGCTTGGTCTTCAGAGATCCAGGTGAGGGAGTCAGGGGTTGAATCAAGAGGATATCAGCGGTATGTTACACACTGGCCCTGCACTGTGCCATAGTAGCAATATTCCAAAATGGGGGGCCAAAGAGGAAAAAACAGTGGAGGGAGACAGAGGAAAGATGTTCAGCAGAGAGACTATTCATTAGATTAGTTAGAAATGAATCAGAAATGAATCAGAAAATTGGTGTGCTGTGCAAAAGATTGCATTTGCCACAAAATTGTTGTTATGTGGATAAAGACAGTGGGGGCACAGTATGATGACTGATTAGAGATTAAGATGGTGTTTACAATATCTTCATGCACAGTAAAACCATGTCTCACTTCCGCAGGCTGAAAGGAAATGAGTGGCTTGCTCAAATTAACATTAAAAATAACCAAGGCTTGTTGACTATGTTAGTCAGGAAGGCTCCTGGGGAGCACAAAGCCAAAGAATGTAGGAAAAACAAGTCACATTTCCTTTTCCAGCTGCTGCGTGTTACATAGGCAGGGTGAGATGGGACACTCACTTTAAACAAAGAACGCTCCCCTCAGCAACATTATTCTTCCTTTGCCTCCCAGTGTACCGGATACAGCTAGAAGAGACGAAGAGGCAACACACTCTCTCTAGCTTATCATAACATGGTAATGATATGTCCTAATTATGTGTCATCACAACACATTCACAGGAACATTTCCATATTCTATTCTATTCTATTCTATTAAAATTGCTGTTTTCAACCATCCCAGCACAAAATAAATAACCCAGAAAAAATTAAGAGCAGATGCAAAGTAAATTCTCCCTCCATTAAGCCGTAGCAAGATCTGTGAGAATTGAGCTCCAGGGTAGAACGCTGTCTGAGGCAGTAAGATGCTTGGGTGGGCAGTGAGGGACACTAGGGCAGGAGGAAGTAGATGAGATTCCTGGGTGTGAAATGAAGGAGGCTCTGGCTGCTGTTGTCAGTTGGGCAGCGGTGAGTTGTAGGGCAGGCAGCTAGGAGCCCTAACCAGCAGGGAGTAACACACAGCAGTGTACGGTACCACTGGATCTGTGCCTGGGGCCGTGCTCTGGGCTAGCCTGGTCTCTGAGGAAACAGATAAGTTGAGGTGTATGCGTTAACCCTTAACGCACTGCAACCGCAGACACGAAAAAGCTTTTTAAAAGCAAATTTGTGTGATGAAAAAATGGCTTATGAATTATTTGACATTGCATGAGCTGCCAGATCAGAGTATTATTCCCCGGCCTCAGCTTGCTGGCAGGATATGCGGTGGCATCACTCTGACTGACAGAAACATTATGTGGAGAGAACAGAGGCAACAGACAGACAAACTGACAGACAGACAGACAGACAGGAAGAGGATCATTATGGATCTAATGAAAGTATCATGAATAAACCAACCCCAGGATGTATAAGTCCCATTAGGATCTCCTCTGGGCTATTAATAACCATGAAAACCTCTACAATCAATAGCTGCACTTCCTGAACCAATATCCATTTAACATGGCCAGGACTAGAGGGGGCTGAGAGCTGTATCGTCTCAGAGTGCTAGGGGAGCTGACCACCCATACACTATCTTCATGAACCCATCATCTCAGCAGAACGGGCTAAGACCTCTCACTACTAACAGATATCAAGAGCACTCCCTCAGGAGTGGATTTAACGAGATGCCTTGTCATACAGGGAGGAAGTGAGACAGGTGCCTGCATCGATCCTGAGAGGACAAGAAGACCACAAAATGGAATTTTCTGAAAAATCAACAAGGATTTCATGGCATTGTCACTACCCAACTGAGAATGGAGAATGCTTTTTGAACCATATCTCCACGAACAGGACAATATACCGTGGTTATGCAGTAACTCACTAATCCTTGTTGTGAAGTCTCTCATCTTTTCAGATGCTGGTGGGTTCATTAAAAGGCCAGAAGCTATATGGCTGTCTTAGTGTGTATGAGTATACACTTAAGCTCTCTGAAGTATGCTTGTGTTCGTTGATGTTGCCGGAGGGAGGCAGGACCCCTCTGCATTATCTCCACACCATCCATAGGCGTCCTTGTCCCTGCCTGCCTTTCCCTGCTCTAGCTGGCAGCCGCCCCATGCATGTAACACTATCCCCTGGCTCAGGGCACACCAAAGGACAGAGAGAAAAGAGAGAGAAAAGGAGAGCATCAGAGGCTTTGAACGCTGCAATTTCAGACAGAGTAATTTGAGATGAGGGATCTCCCCCCATTTTTCTCAGACAAAAACAATCATAACGGTTAAGATACCTTTTATTATCTGTCTGAAAGTATGTCCTCATGCAGGGATGGTTTTAGCTGACGTTCAGTCAGGCTTCAAAGCCTGGTGGTTTAATAACATCAGTGGTGTGACAGAGGAAGCCCACACTGGGGAGTGTGTCCATTATCACACAGCAGCTGAAGCATATTAAGAGCCAGGACGAGAGAGAAACGAGTCTGCTGCTCCACTGTCAGCTGCTGGGATGGATTAAAGAGAAGAGACGGACAGAGGGGGAAGGTATCCAGTGAAAACACACCTCTGATTCAAGCACTTCAGCTCACGTCAGCCATGGGCCACATGACTTGGGTTCAAGTCGGGCAAAGGGTTCATCTGATCTGTCTTTTGGAAACACATTAAACATCAAGTTAAAGTATTCAGTCACAATGGCCATAGATAGATGAAGACACTGTAGTGAATCCACCCTGTTTCTCTCTGATGCTCCTGTCCTGCGGGATTGAGCCATGCTGTTTGGGCATATAGGTGTCAGACATGTGAATGTGATTGCATACCCCTAGAAGGAGAATAAATCACACATGAATACACACAAATACACTCACAAATACTACACTGACACTCCAACACACGCACGCACGCACGCACGCACGCACGCACGCACGCACGCACGCGTCAAAAATGAATGCTTTGCTTATGTGTGAATCAATTATTATTTTATTCATCATAAATGTAGGTGAGTTAATAAAGCCTTGTTGTTGCTGCTGCAAGTTAACCATTGATATGAAGATGATATGAGTCATACACAGGTTTATGACAGACTTCAGCGACCACATCACATCTTTGCCTCTGGCATGATTGGTTGTTTCTTTGCATTCTATTACATATCCTTTCTGTCCATGCAGCACTATAGTGTTCTGTCCCCCTGTGATTGGTCCTCATTTCCTATCTCTCTCCTCACCCCACAGGACAGATCTGTAGTTCTCCCTCCCTCAGACCCTACAGGAAGCACTCCCCAACCCTGCTTCATTAGGAATTCACACAAATGGCCAGAAGGCCCAGCCATGAAAGTCCTCCATGACCCCAGGAGTCACGCGGGACCGGAGAGAGGCAGCATCATGGGAACATCCTGTGCTGTGTGGTTAGTGCTGATCTGATCTTCCTCTTTCTCTTGTTTCAAAGCCTGTCCTGTCTGTCCTGTCCTGTCTGTCCTGTCCTGTCTGTCCTGTCCTGTCTATCCCGAGCCACAGCTCTCTCTGTGGGGACTGGTGTGGCTGATCGATCAGCCTTCAGCACAGTCACAGAGACAGAACACCTTGTACCGTACATGAAGAACATACAGTGCCTTCAGAAAGTATTCACACCCTTTGACTTTTTCCACATTTTGTTGTGTTACAGCCTGAATTTAAAATTGATTACATTTAGGTTTTTGGTCACTTGCTTACACACAATGTCCATAAAGGAAATGATTGTGGACTACAGGAAAAAGAGAACCGAGCACGCCCCCATTCTCATTGACGGGGCTGCAATGGAACAGGTTGAGAACTTCAAGTTCCTTGGTGTCCACATCTCCAACAAACTAACATGGTACAAGCACACCAAGACAGTCGTGAAGAGGGCACGACCAAACCTTTTCCCCCTCAGGAGACTGAAAAGATTTGGCATAGGTACACAGATCCTCAAAAGGTTCTACAGCTGCACCATCGAGAGCATCCTGACTGGTTGCATCACTGCCTGGTATGGCAACTGCTCAGCCTCCGACCGCAAGGTACTACAGGAACTCTATACCAGGCGGTGTCAGAGGAAGGCACTAAAAATTGTCAAAGACTCCAGCCACCCTAGTCATGGACTGTTATTTCTGCTACCGCACGGCAAGCGGTACCGGAGCACCAAGTCTAGGTCCAAGAGGAGTCGAAACAGCTTGTACCCCCAAGACTCCTAAACATCTAGTCAAATGGCTACCCAGACTGTTTGCAGTGCTCCCCCCTCACCCCCCCTTTACACCACTGCTTCTCTCTGTTGTCATCTATGCATAGTCACTTTAATAACTCTACCTACATGTACATACTACCTCAACTAACCGGTGCCCCAACACATTGACTCTGTATCGGTACCCCCCATGTATATAGTCTCGCTGTTGTTATTTTACTGGTACTCTTTAATTACTTGTTACTTCTATCTCTTATTCTTATCCATATAATTTTTTGAACTCCATTGTTGATTAGGGGCTCATAACTAAGCATTTCACTGTAAGGTCTCTACACCTGTTGTATTTGGGGCATGTGACTAATACAATTTGATTTGATTTGATTTGAAAGTCAAAGTGGAATTACGTTTTTCGAAATTGATGAAAAACTGAAATGTCTTGAGTCAATAAGTATTCAACCCCTTTGTTATGGCAAGCCTAAATAAGGTCAGGAGTAAATTAAGTAACAATAAGTTGCATGGACATGATTTTTGAATGACTACCTCATCTCTGTACCTCACACATACAATTATCTGTAAGGTCCCTCAGTCGAGCAGTGAATTTCAAACGCAGATTCAACCACAAAGACCTGGGAATTTTAACAATGCCTCGCAAAGTAGGGCACCTATTGGTAGATGGGTAAAAATAAGTTATTAATTACACATGGGATGGTGTATCAATACACTGTCACGTTCTGACCATCGTTCTTGTGTGTTTTGCTTGTTTTAGTGTTGGTCAGGACGTGAGCTGGGTGGGCATTCTATGTTGTGTGTCTTGTTTGTCCGTTTCTATGTTTGGTCTAATATGGTTCTCAATCAGAGGCAGATGTTTTGTGTTGTCTCTGATTGGGAATCATATATAGGTGGCTTGTTTTGTGTTGGTGTAAGGGCTGTCGCCCTCCTCTTCCTCGGACGAGGAGAGGAGAGAAGGATCAGTAGACCAAAATGCAGCATTAGGGAAATAAGCCATCTCTTTATTCGTAACGACGGCACACGAGAACAAACACTTTTACAAAATTACAAAAACAAGAAAACGACGTAGACGAAACCTGAACATGAACTTAAGGACTGCCGAGTTTTCATCACCACTTTATTTTAAGAATGTGAAATGTCAGAATAATAGTAGAGAGAATGATTTAATTCAGCTTATATTTCTTTCATCACATTCCAAGTGGGTCAGAAGTTTACATACACTCAATTAGTATTTGGTAGCATTGCCTTTAAATTGTTTAACTTGGGTCAAACGTTTCAGGTAGCCTTTCACAAGCTTCCCACAATAAGTTGGGTGAATTTTGGCCCATTCCTCCTGACAGAGCTGGTGTAACAGAGTCAGGTTTCTAGGCCTCCTTGCTCGCACACAATTTTTCAGTTCTGCCCACAAATGTTCTATAGGATTGAGGTCAGGGCTTTGTGATGGCCACTCCAATACCTTGACTTTGTTGTCCTTAAGCCATTTTGCCACAACTTTGGAAGAATGTGTGGGGTCATTATCCATTTGGAAGACCCATTTGCGATCAAGCTTTAACTTCCTGATTGATGTCTTGAAATGTTGCTTCAAAATATCCACATAATTTTCCTCCCTCATGGTGCCATCTATTTTGTGAAGTGCACCAGTCCCTCCTGCAGCAAAGCACCCCCACAATATGATGCTGCCACCCCAGTGCTTCACGGTTGGGATGGTGTTCTTCATCTTGCAAGCATCCCCCTTTTCCTCCAAACATAACGATGGTCATTATGGCCAAACTGTTCTATTTTTGTTTCATCAGACCAGAGGACATTTCTCAAAAAAATATGATCTTTGTCCCCATGTGCAGTTGCAAACCGTAGTCTGTCTTTTTTTATGGCAGTTTTGGAGCAGTGGCTTCTTCCTTGCTGAGCGGCCTTTCAGGTTATGTTGATATAGGACTGGTTTTACTGTGGATATAGATATTTATGTACCTGTTTCTTCCAGCATCTTCACAAGGTCCTTTGCTGTTGTTCTAAGATTGATTTGCACTTTCCACACCAAAGTACGTTCATCTCTAGGAGACAGAACGCGTCTCCTTCCTGAGCGGTATGACGGCTGCGTGGTCCTATGGTGTTTATACTTGCGTACTATTGTTTGTACAGATGAACGTGGTACCTTCAGGCGTTTGGAAATTGCTCCCAAGGATGAACCAGACTTGTGGAGGTCTACAATTTTTTTTTCTGAGGTCTTGGCTGATTTACTTTGATTTTACCATGATTTTAAGCAAAGAGGCACTGAGTTTGAAGGTAGGCCTTGAAATACATACACAGGTATACCTCCAATTGACTCAAATGATGTCAATTAGCCCATCAGAAGCTTCTAAAGCCATGACATAATTTTCTGGAATTTTCCAAGCTGTTTATTGGCGCAGTCAACTTAGTGTATGTAAACTTCTGATACAGTGACATAATCTGTCTGTAAACAATTGTTGGAAATTACTTGTGTCATGCACAAAGTAGATGTCCTAACCGACTTGCCAAAACTATAGTTTTGAAATGTGTGGAGTGGTTGAAAAACGAGTTTTAATGACTCCAACCTAAGTGTGTGTAAACTTCCGACTTCAACTGTAGGTTGGAGTGAAGTGACTATGCATAGATATTAAACAGTGAGTAGCAGCAGTGTACAAAACAAAACAAATGGAGGGGGAGGGGGGTCAATGTAAATTGTCTGGTGGCCATTTGATTAATTTTTCAGCAGTCTTATGGCTTGGGGGTAGAAGCTGTTAAAGAGCCTTTTGGTCCTAGACTTGGCGCTCTGTGGTAGCAGAGAAAAGTCTATGACTTGGGTGACTGGAGTCTCTGACAATTTTATGGGCTTTCCTCTGACACCGCCTATTATACAGGTCCTGCCTGGCAGGAAGCTTGGCCCGCGTGATGTACTGGGCCGTACGCACTACCCTCTGTTGCGCCTTACGGTCAGATGCCGAGCAGTTGCCATTCCAGTCGGGGATGCAACCGGTCAGGATGCTCTCGATTGTGCAGCTTTAGAACTTTTTGAGGATCTGGGGACCCATGACGAATCTTTTCAGTCTCCTGAGTGGGAAAGGTTTTGTCATGCCCTCTTCACGACAAATATTGTGCAATCCAGGTGTGCAACGCTCTTAAAGACTTACCCAGAAAGTCTCACAGCTGTAATCACTGCCAAATGTGATTCTAACATGTACTGACTCAAGGTTATGAATGGGGTATTTCATTTTAAATACATTTTTAAAAATGTCTAAAAACATGTTTTAATTTTGTCATTATGGGGTATTGTGTGTAGACAAAATGTGGAAAAAGTCAAGGGGTATGAATACTCTCTGAAGGCTCTGAAGTTGTGCACAGCACGGCATACAGCGTGATACTTATTCAATGATCTGCCCCTCAGTCAAGGTTACCAACTTGCTGGGGGACTGCATTCAAAGGCGCTTACAATAAAGCAACTTCAATTAAAGACATGCTCCAGTACTTTGGCAACTAATAAGTGCTTTTTAAACCTCCTACTTTGGGCTGGATGTGTCAATGTCTAGTTCAAACTTGCATAATCTATTAGCAGAATTACTGTCTTACCTCAATTAGCCACAAAATCCCTAGTTTGAAAGCGGCTGTTTTCTGTAAACTATGCTGTGCAATTTTCCCTACATTTCCCCCGATGTGGGCCAGGCCTCTAGCAATCCAACCAATGAGATTCAGCACCTCACCATTTGAGTGACAGCTAGCAAGAATCACATGCAACAGAGCGAGAGAGAGCAATGATGTGGTGCACATATCTACACATATGTGATGTAGTGCGCAATTTTTGGGGACCACTTTTGGCTCCTGGGTGCTAGTTTCAGAACTACTGGCTAAAAAGTATGCAAAAGTACTGGAGAATCCCTTTAAGTGAAAGAATCCAGTCTGAGAATATGCTGTCAGAAAATACTATTTTCAAATCCTAGAACTGGCAAGATGTCAATCTTTTTCTGAGTGAGAGAACACAGTCTGCAGAAAGCATCCAGTGAGAGAGATGAAAGAGTCGTGATTCCCTGTTGTGTGCTTGCTCGATGAGGATGTGTGGAAAAAAGAGGCATTTCCACTGTGATAGAGAAAGACTGATTATGTGTGATTTTGCTGCACTCAGTGCATGTTGAGGTTACTGCAGATTTAAGGCTACAGCTCATCACAACAACACCCTGCAAAAAAACGACTATCGTTTGGGGAGGATGAACAGAGGGGCATGTAGCAACCCTGCCTGCTTGCCTGTAGCCACGGGACTCGTGTGGAGAGAGGATGAGAGATGAGAGGATGAGATCTGCTTTCGTCAGAGCGCGTGGTGTTAAAGCAGTACAGAGGGTACGGAGGGAGAGAGTTGGCTACACTGTGGAACAGCCCCACTGGTTGACTCTGTGGTGCTGCAGAAGGAGGCACAGCAGACATGGGAACAGCCACTCTGTTTGGTTATAAAACGTACCTGAATCACAGGGAAAGGCCAGGGCCTCCCAGTCTGAGGGGTGGTGACGCAGATGCTTCTGGTTTTGAGCAGAATGATGACGCAGACGCTGACTTTAATTCCTGCTGAACATTCTCATCATTCACATTCATGGCCCCACGTGTGTCTACGTGGTGGAGAGTTCTGAAATAACAAAGATAAAGCAGACAGAACCATGAAGGGTTTTACAACAATGGTGTAAGGTATATACACTGAGTGTACACAACATTAGGAATACCTGCTCTTTCCATGACATAGACTGACCAGACGAATCCAGGTGAAAGATATGATACCTTATTGATATCACTTGTTAAATCCACTTCAATCAGTGTAGATTAAGGGGGAGGAGACAGGTTAAATGCTCAACAGTTTCCCATGTGTGTCAAGAAGTGTCCCCCACCCAAAGGACATCCAGCCAACTTGACACAACTGTAATATTTGGTATACTCAGTGTACATTATATGCTGACAGTATAATGAAAATGTGCTTGTTTAGCTCTATAATTTTTCTGTTGAAAAAGAAAATGCATTAAACATCTAAATCATTCTCCATGTGCTAAATCCTATGTCATGAAATTCTACACAGGCAGATCGTTAGTTATCCTAAATGACTAGCCCCATTCCAGTTTCCATGCACTCAGGCTGGGCATGAGAGAGTGAGTGAGTGAGAGTGAGAGTGAGAGTGAGAGTGAGAGAGAGAGAGAGAGAGAGAGAGAGAGAGAGAGAGAGAGAGAGAGAGAGAGAGAGAGAGAGAGAGAGAGAGAGAGAGAGAGAGAGAGAGAGAGAGAGAGAGAGAGAGAGAGAGAGAGAGAGAGAGAGAGAGAGAGAGAGAGAGAGAGAGAGAGAGAGAGAGAGAGAGAGAGAGAGAGAGAGAGAGAGAGAGAGAGAGAGAGAGAGAGAGAGAGAGAGAGAGAGAGAGAGAGAGAGAGAGAGAGAGAGAGAGAGATGGGCGCCACACCTACATAATAAGGATTTAGGCCTAGATTCAAGCAGATCAAGTGTTAACCGGCGATAGCCAACACCCGCATGCATAGCTGATGTTTTGGCAGTGTCTGAGGTGGAACTGCGTTGGAGCTGTCAAATCGGTGAGCAGCTGGTCTGATGTGCAGTTTGCGAACAATTCGTTCTTTTTGAACAACTCGTTTTACTGATTTGAGAGTCATGATTCATCTTTCTGAGTGACTCGTTAATTTTAGTTGTTAGTTTGACCTGATAGTGCTGTAGTGAGTCCTACAGCAGGATTAATATCGGCTCCTCTGGCTCAACTTCTCGTTTGTTTGTGTATGTTTTGTATTGTTTATAAAATATAAAATAAAATCTTCTAATAAAAAAAGAAAATCAATAATGACCTCGAAATTGAAAATCATTCAACCACATAATGAGGATTTCTATCAGCGCAATCGAAGTGTACGTTAGATGCATCCTAGTGTTCGAACTTGTAAATAAGGCTGCATGGGATTCCTCTCAATGCAATTCTGTGCAGCCAATGGCAATGTCCACTTTAGGTATAATGCTGGTAGTCGCTTGTGGATTTGACAGCTCTAACGCAGTTCCACCTCAGACACAGTCAAAACATCAGCTACGCGGATGTCGGTGAAAGCTGAGCTGATTGAATCGGGCCCTGAATCACAAGCTGACAATTGGCACTGCTGCCCATCCCCCATAATAACAGGCAGGCAGGGAGGGAGAAAGGCAGTCACAGTCCAAGGAGTCACATTTGAGGAGAGGCTAAATTTCACCTGTCCTTGTGTCGCCCCCAGGTGTCACCCCTAGGTGTCACCCATCTTCCCCAATTATCCTCTGGGTATTTATACCTGTGTTTTCTGTATGTCTGGGCCAGTTTGTCTTGTTTGTCAAGCTTACCAGTGTTTGTCCTTTCAGCTCTGATCTTTTCCAGCCTCTCTTTTCCTCGTCCTCCTGGTTTTTGACCCTTGCCTGTCCTGACCCTGTACCTGCCCGCCTGACCACTCTGCCTGTCCCTGACCCTGAGCCTGTCTGCCGTCCGGTACCTTTGCTCCTACTCTGGATTATCGACCCCTGCCTGCCTTGACCTGTCATTTCCCTGCCCCTGTTGTTACAATAAACATTGTTATTTCACACAGTCTGCACTTGGGTCTTACCTTGATACCTGACAGTACGAACTGGCCATGACTGACCCAGCAGACTTCGACCAGCTCCACAATAACATCTCCCCCCAATGATCCACCACTGGTAGACACGAGGAGTTGCTTTGCGGTCTGATGGAAGGGTTCAAGGCTGTGGACGAACGTCACGACCTAGCCTTGGACGCATTGCGGGAGCAATTCCGGGGGTTGCCTACTAGGCAGCCTACCATGACGGTAACCTCCCTGCCCCTCTCTAACTGAGCTGGTAGCAGCAGCATCACCCCGATTTCCCGGGAACCCCTCTTACCTCCCCCGGAACGCTACGATGGAGATTCCAGAGCCTGCCGGGCCTTTCTCTCCCAGTGCTCCCTTGTTTTCAGGCTGCAGCCTTCTTCGTTCCCCTCGGACCGCTCGAAGATAGTGTACATTATTACGCTGATGTCCAGGAGGGCACTCGCCTGGGCCACGGCGGTGTGGGAGCAACACGCCGCCGTCTGCCTCAATCTGGAGGTATTCGAGGACAGAGGTGAAAAAAGTTCCGGTGTCTGGGAGAGAGGCTGCCCAGAAGTGACTCCAGCTTCGGCATAGTCAGCCTGTGTGGCAGACTATGTGGTGGATTTCCGCACACTAGCAACGGAGGGTACCAGGAACCCGGAAGCGCTGTTCGACATATTCCTGCACGGATTATCGGAGGAGGTAAGGGATGAGCTGGCAGCCCGAGAACTACCAACGGATCCGAGTTTACCCGAATCCCTCCAAGAGCCTCCGGAGTGTGCCGATTCTCCTCTTCCCAAGCCGATGCAGCTCGGCAGGGCTAGACTGTCTTCAGCCTAACGCCTAACCCCTTACTCGTCCCCTCTCCATGCCACCCTGCTGTGGGGCGACCAATCCAAGGCTCTCCAGGTACTCATCACCTCGGGGGCCGATGTGAGTCTCATGGACGTTACCCTGGCATCCGAGTTGGGCATCCCCACTCAACCGCTCTCCATTCCCATGGCTGTTAGAGCGCTGGATGGGTCTTTATAGGCCGGGTCACCCACCAGACCACCCCCGTCAACCTACGAGTGTCAGGGAACCACAGCGAGACAATCTAATTCCTGCTGGTTGAGTCTCCTCAGGTTCCTGTAGAATTGGGATTCTATTGGCTCCAGTAACACAATCCCTCCATTGACTGGGCTACTGGTGCCATCGTGGGCTGGGGCCCGTCCTGCAACACTCATTGCCTGAAGTCAGTACGTCTTCCTGGGGGCTTGGAAATTGCCCCGGACCTCTCCGCCAGTTCAGCAGAGTCCCAGGACCTCCGGGAGGGGTTCAGTAAGGCCCGGGCCACTTCGCTTCCGCAGCACCGACCGGTATCCAAGAAGGGCAAGCCTGAGGCGCTGGCACACCGCTATAGGGCCACGGCTATAGGGCCTTTCCCTCCGCTCCAAGATCATTAGCCCCTCTGCTGTTCGTCCTCTGTTGCCACGAACCCTCCATATTTTTCCGATCTTTTCTGTGTCTAGAGGCAAAACTATGTCTGACTGCCCCTTGTCTTCTGTTTCTAGGCCCATCCCTCCCCCTGTGTCATCGATGGTCAGCCAGCATACATGATGAGACGCCTCCTGAGGGTTCGACCACGAGGCAGGGGTTTCCAGTACCTGGTTGACTGGGAGGGTTATGGTCCGGAGGAGAGGTGCTGGGTGCCCTCATCGCCGACTTTCACCACCGTTACCCCAGTCAACCAGGTATCCACCCAGGTGGAACGCCAGGTGGCGTCCCTAGAGGGGGGGGAGGGGGTACTGTCACGCCCTGATCTGTTCCACCTGTCCTTGTGCTTGTCTCCCCCCCCCCCCCCCCCCCCCCCCCCCAGGTGTCGCCCATCTTCCCTAATTATCCTCTGGGTATTAATACCTGTGTTTTCTATCTGGGCTAGTTTGTCTTGTTTGTCAAGCGTACAAGCATTTGTCCTGTCAGCTCCATTCTTTTCCAGCCTCTATTTTTCTCGTCCTCCTGGTTTTTGACCCTTGCCTGTCCTGACCCTGTACCCGCCCGTCTGACCACTCTGCCTGTCCCTGACCCTGAGCCTGTCTGCCGTCCGGTACCTTTGCCCCACCTCTGGATTATTGACCTCTGCCTACCTTGACCTGTCGTTTCCCTGCCCCTGTTACAATAAACATTGTTACTTCACAGTCTGCATTTGTGTCTTACCTTGATACCTGATAAAGTCCTCTAGGACGCATGCTGGAGTTGGTTTTCGTATGATAATTTCAAATCCCATGCTGTTGTAGATATTGTAATACTTTGGGTGCATTTTAATTGCAATATATTAACAATTGCATCCGGGTATTTCCATAAGTGAGGGAAAGGTGAGGAGGACTGATTGATAACTTTGATTAATTGGTTATTCAATTGTCTCACAAATTCCATAACATGTGCAAACAGCAGACTGTTTGTGTCCCACATTTGCCAGCTAGAATGAGGCTGTTTAGGGGTTAGTTTTAGACTGAATTGAGCTCCATGATCTTTTCTTCAGTTATCAGCCTCTACTCTTTCATCGGAAAGACAGTAGCTAAAGATACTGTACTCACAGGCACACAGACGCACACACGCGCATATGCACACACACATACATGAACACACACACTTCAGGCATCCACGATGACGTTAGTTCCCAGTAAGGGAAGATCTCATCCTGCTGTCATTGGCTGGCGGATGGGTGAGGTCTGCTGCAGAAACAGGCAGAGAGGGAGGGGGCTCCCCTCCGTGCACACACACACACGCACACGCACACACACACGACTCACAGAGCGCTTGGGATTCCCTCTCATCACTCACAGCCATGGTGTTCAGTTACACCTCCCCTGAATTATTGAGAAGAGAACCACCTCCACTATACTCACAATATTACCAGGGTGTGTAAATGTTTTATTAAGCAAAGTAATACCTGACATTTCTGGGCATCTCACCTACATGAGATCCTATGCAGCTGCAATCAGGGAAGTGAGACTCCACCGTTGTTAAAAATATCACCCAGTTTCGGGTATACCTCACCAAGTTATGTATAGCTATGCTTTCCTGGGGTAACATGGCCTAAGCATGGACAGCTGTTCACTGTAAGCGTTAGGTCAGGTTTCAGTACAGTGCAGTGGCTCAGCTTGGCTCTCCACACAGGGAGAGATTACATCTTTGGCTGCATGGGAGGGGGGAGCAGCTGCTCTGCCTTACAACAGGCAGGGTGACTCCAAACCAGGCATAACCGGGGGCCCCCAGGGGGTTGTATGGAGATCCACACGACAAACAACTACGTTATACATGATCTGAACATGTGTGAAGCCAGAAATCAAATCTGGGTTGCCATCCCATCATTGAATTCCTATAGTGACTTTGATGAATGTATTTGATATTTATTGAATTCTGACATCTAGCCTATCATATCAACACATGGCATCATTAGCTAAGAATTTCTAGCACATGACATCAGTGTCTATCTCCAATCATATCACATGTCCAGTTTTGCATGCATCTTATTGAATGTGCTTGTCAGACCAAAACTGTTTATTTTGGTCTTTACCCATAATGCTGAGTGAAGAGAATATCTCCAATCTGTTTTCCCCTTACTGGGAAACCAGACTTACTAATAATAATGTGATTAACATGAATGAGAGAGTTCCTTATATGGTTTTGAAGAGGAGGCACCAAGCGAGCCAGGAATTTTGTGGTCAGAGCAGAGCCAGCAGCAACCCCAGGCCTGTGGAGGTGGGGGGAATGCTCGACTGGAATGCCTGGAATGAGGGTGAGTGGCATGAGTGACTTGTGGATCCTGTGGGCTTTGACAAGATCACGTGGAACAATAATGTGGTGTCGAATCAACCTTTAAAGTCCATTGCGTGTGAGATGGCACTGTTGAACAAGATGAAACATAATTCAGCTAGCAAACATTGAGTCGTACTCTCGCAATTGCAATATTTTACTATAATTTAATTACATGTGAAAAATTATAGACAGTGAACATGACCATCACTAGTTAACACAGCCACAAAGTAATAAGTATTATGGCTAAACCCTGCTAAACCCTGCTAGTTATTACATTTTTTATTGAACCTTTATTTAACTAGGCAAGAAAGTTAAGAACAAATTCTTATTTACAATAATGACGGCCTGCTGGGGACCAGTGGGTTAACTGCCTTGTTCAGGAGCAGAACGACAGACCTAGTCAGCTCACTTACTGGCCCAATGCTCTAACCATAAGGCTAACTGCCACCGCAGTTACCAGTATCTTTGGTTTAACCAAGAGCATTGTCGCTAGCTTGGTAAGTTAATGAGGGTTCAGTAGGGAAGGAGGACTTGGAAGACCAGCATAACTGGGAGGGAGTAGCGGAGAAGGGAGAAGTAGGGTGAGAACAGGCGGGGAAGGCCCTCTCTGGGGATGAGATGGGTCTCAGGGGGAGCCAAAAGAGATCAAACGCCAAACTAAATAGCCAATATTGTAAACCGCTAACTGCATTTTTTTTGAGATACAGTCTATTTGAAATACAGATGTAATTAATGTTACTCTGGCAGTTTTTGTGCAGTTACAATAAAAGAGACTGACCTCTAACCGTCTCCTCTCTCTTCATCCCTCTCTCCATGCAGGCCCACTTTTACTATGTGCTGGGGAAGTTGTTTTATGCTTAGCTGACAGAGACAGGAGATACAAGAGTCCACTGTGTTCCAAGGACCTTGGCTCTCCTCTGCACAGCATTACCTGCAGGTAACCATGACTTCTATCAATCACCCCTTTTTGACGCTGTGTGGAGGCATTGTTATTTGGACATTTGTCATGTAGAGAGGATGTTATTGACTTTGACCAACTGCTGTCTATTTGGTTGAAAGATAGTTCTATACAGAGGATGGTTCTATACTTAATGTGTAGAAGTAGGTAAGGGATGAAGTGAAAACCTATAGGACGATTGCTCTCCACAACGAGGGTTGGGAATGAAATGACAGCAGGCTGTTCAATGCTGGTATGGATTGTTACAGCTTGCATTAGTCCAACATAGTAGGTAATTACTTATTTGACTACTTATCCATAGTTGCCTCTTTTGAAACAGCAGCGGTCTTTAAATGGACCTTGAATGAAACACTAACATATAATTAGTTTAAACACCTACTGTACTCTGTCTATGGCACACACTTGCCACTTGCCACTCAGCGTGATAACACATTATGACACAGTCATATCATGTCATAATATGTCATAACAGCTGACATAACCTGGCATAACCTGTCATAATATGGTCATAACACTGTCAGGACACATATTTAGACCTGTTGTGACATATATTGTGTTATTTTATGGCTTTTTATGACACCTACATAAGGGTGTCAAAACCCACAAAACCACCACACAAGGCAAAACATTCCATTACACCACAGCCTAGGTGTAAACATGTAAAAAATGGACCATATTAAATTATCATTGTAATTGCGCACACATTGATGTCAGACATGAACCTACCCCAATGCTCTGTTGCTGACGACTTGGATGAATGCAGGAGTAGATTTCAGGAGCAGGATAAGACAACCTCTTTTTGACTGATGTCTGATATAAGGGCATGTACGTGATAGGGCTATCTGGCTTATATGATTACGATGGGCATAATGCTTTTTGACTGTGTCATAAAGTGTATTTTTTTTTAAAGTGGAACTGACAGCATTTGAACTACTTTGAAGATATGAAACAAACAGTAAACAATATCACGTTGACAGTTTATGCTACAAAACCAACTTTAAAAAATGTGTTATATTTCACTCAACATTCCATGACGTACACAAAGGCATGTTTGTAACGGCTGTCCTCCTCCTCTTTGGACAAAGAGGAGGAGTAGGGATTGGACCAAAGCGCAGCGTGGAATGTAGACATAATTAAGTTTATTAAAGTAAAGACGAAAACTGAAAACACTTCAACAAACTACAAAATAACAAAACGACGTAGACAGACCTGAACATGGAACTTACATAAATACACGAAGAACTCACGAACAGGAACAGACTACGTCAAACGAACGAACAAACCTAAACAGTCCCGTGTGGTGCAACATACACAGACACAGAAGACAACCACCCACAAACAAACAGTGTGAACAGCCTACCTTTATATGGTTCTCAATCAGAGGAAAAGTCAAACACCTGTCTCTGATTGAGAACCATATAAGGCTAATTACAAATGACCTAAACATAGAAACACAAAACATAGAATGCCCACCCCAACTCACGCCCTGACCAACTAAACACATACAAAAATAACAGAAAACAGGTCAGGAACGTGACAATATTGGCAGAATAGATGGATGCAGTTCAAGGCATGATTAATACAGTTCACCAATTCATTTCTTGGTAGTCCAGAAAATATTGTTATCAGGTTGTAAATCAAAGCTGGCGTGGTACGTGGTATCCTGCCTCAATTCGGGATGCACTGTTTCAGTTTCAATTATTCAATATTTTGGACAAAAACATACAAATGTAGGGCAATGATCACAAGTCAGTCATAATGTGGCTAATAGGCTAGCGTATCTATTTATGTAGCATGCTAAAAACACGGAGCCTAACGTTAGCTAGATAGCTAGCTAGCTGCTAGGAGAATGCCATGTCATTGGAGTAGGTGAGTCACTGACTTATTACCCTCATATCGTTTTTCAGTGGCTATACACAGCTGGAGATGCAGGTGTCATTAGGTTAGCTAGCAAGAACATGAATGACTGGTATCCAGTTTGCAAATTTAATCTGTTATTCTGCAAGAGCGCAGAATAACAGATGAATTTAAGAACGCACAACACCCGCTTAATGTGACCAGTGTCAGCAAACGTTGGCCAAAACTATTTTGTCACAAACGCTCTAGACAACATGTAAACAACCTAACCAGCTCTTCTAGGGTGAGTGAAATGGTCAGAGTGAGTTCTCTAATTTGTTTCTGGAAGTAGAAAGCTAACCAACTTTAACCAGTTAGCTTGGGTGCTTGGTTGGGACAAGTAGGCTTCAATTTCCCATTGTTTATCAGTGCAATTTTGAAAGCCAAACTACCTGAAAAAGTTTGAGAAGGTTTATCTAATGTTTCTTCATTAGATTTTAGCTCATCTTGCTCTGGCTAGCATTAGTTGTTGACCTTGTTGTTGTTGTTGATGTGCATAACTGAGGCAGAGAGCCCCTACCTTTTCATGGTTGTTTGATCAATAGGACTGTAAAGTTCCCAAATTTAAGAGGACTCCTGTGGTATATACATATTTGCACAAATCCATTCGGGTGTATTTTGTGGCTTTTGGCGAATGCGTTCTAATGAACTAAAGTCATGCTGATGCCCCAACAGCCTGTAAACACACAGTAAGGTTCGATTTGCTTATTTGCATAAAGGCCTGTTCTAGCTCTGATTGGCTATGTTGCACTGTCTGCGTAGACTCCTGGACGAGAAACATTTTTATTAGGTTTTAAAAGGATTTAAGAAGCAAACTTTCAAATGAAAGGAAACTTCTTGGCAGGGAAAACATGAATTTGAGTAAATGTGGGTTTTACCACTCTTGTGTAGGTGTCATCATCAACCATAAAAGAACACAATATATGTCACAACAGGTGTAAATATGTGGTCATGATAGTGTTATGACAAGTTATGTCAGATGTTATGATGTATTATGACACGGGTGTCAAATAAAGGGTAATTTCCTGATATCATCACTGCAGTTGTGTGTGTGTAGAGAACATATGTCTGACAAGGTGGAATCAGGCTTCTACTTCACCACCCTGGACCACTACACCTACGAGGCAGAGGACGCCAAGTTTGGACCTGTGAGTCCACTTTGACCTTGATATAACTTTCTTCTGCGGCTTTTGGTGTTCCCTAACTCATCTTGTGCCTTACACAACTCAGAACATATGTATCCCTCCACCTTCCTCAGTGGAGTCCTGACAAGGGGTATCAAACTCCAATGTCTATGTACATGTACATGTTGTGTTGGTTTAGTTACCGGACCAGTGGGAGGAGTTGTTGATGATAGTGACGCATCCTAGTGTGATCTCAACAAACAGTCACTGTGCCAACACCCTGCCTGATGACCACAACCAGATGCTATTCCTCCACCCTGGATCACTGTAAACACACACCTAGTCTCTCTCTCTGTGTATGTTTGTTGCGCGTAAGAGAGTGAGTAATGGGTCTGTATATGCAAGTGTGTGTGTGTAGTGTAGGATATATATGTTTTGTGTATATTAGTCTACTCTGTGTCTGTATACACCCTGTATTACTTTCCTTGTGTTTTGTTTGCACACACTTTTCTTGTGCGTGATTTAGTGCAGCGATTTGTGGCATCCCTCTCTCTCTCTTATTCTCTCTCTCAGGTATTTGGTGCTCCCAGACAAGTGTTTCGAGGCAGGGATCAAATCACATTTTATTTGTCACATGCTTCGTAAACAGCAGGTGTAGACTAACATTGAAATGTTTACTTATGGGTCCTTTTCCAACAATGCAGAGTAAACAAAAAAAACAAAAAAATTGAAATAGTGACACAAGGAATAAATGTGAATGAGGAGTAAAAATGATCTGGCTGTACAGGATGGACTACACTGTTTGTCTGAGCTTGCCCTTCTACTCTGCACTCAGTGATGTCCAGTCCCCATTGACTCTGTTAGTTCCCACACACCAACACCTAGACACAACTGAGACGTTTGAGTAAATTATGTATTGATGACACTTGAATAAAAATTAGAGCTATAAGGATTTTAGATTCAGCCTTCTGTACAGTATCTTTCTGTGCTCTCTATACATTGCGCTGATTCCCCACTGTAGTGTTTTGGAAATTTTGACACAGGGACACTCAAAGTCAATCTTAAATTAATCATCCTTTATTTGTCAGTGCCATGGAGAGCTTCAAACCAACTCAATGCACCATAGTACACATGTCAATCAGTAGTTCTGCTTGGGCAGTCCCAGCAGTTGACTATACACGGACAAGTTATATTTGCATGATTTAGCATAATTAATTAATCATTACCATTTTATTTCATCCATGTGACCGACCAATACTGGTTCATAACAGACCAATATCTCACGAGGCTTCTTCTCTAAGCTGAGACCTTGAAACAAAGATATCTTTCGTTCTCAAAACAAGGTCTGGGCATACTGCCAAAATGCAGCTACTGATAGTGAGGATTCGTTCAGTCAGCCACTTGAATGAACACAAATATTGGTTTATAGAACAGCACATGAATAGAACACAGAAACTAGTTATAAGAAAAGCACAAACATTAAAATTCCCATTACAGTAGGAACCTGGATATCTTCACTGGTTCTGAGGGAGGTGAATTGGCCACCAATCGTGCCTGGGACATGTTCCAGCATTACCGCTGTCTGGAGAACAGCCAGAGCATAGTCAAGACCCACTCCACATACACCCTAAAGACTCTGGCAAGTGTGCTAGTCCAGTGTCACTTTGATTACGCCTGCACATCATGGTTCACCAGCAGCCCCAAACGTCTAAAGAATAAGCTAAGAGCCAAACAAGCTCTTAAGAACTGTACTTAAACTCCCCCCTCATACTCATCTGAGGTTGAGCATTTTCCATCTATCTCTGTAATGTGTCTGTATCTATGTAATTGTGTATATATTTATGTTTAAAATAGGGATCACAATGGAAATAGGTCCCCAAATGTATTGTGCAATCCCGGTCACTTAAAAAAAAAAATATATATTTATTTTTAACTGACAAATAAAATCAATCAAACTATGCAGCAGCAAATTAATTGATGAATGGAAAGGCACATCTGTTACAAAAGACCAAAAAGTTTAATGACATTCGGAGATTGTCAAGCCAAGCCTTCGATACTGGGTAGGCCTACAAGGTAGGGAGGGATGTATTTTCTATTTGTCGAGATTGACATAGTCTATTTATTGTGGTGTTGAAAACGGAAACCATAATATTGAAGTGCCCGAAGTCGGTATCTTTGTTTACTGGTTGTGTGGTGCATTGGCACAGAAACCTGTTGTTGGAAAATTTGTTGCATGTATTTTATACATTATAAATGGCCTCAAAATGTAGAACATCTGATTGCCCCTTAGCTGAACATTGTCTACAGCCGGCGCTGATCGTAGTGTAATGAAGCAGGCAGGGAGAGTGAGCTCGTCTGTGCTGGTCGGTGAACCCTCAACCTTCTGGCCTGTAGCCCTGCGTGGCAGCGACTGTGCCACAAAAGCATGCTGAAGTGGCAATGTTGATATCCACATTCATAAACACAGGGTCACTAGAGGTGTTATTTGTGGTCGTAAACATTTTTTTGAGTTCATTCTATGAGGGGGAGGGTGTTCAATTTATTTTACAGTAGAAGGGGATTATTTTAACTTTGGGGAAGGGGGGTGCATTTTTTTATGACACCTTGAGGTGGACCATCCCTAAGGAAGGTTTCTTATGGCTTCATAATACTGATGAATGGCGTGGGTTCAAGGCTTTACACCTCTGCTTAGTCCCACATAGTGACGTCTGCCATAACATATTGAGATAAACGTGCAACAGCTCTGTGTCAAGTTTTCAGACAACACAACAGTAGTAGGCTTGATTACCAACAATGATGAGACAGCCTAGAGGGACGAGGTGAGGGCTGTCGGAGTGTGGTGTCAGGAAAATAACCTCTCACTCAACGTCAACAAAACAAAGGAGATGATCGTGGACTTCAGGAAACAGCAGAGGGAGCACCTCCCTATCCACATCAACGGGACTGCAGTGGAGAAGGTGGAAACTTTTAGGTTCCTCGGTGTACACATCACTGAGAAACTGAAATAGTCCTCCCACACAGACAGTGTGGTAAAGAAGGCACAAATGAGAGCATCCTGTCGGGCTGTATCACCGCCTGGTAAGGCAACTGCACCACCCACAACCGCAGGGCTCTCCAGAGGGTGTTGCGGTCTGCACAACACAGCCATCACTAACACAGAGAGGCTGCTGCCTACATACAGACTTCAAATCGTTGGCCACTGTAATAAATGGAACACTTGTCACTAATAACGCCACTTTAATAATGTTTACATATTTTGCATTACTCATCTCATATGTATACACTGTATTCTATACTATCTATTGCATCTTAACCTATGCCGCTCCATATATTTATATTTATATATTATTATTCCATTCCTTTACTTAGATTTGTGTGTATTAGGTATTTGTTGTGGAATTGTTAGATATTACTTGTTAGATATTACTGCACTGTCGGAACTGAAGAACAAGCATTTCGCTACACTCACATCTGCTAACCATGTGTATGTGACCAATAACATTTAATTTGATTTGATTATCTTTCCTTTCATCCTTCTAAAACCCCTATCAAAGGAGACCTCCTCCAATGGGTTTTGAAAAGGATGTAGAGAGGAAGTGAGGAGTTGAGCTGAGATCATTTGGGACCGAGTGCATGAATATTTAGTTAAATGATACATGGGAATGATACAGGCCCCATGTGGCTCAGTTGGTTTGATTCCCAAGTGGGACCAGTATGAAAAAGTATGCACTCACTACTGTTAGTTGCTCTGGATAAGAGTGTCTGCTAAATGATTCATGTGTTGTATGTTTGCACATATAGCTTTGTTCTACTTGTGCTCTTTCTACAGATGGCTCTGGCTTGCTGATAACGTCTGATCTGATGAGAATCCATATGCGTTTTGACTCCTGTACTCAATAAAATGTCCAATGCCAAGTTGAAATAATTTGTCACTGTAATTTGAAAGACAATGGTAGTTCCCAATCAGACAATTATTTTGAATAAAAATAAAAATGATGAAGCAAATCTGTTTTACTCAGTTAAATGTTTGGTGAATGAATGGCATGGCTTTGTCCTCAGTCCTCCTTTGAATGTTGTCTGTACCATTATGACATGTTAACACGAGTTTAGCTGGTTAATCATATTAATGTCAGTTTACAGTACTGTTAATGTAGCAGATTCTCCCCTTCCTGTCTCCATATCATTCTAAATCCCCATATGCCGTGTGTGTGTGTGCCCTTGGGCTTAATAAATACCCTAAATATTGGATCTTGCCTCAATTCCTGCCCTCGCTTAACTAGCCCCACTAGTCCTTCATTTTTTTCAATGTTATCATCTTTATGACATTATTATGTGTGTAGCCTACATGTTATTCCCAACAATGGAGTCATTATATTTAACTATATTAAATGATGGCCATGACCAAGTGTATGATGAATGAACTTGTTAAATCACAGCCACATTATGCCCATACTCCAAAGTATGTGGACTCCCCTTCAAATGAGTGGACTTGGTTATTTCAGCCACACCTCAATCAATCAATCAAATGTATTTATAAAGCCCTTCTTATATCAGCTGATGACACAAAATGCTGTACAGAAACCCAGCCGAAAAACCCCAAACAGCAAGCAATGCCGGTATAGAAGCACGGCGGCTAAGAAAAACTCCCTAGAAAGGCCAGAACCTAGGAAGAAACCTAGAGAGGAACCAGGCTATGAGGGGTGGCCAATCCTCTTCTGGCTCTGCCGGGTGGAGATTATAACAGAACATGGCCAAGATGTTCAAATGTTCATAAATGACCAGCAGGGTCAGATAATAATAATCATAGTGGTTGTAGAGGGTGCAACAGGTCAGCACCTCAGGAGTAAATGTCAGTTGGCTTTTCATAGCTGATCATTCAGAGTATCTCTGCCGCACCTGCTGTCTCT
Organism: Salvelinus fontinalis; assembly: GCF_029448725.1. Classification (NCBI taxonomy): domain Eukaryota; kingdom Metazoa; phylum Chordata; class Actinopteri; order Salmoniformes; family Salmonidae; genus Salvelinus; species Salvelinus fontinalis. The sequence continues at coordinate 33,919,803 of NC_074695.1, forward strand.
AGAGAGTTGAAAACAACAGGTCTGGGACAAGGTAGCAGGTCAGGGTTCCATAGCCGCAGGCAGAACCGTTGAAACTGGAGCAGCAGCACAACCAGGTGGACTGGGGACAGCAAGGAGTCATCAGGCCAGGTAGTCCTGAGGCATGGTCCTAGGGCGCAGGTCCTCCTCCGAGAGAGAGAAAGAAAGAGAGAATTAGAGAGAGCATACTTAAATTCACACAGGACACCGGATAAGACAGGAGAAATACTCCAGATATAACAGACTGACCCTAGCCCCCCGACACATAAACTATTGCAGCATAAATACTGGAGGCTGAGACAGGAGGGGTCAGGAGACACTGTGGCCCCATCCGATGATACCCCCGGACAGGGCCAAACAGGAAGGATATAACCCCACCCACTTTGCCAAAGCACTCTTCAATACTGCACGGTACTGTCTTTCCAAGCTAGTCGGAAGACTTCCATTTTAGTGTAGCGCCATTTCCGTTCCAATTTTCTGGAAGCTTGATTCAGGGCTCAGGGCTTCTGTATACCAGGGAGCTTCTTATGACAAATGTTTTAGTTTTTAGGGGTGCGACTGCATCTAGGGTATTACGCAAGGTTAAATGGAGTTCCTCAGTTAGGTGGTTAACTGTTTTTTGTACTGACGTCCTTGGGTTGGTGGAGGGAGTCTGGAAGGGCATCTAGGAATCTTTGGGTTGTCCGAGAATTTATAACACTCCTTTGGATGATCCTTGGTTGAGGTCTGAGCAGATTATTTGTTGCAATTGCAAACATAATAAAATGGTGGTCCAATAGTCCAGGATTATGAGGAAAAACATTAGGATCCACAACATTTATTCCACGGGACAAAACTAGTTCCAGAGTATGACTGTGGCAGTGAGTAGGTCCGGAGACATGTTGGACAAAACCCACTGAGTCGATGATGGCTCCGAAAGCCTTTTGGAGTGGGTCTGTGGACTTTTCCATGTGAATATTAAAGTCACCAAAAATGTGAATATTATCTGCCATGTCTACAAGATCCAATAGGAATTCAGGGAACTCAGTGAGGAATGCTGTATATGACCCAGGAGACCTGTAAACAGTAGCTATAAAACGTGATTGAGTAGGCTGCATAGATTTCATGACTAGAAGCTCAAAAGACCAAAACGCAGTCGGTGTGGTTTTTGTACATTTCAATTTGCTATTGTAAATGTTAGCAAACCTCCGCCTTTGCGGGATGGGCGGGGGATATGGTCACTAGTGTAACCATGAGGAGAGACCTCATTTAACACAGCAAATTCATCAGGCTTAAGCCATGTTTCAGTCAGGCCAATCACATCAAGATTATGATCAGTCATTAGTTCATTGACTATAACTGCCTTGGAAGTGAGGGATCTAACATTAAGTAACTCTATTTCAATAATGACAGGAATGGAGGAGGTCTTTATTCCAGTGAGATTGCTAAGGCGAACACCGCCATGTTTAGTGTCGCCCAACCTAGGTCGAGGCACAGACATGGCCTCAATGGGGATAGCTAAGCTGACTACACTGACTGTGCTAGTGGCAGACTCCACTAAGCTGGCAGGCTGGAAAACAGCCTGCTGCCTGGCCTGCACCCTATCTCATATCTATCTCGTGGAGCTAGCGGAGTTAGAGCCCTGTCTATGTTCATAGATAAGATGAGAGCACCCCTCCAGCTAGGATGGAGTCCGTCACTCCTCAGCAGGCCAGGCTTGGTCCTGTTTGTGGGTGAGTCCCAGAAAGAGGGCCAATTATCTACAAATTCTGTCTTTTGGGAGGGGCCGAAAACAGTTTTCAACCGCTGATTGAGTTGTGAGACCCCTGTCATATAAAGCGACCGGGGTGAAAAAGTTAAATGAAAAAAGTCGAGCCAGGGTAAAAAATACTAAAAAGTAAAAACCGTAAGTTTGGCAGGTAGCAAAGTAAGGTTTGCAACTAACCGCATAGCAACACGTAAACAAGTCTACAAGTTGGGACTGGAAATGATGCAAAACCAGTTGCTGACAGGTGTACAAAATTGAGCACATAGCCATGCAATCTCCTTAGACAAACATTGGCAGTAGAATTGCCCGTACTGAAGAGAGCTCAGTAACTTTCAACATGGCACCGTCAATAGATGCAACTTTTCCAACAAGTCAGTTTGTCAAATTTCTGCACTGCTAGAGCTGCCCCGGTCAACTGTAAGTGCTGTTATTGTGAAGTGGAAACATCTAGGAGCAACAACGGCTGAGCCGCGAAGCGTTAGGCCACAGAAGCTCACAGAAGAGGACCGCTGAGGGCTGAAGCGCTTAGTAACATTCACCATCGAGTTCCAAACTCGTAACATCAGCACAATAACTGTTCATCAGGAGCTTAATGAAATGGGTTTCCATGGCTGAGCAGCCTCACACAAGCCTAAGATCACCATGCACACAAGCCTAAGATCACCATGCGCAATGCCAAGCGTCGGCTGGAGTGGTGTAAAGCTTGCCGCCATTGGACTCTGGAGGAGTGCAGTCCGACATACGAATATGGGTTTGGTGGATGCCAGGAGAATGCTACCTGCCCAAATGCATAGTGCCAAATGTAAAGTTTGGTGGAGGAGGAATAATGGTCTGGGGCTGTTTTTCATGGTTCAGACTCATTAGTTCCAATGAAGGGAAATCTTAACGCTACAGCATACAATGACATTCTAGACGATTCTGCACTTCCAACTTCGTGGCAACAGTTTGGGGAAGGCCCTTTCCTGTTTCAGCATGACAATACCCCCGTGCACAAAGCGAGGCCCAAATGGTTTGTCGAGATCGGTGTGGAAGAACTTCACTGACCTCAACACCATCGAAGACATTTGTGATGAATTGGAACGCTGACTGCGAGCCAGGCCTAATCGCCCAACATCAGTGCCCGACCTCACTAATACTCTTGTGGCTGAACGGAAGCAAGTCCTTGCAGTAATGTTCCAAAATCTAGTGAAAATCCTTCCCAGAAGAGTGGAGGCTGTTATAGCAGCAAAATGGGGACCAAGTCCATATTAATGCCCATGACTTTGGAATGAGATGTTCGACGAGCAGGTGTCTACATACTTTTGGTCATGTAGTGTACATTGGGGTTAACTAGCTCATATCAAGCAAACCCATACCAGACACTTTGTGGAAAGGTGAAGAAAAACAATTGTCTAGTGGTGGACTGATGTAACTCAGCTGGAGCCGAATGTCTGCTTTTCATCTTACAGACGAACGTCGCTAGTTAACAAGTAATTAAATAAATTACTTAAGCAAGTAGATTCCACTTAGCTCGAGGTATAGTATAGCTATTTTATTTATTTCCCAATTCCTTTGGTTATGTATCAAGTTGAAGCTGGGTTTCCCAAGTCATTCGGTGCTACCTGTTCAGGCCAGTTAACAAGCTAAACAGACGGCTCTGAATCTCTGAAACGCATCTGTTTGACCCCAAGAATACTCAGCCAATCACATGACACAACACTGGACTGATCAAGGGCACGCATTTGTTAGTTTTTCCATCACCCCAGTGAAAGTGAAAGTAAGGTTTATGGACACGCACCCCCCACCAGCCTGAAATCCAATCGAGAAAAAACACAAATTGAAACCTAAAGATGCCAAGACTTGAGAGAGAGCAACTTGAGAAATTGAGAGTGAAAACTTGACAAAGACATGTAACTATTGTTGGTGGACAATTTGATGCTTTCAAATGTATTGTTTCCACGGTTGAACCATAGTTCTTTGCTTACGGTTCTACATTTTGTGATTAAGATATTTTGCTTTTTGATCTGCAGCGATGATTTTCTGCTCGCCCAAAGTCACACATGCCAGCTCTCAAGTTTGGCCTGTCTGCTCTCTGATACATCCTCTGCTCTCTCCATTAGCCTGTCTGCTCTCTCCACTGGCCTGTCTGCTCTCTCCACTGGCCTGTCTGCTCTCTGACACATCCTCTGTTCTCTCCACTGGCCTGTCTGCTCTCTCCACTGGCCTGTCTGCTCTCTGACACATCCTCTGTTCTCTCCACTGGCCTGTCTGCTCTCTCCACTGGCCTGTCTGCTCTCTGACACATCCTCTGCTCTCTCCACTGGCCTGTCTGCTCTCTCCACTGGCCTGTCTGCTCTCTGAGACATCCTCTGTTCTCTCCACTGGCCTGTTTGCTCTCTCCACTGGCCTGTTTGTTCTCTCCACTGGCCTGTCTGCTCTCTCCACTGGCCTGTCTGCTCTCTCCACTGGCCTGTCTGCTCTCTGACACATCCTCTGTTCTCTCCACTGGCCTGTCTGCTCTCTCCACTGGCCTGTCTGCTCTCTGACACATCCTCTGTTCTCTCCACTGGCCTGTCTGCTCTCTCCACTGGCCTGTCTGCTCTCTGACACATCCTCTGCTCTCTCCACTGGCCTGTCTGCTCTCTCCACTGGCCTGTCTGCTCTCTGACACATCCTCTGTTCTCTCCACTGGCCTGTCTGCTCTCTGACACATCCTCTGCTCTCTCCACTGGCCTGCCTGCTCTCTCCACTGGCCTGTCTGCTCTCTGAGACATCCTCTGTTCTCTCCACTGGCCTGTTTGCTCTCTCCACTGGCCTGTTTGTTCTCTCCACTGGCCTGTCTGCTCTCTCCACTGGCCTGTCTGCTCTCTCCACTGGCCTGTCTGCTCTCTGACACATCCTCTGTTCTCTCCACTGGCCTGTCTGCTCTCTCCACTGGCCTGTCTGCTCTCTGACACATCCTCTGTTCTCTCCACTGGCCTGTCTGCTCTCTCCACTGGCCTGTCTGCTCTCTGACACATCCTCTGCTCTCTCCACTGGCCTGTCTGCTCTCTCCACTGGCCTGTCTGCTCTCTCCACTGGCCTGTCTGCTCTCTGACACATCCTCTGCTCTCTCCACTGGCCTGTCTGCTCTCTCCACTGGCCTGTCTGCTCTCTCCACCGGCCTATCTGCTCTCTCCACTGGCCTGTCTGCTCGCTGGACACATCCTCTGCTCTCTCCACTGGCCTGTTTGCTCTCTCCACTGGCCTGTCTGCTCTCTCCACTGGCCTGTCTGCTCGCTGGACACATCCTCTGCTCTCTCCACTGGCCTGTCTGCTCTCTCCACCAGCCTGTCTGCTTTCGCCACTGGCCTGTCTGCTCGCTGGACACATCCTCTGCTCTCTCCACTGGCCTGTTTGCTCTCTCCACTGGCCTGTCTGCGCTCTCCACCGGCCTGTCTGCTGTCTCCACTGGACTGTCTGCTCTCTCCACCGGCCTGTCTGCTCTCTCCACTGGCCTGTCTGCTCGCTGGACACATCCTCTGCTCTCTCCACTGGCCTGTTTGCTCTCTCCACCGGCCTGTCTGCTCTCTCCACTGGCCTGTCTGCTCGCTGGACACATCCTCTGCTCTCTCCACTGGCCTGTTTGCTCTCTCCACCGGCCTGTCTGCTCTCTCCACTGGCCTTTCTGCTCGCTGGACACATCCTCTGCTCTCTCCACTGGCCTGTTTGCTCTCTCCACTGGCCTGTCTGCTCTCTCCACTGGACTGTCTGCTCTCTCCACCGTTCTATCTGCTCTCTCCACTGGCCTGTCTGCTCTCTCCACCAGCCTGTCTACTCTCTCCACTGGCCTGTCTGCTCTCAACATCAGCCTGTCTGTTCTCTCCACTGGCCTGTTTGCTGTCTCCACTGGCCTGTTTGCTCGCTCCACTGGCCTGTCTGCTCTCTCCACTGGCCTGTCTGCTCTCTCCACCGGCCTGTCTGCTGTCTCCACTGGCCTGTCTGCTCTCTCTACCGGCCTGTCTGCTCTCTCCACTGGCCTGTCTGCTTGCTGGACACATCCTCTGCTCTCTCCACTGGCCTGTTTGCTCTCTCCACTGGCCTGTCTGCTCTCTCCACCGGCCTGTCTGCTGTCTCTACTGGCCTGTCTGCTCTCTCCACCGGCCTATCTGTTCTCTCCACCGGCTTATCTGTTCTCTCCACTGGCCTGTCTGCTCGCTGGACACATCCTCTGCTCTCTCCACTGGCCTGTTTGCTCTCTCCACCGGCCTGTCTGCTCTCTCCACTGGCCTGTCTGCTCGCTGGACACATCCTCTGCTCTCTCCACTGGCCTATCTGCTCTCTCCACCAGCCTGTCTGCTTTCGCCACTGGCCTGTCTGCTCGCTGGACACATCCTCTGCTCTCTCCACTGGCCTGTTTGCTCTCTCCACCGGCCTGTCTGCTCTCTCCACTGGCCTGTCTGCTCGCTGGACACATCCTCTGCTCTCTCCACTGGCCTGTTTGCTCTCTCCACTGGCCTGTCTGCTCTCTCCACCGGCCTGTCTGCTCTTTCCACTGGCCTGTCTGCTCGCTGGAAACATCCTCTGCTCTCTCCACTGGCATGTCTGCTCACTGGACACATTCTCTGCTCTCTCCACTGGCCTGTCTGCTCTTTCCACTGGCCTGTCTGCTCTCTCCACCGGCCTGTCTGCTCTCTCCACTGGCCTTTCTGCTCGCTGGACACATTCTCTGCTCTCCCCACTGGCCTGTCTGCTCTCTCCACTGGCCTGTCTGCTCTCTCCACTGGCCTGTCTGCTCGCTGGACACATCCTGTCTGTCTGCTCTCTCAACCAAATTTCTGCGTGCTCGACTGGTCTGTGCGCTAGCCGCATCATCCTCTGCTTGCAGGACCCATCCTCTGTGCTCTTGACTTAGTGTTTGCTTGCTCAATGATGTCTAATCTTGCTTGACAGCACCATCTTGCTCGCAATAGACTTTAGAGGCTGATTTGATGCCATAGAACTAAGGAACATTTAGCCTGGCCCTGATTTGCTGCTTTAGTCCTGTGGTCTGCTGATCGAATGACGACAGCCATCAGACCACCAAGCAAGTAAAAAAACACAGGAATAAATAACGGAATGGCTGCATTTTAAACACTGGATTTAGTGTGTTGATTCTGAGTCCCTTGAACGTTGAACACCAAATCAAGCACACAGAGTAACTGGTGGCATTGAGGTCCTTTCCTGAGTTAGCAGGAGGTCAATCAGGGCAAACGATGTGATGACAACTGTGCCCCACAAGCCTATGTACCTTAACACTTGTTTCCATGGTAACCTCATTCCCCTGCACCTGCCGACATGATTCTCCAACTACATTCCATGGCTACAAAACCATGTGAAGGGTACTTCCCATTAACCCTTTCGTGAGGAGCCTCACGTTCCCATTTCTCACATGACTAATCTGGGGAATTAGAACTGCTGCTGCTGTTGATATATCTACAGACCATTATCCTCTCACTAAAAACAAACATCCTGATCCTACACAATACTAGAGAGTAACACTTAACCTCAGCCCACAGTCATACCATACGCATACAGACAGTCATATTAAATCCTTTAGACTCAAACCAAACACGACGCTACAATAATTGTATTTGAAAATGAGCTGAGCTGAGCAGGGTTTAAATGCCCGGGGTGTGTCTCTCCCTCCTCCCCCTGGATCAGCTCCGTAACAGCAGGACCAGCTGCCTCTATCAGGAAGACCACGACTCTGTAGCTAGGGTATTAACGACAAGGGCTCAAATGGCAGCCGGGTTCCCTATGCTCCAGCCTGCGCCACTGTAACTTACCCACTCCTTTGCTCCATAGAGCTGACACCAGGTTTAACGCCATGCATGATTTCTAATTCAATTACAATTAAATGACAGGGCTATGAGTGAGACCTGTTCTCCGTCCACCCTGGGGCCTCCTGTTGGGTCTATGTTGGGACAGGCAGGGCTGGAGAGATAAGTGGCGATAGCAGACTGTATGCCAAATACACCGAGAATTCCACCTTTGTAAGATGTAGTCGCATATCATGCCAAATGGCATGAATGCACTTACTCTTTTCCAAATTTCAATTAGATAACGAACACATCTGTTTGAGGGTGGAGATGTTACTGTAGACCTGGGTTGTCTATGAAGATTGTTAGGCTGTGGTAGGACTTGACCAGGTGTTGCTGGGTGAACAGGCCTGCATTGTGACGGGAGCATGATATTGATGCAGGTGGGCTTTGGGCTGATTGGTGAACATAGAGAAGATGAGCAGGTTCAAATGGACAAACACAACAGTAGTAGACGCATAGCTAATTACATGAGCGTGCCAAGGGCACGGCTTAATGTCGGTATTGCCATTCTGCACACCTGTAAATGTAATCCCTGCTGCTATCGGAGGCAGAGGCAGAGGTGCCACTGTCAAACTCATCAGCAGGAGATTACACATTCTACAGCCTTTCTGACGTTGTTCTCATACCCAGAACAATGTTCTTCATACGGATTCCAATCATAGGGAAGATGTTTAGGGGTCGGGCTGATGGCTGAGAATTGTTGAAGCGCTACAGACGGTTATATCGGTCCACTAATACAGGACTAGTAAAGGCCCAGTGCATTTACTTTTTTTTAAATGCAGATTTTTCAGGGTGTGCTGCAGCACCCTCAGCACCCCTACTTCCTCGGCTATGATTCAAGCACCCCACCCTCCCAAAGTGCCCCACACATACAGTTGAAGTCGGAAGTTTACATACACTTAGGTTGGAGTCATTAAAACTGTTTTTCAAACACTCCACAAATTTATTGTTAACTTCTTCGGGGTAGAGGGCAGCATTTTCACTTTTGGATAAATAGCATGCCCAAAGTCAACTGCCTGCTACTCATCCCCAGAATATAAGATATGCATATTATTAGTAGATTTGGATAGAAAACACTCTGACGTTTCTAAAACTGTTTGAATCATGTTTGTGAGTATAACAAAACGTATGGAGCAGGCAAAACCCCGAGGACAAACCATTCAGATATTTTTTTTTTAGGTCACTGTCTTTTCAATGGGTTTCATTGGGAAACCAGATTTCTAAGGGACTTGTTTGCAGTTCCTACCACTTCCACTGGATGTCACCAGTCTTTGGAAATTGGTTGAGGTTTTTCCTTTGTGTAATGAAGAAGTACGGCCATCTTAAATGAGAATCCCTTGAAGTAAATTGTTTGAGAGAGGCACATTACCAGAAAAGTTGCGTCAGTTTGTTTTCTTTTTGTATTGAACACAGATCATCCCGTCTTCAATTTGATCGATTGTTAACGTTTAAAAATACCTAACGTTGTATTACAAAAGTAGTTTGAAATGTTTTGGTAAAGTTTACATGTAACTTTTGAGATATTCTGTAGTGACTTTGCACAAGTTGGAAGCTGTGTTTTTCTGGATGAAACTCGCCAAATAAATTGACATTGTGGATATATATCAACGGAATTAATCGAACAACAGGACCATTTGTGATGTTTATGGGACATATTGGAGTGCCAACAAAAGAAGTTCGTCAAAGGTAAGGCATGAATTATATTTTTATTTCTGCGTTTTGTGTCATGCCTGCAGTGTTGAAATATGCTACTCTCTTTGTTTACTGTTGTGCTATCATCAGATAATAGCATCTTATGCTTTCGCCGAAAAGCCTTTTTGAAATCTGACACGTTGGCTGGATTCACAACGAGTGTAGCCTTAATTTGGTATCTTACATGTGTGATTTAATGAAAGTTAGATTTTTATATCATTTTATTTGAATTTGGCGCTCTGCATTTTCCCTGGCTATTGGCCAGGTGGGATGATTGCGTCCCACCTACCTCAGAGAGGTTAACAAACTATAGTTTTGGCAAGTCGATTAGGACATCTACTTGGTGCATGACAAAAGTAATTTTTCCAACAATTGTTTACAGACAGATTATTTCACTTATAATTCACAGTATCACAATTCCAGTGGGTCAGAAGTTTACATACACAAGTTGACTGTGCCTTTAAACAGTTTGGAAAATTGCAGAAAATTATGTCATAGCTTTAGAAGCTTCTGATAGGCTAATTGACATAATTTGAGTCAATTGGAGGTGTACCTGTGGATGTATTTCAAGGCCTTCCTTCAAACTCAGTGCCTCTTTGCTTGACATCATGGGAAAATCAAGAGAAATCAGCCAAGACCTCCGAAAAGAATTGTAGACCTCCACAAGTCTGGTTCATCCTTAGGAGCAATTTCCAAACACCTGAAGGTACCACGTTCATCGGTACAAACAATAATACGCAAGTATAAACACCATGGGACCACACAGCCGTCATACCGCTCAGGAAGGAGAAACATTCTGTCTCCTAGAGATGAGTGTACTTTGGTGTGAAAATGCAAATCAATCCCAGAACAACATGAAAGGACCTTGTAAAGATGCTGGAGTAAAAAGGTACAAAAGTATCTATATCCACAGTAAAACGAGTCCTATATCGACGAAACCTGAAAGGCCGCTCAGCAAGGATGAAGCCACTGCTCCAAAACTGCCATAAAAAAGCCAGACTACTGTTTGGAACTGCACATGCGGACCTAGATCGTACTTTGGAGAAATGATCTCTGATCTGATGAAACAAAAATAGAACTGTTTAGACATAATGACCATCGTTATGTTTGAAGGATAAGGGGGATGCTTGCAAGCCGAAGAACACCATCCCAACCATGAGGCACTGGGGTGGCAGCATCATGTTGTGGGGGTGCTTTGCTGCAGGAGGGACTGGTGCACTTCACAAAATAGATGGCATCATGAGGCAGGACAATTATGTGGATATATTGAAGCAACATCTCAAGACATCAGTCAGGAAGTTAAAGCTTGCTCGCAAATGGGTCTTCCAAATGGACAATGACCCCAAGCATACTTCCAAAGTTGTGGCAAAATGGCTTAAGGACAACAAAGTCAAGGTATTGGAGTGGCCATCACAAAGCCCTGACCTCAAACCTATAGAAAATTTGTGTGCAGAACTGAAAAAGCGTGTGCGAGCAAGGAGGCCAGGAAACCTGACACATTTACACCAGCTTTGTCAGGAGGAATGGGCCAAAATTCACCCAACTTATTGTGGGAATCTTGTGGAGGGCTACCCAAAACATTTGACCCAAATTAAACAATTTAAAGGAGAATTTAAGGGAGTTTTTCCTAGCCACCGTGCTTCTACACCTGCATTGCTTGCTGTTTGGGGTTTTAGGCTGGGTTTCTGTACAGCACTTCGAGATATTAGCTGATGTACGAAGGGCTATATAAAATAAACTTGATTTGATTTAAAGGCAATGCTACCAAATACTAATTGAGTGTATGTAAACTTCTGACCCACTTGGAATGTGATGAAAGAAATAAAAGCTGAAATAAATCATTCTCTCCACTATTCTGACATTTCACATTCTTAAAATAAAGTGGTGATCCTAACTGACCTAAGACAGGGAATTTTTACTAGGATTAAATGTCAGGAATTGTGAAAAACTGAGTTTAAATGTATTTGGCTAAGGTGTATGTAAACTCCCAACTTCAACTGTACATGGCGGCAGGGCTAGAATAACCCTTTAACTCGTGGCTAACTCAGCAGTCTGAGAGAACCGATATATAGAAATGAGCAAATATAAATGTGAGATTTGTACAGTACAGCATATACTGTACAGTATATCACCCCAACGCTCTAAGCCATACACAATCTCAACACTTCCAATGTACCAAACAGACTGAGAGCCCAACATTGTGTAAAACACATCCACATGATTAGTGTTGAATGAGCATGTGTACAGACTGTGATACCCTGAGGCTCATCTGACACGTAGCACAGGAAAGGCCTCTTCAAGGTCCTTTTTGTTTGTCTCTTCTATCCCCCCTCCCAGCTCCTTACTACCCCCACCTCTACAGCCCCCAGGGTGACCAGCATGGACCTGTGTGGTTAATGGAGTCCAGAGGTTTATGAGGTCTGTTCTGTTCAGCCACGGCACCCTTACAAAAAAAATATGTTACATTTCCAGGTTCACATGTGAAATCGCATTTTCATATGTGAAGTAGCTGTTGCCACATGTTGAGCTTAAATTTCACATGTGAAACCATATTTTCACATGTATTACATTTAAAGTTCACATGTTAACACCACATTTTGACATTAGGAGAATAACATGTTTTCAACTCACATGTGAATTGCAGTTTTACATGTGAAAATTTCAGTTTTCACATCTTAAACTTTCACGTGAGAATCGGATGGGCAGTTTTTCACATGTGGATTTGCAAGTTCACATGTAAAAAAACAATCACATGTTAAAATACAATTTGCTAATTCATATTTGAAAAACATTCAAGTGATTGTTTTTCACATGAAATTGTAATTCCACATGTGTAAGGGAGTTTTTTACATATTAAACTGCAAATTATGTTTTTACATGTGATTGTTTTTCACATTTGAACTTGCAATTCTACATGTGAAAAACTGCCTACCTGATTCTCACGTGAAAGTTTTGATTGAAACGCTATTAGTGTGTTCCCCCCTAACTAGCTAGCCATTTCACACCGGTTGCACAAAGCATTAACTCAAACGTACTTATAGCAAAACAAAATATTGCAATATATTTTTATGTGAGAGCAAATTATTTGTAAATGGATGTAATTTTTTTTGTTGCAATTTTCCCTATATATGGTTACGTTACCATGACCTTTGCTTTCGCTGCCTTTTGTCCTGTTGCAAATTTTGGCAGATTCATTCCACCAACATAGCACACTGCATCCCACTGCTGGTTTGTCAGTTAAGCAGGGTCGGCCCCTGGATGTCAGAACAGGTGTAGCTGGAAGTGGTGAAATGTGGGGTGTTCTTTTTCAGATAAGGGAAAATTTACATGTAAAACTTCACACATGTGGCCATAACTTTCACACTTCGTAACATTCTGAATGTTAACTTGGCTATGACAACATATATAGATGGAGGATAGTCTAGCCTTCTCCCCCTCACCTCCCACCCCTTGCTTCCTGTTCGTTACAGCACCGCAACACCGCATGATTACTACTGCAGGACCACAAGATGGAGGAAGACTGAAGACTGGGAGCCCCTCAGTCTAACACAATCATCATCAGTTTGCCAACCAGACAAACGTATACATCATGGGTGTATGTTTTATACATGCACACAAATAAATACTTAACAGATACTCTTATTAATTCATACCCAATTATTAAATTATGAATTAATGAGAGGCAGCTACAAACATACTGTATTTATCACATGCTGATATTAAATATCTTTGATTACAGGAGATAAGCAAATTGGTTTTATTGCTCTGTGGGAGGAGTTTGTGTGTTACTAATTCTGATAAATGTCTAATATTATTCCCAACATACAGCATATATGTTGGTACTTTATAAATTATAAAACAAATATGTATACATGATTCCTTATGAAATGAACGTAATCTACCCTGGTCAGTAATTTCACAATTATCTCCTTTTCACAACTGACAAGTACATTTAGGTAATTACTACAACATACACCATCTTGAAATGATTGTGTCTCTATGCTTGCTTAGATATATAACATTCTTGCAAAGTCTCTGATAATAGTCCAAATCTGCAGTGGCAGACCCAAACAGGGCTTTATATCTCTGCTAGACATTCACTCATGTAAAGAAACTTTACAGACAGGGCAGGGCCCCTCAGAAGGAAAACCACCTCCCTTCTCCTTAATTTTCCGGTCATCCGTTGACTTTGTCCCTTTCACCCTCATTAAGACCAGCTCATTGTCCATAAGCCCCGTCTCTGACAAATGCCTACTAAAGGGTGATTTATGTCACAGAATGCCACAGAGGGCTAGCTGTGGGTTAAGCACTTCACATACACATTTTTTCAAGTTAATGTGACCAGTTAAGTGATCTGTGACCCCATTCCTCTTTCTCTTCAATCTCTGACCATTGGCAGCAGCGCAGAATGTTAGGCAGACGGAGAGTTCAAAGGCCTGTCTTAAAAAATATGGTTTTCCCTTTGTTTGACGAAGGATGGAAGCTGTAGAGCAGCAGGTTGGTCATCAGCACTAATGTGAGTGCAGTGAGTGCATGGCCTATCAGCATGTTGGAGCACTGAGCTTTCTAGGCATCGGATAATCATAAAACATGTAGGAAGTAATGGATAATCATGGTGGTCTGAGGATCCAATCCCAGAAGCTGCTTAATCACACTATTTTCAAGAAATCAATTGAAATCGACATAATGTGAAAAAAAAAAAAATCTTAAAGAAAGAGACTGTACCAGTTACATTCATTTGAATTTTTTATCCAAAAAGTCGTCAGACCACCATGATTATCCATTACTTCCTACATGTTTTATGGCAACCAGACATGCCATATAGTCCGCAATGTTATTGTTTTCTACAACCAGTTAGCGTTGTTGTAAAAAAATTCATTTGCACTGAACTTTCTCTTAGAGTTTTCCCAGACTTTCACACAGCGAGCACCTGACCCACTTTGAGTGAAAAGAGAATGAAGCCCCCCTGTAGCTCAGCTCTCTGTGAACCCCTCAAACCCAGAACCTACAGTCCAAATACACCTATTCACTCTGCAACAGTCCCCCGTGGCCCCGCTTGTCCCCCCTCAACCCCCCTTCAGAGCCGGCCATTGAGACCCACTGGCCGTGAAACAAGATTGGGGAGTGAAGTGGCAGGAAAGGAATCCTGTAAGGGAGAGAAAGAGAGCTATGAGAACCATCCCCTCACCCTCCACACGGCCCCTCCCCTACCTCTCCCGGGCAGTGGGGACTGGGAAGTGTTGAGTGGCGAGCCATGGCCCCTCAGCCTCCCAGTGGCAGCGTGGAAGAAAGGTTAGCCGTGTTGGTTCTATTATCCTCATTCTGCTTCCTGTGTTGCCAGTGTCCCAGTATGTCCATCAGCATTTCCTCGAAACAAGACAAAGGTTTATCAGCTCCACTGAGCAGCACTGTGCCTAGAGGACTCCTCTCTCTTCTTCCCCAAGGTCAGCAGCGTACATAGCCAGAACACAACCCAAGCCCGAGGAACGGAAAGGAGGGCAGACTGTTAGAGCCGCTCCTGTGATTGATTAGGACATTAATGGAGAACCGAGGAATGCAGGAGGAAATGCTTCCCATCTTAATGCTTCACCAGTCATTAGCAACAAGTGAACATGCCAAAGAGGTCATTAAACACTTTAGATGCAATATCTGGGTATACAGTATGTACGGCTCTAGTTGCTTGAGTTGTGTACAAAATAGCATCTGTGTGAGAGGAAAAGGCTCCCCCATTTCCAGTCTGCTAATGGAGGAGATTCAATAAGGGACACTTATGATACCAAGCCAGACGATAATGCAAACTGGGATCAGCTCTCTGTTACTATTTCCAGAGGGTCTTTATTATTGGGAAAGCTAAATGGAGCATTAGCCAATGTGATGTGTATTTTATGAGGACTTCTTTTTTGTTGAAAGGGAAATAGCAATAAATGTTTTATGTAACCGGATAGCTCAGTGAGTGGGAAAGGAAGGTGGGTGGGTGGGGGTAGGGGGGGGGGACAAATCCATATCCTCTAAACACAGGGTAGGAGGATACAATTACATGAACTCATGGGTACCAGGCTCTTATCTGAGATGAACCACCATAAATATGCATAACATCTTATAAGAGTGCAACTACACATTCATTTGAGACATCTTTGTTGCATTAACATTTCTAAACGAAAGGCTGCCGTTATAAAAAAGAGAGACTGCTGTTTTAAAACTGCACTAAAAGAATCAGTTCTAAAGGAGAGCTGGTGAACAAAAGACATTTCTGCATCTTTTGAATCCCCTGCTGCATGCGTGAATCACGATGGGCATCCAAATGCTGGAATTGCCTTTGAAAAAAAAACCTGTCCAGACCAGTTTTCCCTCCCCTTCTCCAGGGTCTGTCTCTGTGAACTTGCTCGCCTTGGATCTAATACAAAGCCTGCTGAGGAGAATGGTCTCAGATAGCTGCTGTTGCCACTGCCACACACAGTTCCTTTCACAGAAAGTCGGTTCGAACTACCAGCCAATCTCCACTCTCAGCAGTCTTTCCTCTGTAACCTAGCCTATACTCATTAAAACCAGGAATCAATATGACCAGAAAGATCGAGATTGAAATTGACTGGCCAGGAATTGGCCATTATTGTTTCTTGGTATTAAAGGAATACTGCGAGATCCTGGCAGCTAAGCAATTTTTTATACTTACTCACAGTCAGATGAACTAGCGTACGCTAGCGTACCTGTAGACCTCCAGTCATTGTACTAATGCTAGTTAGCAAAATGACCTCTAACTTCCTTCATACTGCACGGAGACATAAAAATGGTATTCACAAGTCAGGGTTGGGTCAATTCCACAAATTCAATTCTAATTCAATTCTCTCTCCCTGTAAATTCCATTTAATTCAATTCAAATTCCCTGTCAGTCTTTGAATTCAGAGATAAATAAATTCCTCTGAAAACCAATGTTAGTTGAATGCCAATAATTATATTGCAGATTCAATATGATCCCCAGCAATTCCTAAAATTCTAATTAAAATTAAATTCCCTAGACTTTCAGGCTGATCATGTCACTGTTCACACAGCATAGCTATACTGGAAATATAGGAACACAGGTTGAAACAAATCCTACATTAAATTGATTCTATGTGCATTAATTATATTAACTGGGAACTGTAAAACACAGGAGATTGGTGGCACCTTAATTGGGGAGGACGGCCTCGTGGTATTGGCTGGAGCGCAATAAGTGGTACTGTCACGACTTCTACCGAAGGTGGCTCCCCTTCCTGTTCGGGTGTTGTTCGGCGGTCGTTATCACTGGCTTACTAGCTGCCACTGATCCTTTTTTCCCCTTTTCTGTTTATTGGTTTCACCTGTTTTTGGGTGATTGGTCGGGCTTTATTCACCAGCAGGCCCGCCTGCTGGTTGTGCGGGATTGTTTCGTTGTGCATGTGTACACGTCTGTGTGTCACGGTTTTTCTGGATTGTTTAAGTCCCCCGTGTTTGGGGCATTTGTTTGGGTTGGCGTGTGTTCACCTTTGTGGTGCATTAAAATATTAGCACTACCCTGAACTCTCTGCTTCCTGCGCCTGACTTCTCATCCACTACACCCCGGGCGTTACAGGTACGGTTTCAAATAAACCAAACACATGGTTTGACGACAGCCGTTATTATGAGCCGTCCTCCCGTCAGCAGCCTCCACTGCTGTAAAAATATTGAATTCCAATTCAATTCAATTCCAAAGATTAAATGTTTTTACAATTCCAATTAAATTCCAATTCCATAACTTAAATATTTTTTAATTAGAATGTCATTAAAAAAAGAGGGCCAGAATGACGCTGGAGGGAATAACAGACGTTTTACGGGCTCCTGACCAATTGTGCTATTTTGGGTATTTGTGTGCTCTGATCGTAACTTATTTTGTACCAGTGGAGGCTCCTCAGAGGAGGAAGGGGAGGACTATTACGTGTCCTCCCTCTCCGGCCTCTAGGTCACCAGGCTGCTCGTTATGGCGCACACCTGTCATCACCTCCTTGATTACCTGCCCTTTATGTCACTCCCTCTTGGTTTCTTCCCCTGTTGTCATTATTTCTGTTCCTGTTTCATGTCGGTGCGCTGTTTGTGTTTCTTATTTTGCTCATTTATTTTTTAAATGTATTCACTACCTAAAATTGCTTCTCGACTCTCAGCGTACTCGTTACAGAATGACGACTTACTAAATGTGCCTAATATGTTTATTAATAACCTTTCATGTTCAAAATGATGCACTCTCCTCAAAAAATAGCATGGTATTATTTCACTGTAATAGCTACTGTAAATTGGACAGTGCAGTTAGATTAACAAGAATTTAAGCTTTCTGCCAATATCAGATATGTCTATGTCCTGGGAAATTTTCTTGTTACTTACAGCCTCATGCTAATCTCATTAGCCTATGTTAGCTCAACCGTCCCGATGGGACACCGATCCCGAAGAACATTAGTGAGAAAGTTACAGACACACAGATATCATACCCCCCCAAAAATGCTATCCTCCCCTGTTATTATAACGGTGAGAGGTTAGCATGTCTTGGGGGTATGATATTTGTGTGTCGGTAACTTTCTCACTCCTCATTATTCACGATTCAATCAGAAGTATCCGTAATCATGGTAGCATCCACATTACTGTAGACATTTTTAGAAACATATTCTATTCTTATTTACAAAAAAAAGTCTCCAAAATGATACAGTACATTATTTACCATTCATTTCTATTGGGCAAAAAATCCTCTGAAACACAACCCCAACAAATAGCAAATGCATCCAACAAATGTGTCGAGTCACAACCTTGATGTAGTCATTGCGGACTATGAATTTCGGACCAAATACTTAACTTTTTACTACTTTAATACACATTTAAATTGAGTTGAATACTCGTTTCTGACTGGCTAGAAGGGCATTCTAGAATGCCCATTCTAGAATGGACATTAAAAACCATAACAGAACAGATGGAAAAGATATCGGTAAAGTTGGAAAAGATATCGGGACACCTTGCAATCATGGCGAAATATGCTCCTACACATGAAGACCATACATGCAACAAAGTTACAGAAATCTAAACCAACAACCACACAAACTGAAATTGAATGCATTGTAAACGCAGGTCCAACGTGGAAAAACTTAGCTAGCTAGCATTGATTTGTTTTTGCAGACATACTTGCATCTGATATGCAATGCGATCTTCTCGTAATTAACAGTCAGTGCTGACGAGTGTCCTGACGAGAATAACTTTTCTAGCTTTGCCAGGCAAAACCTCGCATTATCAGCTCATTGTTATGGATGTATCCAAATTAATGTTAGTAGAAACCAGCTACTTTGCTGTTATTCTGGCTGCAGAGGTTGTGACTGTGTTAGCCATAACCAGCTGGCTATCTAGCAAGCAAGGATGAGAATATTGCCAGCGAGCATGGCAACAGAAAATAAAGAACGAACGTCCATAAATATTGAACTAATCGAATGAACGACTGGGTCGCGTCTCTGGCAACCAAAAGATGAGCAAGTATGAATTAGCTTATATAAATGAAAATATCAACACATTTTTTATTATTTCTATCGGTGTCACGGTCGTCTTGTGGTGAATGAGCGGACCAAGGCGCAGCGGGTGATGAATACATGATGATTTATTGAAAGACGAAGACGAACACGAAAATTACAAAACAACAAAACGACGTAGACAGACCTGAACATGTGAACTTACATAAACACGAAGAACGCACGAACAGGAACAGACTACATACACGAACGAAAACGAAACAGTCCCGTGTGGTGCGACATACACAGACACGGAAGACAATCACCCACAAACAAACAGTGAGAACAGCCTACCTTAATATGGTTCTCAATCAGAGGAAACGTCAAACACCTGCTCTAATTGAGAACCATATCAGGCAACACATTTAACCAAACATAGAAACACATAACATAGAATGCCCACCCCAACTCACGCCCTGACCAACTAAACACATACAAAAACAAGGAAAATAGCACAACAGCATGTGAAACAGCATGTGAAATTTATTGTCAATCAGTGTTGCTTCCTAAGTGGACAGTTTGATTTCACAGAAGTGTGACTGACTTGGAGTTACATTGTGTTGTTTAAGTGTTCCCTTTATTTTTTTGAGCAGTGTATTATGCAAACCAGACAGCACAATACTTTTAATTTTTTTTATTGACAGATAGCCAGGGGCACACTCAGACATAATTTACAAATTAATAATTTTTGTTTAGTGAGTCCGCCAGATCAGAGGCAGTAGGAATGACCATGGATGTTCTCTTGATATGTGTGTGAATTGGACCATTTTCCTGTCAAAATGTAACGAGTACTTTTGAGTGTCAGGGAAAATGTATGGAGTAAAAAGTACATAGTTTTCTTTAGAAACGTAGTGAAGTAAAACTAAAAGTTGGCAAAAATATATAAATAGGAAAGTAAAGTACAGATACGCCCAAAACCTACATAAGTAGTACTTTAAAGTATTTTTACTTAAGTACTTTACACCACTGATAAACAGCTTAAACCATTACATTAGAGGCAGTGACAGTGTAGCCGTAGTTGGCTAGCTAGCAGCAAGCAAGTGATAAGAACGTTGCCTCTGAGCATGGCAACAGAACATAAAGAACGAACGACTGTGTCGAGTCTGTAAATATCTAACTAATTGACTGTGTCGCATCTCTAGCAACCAAATAATGAGAAGGTATGAATTACAGTTGAAGTCAGAAGTTTACACACACTTAGGTTGGAGTCATTAAAACTCATTTTTCAACCACTCCACACATTTCTTGTTAACAAACTATAGTTTTGGCATGTCGGTTAGGACATCTACTTTGTGCATGACACATTTCATTTTTCCAACAATTGTTTACAGACAGATTATTTCACTTATAATTCACTGTATCACAATTCCAGTGGGTCAGAAGTTTACATACACTAAGTTGACTGTGCCTTTAAACAGCTTAGAAAATTCCCAAAAATTATGTCATGGCTTTAGAAGCTTCTGATAGACTAATTTACATAAATTGAGTCAATTGGAGGTGTACCTGTGGATGTGTTTCAAGGCCTACCTTCAAACTCAGTGCCTCTTTGCTTGACATCATGGGAAAATCAAGAGAAATCAGTCAAGAGCTCAGAAAAAAAATTGTAGACCTCCACATGTCTGGTTCATCCTTGGGAGCAATTTCCAAACGCATTAAGGTACCACATTCATCTGTACAAACAATAGTACGCAAGTATAAACACCATGGGACCACACAGCCGTCATACCGCTCAGGAAAGAGACGTGTTGTGTCTCCTAGAGGTAAATGTACTCTGGTGCGAAAAGTGCAAATAAATCCCAGAACAACAGCAAAGAACCTTGTGAAGATGCTGGAGGAAACAGGTACGAAATTATCTATATCCATAGTAAAACGAGTCCTATATCGTCATAACCTAAAAGGCCGCTCAGCAAGGAAGAAGCCACTGCTCCAAAACCGCCATAAAAAAGACAGACTATGGTTTGCAACTGCACATGGGGACAAAGATCGTACTTTTTGGAGAAATGTCCTCTGGTCTGATGAAACAAAAATAGAACTGTTTGGCCATAATGACCATCGTTATGTTTGGAGGAAAAGGGGGAGGCTTGCAAGCAGAAGAACACCATCCCAACCATGAAACACAGGGGTGGCAGCATCATGTTGTGGGGGTGCTTTGCTGCAGGAGGGACTGGTGCACTTCACAAAATAGATGGCATCATGAGGCAGGACAATTATGTGGATATATTGAAGCAACATTTCAAGACATCAGTCAGGAAGTTAAAGCTTGCTCGCAAATGGGTCTTCCAAATGGACAATGACCCCAAGCATACTTCCAAAGTTGTGGCAAAATGGCTTAAGGAGAACAAAGTCAAGGTATTGGAGTGGCCATCACAAAGCCCTGACCTCAAACCTATAGACAAGTTGTGGGCAGAACTGAAAAAGCGTGTGCAAGCAAGGAGGCCTACAAACCTGATTCATTTACACCAGCTCTGTCAGGAGGAATGGGCCAAAATTCACCCAACTTATTGTGGGAATCTTGTGGAAGGCTTCCCGAAACGTTTGAACCAAGTTAAACAATTTAAAGGCAATGCTACAAAATACTAATTGAGTGTATGTAAACTTCTGAGCCACTTGGAATGTGATGAAAGAAATAAAAGCTGAAATAAATCATTCTCTCTACTATTATTCTGACATTTCACATTCTTAAAATAAAGTGGTGATCCTAACTCTTTTCCTAGGATTAAATGTCAGGAATTGTGAAAAACTGAGTTAAAACGTATTTGGCTGAGGTGTATGTAAACTTCCGACTTCAACTGTAGTTAATAAAAATTAAATGAAAAATGAACATATTTTTTTTTACACTGGTAATGTGTACTTTCATATTGTTTTCTACCACAACTGTGGTAGTACCCGCAAAACACCAGTCTCAACGTGTCACAACTTCTGCCGAAGTCGGTTCCTCTCCTTGTTCGGGTGGTGTTCGGCGGTCAACGTCACCGACCTTCTAGCCATCATTGATCAATTTTTCATTTTCCATTGTTTTTTACTTGTATTCCTACACATCTGGTTCCAATCCCATTCATTACATGTTGTGTATTTAACCCTCTGTTTCCCCTCATGTTCTTGTCAGAGATTGTTTGTTTTATGTAGATGTGTATTTTGTGCTGGGGTGCGACGGGTTTTGCACCCGATTATGTTATTTTTGTATACTTTGGTTTTCTGAGTAAAAAAAAAAAAAGTTTATTAAACAGCTCCGTTCATTCTCCTGCGCCTGACGTCCCTGCCACCAGCATGCACCGCATTACACAACGTCAACAGTGAAGAGGCAACTCTGGGATGCTGGCCTTCTAGGCAGAGTTTCTCTGTCCAGTGTCTGTGTTCTTTTGCCCATCTTAATCTTTCCTTTTTATTGGGCAGCATCCCGCATTCTTTGTTCTCATACGATGCTGCATAAATTATGTAATATGCCAGGGAGAGACGTATAATGTAGCTAAGAAAGTAATACTAAGTGTATGTTGTGTAGTAAGCTGTTTATAGACCATGTGCCTCACCCTAATAATTTGGTCTATTTTCACCTCTTAATTTCGCCTGCTGTTCTGACTTGGTGGTACACATGTAGCCTTTTAACCTGTTTTTGAGAAATGTCATCATCTAATATTGTAAGACCTTTCATTGTCTGCTTCTTTGCTCCCTTTATTTATCCTACGGTTCTGACTTGTTGTACAGGGCAAATACTATCAGAGCAGCCCATGTTCTGTATTCTTTCGTTGTACATTTCAAAAGTGCTCAACACACATATATATTGACTACGTCCATCTTTTTTTAAATTTATTTATTTATTTATTTTTATGCCATTTTCTCCCCAATTTTCGTGGTATCCAATCGCTAGTAATTACTACCTTGTCTCATCGCTACAACTCCCGTACGGGCTCGGGAGAGACGAAGGTCGAAAGCCCGAAAGCCATGCGTCCTCCGAAGCACAACCCAACCAAGCCGCACTGCTTCTTAACACAGCGCGCCTCCAACCCGGAAGCCAGCCGCACCAATGTGTCGGAGGAAACACCGTGTACCTGGCCCCCTTGGTTGGCGCGCACTGCGCCCGGCCCACCACAGGAGTCGCTGGAGCGCGATGAGACAAGGATATCCCTACCGGCCAAACCCTCCCTACCCCGGACGATGCTATGCCAATTGTGCGTAGCCCCACGGACCTCCCGGTCGCGGCCGGCTGCGACAGAGCCTGGGCGCGAACCCAGAGACTCTGGTGGTGCAGTTAGCACTGCGATGCAGTGCCCTAGACCACTGCGCCACCTGGGAGGCCACGACTACGTCCATCTTAACCTGCTCATTAATGTCTTAATCGAAATTACAGAATGGCTCTTATCCGGGCATCGTTCCCGTACACCATAGTTTGTACATCTCAATTATCATTAGAAGCTACATTTGTTTAAGCAAGTCAGCCATATCAGCTATGTTTTTTAAAAGGGCAGGAAAATGAGGCTGAATGAATTGTTTCGCTGCCAGACAAGGCTCCGCTGATAGCCACGTGTACGGTGGTAAGGATTCACTCCATGGTGCTGAAATGAAAGCTCTGCTGTTGGGACAGCTTTATGTAGGCCCTAACAGTTTGTGGGAACCGCTTGTTGCCATTATAGTGCAATTAATGTATTGTTTAGTGTTGTGTTGTGGCTTTGCTGGCATGCATAAAAATAAAAATAAATGTTTTGTTTGCCCCACCAAGATTTGCTTGCTAAAATCGACGTTGTTTGCTGAAATGAATAAAAGGTAGCAGTGGAGTGGTTTAAAGAGAAGGTTGTAAAGAGAAGATAAACTCTTGCGAAAACTTCCTAGTTCACTTCCTTGGCTGTGACCCTGTTGAATCCCACCCACAATGCCTTGTTGGAATGCCTGACGGGTGGGCGGAACTCTGCTGCCGGCAGCATTCCTTGGTTGGGATGGTTAGGCAGGCAGCCCTGAGAGATGAAAGGTGGAG
Organism: Salvelinus fontinalis; assembly: GCF_029448725.1. Taxonomy (NCBI): domain Eukaryota; kingdom Metazoa; phylum Chordata; class Actinopteri; order Salmoniformes; family Salmonidae; genus Salvelinus; species Salvelinus fontinalis. The sequence continues at coordinate 33,943,575 of NC_074695.1, forward strand.
GGGGAGGTGCTTCTGGGCCGGGTTTCAGACATCTTCTCATGGCCTCTCTGAACACGGGAGCCCACCAGGCTCCACACTCACACGCATTGGGGAGACCATCCATCACTACCCATTACTGTTGATGGGGGGTTCCCAAAGAAAGCTAGATTGCAGGATGAAATTGGGGTCACAGCGAATTTAGAAGCATGTGGTGAAGGCCATGAGGTTATGGAGTATATTGTGGTGCACAAGACTACTGGAGACCGTTGTCTGTCTATTGCAATGGCACATGTAACGGAACCTTGCGCTGTAGCATATGAATTAGCTTGACAACATTATATTTCAGATGAAGCATTTTGAAAAGGAGCTTTTTTAAAAAGACTTTGGTACATCGCTTCCATGAAGCTTAGCACATTAAGTTCAGTTGGTTTCCTAAAATACAAATTATATCAGAATCGGAAGGCTGTTATTTTTTTAAGCCCTCAGATAGCAAAGCCAGCAGAGGAGAAAGACATGTGTCTTAGGCGGAGGTTGGGCGAGGGGGGCCTCCTGCACGCGGGGGCGACCATGTGGCTGCTATCTTCTTCCCTGCAGAGCATGGCTGCAGACTTGAGGAGACTTCAAGAAGCTCTTCAGAAAAGACAGGCCTCACAAAAGAGCAAAGCTTACATTCAAACGGAATACCAAATCATCCTTAGCGTTACACATTTTTAAGATCTCAGAGGCACTATGTTGTTTTTAGAATGGTAATAGATTAGTAATAGGGTGTCTTGTGATATGCTATAGCACGAAAGCAGTCCCAGAAACTACAGTGTTTCTGGGCAATTAATGCTCAGTCGACTCAGTGGACTTTCCCTGCTATGGGCCTCACTCGCAAGGTTAAAAAGGTTGTGAAACCACATAATGCACAATCTGAAATGGATATGCATCCATGGCCATCAATGCATTAATTTACACTTCCTAATTCATGTTTATAGCCAAACCCTGCACCATTCCATGCATCATCTATCCATAGATAGCAGATACAGAACCCATGACAGAAATTCACAAGGCGGTTACATTAATTAAATATTCACAATGAAGAGAAGATACATTATATAATTTGTACTTTTTAATTCCTTTACTCGGGCAGTGGCACCACTACTGTAGGCTGGGTAAAAAAATATTTTATTTTGGGCTGTCCATATTCAAAATTAATTAATGATGCTAACTGACTCCAGCTATGGCATCAGCAGCACACAACCCCACAACCCCAGACCTTCATTGCCCCAGATATTATAATTGCTCACTGTGTCCGCTACATTATTTTATATCATATAAAGTATAATGTCTGGACCACACAAGATGAGAAGAATGCATAAGGTGTGCGTGTGTGTGTGGTTGATAATGGATGTGAATGTGTTACGTTGAAGTAAAGAGTGTGTGGATATATTTAGGCTGGTTTCTATGCAGTAGCACTCTGCACTGCAGGGTCTGGTTTCAAGCCAAACTCCTCTGTTACCTTGGAAACATGCTGAAGCCTGGCATCAGTGGAGATCAACCCAATTTTAAATCAAATGTGCCTTGCCCTTGTGACTGAGTCTGGCTCTGACTCCAAAGCACATCACAGAGCACTCTCCCTACTACACAGCCAATCCTACTAGTACTGCTCTGCTTACCTTACAAATCAAAGTATGTCATTGTAGTGGATCAATTTAACAAATCAATTCCATGCTAATTTCCTTAATTTTTCATCCTTTGCCCCCCCCCCCCCCTTAACCGCGTGTACCTAGAATGGAATGTGTTATTTTGTCCATGGGGATGCACATTGGAAACAAGTTTTCAATTAATAAGGGAACAGACTTCTATGTAAAGACAACTGACTTGGAGAAAACTACAATTTCAATTGTATTTTATAGATCAGGAAGTTCTGTCTCCACCAAAACACCCCAGATCTCAGTGCAGGAAAAGAGTTACCATTATGCAGACAACTGAGTTGCAGACATTATAGTTTTTAGTTCAAAGCCCTGTGGCAAAATGTATGGTCAGAATGAGTTCCTAGAAAAGAATGTGACCAGTCCTATGGCTAAATAGGAAGCACATTGCTGACCTTTTAAACAACAGTGACTGCTGTAGCCACTGAATGAGTGATAAGAGGCAAGTTGTAAGGACCGTGGTGTTCCTGACTTCCACTTTCCACAACATGACAGAAAGAGTGGATCAATCAAATCATATAATATCCTCAATAAGTCTGCTATTGTAATGGTTTTGATTAAAACGTTGATGATTATGTTACATTCATGGGGTGTATTTTGTAAAGGGAGACCAATTAGACCTGACTGCACACTCTACACTGGTTTATTTTGTTATTGAATGATCTATTAATGCCCCCTACTGGCTACATTTTACTTCCACACAGCCCCACACTTGCATAGCATTTTTTTCTTGTTCATAGAAATTTTTGATATAGGAAATCCTACGGAAAGTTATTCTGGTCTTTGGTTATATGAATGTACTAAGTACAAGAAGATAACAAAAAAAGAGGCACTATGAGGAAGCAGGCAGACCCTTTCCAGTAACCGGCTCTAGTACTTCCTCATTCTTGTTAAGACAACCCCTCATATTTCACTTTCCAAACATGAACAACCTACTTCCTACTTTTGCAATGTCTCACGCCAAAACACACACACACACACACACACACACACACACACACACACACACACACACACACACACACACACACACACACACACACACACACACACACACACACACACAAGGAAGGTCAGTACAGGTTAACTGTTAAAGATGATTGTGGTGAGGTGAAAGTGGCAAAGCTGCACCACCCATAAAGCTGTCACACCATAGTCCATGTGTCAGGGAACTGAATGACAGTCCATGTGTCAGGGAACTTAATGACAGTCCATGTGTCAGGGAACTGAATGACAGTCCATGTGTCAGGGAACTGAATGACAGTCCATGTGTCAGGGAACTGAATGACAGTCCATGTGTCAGGGAACTGAATGACAGTCCATGTGTCAGGGAACTGAATGATAGTCCATGTGCCAGGGAACTGAATGACAGTCCATGTGTCAGGGAACTGAATGACAGTCCATGTGTCAGGGAACTGAATGACAGTCCATGTGTCAGGGAACTAAATGACAGTCCATGTGTCAGGGAACTGAATGATAGTCCATGTGTCAAGGAACTGAATGATAGTCCATGTGTCAAGGAACTGAATGATAGTCCATGTGCCAGGGAACTGAATGATAGTCCATGTGTCAGGGAACTGAATGACAGTCCATGTGTCAGGGAACTGAATGACAGTCCATGTGTCAGGGAACTGAATGATAGTCCATGTGCCATTGAAATGAATGAAAGTCTGTGTCAGGGAGGTCTGAAGGTCTGACGGTGCAGTGGGCCTCAGCGAGCCAGTCTTTACCTCTGATCCTCACAGCAGAAGACACAATCAGGGACTAGTCTCCAGCCAGAGCAGAAAAGCTGTTGTTTCACGGCACATCGCCTCAATCATCTCAGAATGGAACTCAAGAGCCACTCAGTCCCCTGAGCGGAGACGGGGTTGTCAAGGAGAAAGGCCTCAAGCAGAGGTGTCGTTGCTGGAGGCAGGGCAAGGCAGCAGGCCGTGTCCCTCTCATCACTGTGACTCCTTTTGATTGAGCTGAATATGAGCACCAGCCAACAGACACATGCTGGCACAGCAGCAATTTACCAACTAGGATGGTCCCTTCCAGGGCCCCATGCCTAGACCTCACTCAGCATGGGGCCTACAGTTTATCATATGGCTCACTGGTGGTGTGTATGACCTCAGCAACATCAAGGCCAGACAAGTGACAGGTGGAAACAGTGGAGCGATTTTTTTTCTCCTATTTTTAATTTTTTTATTGAACCTTTAATTAACTAGGCAAGTCAGTTAAGAACAAATTCTTATTTATAATGACGGCCTACACCGGCCAAACCTGACGACGCTGGCCCAATTGTGCTCCGCCCTATGGGACTCCCAATCACAGCCGGATACTGCCTGGATTCTAACCAGGGACTGTGATAAACAGCATATGCCCACTTTTGATTAACACATAATAAATCAAGATAACATACATCAGAGATGTTATAAGCCATGCAGAGCAAAACAAATGTACTTGTACCTAGCACATCAGCCCCCTTTTCAAAGTAAGAAACTATAATTACAGTGTGTAAACTGGTGATTTTTAAGGAATTCAAGGCTGTGGAATGCAGCTGATTAAACATGACAATATCGTGAGCGCATCATCACTGGTCATGGAAATAGAGCAGCTCGATAGAAATGTAGACCTATAAGCCTAGAACAAAAAACACACATAGGCCTACTGAATGTACTGTAGGCATATGCTTCCGGCTTGTTCAGAAGAACATTTTGCTAGGGAACAAGACACTTTCAATCTTCAGTTTTTGGACCTCTTGATTCTTCAAGAATATAACTTAGAAATGCCTCATGAACTTAGTAAACTGTGGTCCCATCAGAACACAACATATAAATAAGCTTGTTTTAATCCAATGTTTGTAAACTAAATAAATGTACACAAACACTATATGGTTAAAACTATCATTTTGACACATGGATGGTCAGCTCTTTTTATGAATTTGAGAGTGATTACATCCCTCCAGCCCCACCCCTCAGCCAAAACAGGGGCAGGAATTGTGCTTTGTTATTGTTTCGATGCGGATTGACCCTTTAAGAAATCTCTTTCCACAAATTGGAAAAATATGATATTACCTGCTCATGTCAAGATTCCGTGAATCAGTTTAGGCCTAATCAGCTCATTTGATCACCTGTAAGTAGCCTAGCCAATCGAGCCAACGCATATAACCTACTCATTGATTTATCAACCAAAACGGAGCATGAATGCACCCTAAATCATAGGTAGCCTATACGTTTATTTGGTGCCAATGATGAATTTAGACTTTGACATTGGTCCCTATGATACTCTTGTCTCATACTGTGTTGGAGGGTCAGAGAGTGGAACCTCAATTATAATCAAAATTATGACTAAACAGAGGCTGAATACAGGAGCTCATAAAACGTGACTTTGTTCTCTTGAAGAAGCACCATTGCAATCAGTTCACGTGACATGCAGGAATTAATAGACACAGGTCAGACATTAGCCTACCAATCAATGGTCATCAACTCCAATTTCCACATCGTAAAATCCTGTATAGATAGATAGGTCGATAGGTAAATATCCTACCCACACACCAAATGCTGAATGCCTATTGTGTGAAAAAGGGTTATATCAGCAGGAAAATATTCGTGTAGCACAATCTTATGATCAAAACATGTTTCACAGGGTGAGATGATAATCCCTTTAAAAGTGGCGACACATATCTTAATGCTGCAGCAGACATTTTGTTAGCTATATCTCATTTCTGTTATAATGCATTGCAGTGTTCAACACGTTAGGGAGTGTAAGAATAGCACACCAACTGCTCCCATTAAAATTATATTACTGTAGTCTTTAAATCAAGAATAGGTTCAATCAAGGGCCTTAAGAGACTAGGGTCAACCAATGATGTATATAAAACAGGGGAGAATGACTGTCCCCTCTCACTGAAGCCACGGAAGTTCAAGGCCGACCACAGTACTGCAGGCATTGATTGGAAAAACATGATCTCCCGTTACAGTGAATGGAAAAATAGCAATGTTCATGGTCAATCTTTGTGTAACATATTTTTTTTAAGACAATCATGGTACCAATAATTGCTTTTAATACACCAGATGTATGTCCTTTACCTGATTATTTTACAATCACATTGAAGAACTTATGAAGATAATTTAGTGGCAGCCTGCAGTACCCTGGTCGGCCTTCAACTTGATTGACTTAATAAGAGGGGGCAGCACTGAGCTAGCATGCAACTTGCTGGAGTAGATCAAACTGCAGATGTTATGTCTCCATGAGACACCATCTTAACTTCTTATGGCTGCGGGGCAGTATTGAGTAGCTTGGATGAAAAGGTGCCCAGAGGTGCCCAAAGTAATCTGCCTGCTCCTCGGTCCCAGTTGCTAATATATGCATGTATTAGTATATTTGGATAGAAAACACTCTGAAGTTTCTAAAACTGTTTGAATGATGTCTGTGAGTATAACAGAACTCATATGGCAGGCATAAACCTGAGAAAAAATCCAACCAGGAAGTGGGAAATCTGAGGTTTGTAGTTTTTCAACTCATCGCCTATCGAATACACAGTGGGATATCAGTCATTTTGCACTTCCTAAGTCTTCCACTAGATGTCAACAGGCTTTAGAACCTTGTCTGATACTTCTACTGTGAAGTGGGGCCGAATGAGAGGGGATTGAGTAAGGTCTACCATGACCTGAACATGCGCTGACCATGCGCGTTCATGTGAGAGCGAGCTCTGTTCTATCGCATTTCTGAAGACAAAGGAATTCTCCGGTTGGAACATTATTGAAGATTTATGTTAAAAACATCCTAAAGATTGATTCAATACATTGTTTGACATGTTTCTACTGACTGTTCCGGAAACTTTTTGACATTTCATCTGCTTTAAGTGAACGCGCTTCGTGACTTTGGATTGGATTTACCAAACGCGCTAACAAAAGTAGCTATTTGGACATAAATGATCGACATTACCGAACAAATCAAACATTTATTGTGGAACTGGGATTCCTGGGAGTGCATTCTGATGAAGATCATAAGATCATAAGTGAATATTTATAATGTTATTTCTGACTTCTATTGACTAAACAATATGGCGGATATATTTTTGTCTTGATTGGGCTCTGAGCGCCGACCTCAGATTATTGTATGGTTTGCCTTTTCCGTAAAGCTTTTTTGAAATCTGACACAGCGGTTGCATTAAGGAGAAGTGGATCTAAAATTCCATGTATAACACTTGATCTTTGATCAAGTTTATTATGAGTATTTCTGGAAATTGATGTGGCTCTCTGCAAAATCACCGGATGTTTTTGGAACTACTGAAAATAACGCGCCAATTTAAACTGAGATTTTTGGATATAAATATGAACTTTACCGAACAAAACATACATGTATTGTGTAACATGAAGTCCTATGAGTGTCATCTGATGAAGATCATCAAAGGTTAGTGATTCATTTTATCTCTATTTCTGCATTTTGTGACTCCTGTCTTTGGCTGGAAAATGGCTGTGTTTTTCTGTGATTTGGCGGTGACCTAACATAATCGTTTGTGGTGCTTTCGCTGTAAAGCCTTTTTGAAATCGGACACTGTGGAGGGATTAACAACAAGATTACCTTTAAAATGGTATAAGATACTTGTATGTTTGAGAAATTTTAATTATGAGATTTCTGTTGTTTGAATTTGGTGCCCTGCACTTTCACTGGCTGTTGTCATATCGATCCCGTTAACGGGATTGCAGACATAAGCTTTAATTGACTTCATTTGGCTTCAATGCGCTATTGAGTCTTCACATAGGAATGCATGGTGTCACGTGATAGGCAACAACACATCTGCCACGCTGATCCTCAACACGGGGGCAGCTCAGGGGTGCGTGCTTAGTCCCCTCCTGTACTCTCTGTTCACCCACGACCAAGCACGACTCCAACACCATCATTAAGTTTGTCAACTTGGTAGGCCTGATCACCGACAACGATGAGACAGCCTACAGGGAGAAGATCAGAGACTTGGCAGTGTGGTGCCAGGACAACAGATCCTCAAAAAGCTATACAGCTGCACCATCGAGAGCATCCTGACTGGTTGTATCACCACCTGGTATGGCAACCACTCAGACTCCGACCTCAAGGCGCTACAAAGGGTAGTGTGTACGGCCCAGGGCCAAGCTTCCTGCCATCCAAGACCTCTATACCAGGCGATGTTAGAGGAAGGCCCTAAAAATTCACAAAGACTCCAGATACCATAGTCATAGACTGTTCTCTCTGCTACCGCACAACAAGCGGTACTGGAGGGCCAAGTCTATGGCCAAAAGGCTTCTTAACAGCTTCTACCCCAAAGCCATAAGACTGCTGAACAGCTAATCAAATGGCTCCCCAGACTATTTGCGTTGACCCCCCCATTTGTACACTGCTGCTCCTCGCTGTTTGTTGTCTATGCATAGTCACTTTCACCTACCTACATGTACATATTACCACAATTTCCTCAACTAAACTGTACATTGACTCAGTACTGGTACCCCCTATATAGCCTTGTTATTGTTATTTTATTATTACTCTTTTTTTACTTTTGTTTATTTAGTAAATATATTCTTAACTCTTATTTTTCTTAAAACTGCATTGTTGGTTAAGGGCTTGTAAGTAAGCATCACGGTAAGGTCTACACCTGTTGTATTGGGTGCATGTGACAAATACACTTTTATTTGATTTGATTTGACCGATGGCTTTGTCCATTCATATATACAGTCATTGATATAAACCCTGGATTACTGATGCTATGTGTTGACCAATGAGAGAATTTGAAGCCACCAGTTGGCCCTATTGGCACTCCTCAGAAGAAGTACTCCTCCATAGAAATAAATGGATTTCTACAGTATTTCAATTAAATGTTTCAAGGACAAAATTACAAGTATTTTTTGTTGTTGTGGTACATAAGTACTTTCCAAAAATTATATTTGAATGAAAATGTCTTGAAAAGGTATGCATTGATGTGCCTGTAATGGAATAAACAGATGTAGACGTTAATAAATACCTTTCTATAGCTTCCAAAATATGTTTTTCAATGGTGGGGGAGTGCCAAGATGGAGGCGCTGTGACTTCAAAACAGTGCCCTCTGTCAGTCATCTAGTGTATATATAAATCATTGGGGTCAACATGGTTATCAAGACCACATATATTGAGTGATGTTTTGATCAATATGTTTTGCCCCAGAATACAGTCATATGTCTTCAGTTGGCACTGTAGAGATTACAAGTTCAGAGAAGGGTTAGTTTCACTAGATGGCAGCATTTTACTGGCAGTCTGACATCGCCAGTCTGACATCGCCTCTAAGCAAGGGGAACTGCCCCTTCCTACCTTCAGGCTATGGTCAAAACCTACACCCCAACCCGAGCTCTCCGCCACCTCTGGTCTCTCGGTCCTCCGACATTCCCACTCTCGGCAGTTCCCACTGGGCCCAGTCAAAGCTTTTCTCTGTCCTGGCACCCCAATGGTGGAACAAGCTTCCCCCTGAAGCTAGGACAGCAGAGTCCCTGCCCATCTTCTGAAAATGAGAGTCTTAAACACATCCCATTAGCTTTTTCTACTAGCACTGACTTTGATGATAAAATCTACTTGCTGCGACTTTTATACGTTGTTGTCTCACCTAACTATCTTGAGATGAATGCACTAATGTAAGTTGCTCTGGATAAGAGTGTCTGCTAAATTACTAAATTATAAATGTAAGCAAATGCTCCATGAATTTGTGTTCAAGTGTGTGTGTGTGTGTGTGTGTGTGTGTGTGTGTGTGTGTGTGTTTGTATTTGTTTTTGTGTGTTGTATCTGTAAGAGAGGGAGGGAGGGAGGGAGGTCACTACTTTGCCAATGCCAATGTCATCTATTCAACAAAGAAAGACTGAGATAAAAGCAGTAATCACCACTGTAAGGATTACAGTAAATACCTTTGTTGTCAACATGTCATCATGACATAGGTTACAACTCTTTGCACATCATTACCAAAGCTTGTAAACTGCAGCAGTCCAATGCTATAAATATTCACTGGAGCCACTGTGCTCTAGAAATGTGGATTCAGTGGCTTCACAGTGTAATGACCATGGAGTTTGAATGCATATAATGCTTGTACTGTAAGTAATAAAAGCATTTTACAATTGTTTGTGGGCTTTGTAGTAGTGAGGATTGGGGCCGGAGTTGAACAAATTCAGCTTCATCTACTGGTGAGCTAAAAAATAAAAAGATCTGGAATTGAGAACCATGAACTTTCAACCCATTCCAGGTATTTAGAAATCTATATGCATTATTTGAAAAGTGTCCTGATCCTACAATGGAGTCAATAGCAACTTGGGAGAACTCCAGAATCACCATTACATTTTAATTTGTAAAAATTATCACAAAGACGAATAATTGTACCCTGCTGTTTTTAACTTACATGAGAGGATTACAATTGTCTGCTCCACTAGTTTGTAGTACATGTCATTGAACACGTTGAGAGAGTATTGCCAATTTGACAAGCTATTCATAGACAGGCCAGTGGTCAGACAAGTCCCTGCCATAACGCTCTTTGTTGACAAAACAAAACACTGTCTCTGTCACATGGAAGACAGAGAGGAAATGTTTCAGATACCCTCACGCCCCTGAATCCCCCAAGGAATCCTACTGCCACCCTGTTACTCCATTATAGGAATAACTCCACAGGGCCCGGCAGCAGGCAGCCTCATGCCTCACAATTACCCCAATTAACACTGCTGCTACGACTCCGACTGTAGCAGGATTAGGGCTGTGTGGATACTGTAGGGGCTGGTATTAAATAGAAACAGAGAGTGATCACCAGCTACATAGCCTTACTAATACCAATGTCGTGCCATGTGCCACATAACGCAACCCTGGTTCCTGCTCCACTGATATTTTCCTTGGCTGTGCCAGGCAATAATAAAACACACACACTGAGCATTTCGATGACCATTTATTAACCAGCATGGCTAAACCCACCAGTCAACTTTTGCACTCAGTCACCTGCAACTACTGTACAGCCTCATTTCCTACACCAAAAGGTGCAAGGCATTGCCAAACAAATTGATTGGACTAAAATAATGATATCTCAGTGATGTATGGACGTACATGACTATTATAAATGTGTCACATGGGACAGATCCCTCAGATCCCACAAGGGCCATGCTCACTGAGATGAGTGACATGCCAGGCTGAAACGATATCTCACTCGCCTGTCTTCACCCACTCCATCTGCAGCGGGCACTGTGTAACCCATCTCCTTCAGAATGACTCTTTATTAATCTTTCTATATTAAGCAGCACAGTTTCCTCTGTTCATTCCCTTACTTTGTGTCAACCAGCAACAATTTATACTGCAGACAGGCATTACAAATATGCTTTCGTACATGCATGCACTTGCCTGCTGCCCTCTTCTAGGAAACACTGTTCGTCAGTCCCCATTAGGCGCTACTTGATAAGTAGCATATTATTTGTCTTTAAGAAAAAAGTAATTATGTGTATGGGTATTTGTTTATATAACAAAGCATGTATGTGTAAATAAATGTCCCGCAGACATATTTCAAAAATTGCCAGGAGCTCCATGTCAACATTCGTTGAGGGTTTTTCTCACACTTTGTGTGATGTGATGATGCTGAGGCCTTGGGTTCAGTAGTTCCTCCAGGCCAGGCCAGGCCAAGCCAGGCAGCAGCTGAGGGCACAGAGCGGTGAGGTGGCTAGTGGAGCTGTCAAGCAGTATGGCTTATATAAGACCATGTGTCACTGAGACTTGGACAGTAAAGCTGCAGTTTATCACGATCAAGATACCTGATACCCTGAATAATTATAAACAATTAATACATATTTTCTCTTAACAGCAGGTGGCCAAGAACGGGTGTGTGTTTGAGATGAATTGTTTCATTCTCTGAATGGAAAGACACTCAGTGATCCCAAGGTTTGTTACCCATGTACAAATATGATAGCTAGCATACATTGTTGATCTTCTGAAGAATCGTGTACTGTATAAGTAAACTCAATGTGCATGCAAAACTATACATCTATCTTTCTATGGGACTAATGTCCAGAACAGCTGGGAGTTATTAACTTTTAGTGTAGCACCTATTTGGAAATGTTAGCCTAATTGCAGCTGTGTTGAGCTGGTTGCCTTTCTACACCACTCTGTAATTCCATTCCTGACAGACTCTGGGGACGGGTTGGAAGGGAGGGACACCAGGACCTCTGTCCTACCATGTCAAAGTTCCAAAACATGACAGCCTGGGTCAAGTCTGACACTGAAATGTGATGAGCAACCTTTAGACACTGCACAATGTACACAAAATCATGCACGGCTCAAAGTAGTTTGGAGCTATTATTGATGCGGTTCAAAATGACAGCACATTTAAATGATAAAACAGTTTAGCAGACAAATAATATTCAGTACCTGACCTAATACACTGCTAAGAAATCAGGAATTCACATTGAAATAGACATACCATTAAACATAACCAAACTGAATTGGATGCACAGACACAGTATCTGTATCTGAGCTGGGGCAGCCTGGGACAACATATCGGCCCTGACATTTTATCCACACCAGCCCACATCACTGCATGCACTGCCAACTCCCTGTCAAAATAGTACTCCATAATTTAATTATTATTGTATTTTTTTAATAGAGATTAATTACATACATCTTTCTGTACATTATTATCATAGGCTAATTTGTTTGCGGTTCAAAACCTGAGGAAGTGGAAAAAACATGTTAACTAGATTGTTAACTGTAAATATAATACCCACTGCTAGTCCTAAAAAAACGTTGAGGTTGTAGGCACAGCACTCAATATCTCAAAGCCATATTAAATATTTTGTTTGCAAAATAGTTGCTATTAAGCTGAATATTGAGAGTTGAGAAATAAATATATACCTACAGGAAGCTGAGACCCTCCTCTCTTCAACAGGGACACAGGGACGAAGCTTTCAAAGCTGTGTTTTTACTTCAATTGCATTTTGAAATGTTATATGTTCAGAACGCATTTCTCTCTCAAACGCATGGGAGGAGAGGAGAGTGGCTCGTTCATCACAGCAGCAGGCCCCAGCGAGGGCACAGGCACAGGGGCAGGGGCAGGGTAATGCACCAAATCATGGTCAATTCTTTTTGACTGAGGTGACAATGTAGAATGTGCTCTTTCTACGTTTATAGGCACCCTTTCCAGTTTTTTACGATCCATGATCTTGACTGTCTAATGACAGAGTCGGAGCAGGTCTCTTTGCTGATGCTGAGTTTGAGTTTGTGTTTGTGTGACCTCAGCTCAGAAAACCAGGCTGGCCCATCTTGGTAGGGAGGCCGGCCGTTGCTTCCTGATCAGCCAAAGGCTCATTATAGATCAGAGAAATTGCCCCAAAATGTTTCTTAAAAAAATCTTAACAGGCCCATGGGCCACCGGGCCATTTCACCTTTTTCATTGTTTTATTTTTTGATATATATAAAAAATATATTTGTGTGTCAATTTTGACCAGCCCATCCAAACAAAATAATCGTCCAGCCGATCTGGCAATTACCAGAATTGCCAGATAGCCAATCCACCCCTGTATCTGAGAAGCCTATAGACCCCAGAATAACTAGGGTCAGGGGTGATGAGTGAGGACTCTGAAGACCACCACTCTAGTCCAGGTTGCTTCATACAGATCCCTGTGGACATGTTTGTGTGTGTGAGTGCCACTGCTTGAGTGCATTCATGGCCGGCACTTCGGGCTCTGCAGATAAGCCCCCTGTGGCGCTGGACCTGGATCCATTTCAGCCTGGACAATCTAGTAGTGACCCAGCTGGCCAAAGGCCAATAGAAAGCTGGATGCAACAGGCTGGATGCAACACCAGTAGCTATATATGGTTTGCCAAATTGAGTTTTTAAAATCTGCTTAAGATTCTTTAATGAGATAAAGAATACTTTCCTGAGTTCTTAGGAGCTTTCTTCATCTCAGCAGGGACAGTTTAACCACATGCTGTGTAGTGAGGTAATCTAGTCATAACGTCATACAAATCTGATCCAAAATTATTGGCACAGTTGATAAAGATGAGCAAAAATGACTGTATAAAATAAATAATACAAATACTGAGCTATATTGCATGCAACAAAAAAAAGGAAAATTATATTATTTTATAACAATACAATTGCTTAGAGAAAGAGTTTTTGTTTAACAAGTAATACAAAAAATTAAAAATGTATAATGTTTCCAGGTCCTTGATATCCTTCATCTGCCCTTATGGACTGCCCTGTTCAATTCAAACCACAGGGTTTTAATGGGGTTCAAGTCCAGAGGCTGAGATGGCCATTTTACTGGACAAATACCATTTCTTTGTGGAGTTTGATGTATGCTTGGGGTTATTGCTGGAAGATCCACTTGCGGCCAAGTGTCAGACCTCCTGGCAGAGGCAACCAGGTTTTTTACTAAAATGTTGGTAAAATGTTTACTTGTTAAACAAAATCTCTTTCTCTTAGCAATTGTATTAGTATAAAATAATATAATTTCATTTTTTTTGGAGCATACAATATACTGTAGCTCAGTTTTTGTATAATTTATTTGATACAGTCTTTTTGCTCATCTTTATCAAGGGTGCCAATATTTATGGAACTGACTGTATGTGGTGTGTTCAATCAGCACATTCTCAGGGTACATGGGCTTGGTTACAGGGCAAGGAGGACGTAAATACAATGTGGTTCAATTAGGAAATATCAGGAAACAACTTTTTTTCACCTTTTACATTTGAGACTGGAGAGATAATACAGCATACTATCTTCCCTGTGCTCAAGTCTTTATTAAAGATAAGCATGTATGACTGTATTTTTAAACACACCTGCACATTTGTCGTTTAATAGAAGCAGTCCAGAACATTGAGAGGTTGTAGTGGTATTATGGCACATGTACTTACTCGTAGTTCCCTAGGGGGCTGTATTAGTGTGTATTTGTGTGAGTGTGTGTGTGCGAGCGTGAGTGTGAGTGTGTGGGCATGTGCCCATATTGGTACATCCAATAGTGACAGAACCTTTAATCTTCCAAGAGCAGTTAAGGTGCTTCTGCTTTATAAAGCAGCATGTGTAACAGTGTGTGTGTAAGAGTGTGAGTGCCCTTTGCAGCAGCCAGTTTGTAATCAGCTGTCGAAGTGGGCTCCGAGTCTTAGCTGTAGCCGAGTGGTAGCACTCTCCTCTAACCCTGGTCCACTCAGCCAGCCACACAGCCCTGTGATCCACAGCACAGCTGCGGTAAGGTGATGGAAGGACAGAGGGACACACGCTAAACCTGAGCTTCACCACTACGCTAACTGGCACATGCATGCAAGTTACATGCCGGTTGTGCATATGTTTTCTTTTGTGTGTGTGTGTGTATTGTGTTTGTTGCAACATATGTGTGCATATTTATTGGTCGAGACCATTGTGATACTCTACTATAAAGGTAAGATAACCATCAGTCAGTTTTCTGATCATCTTGGTTGATGCAATTTCTTATGCTTGAGTAAGATCAATGTCGATTCAAATGCAATTAAATCATTGTTTTTGTTATGCGTTTCATATGGGTATGAGATTTTTATATGTACTTAAACACCAATTTTATAGTTTATGTACACCTTATGTACACATTTTGTAGTTTATGTACACCTACAAAATACATCTTGCAGAGAAGGCTTGTGGTATTGCAAAAAAGTATTATTTGTAATGATAATGCGTGATACATCATATGATGACAAAAACCCTGAAAGTATTCTAAATTGATCAGTTTACAACTGATCACTATTGAATGTTTACAAGGAAAAACAATCAATAGTGATTGTGAAACTCACATTGCTTCCTTTTGCTAATTATTTTATGATTGAACATTTCTGTAATTAGAATTACATTGGAAATTAGTTACAATGTAATTGAATTGTGTAAATTCATAGCGAGATCTCGTTTAATGTTTAATGTTCTGGTTAAAATAAACTACCGTATACATACATCCACTCCAGAATATTATATTATACACTTATTCAAAATAACTCATTTCGGTAACTCATTTCAAGTCCAACGGAATTAGATTTTCTTACTGTAGTAGTTGACATCATTCAAACAGGAAATTATGAAAGAGGATGTTTAAAATAAATGTTGTTACATTAATTCAATGTAGCCCATCTTTGTTGTCTACATTTTAAATATGCATTTACGCTATAATGTTACTGCTACAATTACAGCAACATGTTCTGTCACTACACAGTACTTTGTGGGATAATAACACTGATTGGGTTTGTTATTAACCAGTGATGTTGTGTTTTTAGCAGTTTGTGTGATTATTTGCTATTTTATTTTGCCTCAGCCTACACAAATATAACAATCTTTGAGAAGTATTTAGGCTGTCACATAACAAGATAACCAGGCCATACAGAATGCATGTTCTGACTCCAAGTAATCCACCTTGCCATACAAATACGCCACGGATAATTCAAAACACCTGCAACATGTCTACATAACATGTCATCTAATGCCATCAATGTGTTTCACGCCATGTGATACCGTAAAATGTTAGGTTTTGCAGTGAGTGCTGTGTGTGTCGTATTAGTGTGTATGAATGACTGTGGTACAGAGACAGCGCTGGGTGGGCCAGTGCTTCTCAGCTGAAAGGAGTCGACCGAGGTAGAGGGGCATGCATACAGTTACAGTAGTAAGGCTGGCTATGGATGGATCTCTTCTCTGGAGATTGCGATTGTGATTCACCCTTTATTAACTGTCAGATTAATTATTAGGAATGGCTCGATAAATACATTTCTATTGTGACCACCAAAAACGGTGACCTCAAAATGAAGCTCTGTTGCCTTGGTACAGTATAATCTTGGTACAGTGCATTTGGAAAGTATTCAGACCCCTTCCCTTTTTCCACATTTTGTTAAGTTAAAGCCTTATTCAAAATTTATTTAAAAATTCCAACATCAATCTACGCAAAATACCCCAAATTGACAAAGCGAAAACAGGTTTATAGAAATGTGTGCAAATGTACTGAAATACCTTATTTACATAAGTATTCAGACCCTTTGCTATGAGACTCAAAATTGAGCTCAGGTGCATCCTGTTTCCATTGATCATACATGAGATGATTCTACAACTTGACTGGAGTCCACCTGTGGTAAACTCAATTGATTGGACATGATTTGGAAAGGCACACATGTGTCTATATAAGGTCCCACAGTTGGCAGTGCATGTCAGAGGAAAAAACAAGTCATGAGATCAAATTAATTGTCCGTAGAGCTCCGAGACAAGATTATGTCGAGGCACATATCTGGGGAAGGGTACCAAAAAATATCTGCAGCATTGAAGGTCCCCAAGAACACAGTGGCCTCCATCATTCTTAAATAGAAGAAGTTTGGAACCACCAAGAATCTTCCTAGAGCTGGCCACCCGGCCAAACTGAGCAATCGGGGGAGAAGGGCCTTGGTCAGTGAGGCGACCAAGAACCCGATGGTCACTCTGACAGAGCTCCAGAGGTCCTCTGTGGAGATGAGAGAATCTTCTAGATGGACAACCATCTCTGAAGCACTCCACCAACCAGGCCTTTACGGGAGAGTGGCCAGCCGGAAGCCAATCCTCAGTAAAACAGCCCACTTGGAGTTTGCCAAAAGGCACCTAAAGGATTCTCAGACCATAAGAAACAAGATTCTCTGGTCTGATGAAACCAAGATTGAACTATTTGGCCTGAATGCCAGGTGTCACATCTGGAGGAAACCTGGCAACATCCCTACGGTGAAGCATTGTGGTGGCAGCATCATGCTGTGGGGATGTTTTTCAGAGGCAGGGACTGGGAGACTAGTTAGGATCGAGGGAAAGATGAATGGAGCAAAATACAGAGAGATCCTTGATGAAAACCTGCTCCAGAGCACTCAGGACCTCAGACTGGGGCGAACGTTCACTTTACAGCAGGACAATGACCCTAAACACACACACAGGAGTGGCGTCGGGACAAGTCTCTGAATGTCCTTGAGTGGCCCAGCCAGAGCCCAGATTGAACCCGATCAAACATCTCTGGAGAGTCCTTAAAATATGCAGCAACGCTCCCCATCCGACCTGAAGAATGGGAGAAACTCCCCAAATACAGGTAAGACAAGCTTGAAGCGTCATAGCCAAGAAGACTCGATGTCACGTCCTGCCCGTAGAGATCCTTTTTATGTCTCTATTTTGGTTGGTCAGGGCGTGAGTTTGGGTGGGCATTCTATGTCTGGTGTTCTATGTTGTCCTTGTTTTGTATTTCTGTGTGTTTGCCAGGTATGGTTCTCAATCAGAGGCAGCTGTCTATCGTTGTCTCTGATTGAGAATCATACTTAGGTAGCCTGTTCCCACCTGTGTTTGTGGGTGGTTATTTTCTGGTTAGTGTTTGTTGCACCTGCCAGAACTGTTTGTTTCGTTGGTCGTTTTTGTTGTTTTTGTTCATGTATTCATCTTTATTAAAAGTATTATGGATACGTACCACGCTGCACTTTGGTCCTCCTTTCCTTCTCCCGACGACATGCGTTACACTCGAGGCTGTAATCGCTGCCAAAGGTGCTTCAACAAAGAACTGAGTAAAGGGTCTGAATACTTATGTAAATTTGATATTTGTGCTATTTATTTTAAATAAATGCTCTGTTATTATGGGACGTTGTGTGTAGATTGATGACGGGGAAAAAAACTATTTAATGCATTTTAGAATGAGGCTGTAATGTAACAAAATGTGGAGAAAGTCAAGGGGTCTGAATTCTTTCCGAATGCACTGTATAGACTGTATACTGTGTTTGCATCCGTGCATCTCCAATAATTGTTTGCTGTGAATTGTGCAGAGGCATTGGATCATTACATTAATTAACCCACGTCTCTATGACTGTCAGATTTGAGACAGAGAGAGAGAGATGATCGAGCTGGGCCTTGCTGATGGCAGTCTGATTGATGAACTGATGGCGCTGATGGCTCAGAGCCTGAGCCACTTGGAGATCAAAGAGCACTTCAACATTATCAAGGAGATCGGCCGGGGGAAGTATGGCAAGGTTCTGCTGGTCACCCATCGCTGCAGGGGTAAGACGCCAACTCATTGTTTAAAAGGCTGAAATACTAAGGGCTTTCCTTTGGTTCAATGACACAAGAAAATGTTTTATTAATTTCATGTAGCTTGGAAAGTGGGAGAATTTTTTGGTATCAAATTACCCTTAGAATTATTATTATTTTAAAATTTAAAAATGTAACATTTATTTAACCAGGTAGGCAAGTTGAGAACAAGTTCTCATTTACAACTGCGACCTGGCCAAGATAAAGCAAAGGAGTGCGACAAAAACAACAACACAGAGTTACACATGGGATAAACAAACGTACAGTCAATAACACAATAGAAAAAAAATTATATGCAGTGTGTTTTAATGTAGTAAGATGAAGGAGGTAAGGCAATAAATAGGCCATAGTGGCAAAATAATTCAAATGTAGCATTAACACTGGAGTGATAGATGTGCAGATGGTGATGTGCAAGTAGAGATACTGAGGTGCAAAAGAGCAAAACTAAATAACAATATGGGGATGAGGTAATTGGGGCTATTTACAGATAGGCTGTGTACAGGTGCAGTGATCGGTAAGCTGATGCTTAGAGTTAGTGAGGGAGATATGTCTCCATCTTCAGCGATTTTTGCAATTCGTTCCAGTCATTGGCAGCAGAGAACGGGAAGGAAAGGCGGCCAAAGGAGGAGTTGGCTTTGGGGATGACCAGTGAAATATACTTGCTGGACCGCGTGCTATGGGTGGGTATTGCTATGGTGAGCTGAAATAAGGGAGGCTTTACCTAGCAAAGACTTATAGATGACCTGGAGCCAGTGGGTTCGGCGGTGAATATGTAGCGAGGACCAGCCAGAGCATCCAGGTCGCAGTGGTGGGTAGTATATGGGTCTTTGGTGACAAAATGGATGGCACTGTGATAGACTACATCTAATTTGCTGAGTAGAGTGTTGGATGCTATTTTGTAAATGACATAGCCGAAGTCAAGGATCGGTAGGATAGCCACGGAAAGAGTGTTGTATGGCATTGAAGCTCGTCTGGAGGTTTGTTAACACCTTGTCCAAAGAAGGGCCAGAAGTATACAGAATGGTGTTGTCTGCATGGAGGTGGATCAGAGAATCACCAGCAGCAAGACCGACATCATTGATGTATAGAGAGAAAAGAGTCGGTACGAGAATTGAACCCTGTGGCACCCCCATAGAGACTGCCAGAGGTCCGGACAACAGGCCCTCCAATTTGACACACTAAACTCTATCTGAGAAGTAGTTTGTGAACCAGGCGATGCAGTCATTTGAGAAACCAAGGCTGTTGAGTCTGCTGATAAGAATGTGGTGATTGACAGAGTTAAAGCCTGGGCCAGGTCAATGAAGACGGCTGCACAGTACTGTCTTTTCTCGATGGCAGTTATGATATCGTTTAGGACATTGAGCTTGGCAGAGGTGCACCCATGACCAGCTGGGAAACCAGATTGCATAGCGGAGAAGGTACGGTGGGATTCAAAATGGTCGGTGATCTGTTTGTTAACATGGCTTTCGAAGAATTTAGAAAGGCAGGGCAGGATGGATATAGATCCATAACAGTTTGGGTCCCTTGAAGAGGGGGATGACTGCAGCAGCTTTTCAATCTTTAGGGATCTCAGACGATACGAAAGAGAGGTTAAACAGGCTAGTAATAGGGGATGCAACAATTGCGGCGGATAATTTTAGAAAGAGAGGGTCCAGATTGTCTAGCCCAGCTGATTTGTAGGAGTCCAGATTTTGCCGCTCTTTCAGAACATCAGCTATCTGGATTTAGGTGAAGGAGAAGCGGGGGGGGGGGGGGGGGGGGCTTGGGCAAGTTGCTGCGTGGGTGCAGAACAGGTGCTCTTATTCTGCATGGACTTTGTGCTACAGGATGCAAATTCAAATTCCCAAAAGTTTTGGGACACTGTAAAGTCCATGCAGAATAAGAGCACCTCGTCCCTCCTTTCCATAAGCATTTTTATACGGCTGGCCATGCTTTCCACCTGGCTACCACAACTTTACAGTGTCCCAAAACTTTTGGGAATTTGTGTTACAGGATGCAAATTTCTGTTTGAAAATGCTATCCTTTGCTTTCCTAACTGCCTGTGTATATTGGTTCTTAACTTCCCTGTTGCATTTCACAGGGGCTCTTTGAGGCTAATGCAGTACGCCACAGGATGCTTTTGTGCTGGTCAAGGGCAGTCAAGTCTGGAGTGAACTAAGGGCTATATCTGTTCTTAGTTCTACATTTTTTGAATGTAGCATGCTTTTTTAAGATGCTGAGGAAAGCACTTTTAAAGAATAACCAGGCATCCTCTACTGATGGAATGAGGTCAATATCCTTCCGGGTACCCGGGCCAGGTTGATTAGAAAGGCCTGCTCGCTGAAGTGTTTCAGGGAGCGTTTGACAGTGATGAGGGGTGGTCGTTTGACCGCGGACCCATCACGGACGCAGGCAATGAGGCAGTGATCGCTGAAATCCTGGTTGAAGACAGCAGAGGTGTATTTAGAGGGCAAGTTGGTCAGAATGATATCTATGAGGGTGCTCATGTTTACGGATGTGGGGTTGTACCTGGTAGGTTCCATGATAATTTGTGTGAGATTGAGGGCATCTAAACTCAGCAAAAAAAGAAATGTCCCTTTTTCAGGACCCTGTCTTTCAAAGATAATTCATAAAAATCCAAATAACTTCACAGATCTTCATTGTAAAGGGTTTAAACACTGTTTCACATGCTTGTTCAATGAACCATAAACAAATAATGAACATGCACCTGTGGAACGGTCGTTAAGACACTAACAGCTTACAGATGGTAGGCAATTAAGGTCACATTTATGAAAACCTAGGACACTAAAGAGGCCTTTCTACTGACTCTGAAAAACACCAGAAGAAAGATGCTCAGGGTCCCTGCTCATCTGCGTGAACATGCCTTCGGCATGCTGCAAGGAGGCATGAGGACTGAAGATGTGGCCAGGGCAATAAATTGCAATGTCCGTACTGTGAGAAGCCTAAGACAGCGCTACAGGGAGACAGGACGGACAGCTGATCATTCTCGCAGTGGCAGACCACGTGTAACAACACCTGTACAGGATCGGTACATCCGAACATCACACCTGCGGAACAGGTACAGGATGGCAACAACAACTGCCCGAGTTACACCAGGAATGCACAATCCCTCCATCAGTGCTCAGACTGTCCTCAATAGGCTGAGAGAGGCTGGACTGAGGGCTTGTAAGCTTGTTGTAAGGCAGGTCCTCCCCAGCTATCACCGGCAACAACATTGCCTATGGGCACAAACCCACCATCGCTGGACCAGACAGGACTGGCAAAAAGTGCTCTTCACTGACGAGTTGGGGTTTTGTCTCACCAGGGGTGATGGCCGGATTTGCGTTTATTGTCAAAGGAATGAGCGTTACACCGAGGCCTGTACTCTGGAGCGGGATCGATTTAGAGATGGAGGGTCCATCATGGTCTGGGGCGGTGTGTCACAGCATCATCAGACTGAGCTTGTTGTCATTGCAGGCAATCTCAAGGGGAAGATATCCTCCTCCCTCATGTGATACAATTCCTGCAGGCTCATCCTGACATGACCCTCCAGCATGACAATGCCACCAGCCATACTGCTCGTTCTGTGCGTGATTTCCTGCAAGACAGGAATGTCAGTGTTCTGCCATGGCCAGCAAAGAACCCAGATCTCAATCCCATTGAGCACGTCTGGGACCTGTTGGATCGGACGGTGAGGGCTAGAGCCATTCCCCCCAGAAATGTCCAGGAACTTGCAGGTGCCTTGGTGGAAGAGTAGGGTAACATCTCACAGCAAGAACTGGCAAATCTGGTGCAGTCCATGAGGAGGAGATGCAGTGCAGTACTTAATGCAGCTGGTGGCCACACCAGATACTGACTGTTACTTTTGATTATGATCCCCCCCCCCCTTTGTTCAGGGAAACATTATTCCATTTTGTTAGTCACATGTCTGTGGAACGTGTTCAGTTTATGTCTCAGTTGTTGAATCTTGCTATGTTCATACAAATATTTACACAAGTTTGCTGAAAATAAACGCAGTTGACAGTGAGAGGACGTTTCTTTTTTTGCTGAGTTTATCTTATATTGTAGTACGGCCGGGGTGTTAAGCATATCCCAGTTTAGGTCACCTAACAGTACGAACTCTGAGGATAAATGGGGGGCAATCAATTCGCATATGGAGTCCAGGGCACAACTGGGAGCTGAGGAGGGTCTATAGCAAGCGGAAACATTGAGAGACTTATTTCTGGAAAGGTGGATTTTTAAAAGTAGAAGCTCAAACTGTTTGGGCACAGACCTGAATAGCATGACAGAACTCTGCAGGCTATCTCTGCAGTAGATTGCTACCCCGCCCACTTCGGCAGTTCTATCTTGGAGGAAAATGTTGTAGTTGGGGATGTAAATTTCTGAATTTTTGGTAGCCTTCCTAAGCCAGGATTCAGACACGGCTAGGACATCAGGGTTGGCGGAGTGTGCTAAGGCAGTGAATAAAACAAACTTAGGGAGGAGGCTTCTTATGTTCACTAGCATGAAACCAAGGCTTTTACGATTACAAAAGTCAACAAAAGATAGTGCCTGGGGAATAGGTGTGGTACTGGGGTCTACAGGGCTTGGGTTAACCTCTACATCACCAGAGGAACAGAGGAGGTGTAGACACCTATAAGAACTGGTTGAGAACCTACACCTATAAGAACTGGTTGTCTAATGCGTTGGGAACAGAGAATAAAAGGAGCAGATTTCTGGGCGTGGTAGAATACAGTAGATTCAGGGCATGATGTACAGACAAGGGTATGGTAGGATGTGAGTACAGTGGAGGTACACCTAGGCGTTGAGTGACGATGAGAGAGGTTTCGTCTCTGGTGGGACCAGTTAAGCCAGGTGAGGTCTCAGTGTGTGTGGGGGGGTGGGACAACAGAGCTATCTAAGGCAAGGTGATTGGGACTGAGGGCTCTACAGTGAAATAAAACAGTAAGGACTAGCCTAGACAGCAGTAGACAATGCATATTGATTTTAGAGAGAGGCATACTGACAATAGAAAGAGGCATAAAGCAGTCACAGGTGTTGATCGGGAGAGCTAAGACAACAACGGGTAAATGGCGATGAATGGGCAGAGCGGGTCAGTTAGGAACATGCAGGACCTGAGTTTGAGGCTGGGGCCGACAGATAAACAAAATTAGGTACTGTGTTATTGAAACTGTCCAGGGGGCATCAGCTGTGTAGGCGAGTGATCATAGGGTCCAAAGAATAGCAATAGATACGCTAGGCGAGTGGGAGACACAGCGCTTAGAAAGCTAGCGGGCCGGGGCAAGAAGATGGGTCTTCGGCGACATTGCAACAGAAAAGACAGTTGAGACCACATCGGGTGACCATGTAGGCAGACCAGTCGTGATGGATCGGCGGGGCCCCGCGTTGACAACAAAGGGTTTTGTTGAATTAGCTGGTATATGGGCCTAGCTCGTGGCTAGCTCAAGGCTAACTGGTGCTTGCTTCGGGACAGAGGCGTTAGCTAACAGTAGCCACTCGGTAGCAGCTAGTTAGCTGCGATGATCCGGTTCAATGATCCAGAGCGGCAGGAATCCGGTGATGTGGTAGAGAAAAGCAGTCCGATATGCTCTGGGTTGATATCGCACTGTGCAGACTGGCATGTATTGTCCGAGCTAAAGCTGGCGGTGTCCAAGCTAAAAGGTGAAGACCGCTAGCCGTGTCTAACAAAAACTAGTAGCTAGTTAGCTGGCTAGCTCCTGATGGAGGTTCCAGTTATAAGGAATAAAAATAGCAGTTCCGTACCACATTGGGTGAGGCGGGTTGCAGGAAAGTATATTTAGTTCATAGATAGAAAGTGAGATTGAAATGTATACGGGGGAAAAAACGGCTATTTACACGGGATAAGACATGGGATAAGACAAAAACAAATACAACACACGACCGACTGCTGTGTCATCTTGGAACAGCAAATGTCATAGTGTACTGCCAATACTGGATCTAATGCTGCTGCTAATATCATTTATACCGTCTGCTATCTCTTGTGTTTTCTATTCATAAACATCCCTTATGGTCATAACATTTTGCCAAGTTGTTATAAAACATAACAAATAGGAATGTTTTACAGGAACACCGATGGCTCTTAAAGTGATGCCAAAAGCCTCCACCAAGCTCCAGGTATTCTTACGGGAGTACTGTATATCCTTGCACCTATCCTGCCACCCCTGCATCGTAGGTCTCTTCGGAATCGCCTTTCAATCTAATGAGCACTATGGCTTTGCCCAGGAGCTTGTTATTGGGAGGGACCTTTTTGCAGTCATCCAACCAAAAGTAAGATTGTGTTTGATTTTGATATAGTAAATCTGTGACCTAAGTACAAAGTGTTTTAGAATTCAATCAAGAGGATTGGTGAATATTGTCAATCTATACCCTTTTGCGTGTCCATAAGCGCAATGTACTGTTAAAAATAGTCCAAATGCACTGTACAGTCTTCTAATTCACCTTAGACAAGTCTCAATGACCACAAAGCTCTAACAGTTTCCAATCCTCTGCTCCCAGGTGGGTATCCCAGAGAGTGCAGTGAAGCGCTGCGTCCTGCAGATTGCCAGTGCCCTGGAGTTCATCCACGAGCACGGCCTGGTCCACCGCGACATCAAACCTGAGAACATCCTGCTGCTGGACAGCCACTGCTGCCGGGTAAAGCTGGCTGACTTCGGCCTGGCTCAGACGAGAGGCACTCTGATTCGCTTCATCTCCGGCACGCTGCCCTACATGGCCCCAGAGCTGTGTGCCGTTGCCCTGGAGGAGGGCCAGAAGGAGGTGACAGCGCCCCCGCTCAGCGTGGAGCCAAGCCTGGACACCTGGGCCTTCGGAGTGGTCATCTTTTGCATTCTCACCGGCTACTTCCCCTGGGAGCGCTGCGTGACCTCAGATGACTTCTACCAGGAGTTTGCTGATTGGTGCCAGGCACCCACCGTGGAGGAAGTTCCACCCTTGTGGAAGAGATTCACCCCAGCTGCCATGGAAATGTTCAGCAGGCTGTTGGAGCTCAATGCTAACAACAGATGCACAGTAGGGGAGGTCAGGTCCTATGTGGAAAAGGACTGGTTGATGCCGACGCTAGTGGACACAAACGGACTGCAACCGGAGAATGGCAAGGTCAGTGCCACCTGCTCCACCCCTAGTGTGTGTAGGAGTAGTCCTGTCCACCAGGAGGTGGAGTAAAGGTCTTCAGTGGAACGGTGTCTGAGGTATCTGTGTACACCTCAAGCTCATGGTATCAACTATCCGATTTACAGGGAGCACAAGGTGTGCATTCGACACCACTCTTACAATGCACTGATAGGCAGGGTAATTGAATCATACTCAACGTCAGTCCAGAGAGCCACACAAGGGCTACATCTGAAGTGAAGAGGAAAAAGCTCTGATAGGATAAGAGTGTACTGTAAAAGCAGCACTATTTGAGTGTGAGTGAACTCGTACTATTCTGTGTGTATGTACACAATATTGGTAACCTGATAAATGTAGCAATGTTACAAAAGAGTTTGTATCTACTGTAGCATAGGAGCCGCTGATGCTATATTGTGTGTAACTACACAACGTTGGTAACCTGAGAAATATACTGTTACATAGAACTTGTACCTAGCATAGGAGCAGCTATTTTCAGAACAATGCTTTATATTCTGCGTTTTAGAATCTCTCACTGCACAGAAGACAAGCATTAGAATAATTTCATAGAGGGAGAGTGTGCACTGTGCGTTCAAGCTGGCTTAGTGGCAGTGTTCACTTTGGCAGTGCTCAATGTTCTCTCAAATGTTTTTGTAGTGTGTCACACTGTACAGGCTGTTCTGTGAATGAGGCTACCTCAGTTTGTCTATTTCTGTGCATACTCTCATTGTTCATGAATGATCCATATTCAAAAATAGATATACAGAAAATACATTAACTGTATAATGAATGTAATGTAATAGACTGAATATGAAAGGGGTATGGGTAAATATCCAGAGTGTAATTTTTAGATATTCCCTAACTGGCCCAAGTAAATGACTGTCACACTGAAAGCTGTTTCAAATGTACATTGTTTCATATCAACTTAATTTAAAGCAAAGCCAACAACTTGGGAGCTGCTATATACCAATTAACTATGTCACCCTAAATAGAAATTGACGTTCCAATCATCCTTTTTTGTGCACTGTAAAAAAATATATATATGTTTTTACGGTATCTTATTGACAAATACCGTAAACTACAGTAGTGTACTGTTAAACCAAAGTTTCTTTGAAATTTATGGTAACATACTGTAACTTTCTTTTATTCGAATCAAGTACATAATTATTGTGTATAGGTTGCACGTAAAGTTTTTGACACAGTGTTTGAGTATGCCTTTGGTATGAACAAATAAACATAATCCATCTCTTCTGTCTGCTTCTTTTCATCCACTCTCGAGGGCATATCATATTTCCTTCTTTGAAGCTCCGTCCATAACCTAAGTGATGCATAGTCGCACCTCTCTCCCTCTCCTACCACAACCCTCACTCATCACTACTCTCCCTCTCCTACTACTCCCTCACCCCTCACCTCTCTCCCTCTCCTACCACTCCCTCACCCCTCACCTCTCTTCCTCTCCTACCACAACCCTCACTCCTCACCACTCTCCCTCTCCTACCTCTCCCTCACCACTCTCCAATTCTTACCACTACCTCACCTCTCACCACTCTCCCTCTCCTACCACTCCCTCACCACTCTCCCTCTCCTACCACTACCTCACCTCTCACCACTCTCTTCCTCTCCTACCACAACCCTCACCCCTCACCTCTCCCCCTCTCCTACCACTCCCTCACCGCTCAACTCTCTCCCTCTCTTACCAAATTGAATCAAATAAAATGTTATTCGTCACATGCTTCGTAAACAACAGGTGTAGACTAACAGTGAAATGCTTACTTACGGGCCCTTCCCAACAATGCAAAGAGAAAGAAAATAGAAAAATAATAGAAAAGAAAAACACATAAAAAATAAGAAATACACAACGAGTAAATATAACTTGACTATATACAAGGGGTACCAGTTCCGAGCCGATGTGCAGGGGTATGAGGTAATTGAGGTAGATATGTACATATAACTAGGAATAAAGTGATAGATAATAAACAGTGGGAGCAACATATGTGATGAGTCAATGCAAAAAAAGTAGCTATTTGTTAGCTATTTAACTAACTTTATAGTAGTCATGTCTTGAGGGTAGAAGCTGTTCAGGGTCCTGTTGGTTCCAGACTTGGTGCATTGGTACCGCTTGCCGTGCGGTAACAGAGAGAACAGTCTATGACTTGGGTGGCTGGAGTCTTTGACAATTTTAAGGGCTTTCCTCTGCCACCGCCTGGTTTAGAAGACCTGGATGACAATGATGTACTGGGCCGTACGCACTAGCCTCTGATGCGCTTTGCGTCGGATGCCAAGCAGTTGCCATACCGCGGTGATGCAGCCAATCAAGATGCTCTCAATAGTGCAACTGCAGAACTTTTTGAGGATCTGAGGACCCATGCCAAATCTTTTCAGTCTCCTGAGGTGGAAGAGGCATTCTCGTGCTCTCTTCACAACTCTGTTGGTGTGTTTGGACCATAAAAGATCCTTAGTGATGTGGACACCGAGGAACTTAAAGATCTCGACCTGCTCCACTACTGCCCTGTCCATGAGAATGGGGGCATTCTCGGCCCTCCATTTCCTGTAGTCCAAGATCAGGTCCTTTGTCTTGCTGACTTTGAGGGAGAGGTTGTTGTCCTGGCACCACACTTTCAGGTCTCTGACCTCCTCCCTATAGGCTGTCTCGTTATCATTGGTGATCAAGCCTACCACTGTAGTGTGATCTGCAATCTAAAAGAGACATATTTTGGCAATGAGCCCCTTTATCTACTTCCCCAGAGTGCGATGAACTCGTGGATGCCATTTTTATGTCTCTGCATGCAGTTTGAAGGAAGTTGCTAACTAGTACTAGCACAATTGTTAACTAGCGTTAGTGAATGACTGGAAGTCTATGGGTATCTGCTAGCATGCTAAAAATGGTATCCATGAGTTCATCTGTTTCTGAGGAAGTAGATGAAGGGCCTCATTGCCAAAATCCTGAAGTATCCTTTTAGTGATAGTGTTGGAGTAATGCGTGGCCACGCAGTCGTGGGTGAACAGGGAGTACAGGAGGGGACTAAGCACGCACCCCTGAGGGGCTCCCATGTTGATGGTCAGCGTAGCAGATTTGTAGTTGCCTACCCTCACCACCTGGGTGTGGCCCCTCAGGAAGTCCAGGATCCAGTTGCAGAGGGAGATGTTCAGTCCCAAGGTCCTTAGCTTAGTGATGAGCTTGGAGGGCACTATGGTGTTGAATGCTGGGGTCAATGAACAGCATTCTCACATACTGTAGGTGTTCCTCTTGTCCAGGTGGGAAAGGGCAGTGCGGAGTGCAATAGAGATCATCTGTGGATCTGTTGGGGGTGGTATGAGAATTGGAGTGGGTCCATGGGGGTCTGGGTTGATGGTGTTGATGCCATTACTAGCCTTTCAAAGCATTTAATGGATACAGATGTGAGTGCTATGGGCTGATAGTCATTTAGACAGGTTACCTTGGCGTTCTTGGGCACAGGGACTATGATGATCTGCTTGAAACATGTAGGTATTACAGACTGGGTCAGGGAGAGGTTGAAAATGTCAGTGAATATACACTTGCCAGCTGGTCAGCGCATATTCTGAATATGTATCCTGGTAATCCGTTTGGCCTTGTGAATGATAACCTGTTAAAGGTCTTATTCACAGGCTATGGAGAGAGTGGTCACACAGTTGCCTGGAACAGCTGGTGCTCTCATGCATGGTTCATTGTTGCTTGCCTAGAAGGTATTAACCTCGTCTGGTAGGCTCGCTTCATTGGTTAGCTCTCGACTGGGTTTCCTTTTGTAATTTGTGATTGCAAGCCTGCCACATCTGACGAGCATCAGAGTAGGATTCGATCTTAGTCCTGTATTGACGCTTTGCCTGTTTGATGGTTCGTAGTGGGATTAATTTACAAGGGTACGGATAAGTGCCCTTATAAAATGCTCCTTGAAAGCAGGAGCTCTAGCCTTTAGCTCAGTGCAGATTTTTCCTGTAATCCATGACTTCTGATTGGGATCTATACGTACGGTCACCGTGGGGACAAAGTCATCGATGCACTTATAATCAAGCCAGTGATTGATGTGGTAAACCCCTCAATGCCATCGGATGAATCTCGGAAGATATTTCAGTCTGTGCTAGCGAACTAGTCATGTAGCTTAGCATCCACTTCATCGGACCACATCCATATTGAGCATGTCACTTGTACTTCCTGTTTGAGTTTTTGCTTGTAAGCAGGAATCAGGAGGATAGAGTTATGGTCAGATTTGCCAAATGGAGGACGAAGGAGAGCTTTGTATGTGTTTCTGTGTGTGGCGCAAAGGTAAACTAGAGTTTTTTCGCCTCTTGTTGTACAGGTGAAATGCTGGTAGTATTTTGGTCAAATTGATTTCAGTTTCCCTGCATTAAAATCACCGGCCACTAGGAGTGCCACCTCTGGATGAGCATTTTCTTGTTTGCTTTTGGCTCTATGCAGCTCGTTGAGTGAGTTTTTAGTGCCAGTAAATAGACAGCTACGAAAAATACAGATTAAAACTATCTTGGTAAATATTATGGTCTACAAATATTACAGTTCTTCAGGTTCCGTTAATAGGTAAGTCTCGAATGGAGCTCGTCCAGTTTGCTCTCCAGTGATTGTATGTTCGCCAATAGAATGGAGGGTAGATAGAGTTTATGTACTCGCCGACATAGTTTTGTCAAGGTGCCCGCACGTCAGCCTCTTTTACGGTGCCTTTTTTTTCTGAGTCTCGAGGATTAGGGATTACCCCTTAACCACTCACCTCGCTCCTACCACCCCTTCACTCACCCCTCTCCTACCACCCCTTCACTCACCACTCACACCTCTCCTACCACCCCTTCACTCACCACTCACCCCTCACCTACCACCCCCTCACCACTCGGCCCTCTCCTACCATCCCCTCACCACTCACCACTCACCCCTCTCCTACTACCCAGTCACCACTCACCACTCACCCCTCTCCTACCACCCTTTCACTCACCACTCACCCCTCTCCTACCACCCCCTCACCACTCACCCCTCTCTTACCACCCCCTCACCACTCACCCCTCTCCTACCACCACCTCACCACTTACCCCTCTCCTACCACCCCCTCACTACTTACCCCTCTCCTACCCCCCCAACACCACTCACCCCTCTCCTACTACCCCCTCACCACTCACCACTCTCTCTCTTACCACCTCCTCACCACTCACCACTCTCCCACTCCTGCCCCCCTCTCACCACTCTCCCTCGTCTACCACCCTCTCACCCCTCACTCCTTTACATTGAATAAACCCCTGGCACCTGCTGCAGCTGGCCCTGTACTGACGGACGCCCGGCCTTTGTTAGGTTAAGAGCGGCGGGCGCAAGCACGGCTGTCCCAGGGAGGGAGAATGCGGTGTCCTGTGAGCTGGTGGCAGGAGGTTACTTGGTTACTTGGCCTGCCCTCATGCTTTGCAGCATATTTAGGGTGTTACACTAACCAGGGTCATCTTTCACCAGATCCCAGGGCCCCAGTCACACAGAAACACGGCCAATGTAAACTCACACTGCGGTGCACGCTATGGCATTTGACTCCTAAACAATCCAAGCTGCAATTTTCTTCACACTGAAAAGCCTTTAGATAAATTCAGCCTTCACATTATATTACATTAGTGGGCACAATCAGACCTATGTGCCCTAATCTAAATGTTGATTCTACTATTTTAAAACTCAACCGTTTTGATTTTCCTGCACATTACATAGCAACCTGATAGCAACCCATGTGTCTTCAGAATGTGATTTTCAACCTCGCAATCCAACTGGTACAGTAAGTATATATACAGTGCATTCAGAAAGTATTCAGACCCCTTCCCTTTTCTACAATTTGTTATGTTACAGCCGTATTCTAAAATGGATTAAAAAAAAAAATAAATGAATCAGTCTACACACAATAGCCCATAATGACAATGTGAAAACAGGTTTTTAGACATTTTTACATAAGCATTCAGACCCTCGAAATTGAGCTCAGGTGCATCCAGTTTCCATTGATCATCCTTGAGATGTTTCTACAACTTGATTGGAGTACAACTGTGGTAAATTCAATTGAATGGACATGATTTGGAAAGGCACACACCTGTCTATATATGGTCCCACAGTTGACAGTGCATGTCAGAGCAAAAACCAAGCCATGAGGTTGAAGGAATTGTCCGTAGAGCTCAGAGACAGGATTGTGTCGAGGTACAGATCTGGCGAAGGGTACCAAAGCATTTCTGCAGCATTGAAGGTGGCCTCCATCATTCTTAAATGGAAGAAGTTTGGAACCACCAAGACTCTTCCTAGAGCTGGCCGACAGACCAAACTGTGCAATCGGGGGGGAAGGGCCTTGGTCAGGGAGGTGACCAAGAACCTGATGGTCATTCTGACAGAGCTCCAGAGTTCCTCTGTGGAGATGGGAGAACCTTCCAGAAGAACAACCATCTCTGCAGCACTCCACCAATCAGGCCTTTATGGTAGAGTGGCCAGACGGAAGCCACTCCTCAGTAAAAGGCACATGACAGCCCGTTTGTAGTTTGCCAAAAGGCACCTAAAGGACTCTTTGGTTCTTTAGATTCTTTGGTGTGATGAAACCAAGATTGAACGCTTTGGTCGGAATGCCAAGCGCCACGTCTGGAGGAAACCTGGCACCATCCCTACGGTGAAGCATGGTGGTGGCAGCATCATGCTTTGGGTGTATTTTTCAGCGGCAGGGACTGGGAGACCAGTCAGAATCGATGGAAAGATGAACAGAGAAAAGTACAGAGAGATCCTTGATGAAAACTTGCTTCAGAGCGCTCAGGACCTCAGACTGGGGTGAAGGTTCACCTTCCCACAGGACAATGACCCTAAGCAAACAGCCAAGACAATGCAGGAGTGGCTTCTGAATGTCCTTGAGTGGCCCAGACAGAGCCCGGACTTGAACCCGATTGAACATCTCTTGAGAGACTTGAAAATAGCTGTCCAGCAAAGCTCCCCATCCAACCTGACAGAGCTTGAGAGGATCTGCAGAGAAGAATAGGAGAAACTCCCAAAATACAAGTGTGCCAAGCTTGTAGCGTCATACCCAAGAAGAGTCAAGGCTGTAATCACTGCCAAAGGTGCTCCAACAAAGTACTGAGTAAAGTGTCTGAATACTTATGTAAATGTTTTTTTTTTTGCTGAAATTTCTTAAAACCTGTTTTTGCTTTGTAATTATGGGGTATTGTGTGTAGATTGATGAGGGGGGGAAACTATTTAACCAATTTTAGAATAAGGCTGTAACGTAACAAAATGTGGAAAAAGTCAAGAGCCCTGAATACTTTCTGAATGCACTGTATATTACATGCAAGAACATGAATCTTTGTGGCAAACAAGTTATTGCAGTGTCACTTCCAGGAAACTACAGAGATGAATCATGTCTTTTAATCAATGACAAGTACCTCAAATGGTATAGGGGTTAATCTGGTATTGATGACACTATGCCCATATATGCGTTCCGATACATTTTATCCAAATGGTTGTCATGTTTGTAGTACTACACAGCATATATAAAACATGTGTGAACAAAAATCCTCATGTAAAATGACTGGCCAGCTCATTTATGCTCTATAATAATTGGATTCTAATGGAGACAAGGCGTTGCAAAAATGTAAAGCTTGTTAAGCCAGTCTTTTCCATTTGTCATCTGAACACGACATAACAGTACAAACCATTTGGTCATTCAATACTTTGGCAGATTCCTCAACCATTAGACAACATATATCAACTTACTTTACAGCATGCCACTGATCAATGATTGAACCAAGCAAAAGTTGTAATAGGCAGCAAATGAGGAGTCTTGTCAGGGATATAGTGTAGACATTACTGTAAATAAGTAGCCTTGCTTGAGCCTTGGCTTGTGTGAGCTGGAACGGCTCATGGGAGCAGGAGCCTATCTCCTGTTTCTGTAGCGCGAGGCAGTTTGATGTAGAAGTACAAACCCTGAACAGAACGCTAGTCTATTGCATGGCCCCAATTCATTTTCTTACTGTAATACTTAATACATTGATATCTGAATACCCATCACTAAAACATGCATATATTCTTAATTAGTTAGTAAACAGTATCTCCTATGATGCCTGGCAACCATTTTTTATTATTATTACTTTAATGTCATTATCAAGCTCATATGTGAATATGGTAGAAGTCTGTCTGTCATATGATTTGTTACTGCCATGTGTGTGGAAACAAAAGAGAGCTTGCATTAAGATGTCATGTGTTGCCCATTGGAATTACATCATTATCCAGGGTACCACTGAGCATTCAGTCGAACAGATGCTTTAGATGTACAGTAACACCAGCAGGCCAAGATAGGGAAGATAGGGCCATATTAATGGAACCAGCCACTGGGGAGCAATACCTATTAATACACCTCCGCTGTTATGGAAAAACACCACAACTGGGCCTTTCTCACAGCTACAGGCTGCCCCATTACAGCAATCAAAAGGCACGTGTGTGATGAGGTCAAGAAACATTGGGATTTCACAGCAGTTCGCTCCACCAACCTCGATCCACGGCAAACAAAGCTGTCTGTTGAAACCACAGCAAATGGCCATGGCAGGCTAGTGATGTCAGAGCTGTTGTTTTGAATATCTAGTAGATGAGGTTATGAACATTTGTCCAAGGTTCCAAGGTTAGGTGGTTGACAGTGCCGCAGTCAGTTCTAGAAATGTAAAGTAAAAAGATGAATTGTAATCAAATTCAGGAAAATAAATTGTTTTATAATAGCTTTATTCATAAGTTCAATTATTCAATTCACTCTTGTTATTCAATTCCCTTCCAGACTCTAAATTTACTCTAATCCACCCAAAAAGTTTTATAGAACACACTGTTGATGTTAGACCCGTCAGAATTACTATTTACTATCAACAAGATAGTGATAAACCATTTTATCATGACTATGGCCTCAGTGCTGTTAGACAAAGCATTCAATGTAAAGAGATACCCTGCAAACTGTATATATCTTTAAGAGCATGATTATGCAATCAAAAAAGTCCAATTGAGATCCATGCCAAGATGCATAGGTAACAGGGATTGCTGTAAGATAAATTCCTCTTTGTATTATGGAGACAAAATCAAACCCAGAGTGAACATTTTATCCCCTCTCTTAAATATTGGTATGTACTCTGTTCTATTTATGTCTCCATCCCTGCAGCCGTTTGAATCCTGTATCCCTACCCTTACAAGAGCCCCCTAGTAGAGTGGCAGGCTGGGTGTGAGGTTTACATATAACACTCGGACCACAACTTACAAATTAGTCCCGCTGGGTATATCCTCAGTCCTGGGAACGCAATTGGCCCTGAATAACTCCTGGCAACACATAAAGCTCTCTGAAGGTTGACATTCATGGTCACGGGATGCTGCTGTACTGTATGTTCCTCCCATGAAGGGACATTATATCAGTCTTCTCATAAGAAACAGAATATTTGGTCATGGAAATATTTTTTGCTGGTGTCACATAATTATTTTAGTTTGCCTGAGAGAATGTGATGTGATGGTAAATGGCTTTTATGCTGAATATCAAACTATAGACGTTTAAAAACATACAGTTTAATACACAACACAAAAGCAATCTCCTGTGTCTCGAGCAACTGTTCCTGTTTGCAGTCAGTGTGCACAGTAGATAACAATGTAAGTCTAACACAGATTCATTTATTGGTATTTTTCACAGTATTGTTAATTTGTATTTATTTCATTTTTTTTAACCTTTATTTAACTAGACAAGTCAGTTAAGAACAAATTCTTATTTACAATTATGGCCTACATTGGCAAAACAGATGACGCTGGGCCAATTGTGCGCCGCCCTATGGGACTCCCAATCACAGCCGGTTGTGACACAGCCTGGATTCAAACCAAGCTGTCTGTAGTGACACCTCTAGCACTGAGATACAGTGCCTTAGACCGCTGTGCCACTTAGGAGCTCTCGGGAGCCCTGGTTAAAGGCCTTAGACCGCTGTGCCACTTAGGAGCTCTCGGGAGCCCTGGTTAAAGGCCTTAGACCGCTGTGCCACTTAGGAGCTCTCGGGAGCCCTGGTTAAAGGCCTTAGACCGCTGTGCCACTTAGGAGCTCTCGGGAGCCCTGGTTAAAGGTCCAATGCAGCCGTTTTTATCTCAGTATCAAATCATTTCTGGTTAACAATTAATTACCTTACTGTGATTGTTTTACATTAAGAGAGTCTAAAAGAAGCAAACATTGCTTCTTAGCAAAGAGCAATTTCTCAAGCTAAATTTTGCTCGGACTGCCTGGGAGTGGTCTGAGTGGGGAGGGGGAAACTGAAAACTAGTTGTTATTGGCAGAGGGGTTGGGAACTCTATGTCATTTAAGTGATAATGATAGAGAAGCCGGTGTTTTGAAGATAGATTGGCACGGGTGTTGTTAGGGCTGAGAAAAAAATCTATTTTTTAATTAAAAACTATTTTTTTATATACAATTTCCTCCTGCCACATGATATAGTCCCGACACAAATCTAGGGTTGCTACCCAAGCCAGCTGGTCGTTTGTTCTATCAGTTCTGTTGCCATGATGGCTGGCAAAGTTCTCATCCCTTCTTTGCTAGCTAGCCAACTTTGGCTAACACAGTCACATCAAACAGTGCAGCCAGAATAACAGCAAAGTAGCTGCATTTGCGTTTGTTTAAGCTGTTTTCTAGTGATTGTTTTGGGACACATCCATAACAATAAGCTAATGATGTGCGATTTCACCTGGCATAGAACATTTGCCCTCTCGTCAGGACACTGTTGTTCAGAAGAGATAGCCAACTACACAGCTAACACAACCACTACAAGCTGAAGTTGGAATGACAGCAAACTAGCTTCATTTTGTGTTTTTCTATTGAAATTTCTTTGTAAATATCCATAAAAATGATGCTGATTCATGATTTCGACTGGCTGAGAAAAGCTGCCAGCCTGTCTGTCTCATTCCGACTACTGACACATTCATTACCACATAGGACAGCTGGAGATTGAATTTCAATCAAAGTTGCAAATGTCCTAGAGACAGCAAAGTTATTACTGTTATGCTGTTGAAAACCAAATGCTAGTCTAAAATAAATGGGGGAAAAGGTCTTAAAGCTTTTCATAGTGTAGATCAAGTTTATAAATTGCTTGGCTGAGCTGATGAGACAATGGATTGCACAGTCAGATGGAACAGAGTAAATAGGCATTTTAACATCATAGATTTAGCCGGAGGTAACTTGTGGAATAGACACCGACTGGAATGCGGTTTTAACCAATCAGCATCCAGGATTAGACCCACCCGTTGTGTAATGATGTCACCATGCTGGCCATAACTCCATCCCACCAAAACAGGCAGAAATTTCAGGCAGCGCTTACACTAAAAGGGCATTATCATAATTTTCACAATTTCACAGTATTGCTCCAAACTCATAGTGTGAAAATAAATATATAACACAGGAAAATCACATTTTGATTGCACTGCACTGCATACTGTATGTGCATAGACAGTGTAACCTTCAATGTTTTTACTTGTCTAAAATGTAATATTGTTAGGCTTTGTAAACCTTCAAAATATGCAGATCAGTATTTAAAAAAATATTACCATCATTTGAATCATTTCACAATGTAAAATGTTATATGAACACGACAGCATTAATAAAACCAATAATTTAGTCTCCTTACAAAAAACATTACTGATAGCACAGTACGTTATTAAAGCAGTATATTTTCATTTTCATTTTCTTCAATTGCGAATTACATAATAAAGAAAATCTGACACTGTACATCAAATAATCATTGGAAGTATTCTTAATTGTAATTAATTTTATACCTCTCATCATCATCTCAATTTTGTTTCATTTTTCACATTTAAGTTAGTTTTCTAATTTACACTGATTGTTTTCCCCACTATTGACAATATTCTTAAAATTCCAAACACCAAATCTCAAATATGATTTCATAGAGAAAACAACACTAAACAAACATATTTAAACAAATAAAATACATAGCTATGAGATAAACCCTGTGAACTACTACTTTCATATTTTATAAACATTAAAATCTAATCAATTCAAAAGGTAAAAAATCTAACATTAAAATTATTATTGTGTAAAATCTGAATAAGAACTTTCATATACACATAAATACTGAGAAGTTGAAGAGGAGAATAAAACAACACTATTTCATTGCACAATGTTATTGCAATTACAAATAAAAATGTTTCAAATTTTGCATTTAAAAATGGTAAAAGTAGTAAAAAAAAATTACGATAAAAGTAATTGAAAAACAGCTGTTGGCTATGAGCTTTGACGCATAAAAAGCAATTAAGACTTTTCACATGCTGTTCTTTATGGAAGGAACTACCACATAGCAAGATCATGTTTCATTAATACATGTGTTGTTGTAAGATAGACACCATTGATTCTGTTCTGTGTCAGTCAGTTCTGCTTTACAGGCCATGGCACAACAAACTAATCAAAACATGTCAAATTAATCAAAACATTTGAAACAATATCAAATGTTAGAGACAAAAGAGTCAAGTAATTCTAATAATTGTGTCTTCATATATGAAAAAGAAACAGCAATATTATAAGTGGACCGATGAAGAGGGAACGTGAGGTTCTTATGCAGATACCCTGATTTTTGACGCCAACTTTGGGATCCTAAAAAGAGATGTCACAAGACATTTGAAATGGCAAGTTTAATGAATGCAAAATATTCAAAAGAATTTTATGCGATAACATCTCTTCTCTATTTTGTAAAAATGTATAAACCATACCGTACTAATTTTACATGACATGAAAAAAGTACCAAATTGCTAGGTAATTACTATATACGAAAAACGTGTATTTCTCAAATGCATGAGAACGATGCAAAGCGCCAATGTAAAAACATAATCAAAACACCCCCTCTCATACTTCTGTTTGACAACAGATCATGTCAAGCCTCCATGTTGCTCACCCCTATCCATTAGGCTCCAGGTCACCCTCCTCGTCATCATGGATATCCAGCTCCTTGGGTTTGGGTCTCTCAATGACTTATGCAACCTCTCTGGTCTCCTCAGCTGGCGTGGTCATCGACATCACATCCTCGTAGCTCTCCTGTGGATCTTCCTCCACCTCGTAGGTAACATGTCCTGCAAAACATTTAGTTCAGAGCAGCACATAAAGAAACAACACATTAATGTATGTACTGTATATCCACTGTATGTATGAAACTGAGCTGGGACTTTATCTTACTGTGGTTAGCAGCAGCTCCTGCTCCTGCTCCTGGGCTTCAGGCTACTGGTTCCATATCTTCCACTGGTTAAGGGTTGAGCTGGGATGCTCTCCTCCTCAGCAATGTCATCGTAGGACAGGGAAGACACACGACATCGCTGGCAATTTTCCTTGTCTCCACCACTTTCTGATCCTGTTGGAACGACGATACAGAGAACGATGTGATGGTACAGTACAGCAAGACTGCCCTGCACAGTGGCCGGGCTGGTCTAGGAGTAATGCCGCAGCCTCCAGCACACGTCTATGGTGTCAGCAGGAGTTGAATCCAGCCTACTACCCTTTGACACACCTTCTCTTTATCTTTCCCCACTGTCATCCACTATCTGTTCAATTAAGTCTGAAAATACCTTTCAAAAAAAGTGCACTGCACTGCACCGACAATTCTTCACTTCTTATCATTACTATAGTAATCCTTTCTGTCATCTATCTATCTTTTGACAGGGTACTCTCTCTGCTACACTAAGCAGTGGATATAAATACTTTATCATGTTTAATTGATATATATTGAGTTTTCTTAATAAAAATGTTGATCATTTAATGGGTGACATGCATGTTTATGGTGTTGTTTTAACAAAAAAGGAATGCACTCACTATGTTTATTCAAGTCTCTCATTTCCGTTGGTCTGAACATTTTATTTCCATTGGTCTCAACATCCTCATAGTCTTCACTCTCAAAAGCAAACTCTTTTCTCACTGAGAATCTTGCTGGATCCAAAATATGACTCTAATCAAAACCTTCTCAGTGTCTCTCGAATGCACACATATTACGAACACATGAGTTTTTGTTTTCACATATTACGTAACATTTCATTCAATGCCACAGGATGCTACTATTGCTGTCAAAGTGTTCACTGACTGCCCTCTGGTGGCGGCTCAATTGTACATGTGTCATGTGTTTAGGATCTACAGGGTATAACACTTTAGGGTAATTTCATATTTTATTTACAAAAAACGCTGTTGTGACATAGACACAGATAATTGCAAGTGTTTACAAAAGTGTCCTTCGATTTGGCTATTGTACTTTAGTGAATTAAGTCCCTACAGTATTATTTGTAGGTGTTGAAATGACATAAGTGCAGTTACACTTGACCCTGTTTACAAAGTGTCCTCGCAGTAAGAGAAAGAGAGCAACAACCATGAGCTGAAATGAACAGAGACAACGTCCCAAAGGGACAGACAAACAATCAAGTTGATGTGATGGGGATCTGAGCAATGGGCTGTTTGACTAGATAACCGGCAATCATATTCAATTATTGGGGAAAAATACACTATATAGACAAAGTATGTGGATTAGTGGATTTGGCTATTTCAGTCACACCCGTTGCTGACAGGTGTACAAAATTGAGCACACGGCCATGCAATCTCCCTAGACAAACATTGGCAGTAGAATTGCCTTATCAAAGAGCTCAGTGACTTTCAACGTGGCACCGTCATAGGATGCCACCTTTCCAACAGGTCAGTTTGTCAAATTTCTGCCCTGCTAGAGCTGCCCCGGTCAACTGTTATTGTGAAGTGGAAACATCTAGGAGCAACAATGGCTCAGCCTCGAAGTGGTAGGTCACACAAGCTCACAGAACGGGACCGCCTAGTGCTGAAGCACGTAACGCGTAAAAATCGTCTATCCTCGGATGCAACCCTCACTATCGAGTTCCAAACTGCCTCTGGAAGCAATGTCAGCACAATAACTATTCCTCAGGAGTTTCATAAAATGGGTTTCCATGGCAGAGCAGCCGCACACAAGCCTAAGATCACCATGCGTAATGCCAAGCGTTGGCTGAAGTGGTGTAAAGCTCGCCACCATTGGACTCTGGAGCAGTGGAAACGTGTTCTCTGGAGTGATGAATTAAGCTTCACCATCTGGCAGTCCAACAGACAAATCCAGGTTTGATGGATGCCAGGAGGACGCTACCTGCCTGAATGCATAATGCCAACTGTAAAGTTTGGTGGAGGAGGTATATTGGTCTGGGGCTGTTTTTCATGGTTCAGGCTAGGTCCAGTGAAGGGAAATCTTAACACTCTAGACACTGTGTTAACAAACCTCCAAAAAAGCTTCAATGCCATACAACTCTCCTTCCGTGGCCTCCAACTGCTCTTAAACGCTAGTAAAACTAAATGCATGCTCTTCAACCGATCGCTGACCGCACCCGCCTGCCCGACTAGCATCACTACTCTGGATGGTTCTGACTTAGAATGTGTGGACAACTACAAATACCTAGATGTCTGGTTAGACTGTAAACTCTCCTTTCAGGCTCATATTAAGCATCTCCAATCCAAAATTAAATCTAGAATCGGCTTCCTATTTCGCAAAACAAAGCCTCCTTCACTCACGCTGCCAAACATACCCATACATACCCATGCCCATACCCATCTATCTTTCCAATGTCAATTTGCTCAATTGTAATTACTTCACTACTATAGCCTATTTATTGCCTTACCTCCTTACTCCATTTGCACACACTGTATAAAGATGTTTCTATTGTGTTATTGACTGTACTTTTGTTTATCCCATGTGTAACTCTGTGTTGTTGTTTTTGTCTCACTGCTTTGCTTTATCTTGGCCAGGTCGCAGTTGTAAATGAGAACTTGCTCTCAACTGGCCTACATGATTAAATAAAGGTGAAATAAAAATAAAATACAGCATATAATGACATTGTAGACGATTCTGTGCTTCCAACTTTGTGGCAACATTTGGAGAAGGCCATTTCCTCTTTCAGCATGACAATGCCTCCGTGCATAAAGGTCCATACAGAAATGGTTTGTCGAGATCAACCCTATCGAACACCTTTGGGATGATTTGGAACGCCGACTGTGACACAGGCCTAATTGCCCAACATCAGTGTCCGACTAATGCTTTTGTGGCTGAGTTGGAAGCAAGTCCCTGCAGAAATATTCCAACATCTTGTGGAAAGCCTTCCCAGAAGAGTGGAAGCCGTTATAGCAGCAAAGGGGGGACCAACTCCATATTAGACTAGCAGGTGTCCACATACTTTTGGTCATGTAGTGTATTATAAGACATAGACAGTACACTATTTAAAGTCCGTAGAAAGATTTCAGAAAGATGACAAAAGCATTTCTGCCAAGTGAGAGATACCTAGTGCTTTTCAATAGCTCGATAGAGCCCCACAGTCAGCAACATATCTGAAAACAAGGTTACCTCACACATCCAGCTATAGCTACTTATAACATGAAACATTGGAAATGAGAACTTTGAACAACTACAGTACCTTCACAATAGATTTCACCAGGTTTGGGCTTTCCACACGTCTTCTGGTGGACACAGTGATGTAAGACATTATATCAGCAGTGCATTCGGGAGCTGTCTTTGGTACGCCTTCTTTTCATCAGGCTGTTCAATCTGATCCGGTGTATGTTCTTGGGGACTGCCACACTTAGTCACTTGCAAAGGAGGGTAGCTTCCCTTGATGTAAAATATTTTAGTTGATACGCTGTACCGACTCCCAGGTGCCTCGATAAAGTATCTACATTTTCCCTCCACAATTCTGAGTTGAATTCAATTTCACACTACCTGAAAAATAAATGATAAAGATACACCACTTACTATACTCTCAACATATTATTATTTCACCTTTATTTGACTAGGCAAGTCAGTTAAAGAACAAATTCTTACTTACAACGACGGCTTAGGAACAGTGGATTAATCACCTTGTTCCGAGACAGAGCGACATATTTTTACCCTGTCAGCTCGGGGATTCAATCTAGCAACCTTTCGGTTACTGGCCCAACGATCTAACCACTAGGCTACCTGCCACCCCCATGAACATCTTCAAAGTTAACATTTAACTCTTACCTGCACAGGACACAGAAACCAATCCTCCACAACACATTCCCTTTGTTATTTTTGCACTGCTGAAGTTTGGACTTGGAGCCTATGCGTCTGGCAAAATGTGTGTCATCACGACTTATTCTGTTGGTTGCTTTCATTGAGATGCTGTTGCTACACTCCTGCTCTTTACATGCT
Source organism: Salvelinus fontinalis (assembly GCF_029448725.1). Lineage (NCBI taxonomy): Eukaryota > Metazoa > Chordata > Actinopteri > Salmoniformes > Salmonidae > Salvelinus > Salvelinus fontinalis. The sequence goes on from NC_074695.1 coordinate 33,986,577, forward strand.
AAAGAAAGTATTCACACAGCTCAACTTTTTCCACACTTGGTTGTGGTATAGCATGAATTTAAATGAATTAAATTGAGATGTTTTTTCACTGGCCGACACACAATATCCCATAATCTCAAAGTGTAATTATGTTTTTCAATCATTTTGGAAATTAGTAAAAAAGGAAGAGCTGAAATGTCTTGAGTCAATAAGTTTTCACCCCTTTGTTGTGACAAGCCTAAATAAGTTCAGGAGGAAACATGTGCTTAACAAGTTGCTTAATAAGTTGCATAGACTAATAGTGTTTAACAGTGTTTTTTTTACTACCTCATCTCTGTACCTCACACAAACAATTATCTGTAAGGTCCCTCTGTCGAGCAGTGAATTTCAAACACAGATTCAACCACAAAGACGAGGGAGGTTTTCCAATTCCTTGCAAAGAAGGGCACCTATTGGTAGATGGGTAAAAAAAAAGCAGACAATGAATATCCCTTTGAGCATGGTGAAGTTATTAATTACACTTTGGATGGTGTATCAATACACCCAGTCACTACAAAGATACAGGCGTCCTTCCTGACTCAGTTGCTGGAGAGGAAGGAAACCACTCAGGTATTTCACCATGAGGCCAGTGGTGACTTTAAAACAGTTACAGAGTTTAATGGCTGTAATAGGAGAAAACTGAGGATGGATTAACAACATTGTAGTTACTCCACAATACTAACCTAAATGACAGAGTGAAAAGAAGGAAGCTTGTACAGAATACAAATATTCCAAAACATTCATCCTGTTTGCAACAAGGAACTAAAGTAATACTGCAAAAAATGTGGCAAAGCAATTAACTGAATACAAAATGTTATGCTTGGGGAAAATCCAATACAACACATTACTGAGTACCACTCTCCATATTTTCAAGCATAGTGGTGGCTGCATCATGTTATCGGTATACTTGTAACCATTAAGGACTGGGGAGTTTTTCAGGATAAAAAATAAACTGAATGGAGCTAAGCACAGACAAAATCCTAGACAAAATCCTAGACGATCAGTCTGATTTCCACCAGACACTGGGAGATACAATTTCCTTTCCTGCAGGACAATAACCTAAAACACAAGGCCATATCTACACTGGAGTTATTTACCAAGAAGACAATGAATGTTCCTGAGTGGCCGAGTTACAGCTTTGACTTAAATCTACCTGAAAATCTATGGCAAGGCCTGAAAATGGTTGTCTAGCAATGATCAATAATCAATTTGACAGAGCTTGAAGAATTTTGAAAATAATAATAGGTAAGTGTTCCACAATCAAGGACTTACACAGGAAGACTCACAGCTGTAATTGCTGTAATTGCTTCCAATGCTGCTTCTACAAAGTATTGACTGTTGTAGCTCAACAAAGTCACTTATATATGATTATAGTAAACTAAATCATGGATTGCTGTTAAATCTTGTCCATAGACTGCTTACAAGGTAGGGAAACCAATATGTCATTTTGTAATTTGGCTGAACTATCCTTTTAATGGTGGGGAAATTAACTACAATTTTAGCACTACTTTTTTGAATGTATTGGCATTTTAAAACTCACTGAATTTGACACAATATTTATAGATTTATAGTCTGATGAGAGGATCATACTCAGTTTTGCTTTAGTCAAGGACAAACTTTGATTTATTGTTAAAAGCTTCTAGAAACGGGTTAGAGTTAGTCCCCAAAACCAAGCTTTGATAACAAAATCCAATACAATAACTCAAGAACTATTAATAACATAACTTTAGAAAAATAGAATGTATTTACTAATTTAGAACTAGACCTAATCCAGACACATTTGTGATATTTACACAAATACATTGTAGGTATATGAAGGGATATTTATTGTGTGACAATTTACTTCCAGTAATGACTAAAGTTAAACCATGGTTTTCATATGCTCATAAAATCTGTTTTTCATGACTGTTTCATGACTGCAAAGTAAGATGTAGTATAGCAAGGTTAATATATATACAGTAAACGTACATGCATTAATGTCACAGCGCTTATAACTACTAAAAGAAGAATTATAAGAGTACAGGTTATTATCAAGCTTCGTATGTCTTCAGAAAAAATAGCAAATACAACTAATATTATTCTCAACAACTGTTAACACACACTTAACATATACAGTAACAAATGGCAAACTTCAACATGGTATCATATATACACTAAATTGGTTGTAGTTAACAACTATGTTTTCCATGAGTAAGAAGTTGTTCTGATGCCTGCAGCTAGATGACAGTGTTGGCAGTCTGTGGCTGAGATAGGAGATCTGCCAGCTTAGTGGAAAAGTTGAGCGAGCTGTCTGGCTTTGTGGTCTGTACACTTACTGAGAAAGATGCAGCATGTTATCTTATCTCCCACCATCTCAGAAGAGAGAAGGGTAGGGCCACTTTTATAAAGTTAATCTTTGCATAGGCATTTTCAGTAGTACACACTATCTGGATTTCTTGGTATCCGACCGCAAGACTCTTCAGGGGGTAACGCGTATAGCCCAGTACATCACTAGTGATGAACTCCCTGCCATCCAGGACCTCTATACCAGGAGGTGTCAGAGAAAGGCCCTAAACATTTTCAAAGACCACACACTCACAAATACTACACTGACACTCCAACACACAAACACACACACACACACACACACACACACACACACACACACACACACACACACACACACACACACACACACACACACACACACACACACACACACACACACACACACTCTGTCACACACACTTTTACCCCTACCTACATGTACATACACTGTGTGTACAAAACATTAGGAACACCCCTTTTGCCCTCAGAACAGCCTCAATTAGTTGAGGCATTGACTCTATAAGGTGTCGAAAGTGTTCCACAGGGTGCTGGCCCATGTTGACTCCAATGCTTACCATATTTGTATCACGTTGGCTGGATGTCCTTTGGGTGGTGGGCCATTCTTGACACACACCGGAAACTGTTGAGCATGAAAAACCCATCAGCGTTGCAGTTCATGACACACTCAAACTGGTGTGCCTGGCACCTACTACCATACCCCAATTCAAAGGCACTTAAATCTTTTGTCTTGCCCATTCACCCTCTGAATGGCACACATACACAATCCATGTCTCAATTGTCTCAAGGCTTAAAGTCCTTCTTTAACCTGTCTCCTCCCCTTCATCTACACTGATTGAAGTGGATTTAACAAGTGATATCAATAAGGGATCATAGCTTTCACCTGGATTCACCTTGTCAGTCTATGTCACGGAAAGAGCAGGTGTTCCTAATGTTTTGTACACTGTGTATTACCTCAATCACCTCAACTACCTCGTACCCCCAGCACATTGACTCGGTACCGGTACTCCTTTTATATAGCCTTGTTATTGTTATTTTATTATGTTTCTATTTCCTTTTTTGTGTGCAAATGTTCTTACTTTTTAACTCTGCATTGTTGGGAAAGGGCTTGTAAGTCAGCATTTCATGGTAAAGTCTACACCTGTTATATTTGGCGCATGTGACAAATACAATTTGATTTGATTTGGAAGGGCAAATTTGACCTTTCCAAAGAGGAGCCCACTGGGCACAGATGCCAATTCAATGTCTATTCCATGTTGGTTCAACATCATTTGATTGAAATGACGTGGAAACCATGTTGATTCAACCAGTGTGTGCCCAGTGGGAGGACACGTCATCAGATTATGAGGAGGCCTATCAGTCATCAAGTGTACTTTTAAAGAACAGATGTACTCTGCAACTTTCCTCTTTTGCAATCAGGTGACTGATCATTTCAATGAATGCATCATGAGTACGTTAATTAATTATTCACTTTTGATGTAACTTAGTAGCCAACGTGCGTAAGAAAAATGCTTGGACGTCTACTTGGATGATTATCTTAGTACTCTTGTGCAATGAACAGTTTGCTTACATTTGATGAGAAAACACAGACCACAGAGGAATATCTTTGCTAACAGAAAGCACAGCTTCCATCTTAGTAAGCCGACGTACTCACAGTTTTTTTCACATACACTACCGTTCAAAATTTTGTGATCACTTAGGAATGTCCTTGTTTTTTGAAAAAAAAGCAAATTTTTTGTCCATTAAAATAACATCAAATTGATCAAAACTACAGTGTAGACATTGTTAATGTTGTAAATGACTAGTGTAGCTGGAAACGACAGATTTTTTATGGAATATCTACATAGGCGTACAGAAGCCCACTATCAGCAACCATCACTCCTGTGTTCCAATGGCACATTGTGTTAGCTAATTCAAGTTTATCATTTTAAAAGGCTGATTGATCATTAGAAAACCCTTTTGCAATTAAGTTAGCACAGCTGAAAACTGTTGTTCTGATTAAAGAAGCAATAAAACTGGCCTTCTTTAGACTCGTTGAGTATCTGGAGCATCAGCATTTGTGTGTTCGATTACAGGCTCAAATGGCCAGAAACAAAGACGTTCTTCTGAAACTCGTCAGTCTATTCTTATTATGAGAAAATGCTATACCATACGAGAAATTGCCAAGAAACTGAAGATCTCATACAACGCTGTGTACAATTCCCTTCACAGAACAGGGCAAACTGACTCTAACCAGAATAGAAAGAGGAGTGGGAGGCCCCGGTGCACAACTGAACAAGAGGACAAGTACATTAGAGTGTCTAGTTTGAGAAACAGACGCCTCACGGGTCCTCAACTGGAAGTTTCATTAAATAGTACTCAGAAATCACCAGTCTCTTTGTCAACAGCGAAGAGTCGACTCCGGGATGCTAGCCTTCTAGGCAGAGTTCCTCTGTCCAGTGTCTGTGTTCTTTTGCCCATCTTAATCTTTTATTTTTATTGGCCAGTCTGAGATATGGCTTTTTCTTTGCGACTCTGCCAGAAGGCTAGCTTCCCGGAGTCGTCTTTTCACTGTTGACATTGAGACTGCTGTTTTTCTTTTAAAAACAAGGACATTTCTAAGTGACCCCAAACTTTCGAACGTTAGTGTAGGTATTGTAAGTCCATAAATTGAACTTGTAGTTTAGATGAACTCTTATAATAAATATGTTATACGTCTCGATCTTTCCGTGTCTTTTTTGTTTGTTATTGATTTATTTCATTTAAAAGGTTTAGGTGTAATATGAAATATGAAGATATATAAAATAGGCTATACTGACACCACAGTAAATATGGTGGCACTGATAGTCTAGTTGTTAAGAGCGTTGGGCCAATAACTGACGATTAGGTGAAAAATCTGTTGATGTGCCCGCATAATCCTGATTGCTTCAGTAAATCGCTCTGCATCTGCTAAAATGTTTATGTAACGAGGGCTGATGTTAGGAATAAGAACTTGAGGCTTAGACTCTAGCTATTGTGAGGGCTAATACTGTGGCGCAAGTGCAATATGAGTGAAGCCGTAAATCCCATTCAGTCCTTTTCTAGCTAGCTATCCTCTGATGTCAATTACCACAAATCAGATTAATGATGTCATTTTACACAGGTTAGTGCCACTACAAAGGTCAGAGCCAATGTCAGGAAGATTAAGACAGTCAGACATATAAAACATACAGAGACAGAACGCTGTTCCAGTCCATACACGCAGAGATAGACAGGGTTACTCAACAGGGTTACTCAACATAACAGGTCATGTTATGGTCAGATCACACAGAGGGATTAAACTAAGCATACCGTACTTGAGATTTTCACTGCAATGCATTTATTCTGCACTATCTATGAAAACAGACTGTTGATAATTGAAATGAATCAATTAGTAATAAAAACATTGGGGTAATGTCATCATTGTCTACCGTCATTTGAGTGTAAAGGTGAAAGGGGGATATTTTACATCAGATGTTGTAGCCTCCCCTACTGGTGACTTCTCAAATGAAATCTTACCATAGAGGGGATGATGGATAAAATAGAAAACAAACACCATTATTCAGGGGAAGAAGCACTGGAACAAAGCGTCTATCCCTTCTCTTTTTGGGGGAATGAAAATAAAAGGCAACACAATTTTCTGAATTCTAATTGCTTTATTTGTGGAATAGAATATAGACATCTGTGCTTTTGATCTGTTCCGCTCATCGTCCTCTAGGGAATCAGTGCATCTCTTTCGCTGACATGAGTACTGGCTGGTGCCACCTCTCCTGAGCCTACACATCCGGTCACTTACCATTGGGTTAGGTAAACACTTCATTAGGAGTGGTATGTATAAGATTCTTATAATTACCATATAATCTTCCCATCAAATGTTTGTTGTATTCATACAGCATACACATATAAAGCATATGACACGACTTTACTCATCTGTCATCACTTCCATGAGAAAATGACATTGTGTAAATAATGTGAATCATATAGCTATATATGTTTGGAAATTAATGTTAGCAAATGTGTGAGGTTGACATAGTGCTCATTCTACTATCTGCCTTATATGAATAAATACTAAAGTAACTTTATAACAGCTGTAGTGCACAGTTACAGAGAAATCTTTCATTGCAATATTATGCAAATAATAATAATCAGAGAAAAAAAGTAGGATTGCCAAAGTTTGCAGTGAAATAATTACAACGGTTATTGCAAACACCAGATCTCATAAACAGAACTGGAGCCATGCCAACAGTAAAGTTCAATGAAGTACAGTAGCAGCACCGATATGTTAGCATGTTTAACAAAAAAGTTGCTTGTCAATTACACAGCCATCAACGGGCTGCATACACTTAACCCTGTAACACAATATTACAATAAGAGAAGTCAACGAAAGGTAACTGTGAACTTTTCTTACTGGTAACCTCTTCTCCCTAATTTCTTTCTCTTTGATAATAGACGCTGTTGAATCCCTCCTCTACATTTTATTTCCCAAAGAAAAAAACAGGTAAAATACCTACAACGGTATCCATGCATATTTGTGATCAATAAACACAAGTCCTCCCAACCTACCACACACAGACCACACAATCATACTCACCCACTTCGCATTCTGGCGAGGAACATGCCTCAATGTTTTTATTTCATTCATTTTTTTTAACCTAATGTACACTTCTGGTGCAGCACTTGACATCATTATTACTTTACAATGTTGTCAGGAGAAATAAATAAAACTAACTGTTCTGAGGGAAAGAATAAGGTACCATGCAAATAACCGATGAGCTAGTCATATCTGATATCACTAATATCAGTAGTTCTATTCTCCACCATCTACTGTACAGGAACATGCATAGCTGTATTAAGCTAGTCATTACACTGACATTTTTTGGTAAAGTTTGAAGATGCATGTGATTTAGAGACGTATGATACAAAATATGTTACATATGTACTACCATCTAACGATCACTCCTTTATTTTCATTGAATTTGTGTGAAGAAATCTATTGCAGAATACAGAATTAATATTTCTCTCTCTAAAGGTGTATTTATATATCAATATAATTTTGTCATTATTCATAATCTTTATAATCTCTCCCTGCAATTTGTTACACACATGATGTATATTTGTTTTTCCTGCTTGTTCTAACGTTGCATATCTTGAAAAGTAAAAGGCCTTCGATGCCACGGTGGGTATATTATTGTTGAAAAACACTCTTACCAACCACACCATCCATATGTGTCCCTTCTCTGAGTCCAAGAGGCATGTAGATTCCTGTTTCACACGCTGTCATCTGTTCCTGCTCAGCTCACAGTCTCTGTGAGTCTCTGTGATACTCACTCAATTTACTAACTCCCCCACCCCCCGTAACTCCCTAGACCAAAAGGTCAACCTCACAGTAACCTTTCCAGCACATCACATGGATGGTTCAAATCAAATGAATGAATAAATGAAAAAGATTCACGCTAGCCCTACCTCTATTCAGTAGACATTACGTTGGTATTGGAGTGAAGCATTTGCAAAGAGTGTGTGGTATCATCCTTGAATGTCCTTCTTTCCCATGTTCTTCTCTGATGGGCCCCCTTCCTCTTCTTTTGTGCAATGGGTCAAGGTCCTGTGCTTCAGGGGGTTATAAAGAGGAGATCTTGACAGTGTCCTGGGTGTTGAAGGTACTGGAGCGAGAGTTGCGTAGGATGCCAGGGATGGCGGGTGAGTTAGGTAGGCTCTCATCAGGACTGTTGGCTGGGGGAGTGGGGATACTGATGATGGCTGCCGTGTAGTCATCACAGTTCAGCTTCAGGTCTTCAGTCCTGGCATTTAGACTGGAGCGACTGCTCAGACACACACACATAGATAACGTTAGACAATGCACGACAATATTCCCCTTAATAGTCCAACTTGTTTATTTTGAGTATACTTTTATGTGTAATCATTGTAAGTAGATCAGTGTTTTCTAGACAGGTAATTTGTTCTTCCACTCTCTGTAAAGTGATACATCCATCTACAACAACTATGTATAAAAATGCAAGTGCAATCTCTCCATTATCAACTGTTTCTCTAAACAATAAACTATCATTAGTCATGCAACAGTGACAAATGAAAAACCTTTCTTGCATGGTTTTAGGCTACTGGTACATTTATCATTAAACCCATGGAGGTTGTTTTGACAAACATCAACAGCATCAAAATGGTTAGAGCCAGCAGAGCTTGAACAACTTTGCCTCAGCTCGAAATTCAGGATCAGCAGAAGGTTATTTTCAATGAATCGGCCAGAGTAAAATATACTAAAACATCAACAGCCTCTATAGGTGATTTAGTGGTGTGGCAAAGATAGAAAGGGAGGGGTGGGCTCCTTGGATCAGGTGGACAGGTGGATGGTGTGTGTGGTACAGTACCTCTGTGGGTACTGGGTACCAGCAGGAGTCTTGGTGACGTGCAGCGTGTCCAGCTCCTGCACACTGCCCCGGCTGACAGAGACAGTGGAGTTGGCAAGGCGGAAGGCCCTCCTCTTGGCCCGGCGGGAGCAGCAGGTTGTGGTGGCCCCCTGCTGGCTGGACAGCGAAGTGCTGCGGCTGGTGCGGAAGCCCACTGAGTCGGTCACACACACCTCGCTGTAGGTGACTTCATCTGTGAACTCGTGATTCTGTCGAAACATACAAGAAATAAAAATGTCTATCATGTCCCTCAGTGAGTTTAAAACTCTGGGGCAAAGATGTTCAGGAGGAGTGTAAATGTTTCCTGCAGGCTGGATTGTGTTACTTTGTTGTACATTTTGATAATGTATTGACTACTGCTGCCTTCTTGGCCAGATCACCCTTGTAAAAGAGACTGTGTCTCAATGGGATTCTCCTGGTTAAGTAAAGAAAGAAAGAAAAGGCCTCTGATCGGCCGCACAGATTTGAACTAGCTGTAGGTTTCTGCATGCTATAGCTCCAGGATGATGTTCTCCTGATGGTGTTTAATGTCTGTTTTTAAGTGGTGAAGCCGAAAGACAAATTTCCACATTGCGTGGACAATAAAGTTTTTCTAATTCTATGATCGCTGCTCATAACTGCTGAAAGTGTGAAACATCATGAGTTTCACTGCTGAGTGTGCATAAAGTACATCAAAGTGAGTGATAACCTTGAATAAAAAGTTATATCAGACAAAATGATCCATGAGATAGTTAAAAGGCATAAAAGGAGCACTCACTGTGGTTTTCTCCAAGCAGTGCAATAGGTGATGATGTTGGTGCTCAAAGGCGGACCTGTTCTTCACACAAAAAGGTGTGCTGTCACCATCACCATCCTGAGGGACACAGCAAGAGAGCAAATCACTTAGCCCAACATGGCCCCACATGAAAAGATATTGTCAGTGAAAATACAGTGACATTAATATTTGAATTAGTAGCTGGTAATGTATTGCTGTGATAAGCAAACTTAACATTGTAAACACATGAGATTTGATTTTGCCCGACAAACAATGTAGATGTCACGCCCTGACCATAGTATTCTATGTTTTATGACAGAATAACCCACCAAACAAGGACCAAGCAGCGTGAAAAAGAGGAACAGCGCTTAATGGGGAAATGGACCTGGAAGGAGATATTAGATGGAGCAGGACCCTGGACACAGCCGGGGGAGTATCGCCTTTCTGAAGAAGAGATAGAGGCAGCGAAAGCAGAACGGTGATACTACGAGGAGAAGTGCCGGAGAATAGAGGAACGGCGACGAGATGAGGAAACACGGCTTGCACGGAAGCCCGAGAGGCAGCCCCAAGACATTTTTGGGGGGGCACACGAGGAGATTGGCTGAGTCAGGTAGGAGACATGAGCCAACTCCTCATGCTTACCGTGGGGAGAGTGTTACTGGTCAGGCACCGTGTTATGCTGTGGAGCGCACGGTGACTCCAGTGCGCTATTCTATCCCGAAGTGCTCTATTCCAGCTCCTCGCATTGGCCGGGCTAGAATGGGCATGAAGGAGTGTGCCGGCTCAGTGCTCCTGGTCTCCAGTGTACCTCCTTGGACCAGGATATCCTGTGCCGGCTTTGCGTACTATGTCTCCAGGGAGTCTGCACAGCCCAGTGCATCCTGTGCCAACGCCCTGCAAATAAACATCCAGCCAGGACGGGTTGTGTCAGCTCTACAATCCAGACCTCCAGTGCGTCTCCACGGTCCCGTGTATCCTGTTCCTCCTTCCCGCACTCGCCCTGAGATGCATTTCCTCAGCCCGGTACCACCAATTCCGGCACCACGCACCAGGCCTCCAGTGTGCCTCCAGAGTCCAGTACGCCCTGTTCCTCCTCCCCGCACTCCCCCTGAGGTGCGTGTCCCCAGCCCGGTACCACCAGTTCCGGCACCACGCACCAGGCCTCTAGTGCGCCTCCAGGGTCCAGTACGCCCTGTTCCTGCTCCTCGCACTCGCCCTGAGGTGCGTGTCCCCAGCCCGGTACCACCAGTGATGACCCATGGCACGAAGCCTCCAGTGATGATCCATGGCACGAAGCCTCCAGTGATGATCCATGGCACGAAGCCTCCTGTGATGATCCATGGCACGAAGCCTCCAGTGATGATCCATGGCACGAAGCCTCCAGTGATAATCCATGGCAAGAAGCCTCCAGTGATAATCCATGGCAAGAAGCCTCCAGTGATGATCCATGGCACGAAGCCTCCAGTGATAATCCATGCCACAAAGCCTCCAGTGATGATCCATGGCAAGAAGCCTCCAGTGATGATCCATGGCACGAAGCCTCCAGTGATGATCCATGGCAAGAAGCCTCCAGTGATGATCCATGGCACGAAGCCTCCAGTGATAATCCATGGCACGAAGCCTCCAGTGATGATCCATGGCAAGAAGCCTCCAGTGATGATCCATGGCACGAAGCCTCCAGTGATGATCAATGGCAAGAAGCCTCCAGTGATGATCCATGGCACGAAGCCTCCAGTGAGGAGTCATGGCACGAAGCCTCCAACAAAGGCTGCCAGTCCGGAGCCTCCAGCGACGCCCTCCAGTACGGAGCCTCCAGCGACGCCCTCCAGACCGGAGCCTCCAATGACACCCTCCGTCCGGAGCCTCCAGAGACATTCTCCAGTCCGGAGCTGCCAGAGTCGCCCTCCTGTCCGGAGCTGCCAGAGTCGCCCTCCTGTCCGGAGCTGCCAGAGTCGCCCTCCTGTCCGGAGCTGCCAGAGTCGCCCTCCTGTCCGGAGCTGCCAGAGTCACCCTCCTGTCCGGAGCTGCCAGAGTCGCCTTCCTGTCCGGGGCCTCCAGCGACGGTCCCCAGCCCGGGGTGTCCAGCAACGGTCCCCAGTCCAGAACATCCGGCGATGATCCACACAGCAAGGGTGCCCAGCCCGGGGCCTACGGCGAGGATCCGCAGTCCAGAGCCTCCGGCAATGATCCACGGGTCAGTGCTACAATTAAGGACTCAGTGTAAAGAAGGGGGGCGGCGTCCAGATCCAGAGCCGCCACCGAGGGTAGATGCCCACCCGGACCCTCCCCTATAAGTTCAGGTTTGCGGTCGGGAGTCCGCACATTTGGGGGGGTACTGTCACGCCCTGACCTTAGTATTCTATGTTTTCTGTATTATTTTGGTCAGGTCAGGGTGTGACGAGGGTGGATATGATTGTTTTGTATTGTCTAGGGGTTTTGTATGTCTAGGTGTGTGTGTGTAGTCTAGGCATATGTAGGTCTATGGTGGCCTAGATTGGTTCCCAATCAGAGGCAGCTGTTTATCGTTGTCTCTGATTGGGGATCCTATTTAGGTTGCCATTTTCCAGTTTGGTTTGTGGGTTATTGTCTATGTGAAGTTGCATGTCTGCACTCGTTGTTTATAGCGTTCACATTCGCTTTGTTATTTTGTTAGTTTGTTTAATGTTCTTCGTGTTCATTCATCTTATATTAAAATTATGTATTCATATCACGCTGCGCCTTGGTCTCCTCTATACGACGAACGTGACAGTAGAATTAGTTATTATTGATACAATAATACCATACACAGTACTACTGAGTAGACCGTATGCCTCCACAGGGCTAAGGAAATACATCTGAGTGACTGTCCTTAACTGTCTGATTGTACAGTAAGTGACCGTTCATGGCCTCTCTCTCCAGTGATGTTCACCCAGACACACAGAACCCCAGAGGACCAGTGCCCCCTCTGATGCTTCCTAAAAAGCATTTTTTTGTGGTTTGTTAAACATCTGGCTGTGAAGCTGAGATTTCTAGGTCAAGGTGGTTGATCGCTATCTTTATTGCAATAGACGGCGAACAGCCTGTCAAAGTCATCTACATTGAGATGATCTTATCTGTTGGACTGAGAGAGAGTGTGTCAGACTGGGAGGGAGGGAGGGAGGGTGGGAGGGAGGGAGGGAGCAGGGAAACAGCTATGTTAGTCACAAAGCCAGTCTGGAGACCTGCTGCAGAGTCAGCGGGCTAAGGGACATCTGTTTGATTCACTACAGACATGTCCGATAAGATCGTCCCTAAGTAGAAATAAAAACAATTAGCTTTGGCCCTTTGGAAGTCGTGCTCTATTGGGTCATTGGATTACAGAGGAGATGGATTAAGTGAGTAGTGTGTTCTTAAATCCATGGTTTTGCTGTTCTGCACCAGTCTATATGTTGCCGTGTACAACAGCACAAAACACTGCACTGCGGTGACATTGCATGAGTGGTTGAACATTTCATGTTAGCTATTGGAAATCTGAGAGAATGTTTTGCATTACATTACATCAAGTAGAAAACAGACTGCTAGCCATCCCTCATACAGTAGATTACAATTAATGTTAATCACAGTCATTTGGAAAAGGATTATGCAGTCCTGATGATAGAGTTCAATCCTAGGTTATTTGTTTTGCAATTTATGACAGAATTGGCTATATTTGTCCTAATGTATCAAAAGAGGAACATACTGTAAATAGAAATACTGTGGGACATAGCAATGCAAATCATGATTCATGGATTAAGTTCGGTTGTGGCTGGAAGCCATGCATTCTTTATGCTAATGTTTTTTAAAAGATCCATGTTACGGGAAACAGTGAGGTGTCAAATTGGGGAGGTGGTTCTATAGGTGTTTGTGGGGGGGCTCTGGTATAGAGACAAAACTGCAGGCAAGACAAAGAGGACCAGGGAAATATACAACCCTGTGATAGACCTGGGAGAAAAAAACAGCCCCTCTAGGTTTATAAATAGCTCTGCAGTCCTGTTAGTAATGGGTTTATAGATCCGTGCTGAAAAAAATACCCTCTCACTCTGGGATTGTAAATATTGGATTATAGTAGCTTTCAGCTGCTGAGAAGAAATAAAGATTACTCTGGAATCAACCTGGTGCATAGTAAAGATGAAAATTCAATCCCTCCCCATCTGTGCCTCCTCCTCCTCCTCTCCCACCTCTACTCGTTAAATCAGCAGAATGGGCATCTTATATCCCTCTCTCCTCCTTTGGTGAAGCAAGATTAGTATACTGAAATATGTCTGGGAGGGAGCCCTTCTTTAATTCCCTGCACTGGCTACGGCTATTAAGGAATGTTACTGGAGATACTTCCAGTTGCATTGCCGTCTTCAATCATATTTGGCATCATAGAGTGTATGATATAACACACAGTTACTAACTACACTAGTCTGCCATGCACATAGTACTGTATGTCAACCTTGTCACAGAGCATTTAGTATTATTCTGTACGTAAATCCGAGACTCTCCCTTTAGTATGATATGTTACGTTTCATATGGTATGTATTCATGTGTGGATATCCATCACCCATTCCGTATATGATATGTTACGAATTACAATTCATATTATATGTTATGAATTGGCAAAACATACTATACAGTATGTTATGAATTTGAAAGCGTATGATATGTTAAGAATTCTAGTTAAGTGGCTAACGTTAGCAAGATGGCTAACGTTAGCTAGGCTAGGGGTTAGGGTGAGGGGTTACGGGTTAAGGTTAGGGTTAGGGTTAAGTTTAGGAGTTAGGTTAAAGCGTTAAGCTTATGGTTAGGGGAAGGGTTAGCTAAAAGGGTTAAGTTAGGGGAAGGGTTAGCTAAAAGGGTTGAGGTTAGGGGAAGGTTTAGCTAACATGCTACGTAGTTGCAAAAGTAGCTAGAAAGTAGTAAGTAGTTGAAAAGTGGCTAATTAGCTAAAATGAAAAAAATTCAGTCCAAGTCAAGCACTGATGTTCACATGGAGTAAACCTCTGTGAGGAGGGGTCATCATGGAGGGGTTACGTGCAATGATGATAACATTAGAATAGTTACCTAATGCCTATATGCCCTATAGGGCAGGGCATTTCAAAATAGGATATGGACAATATTGTAATGAAACAGGCAGGGAGCAGGTCTCGAACCCTCAACCTTCTAGCCCAAAGTCCGGCGCGCTATCGACTGTGCCGCAAAAGCATGCTCAAACGGCAGAGTCGATTTCCGCGCTTATAAACCCAGGGTCGTTACACTACTCCCTCCTTTCAAAGAGCGCGTCCTCACGCTAGCTTGCGACTCTACGTCTTTCAGGAACACGCTCACCGGCCAAGCACACGCACTGTCGTGGATGCAAGGTCCGATCACTTCTGACACCAATGTAATGAAACAGCAGGGGGCAGGTCGCGAACCCTCGACCTTCTAGCCCAAAGTCCGGCGCGCTATCGACTGTGCCGCAAAAGCATGCCCGAGTCGATTTCCGCGCTTATAAACCCAGAGTCGTTACAGTATATATATATGAGTGTACAAAACATTAGCAACACCTTCCTAATATTGAGTTGCACCCCCTTTTGGCTTCAGAAAAGCCTCAATTCACCGGGTCATGGACTCTACAAGGTGTCGAAGCGTTCCACAGGGATGCTGGCCCATGTTGACTCCAATGCTTCCCACAGTTGTGTCAAGTTGGCCAGATGTCCTTTGGGTGGTGGACCATTCTTGATACACACGGGAAACTGTTGAGTGTGGTAAAACCCAGCAGTGTTGCAGTTCTTTACACACTCAAACCGGTGCGCCTGGCACCTACTCCCATACCTCATTCAAAGGCACTTAAACCTTTTGTCTTGCCCATTCACCCTCTGAATGGGACACATCCACAATCCATGTCTCAATTGTCTCAAGGCTTAAACATTTTTCCCTTCATCAACACTGATTGAAGTGAATTTAACAGGTTACATCAATAAGGGATCATAGCTTTCACCTAGATTCACCTGGTCAGTCTATGTCATGGACACTCAGTGTCTACACTATGTGACCTGATCTTTCCAAAGGAGGGCAATAACTAGGGAAATACAAGAGATACAAAGGTACAAGTAATTGCCAAAATAAAGGAAACACCAACATAAAGTGTCTTAATAGGATGTAAGGCCACCCTGAACCAGAACAGTTTCAATGCACCTTGGCGTAGATTCTACAAGTGTCTGGAAATCTATTGAAAGGATGCGACACCATTCTTCAACGACAAATTCAATTATTTGGTGTTTTGTTGATGGTGGTGGAAAATGGTGTCTCAGGTGAAGGACCAGGATCTCCCATAAGTGTTCACTTGGGTTGAGATCTGGTGATTAAAACGGCCATGGCATATGGTTTACATCATTTTTATGCTCATCAAACCATTCAGTGACCACTCATGCCCTGCTGATGGGGGCATTGCCATCTTATGGGGCCATAACTATGGTAGCCAAAATAATGGCCAAAATACTGCCCTTCCCAGCATTTTTACCCTAAGCATGATGGGATGTTAATTGCTTAATCAACTCAGGAACCACACCTGTGTGGAACCACCTGCTTTGAATATACTTTGTATCCCACATTTACTGAAGTGTTTCCATTATTTTGGCAGTTACCTATAGATACGCTATGTTAGAATGTTTTATTTAGGTGAAGTCTGAGGTAATACAACTGAGGCAAAACATTTTTTCACTGCTTTAAAGATGAACAGCTCAGGATGGATGGTGAATCAGGAGACTAGTGAATTGCTACTCATCCTCTAGTAACTCTATATTTTGTGGCCCCTGTTGCTAACACCATTACCTATGTGTGTCCATAAACTGCCTGTCCACAACCTCTGCTTTCTTTTCTCTGATTCCCTGACCTCTCAATACACTCTTAGAAAAAAGTGTTCCAAATGGGTTCTGCGGGTGTCCCCATAGGAAGACCCTTTTTGAATGCAGACAGAACTCTTTTGGGTTCCATGTAGAACCCTCTGGGGAAAGGGTTCTACATGGAACCCAAAAGGGTTATACCTGGAACCAAAAGGGGTTATTCAAAGGTTCTCCTATGGGGACAACCGAAGATCCTTTTTGGTTTTAGATAGCACCCTTTTTTCTAAGAGTGTAGGATCATTGGTTGAAACAATTTATTTGCATACTGTGAATGAGATTCATTCTGAGGGGAAAATAATAGTTATTTGGTGTAGCAAGTCATCCTTCATTATTGTAGGACTATTGGTGCTGACTCTGTTGGATAGATTTAATCAAAGGAAAGTTTGGGGTTAAATATTAATGACTGTCAACGTGACATTTGGTTATTTGAAATGTCATTGAAACTGAAGCTGACTGATTCTTACAATGTGCTTGATGTTCCCGGCCAGCAGCTTTATTCATCTTTTTTCTTTAATATATATATATGTTTTTCAAATTGACAATCATAATGACATGAGATTATTATGCAGATAAGGCCAGCAGGCTAGTCTCTTTTTATTGGTATGTGAAAGTTGTATTGTCAATTTGTTTTGTAATTAAACACCTCTTTAAACGTGTACATGACACTGCAACAACATTTCCCCATGGGGACAATAAAGTCCGTAAAGATTAGGTAGGTGAAACTACAGCAGAAAGTGTTGATGTAGGGGAGGTGCTCCAGAATTGAGAGAGAGAGAGAGAGAGTAATCTGTCTGATTCTGAAGTAAATCCAGTCACTATTGGCTAAGAATAAGCTACAGTTAAAGGAACAATTAATGATGCCATGGCAACAAAACTATCTCCAGAAAAGAGAAAAGCTTTAGTGCTATTTTGTTTTATCACGAAGCTGAACTCCAAATTCGTTATCTTATCAGTCCAGAACCTCTGCTAAAAGCATTAAAGTAGGTATTTACCCTTTTGCCATTGACTCTTCCCTACTTTGCGCAGACCCTGATGAGTGTGTGCTACTATATATATATATATATATATTTAAACATACTTTAGGTGAAATACTGTATGCTGTAAATGTGAAATCCAAACACACACCAGTGAAATAACTGTGATTCTGTATATGAGCACAAGGAAACATTTGCTCATGTGTATTGCTCACCTGCAATCCCCCATCCTCTTTGTGCTGCAGGAATGCATTGGTGGCCCCCTTTTTAGCCATTCGAATCCTTGCCTGGCGCACTTTCTGGAGAATGGAAAAGAATTGGACAGAAATGCCTGTGTCAGCATTTGCTCCACATACAACCCAGTGAGCAATATCTGGGGAATAAATACAAAACGGACATTTCACAAGACAGTGTGAATCCTTGTAGCTTTCCAATCGGCATTTGCCTGACAAGCACACCTAGTAAGAATAGAACCCTATCATACATCGGATACATTACAGCAAAGGGGCTGTTGACTTTCACAACACACTGACATGCAGGTGATGAGAATGACATCATGCCTCTCTCTCTTACCTGCTGTGCCCTCATCTTATCTGCCCTTTGGTTCTGGTGGTAGATCCTTGCAAAGTTGGAGACTATAACAGGCACAGGTAGAGCAATCACCAGCACACCACTGAGGGAGCAGATGGAGCCAAATATCTTGCCCGCTATGGAGTCTGGAACCATGTCTCCATATCTGCAAACAGCGACAACAAGCCAGTGGGGGATTAATGTGAGGAACGCTCCTCTCAGGTCATTACTGTGACTAGTGAGACAGAACAGTTATATTTCAACATCACAGTGTATACAGGCAGAGATGCAAACCAATGGCTGTGAGTGGAAACGTGTCAATCATCCTGTCTTGGACTTCAAACAGTTTACTTTAGAATGGCTCTGAAATTAAAAAAGAAATGTGGCTGAAATAGATGACAGGTACAGCACTCTACTACCTGTGAAAAAAACTCATAGGGTGACAAGAAAATGAAATCAACACAATTACTCTTACTACACTAGTAAGACTTCAATAAATCCATTGTGACAAGTCTTCATTGTGCTTGTGTGAACATTTGATTACATCATACATTACTTGTCAAAACTCAGAAACTCATCTTTGCAACTGAACACCTCATTTAAGAAAGACTGATTGCCATGACTGAGAATGATCACGCCAGAGCAATTAAGTAAACCATGTATGTGTCTCTACTTCACTCTCACTGAACACACAAATACTGTACATGCACACACGCACGTACACACACGCGCACATGCAGTCGCACACACACACGCACATACACACACGCACACATTTTTCCACTTTCTCCAAGCACATGCTATCATTCAAACACAGGCACACAAGTTGCTGGTGGTTGCCTCATATAGAGTAGTACACCATCTCACCTCTGATTGGCCTAGCTCACTCCATAATTCACTGGTGCTGAGCTGAATGACTGTTACAAAGCAATAATAGGGGAGTGATGTCAGAAGCCAGACAGGTGTGGTGGAGCCAACATTTCCCACTTTCATCATGGCCATTGCTGTGCAGTGGAGGAATATGCCACCTGCCTCCTGATCAGCAAGCTTTCCCATTACAATAAGTCCTACATAGACATGCTGTGTCCCAACATGGCAGGGGCTACTGTCAGAGATAAACACTACAAACCTGTTAGCATCATTCACTCATGGAATGTTTGTCTTTCAAATAATGTAAAGGCCAAAAGGTTTGTTTTGGATTGCCCATCTGGCTGTCACTGCCACTGGATAGATTTCTTGAAGGGTCTATTTACATAAATGATAAATGCACAAAAAACATCCCTGCTGTAAGACACATAAAGTATGGCAGCTGTGGCACTATCTGCACTTTGGACCACCAACAATAAAACTGCGTAGTGGTACTACTGTATGTACTGTATTCACAACAGGTTGTCTATTTGTCGGCATTCTGCAGGTACAAAAACAAGCATGAAGATACTGTGATCCGCATGCATTAATAGTCAGTCACTGTTAGAGTAGCATATTGATCCGAGAAACATTGATACAAAAGTCTTATAGGACGCATATAACCATAAGGGAAAAGGGAAAAATACGAATTTTCTGTCTTAAAAACAGATTTGATTTACTGCTTTAATTTGAAGCTACTGATGGACTCCTCAAGCCATACAGTTGAAATCAGGTCTGGATAATTACAGGGGGAAACTGAGAAAGATTACTGTACAGTTGATGGGAAAGTTAATAGAGTTTCTCTGGACTGGGAACATTTGTAAACCACTCAAGTCCTTTAGATCAGCACCATTTTGAGCAATTGTTTGTGCCTCATACTGTAGTTAGTGCAGCACACCATCATAGTGCTGAGGGAGCATCAGCTAGTTCCAACCATCCGAGTAGCTGCAATAGCTCTGTTAAAGTAGAGCTGTAGTGAAGATGGTGGAGGTGGTGGTTGTAGTAGTATTAGTACTAGTGTTTGGTTTAGTATGTGGATACCGTACTTACAAACGGTATATCTTCATTCATGACAGAAATTACATGCTCATAATGAGACTTACATTTCTTATTACACAAGTTAAATTATGTATTATAAGCAAATGCCTAAGGGACATTTTTTCCCTACCATATCATTCAAATTCATTCTAGGTCTGATCCTAATACATTTTACAGCCAACTGTTTCCCCTTTGAATTGAAAAATAGATTAATGTTAGCAACGTTTTATCGTTTTGCAAGTTAGCTAGGAGGCAAGACGGCTATCTCAAACCCAGCAGAATAAGGAGGGGGAACATCTAAAAAAGCACTCATCGAGCCCACAAGACAAAGTGTTTGATAGAATACTACCTGCTGCCTTCTTTTTATGTGAAGATGTTGTCTATTGTTGTGTTCCCTGCTTCCCTCCGTTCAATAGCCCGTAAGGGGCTCTGTGCCTCCTGGACCAATCTACATCAACTCCAGCCTCTAATCTTGCTTCGCATTGGAAAACATCCAAATGATCGAATGGCAGGATCTCTGCAGATGGCCCTCGGTTCAAAGATAAGCAAGAGAACAAGTTATATACAGTACCAGTCAAACGTTTGGACACACCTACTCATTCAAGGGTTTTCTTTATTTTTACTATTACTACATTATAGAATAATAGTACAGACATCAAAACTATGCAATAACACATATGAAATCTTGTAGCAACCAAAAAAGTGTTAAACAAATCAAAATATGTTTGAGATTTGAGATTCTTCAAAGTAGCTACCCTTTGCCTTGATGACATCTTTGCACACTCTTGGCATTCTCTCAACCAGCTTCATGAGGTAGTCACCTGGAATGCATTTCAATTAACAGGTGTGCATTGTTAAAAGTTCATTTGTGGAATTTATTTCCTTCGTAATGCATTTGAGCCAATCAGTTGGGTTGTGACAAGGTAGGGGTGGTATACAGAAGATAGCTCTATTTGATAAAATACCAATTATATTATATTATTGCAAGAACAGCTCAAATAAGCAAAGACAAATGACAGTCCATTGTTACTTTAAGACATGAAGGTCAGTCAATGCAGAAAATGTCAACAACTTTGAAAGTATCTTCAAGTGTAGTCGCAAAAACCATCAAGCGCTATGATGAAACTGGCTCTCATGAGGACCGCCACAGGAAAGGAAGACCCAGAGTTACCTCTGCTGCAGAGGATAGGTTCATTAGAGTTAACTGCGCCTCAGATTGCTTCACAGAGTTCAAGTAACAGATACAACATCAACTGTTCAGAGGAGACTGCAAAAATCATGGTCGAATTGCTTCAAAGAAACCAATACTAAAGGACACCAATAATAAGAAGAAACTTGCTTGGTCCAAGAAACACGATCAATGGACATTTGACCTGTGGAAATCTGTCCTCTGGTCTGATGAGTCCAAATTTGGGATTTTTGGTTCCAACCGCTGCGTCTTTGTGAGACGGTGAGTAAGTGAACGGATGATCTCTGCATGTGTGGTTCCCATCATGAAGCCTGGAGGAGGAGTTGTGATGGTGTGTGGGGGTGCTTTGCTGGTGACACTGTTTGTGATTTATTTAGAATTCAAGGCACATTTAACCAGCATGGCTACCACAGCATTCTGCAGCGACATGACATTCCATCTGGTTTGCGCTTAGCAGGACCATCATTTGTTTTTCAACAGGACAATAACCCAAACCACACCTCCAGGCTGTGCAAGGGCTATTTGACCAAGAAGGCGAGTGATGGAGTATTGCATCAGATGACCTGGCTTCCACGATCACCCGAACTTTTAACTGGTACTGTATGTTAATGCTCATTGATATTATGCTATGAAAGCTATACTATATAATTACAATTGTTATATATTTTAACAATGGCATATTTACAGTAGATTGAACACAGGCATTAATAGAATACAAATGAAATATTTGAGACAAAAACAGAATATTACTGTGCACAGGTCAGTTCAGTGTCAGTGTCTCAATGTTTTCTTATGCGGCAATATCCATGCATTTCTCATCAGCATTATGAAGAGCTTCCTAGCTCTTTAATTTGCCCATAATAGAATAATATCTTAGACAGATGCCCCTGTGGGAGAGCGAGAGAGAGGCAGCCTGGCCTAGATGTGGGCACTGAAAGGGGTCAAGGAGGGTTGTCAGTAGTTCACAGGGATATTGAGTAGAGAGAGAATAGTGAACCGAGAAATCACAGAAAACTGTTAACTCTTCTTTTTTATTTTTTATGGAAAATGCTTCACATGATTCATTTTGATTTTTTTTTAAGATGAGCTATTATTTATATGGCTACCTTATATTCTTGGCAGTCATGTGAATGCAGTACAATGCTCTTCATATGAATCACCATCAGCACTACAGGCACTGTACCACTCTATTCCTGCCTCTCCACAATTCTGTCTCTACAATCAAGGAATAATTTTGGCTGCTCACATTTTCGAAAGAGAGGTTTTGTACATGATCCTTGTATCCAGCCCAAAGGCTATGTTTTCGTGTCTAATAACAGTGCAATATGTTGCACTTCAAGCTTGAGAAAAATGACCAACTGTGTCTTAAAGGTCTGATTCAAACGAGCTAAATCATTACAATCCAGCATTCTCATACTGTAGGATAATCCTCTGAAAAAATGTTTGTGGAAAAGCCAATGAAAAACTTAACACTGATCACAAACAAGACCATTGGAGAATGGAGCATTTTTGCCAGAGTCACCCAAGGTGAACCTACCATCTCAGATTGAAATTCATTGGGAGTCTTACCTACTCATAGCTAGCAGATTGTAACGGGCTAAGGTGATGCTCCATTAGCCGTTACAGGTTAGGTACTGTTGGAGTAGCAGATAATTTTCTACCAACTTTATTTCTTTATTTTATTTAACCTTTTTTAATTAGGCAAGTCAGTTAAGAACACATTTACAATGTGTTCTTAACTGTCGGCCTACCCCGGCCAAACTCTAACCCGGACGACGCTGGGCCAATTGTGCGCCGCCCTATTGGCCTCCCAATCTAATCAGGGTCTGTAGTGATGCCTCTAGCACTGAGATGCAGTGCCTTAGATCTCTGCGCCACTCGAGAGCCCCCAAATTTTCGACCAACCTTAACTTGGCGACACATCCTCTATTCTGGACTTGGAAGACAACCAATGTCTTCTTATTATCAATGTCTAGTTGCAGGGGGTTTGCTTGCATTTTTTAAACACTCCGTTATTAAATGTTTTGCTAACCAAGCAATCCAACAATGTGTACGCCGCCATTTTTTCAAATTAAAAATCTTCTCTCATTTTATTGAGACAGGTGAGTGTCATCATGACATGCGGCACTTTGGGGTGGACACCCACCTGTCTCAATCAATGAGAGAAGATTTGAAATAGACAAGATGGCGGCGAATACATTGTTGGATTACTTCATGGAGCAAAACGTTAAATTTAATAACAGAGCATTTTCTAAATTCAAACAAACCCCCTGCAACTAGAGATGGACGTTTAGAAGACATTGGTCGTCTTCCGAGTCGGGAATTGAGAAAGTTTTGACAAGTTAAGTTTAGTCGAATATTCTCTGTGCTACATCAAACAGTATGTATCTAAAAACGCCTATTAGCCAGCTGGAACAGAGTAATGGTCTGACTAGGCCATAAATTGTAATTGCTAACCTACTCAATACTGACTATCCCATAAGGTGTGTAACTGATATTGACTTGTTGTGAGTGGAGTGGTGATTGTGTCCGGCATCTCTGATTGGTTAAACACTCATTTGCTGTACATGATAAACAGCTGCTAATGCAAAGTGACAGACCCACAAGCACCACTTGACATGCATCCTATTCAAACCTAATGGGGACAATGAGCTCATCAGTGATTGCATCAGGTAATGACTCATTTGGTAATGAACAGGCAAATGTCAAGTGCCTGGGAATTAAACAGAGGATGGATTTCCCCTTGGTTCGCTGACAATGTTACAGGAGCACACCTGGATACCACCAAGAGAATGCTCTCTGTTTAGTTACAGTATGAACAATGATTTATTGACAGAAAGTGTCAGCGACCAATAGACCAGCGGTATTCATAGACATTGAAATTGCTGGGATGGGACAACCACATCTCCTCGCTTTGATTACAATTGTACAAATTCTATTTGGGTAAGAGAAAAAAAACCTGTTTAATAAAAAAATAAAAAATCACTTTGACTTTGAAGTGTGGGTCATTGTGGACTTGCTGAGGATTCCTTCAGTGATGTCTGCATGCTGTGTAGTTGAGGTGATTTGCCTCGGACAAAATCTGTTCAAATCATATTATTAATTCCCGGATATTAAAAATATTGCCCGTCTGTGACTTATGCTGTGACTTCCCTCTGCTAAACTTCCAACAGGACTGAAACACAGAAGGGTGCCCTGACAACAACATTCAGAACAGCAGCATAATATAAATGTATTTATGAGTGATTCCATAAAGACATGCCATAAAACATGAACTTTATCACAGCATGAACATGAGCGTTGAAACAGGTAAGGATATTCATTCAGTGTTAGCAGTGAGCAGCACTCTGTGTTGCTGGAGTCTCGAAGGTTGCTGTTGAGATCGGTTGTTTTGTGATGCTGGGTAGAGAGAGAGAGCAGAGCAGAGTGTCCCATATAGATAACCAGGCTATTTACTGCTCCCTGTCTACAGCCTGTGCAATTTGCTGGAATGATCATGAAAAGCTGACCTGCCACCTTAATACTAACCAAAGCCAGGGGAAAATAACACAAATGAAGTGTTGTTTTTTGTTTAAGTTATGAAATAATTTTCTCTTGTTCCATTTATGGGGCAAGGGTATTAAAGTGTGTTTAGATGTTAATGTGTAAATTTGTATTTGTGTTTTCACTGTCTCAAGAAAGTGAAAGATATTTATGGCTCATTAAACCCCCATAGTGATCTGGTGGTTGATTAATGAAAAGATCATGCAATGGAGAATCATTATGCATGGTCTATTTAAGACCTAGATTCACTCAAATAAATTAGAAAGTCTTTTCCTCTTTCGGTCAACAGCTGTAGTCCTATCTTCCTTAGGACAGAGGGGTAAATTGAAATTCATCAGCCATAATGGGTACCCTAACCATTCGCAGCACTCTGTAGTAGGAATGACAATGTGAGTAACATAGGAATACAACCCATACGTGGGAAGTGATACTGTATGAGAATTGTCTGTTATTGAATCTCTGAACCATTTTTTGTTGTTGACATAATACAGAAAAAATGTATGACATACAGTACTGGCCTGTTGAGGAGTGACGGACTCCATCCTAGCTGGAGGGGTGCTCTCATCTTATCTACGAACATAGACAGGGCTCTAACTCCCCTAGCTCCACAATGAAATAGTGTGCAGGCCAGGCAGCAGGCTGTTAGCCAGCCTGCCAGCTTAGTGGAGTCTGCCACTAGCACAGTCAGTGTAGTCAGCTCAGCTATGCCCATTGAGACTGTGTCTGTGCCTCGACCTAGGTTGGGCAAAACTAAACATGGCGGTGTACGCCTTAGTAATCTCACTGGAATAAAGAACTCCTCCATTCCTGCCTTTATTGAAAGAGATTGTGATACCTCACATCTCAAAATAGGGCTACTCAATGTTAGATCCCTCACTTCCAAGGCAGCTATAGTCAATGAACTAATCACTGATCATAATCTTGATGTGATTGGCCTGACTGAAACATGGCTTAAGCCTGATTAATTGACTGTGTTAAATGAGGCCTCACCTCCTGGTTACACTAGTGACCATATCCTCTGCGCATCCCGCAAAGGTGGAGGTGTTGCTAACATTTACGATGGCAAATTTCAATTTACAAAAAAAATACGACGTTTTTGTCTTTTGAGCTTCTAGTCATGAAATCTATGCAGCCTACTCAATCACTTTTTATAGCTACTGTTTACAGGCCTCCTGGGCCATATACAGCATTCCTCACTGAGTTCCCTAAATTCCTATCGGACCTTGTAGTCATAGCAGATAATATTCACATTTTTGGTGACTTTAATATTCACATGGAAAAGTCCACAGACCCACTCCAAAAGGCTTTCATCATCGACTCAGTGGGTTTTGTCCAACATGTCTCCAGACCTACTCACTGCCACAATCATACTCTGGACCTAGTTTTGTCCCATGGAATAAATGTTGTGGATCTTAATGTTTTTCCTCATAATCCTGGACTATTGGACCACCATTTTATTACGTTTGCAATCGCAACAAATAATCTGCTCAGACCCCAACCAAGGATCATCAAAAGTCATGCTATAAATTCTCAGAGAACCCAAAGATTCCTTGATGCCCTTCCAGACTCCCTCTGCCTACCCAAGGATGTCAGTGTCACGGCCGTCGTAGGGAGGAGACCAAGGCGCAGCATGGTAAGCGTACAATCTTCTTTATTAAAGAACGAACACTGAACAGAAAGAACAAATTAACAAAACGAACCGTGGAGCTAATATGGATAGTGCAGACAGGCAACTAAACATAGAACAAGAACCCACAAAACCAAAAGGGAAAATGGCAACCTAAATATGATCCCCAATCAGAGACAATGATAAACAGTTGCCTCTGATTGGGAGCCAATTCATGCCACCATAGACATACATATACCTAGACTTACCAAAACCCCTAGACATACAAAAAACCCTAGACAATACAAAACAAGCATACCCACCCTCGTCACACCCTGACCAAACCAAAATAATAAAGAAAACATAGATAACTAAGGTCAGGGCGTGACAGTACCCCCACCCAAAGGTGCAGACTCCCGACCGCAAACCTGAACTTATAGGGGAGGGTCCGGGTGGGTATCTACCCTCGGTGACGGCTC
Source organism: Salvelinus fontinalis (assembly GCF_029448725.1). Lineage (NCBI taxonomy): Eukaryota > Metazoa > Chordata > Actinopteri > Salmoniformes > Salmonidae > Salvelinus > Salvelinus fontinalis. The sequence goes on from NC_074695.1 coordinate 34,013,261, forward strand.
TGGTTCTGGACGCCGCCCCCCCTCTTTACACTGATCCCTCCGCCTTTGTAGATCCAGACCGTGGATCATCGCCGGAGGCCCTGGACTGCGGATCATCACCGGAGGCCCCGGACCCTCGCTGGAGACCCCGGAATGGGGACCTTCGCTGGAGACCCCAGGCTGAGGACCGTCGCTGGAGAACCCGGGCTGGGAACCGTCGCTGGAGACCCCGGGCTGGGAACCATCGCTGGAGACCCCGGGCTGGGAACCGTCACTGGAGACCCCGGGCTGGGAACCGTTGCTGGAGACCCCGGGCTGGGAACCGTCGCTGGAGGCCCCGGACTGGAGATCGTCGCTGGAGACCCCGCACTGGGGATCGTCGCTGGAGGCTCCGGACTGGGGATTGTCGCTGGAGGCTCCGGACTGTGGCCCGCCGTTGGAGGTTCTGGACTGTGGCCCGTCGTTGGAGGTTCCCAGGCTGTGGCCCGTCATAGGAGGTTCCGAACTGTGGCCCGTCAAAAGAGGTTCTGGACTGTAGCCCGTCGTTGGTGGTTCCGGACTGTGGCCCGTCGTTGGAGGTTCCGGACTGTGGCCCATCGTTGGAGGTTCCGGACTGTGAAACATCGTCGGAAGCTCTGGCCTGGGTACTGTCGCCGGAAGCTCTGGACTGGGTACTGTCGCCGGAAGCTCTGGACTGGGTACTGTCGCCGGAAGCTCTGGACTGGGTACTGTCGCCGGAAGCTCTGAACTGGGTACTGTCGCAGGAAGCTCTGGACTGGGTACTGTCGCCGGAAGCTCTGGACTGGGTACTGTCGCCGGAAGCTCTGGACTATGGAAGCGCACTGGAAGCCTGATGCGTGGTGCCGGAACTGGTGGTACCGGGCTGAGGACACGCACCTCAGGGCGAGTGCGGGGAAGAGGCACAGGCCGTACTGGACTGTGGAAGCACAGTGGAGGCCTGATGCGTGGTGCCGGAACTGGTGGTACCGGGCTGATGACACGCATCTCAGGGCGAGTGCGGAGAGGAGGCACAGGACGTACTGGACTGTGGAGGCGCACTGGAGCTCTGATGCGTGGTGCCGGAACTGGTGGTACCGGGCTGAGGACACGCACCTCAGGGCGAGTGCGAGGAGCAGGAACAGGACGTACTGGACTCTGGATCGCACTGGAGGCCTGGTGCATGGTGCCGGCACTGGTGGTACCGGGCTCGGGACACGCACCTCAGGGCGAGTGCAGGGAGGAGGCATAGGATACACTGGGCTGAGGAGACGCATTGGAGATCTGGAACGTAGAGCTGGCTCATTGCGTCCTGGCTGGATGCCCATTCTAGCCCGGCAAATGCGAGGAGCTGGAATAGAGCGCACCAGGCTAAGAATGCGAACTGGAGACACCGTGTGCATCTCTGCATAACACGGTGCCTGACCAGTTACACGCTCCCCACGGTAAACACGAGGAGTTGGCTCAGGTCTCCAACCTGACTCAGCCAATCTCCTCGTGTGCTCCCCCCAAAACATTTCTTGGGGCTGCCTCTCGGGCTTCCTTGCTAACCGTGTCCCCTCGTATCGTCGCCGTTCCTCCTGTGCTATCTCCACCTGCTTCCATGGCAAGGTCTTGTCCCCTGCCATTACCTCCTCCCAGGTCCAGGATGTCCTCCACTCATCTTTCTCCCGGGTCCAGGATGCCGCTCCTCATTCACACGCTGCTTGGTCCTTTTGTGGTGGGTTCTTCTGTCATGGCCGTCGTAGGGAGGAGACCAAGGCGCAGCGTGATAAGCGTACATCCTTCTTTATTAAAGAACAAACACTGAACAAAACGAACAAAATAACAAAACGAACCGTGAAGCTAATATGGATAGTGCAGACAGGCAACTAAACTTAGAACAAGAACCCACAAAACCAAAAGGGAAAATGGCAACCTAAATATGATCCCCAATCAGAGACCACGATAAACAGTTGCCTCTGATTGGGAACCAATTCAGGCCACCATAGACATACATATACCTAGACTTATCAAAACCCCTAGACAATACAAAACAAGCATACCCACCCTCGTCACACCCTGACCTAACCAAAATAATAAAGAAAACATTGATAACTAAGGTCAGGGCGTGACAGTCAGAGGACAAAAAACAGTTAAGCACCTAACTGAGGAACTCAATTTAACCTTGCGCAATACCCTAGATGCAGTTCCACCCCTAAAAACATTTGTCATAAGAAACTATCTGCCTGGTATACAGAAAATACCCGAGCTCTGAAGCAAGCTTCCAAAAAATTGGAACGGAAATGGCGCCACACCAAACTGGAAGTCTTCAGACTAGCTTGGAAAGACAGTACCGTGCAGTATCGAAGAGCCCTCACTGCTGCTCGATCATCCTATTTTTCCAACTTAATTGAGGAAAATAAGAACAATCCAAAATTTATTTTTGATACTGTTGCAAAGCTAACTAAAAAGCAGCATTCCCCAAGAGAGGATGGCTTTCACTTCAGCAGTAATAAATTCATGAACTTCTTTGAGGAAAAGATCATGATCATTAGAAAGCAAATTACGCACTCCTCTTTAAATCTGCGTATTCCTCCAAAGCTCAGCTGTCCTGAGTCTGCACAATTCTGTCAGGACCTAGGATCAAGGGAGACACTCAAGTGTTTTAGTACTATATCTCTTGACACAATTTTGAAAATAATCATGGCCTTTAAACCTTCAAGCTGCATACTGGACCCTATTCCAACTAAACTACTGAAAGAGCTGCTTCCTGTGCTAGGCCCTCCTATGTTGAACATAATAAATGTCTCTCTATCCACTGGATGTGTACCAAACTCACTAAAAGTGGCAGAAATAAAGCCTCTTGAAAAAGCCAAACCTTGACCCAGAAAATATAAAAAACTATCGGCCTATATCGAATCTCCCATTCCTCTCAAAAAAAATGAAAAAGTGTTACGCAGCAACTCACTGCCTTCCTAAAGACAAACAATGTATACGAAATGCTTCAGTCTGGTTTTAGACCCCATCATAGCACTGAGACTGCACTTGTGAAGGCGGTAAATTACCTTTTAATGGCATCAGACCGAGGCTCTACATCTGTCCTCGTGCTCCTAGACCTTAGTGCTGCTTTTGATAACATCGATCACCACATTCTTTTGGAGAGATTGGAAACCCAAATTGGTCTACACGGACAAGTTCTGGCCTGGTTTAGAGCTTATCTGTCGGAAAGATATCAGTTTGTCTCTGTGAATGGTTTGTCCTCTGACAAATCAACTGTAAATTTCGGTGTTCCTCAAGATTCCGTTTTAGGACTACTATTGTTTTCACTATATATTTTACCTCTTGGGGATGTCATTCGAAAACATAATGTTAACTTTCACTGCTATGCGGATGACACACAGCTGTACGTTTCAATGAAACATGGTGAAGCCCCAAAATTGCCCTCGCTGGAAGCCTGTGTTTCAGACATAAGGAAGTGGATGGCTGCAAACTTTCTACTTTTAAACTCGGACAAAACAGAGATGCTTGTTCTAGGTCCCAAGAAACAGAGAGATCTTCTGTTGAATCTGACAATTAATCTTGATGGTTGTACAGTCGTCTCAAATAAAACTGTGAAGGACCTCGGCGTTACTTTATCTTTGTGGGCTATACTCGGCCTTGTCTCAGGATGGTAAGTTGGTGGTTGGAGATATCCCTCTAGTGGTGTGAGGGCTGTGCTTTGGCAAAGTGGGTGGGGTTATATCCTGCCTGTTTGGCCCTGTTCGGGGGTATCATCGGATGGGGCCACAGTGTCTCCTAACCCCTCCTGTCTCAGCCTCCAGTATTTATGCTGCAGTAGCTTATGTGTCGGGGGGCTAGGGTTAGTCTGTATATCTGGAGTATTTATCCTAGCTTATCCTGTGTCCTGTGTGAAATTAAGAATGCTCTCTCTAATTCTCTCTTTCTTTCTCTCTTTCTTTCTTTCTCTCTCTCGGAGGACCTGAACCCTAGGACCATGGCTCAGGACTACCTGGCATGATGAGTCCTTGCTGTCCCCAGTCCACCTGGCCGTGCTGCTGCTCCAGTTTCAACTGTTCTGCCTGCGGCTATGGAACCCTGACCTGTTCACTGGACGTGCTACCTGTCCCAGACCTGCTGTTTTCAACTCTCTAGAGACAGCAGGAGCGGGAGAGATACTCTCAATGATCGGCTATGAAACGCCAACTGACATTTACTCCTGAGGTGCTGACTTGTTGCACCCTCGAAAACTACTGTGATTATTATTATTTGACCATGCTGGTCATTTATGAACATTTGAACATCTTGGCCATGTTCTGTTATAATCTCCACCCGGCACAGCCAGAAGAGGACTGGCCAACCCTCATAGCCTGGTTCCTCTCTAGGTTTCTTCCTAGGTTCCGGCCTTTCTAGGGAGTTTTTCATAGCCACCGTGCTTCTACACCTGCATTGCTTGCTGTTTGGGGTTTTATGTACAGCACTTTGAGATATCTGCTGATGTAAGAAGGGCTATATAAATAAATTTGATTCAATTTGATTTACTGTATTGATTGAGATAAGGTGAAGTAAAACTTCTCCGTTCTCTCAGTGAGAAAGTTGTGGATGCAGACGCAGTACTCCTTTAGGCTCGGATGGCGCTGGAATGGATAACTGCTGTTTTACAGGCTCTTGACCAATTCATCTATTTATTGTGTTGTTTTGCGCTGATCGTTACCTATGACTGAAAAGAGCTTCTGGACATTAGAACAGACATCACTCGTTTTTGATGAAGATTTCTACTTTAAAGAGTCGGCGGCGCAGGACATAGTGCTCATCCTGGACATGGCCCAAATCCCGAGACTCGGAAGAGAAAGAGACGGCGCAAGAGAGGCCGACAGAGGCCCTATTTTCACGCCCTGGCCTTAGTATTCTTTGTTTTCGTAATTATTTTAGTTAGGTCAGAGTGTGACATGGGGAATGTATGTGTTTTTTGTAGTGTCTAGGGTGGTTGTAAGGTTTAGGGGGTTTATTAGAGTAGTTGGGTTTATGTTTAGTATAGTAGTCTAGCTGTGTCTATGGTTGAGTGTAGGTATCTAGGAAAGTCTATGGTTGCCTGAATTGGGTCTCAATTAGAGACAGCTGGTTATTGTTGTCTCTGATTGGGAGCCATATTTAAGGCAACCATAGGCTTTAGCTGTTTGTGGGGAATTGTCTATGTCGAGGTTCTATGTTGCATGTGTTGCACTTAGTTCTTGTATAGCTTCACGTTCGTCATTTTGTTGTTTTGTTTGTTCTTCTTCAAATTAAAGAGAAGATGTATTTTGCACACGCTGCGCCTTGGTCCTCTCTCTCTCCCTTTGACGATCGTGACAGAATTCCCCACCAATCTACGACCAAGCGGCGTGTCAAGTGGAAACAGGATCCACCTACACAGGATTCATGGACATGGGAGGAGATACTGGATGGTAAGGGGCCTTGGGCACAACCGGGAGAATATCGCCTCCCTCGTGAAGAGCTGGAGGCAGCTAAAGCCGAGAGGAGGCGATATGAGGAGGCAGCACGGAAGCAAGGCGGGAAGCCCGTGAATACAACCCAAAAATTTCTTGGGGGGGGGGCCTTAAAGGGAGTGTGGCGAAGTCAGGTAGGAGACCTGCGCCTACTCCCTGTACTTACCGTGGAGAGCGAGAGTACGGGCAGACACCGTGTTACGCAGTAGAGCGCATGGTGTCTCCTGTACGCGTGCATAGCCCGGTTCGGTACATTCCAGCTCCACGTATCGGCCGGGCTAGATTGAGCGTTGAGCCGGATGTCATGAAGCCGGCCCAACGCATCTGGTCACCAGTGCGTCTCCTCGGGCCGGCGTACATGGCACCAGCCTTACGCATGGTGTCCCCGGTTCGCCTACATAGCCCGGTGCGGGTTATTCCACCTCCCCGCACTGGTCTGGCGACGGGGAGCATACAACCAGGTAAGGTTGGGCAGGCTCAGTGCTCAAGGGAGCCAGTACGCATGCACGGTCCGGTATTTCCGGCGCCACCTCCCCGCCCCGACCCAGTACCACCAGTGCCTCCTCCACGCACTAGCCCTATGGTGCGTGTATCCAGCCCTTTGCCACCGGTGCCTACACCACGCACCAAGCCTCCTGTGTGTCCCCCAGAGTCCTGTGCGTCCTGTTGCTGCTCCCCGCACTAGCCCTGAGATGCGTGTCCCCAGCCCGGTACCACCAGTTCCGGCACCACGCACTAGGCCTAATGTGCGTCTCCAGGGTCCAGTATGCCCTGTTCCTTCTCCCCGCATTAGCCTGAAGGTGCGTGTCCCCAGCCCGGTAACACCAGTTCCGGCATCACGCACCAGGCCTACAGTACGCCTATTCCGGCCAGAGCCATCCGTCTCCCCAGCGCCATCTGAGCCATCCGTCTCCCCAGCGCCATCTGAGCCATTAGTCTGCCCAGTGCCGTCAGAGCCGCCCGTCTGTCCCGAGCCGTCAGAGCCGTTAGTCAGTCAGGAGCCGCTAGAGCCATTTGTCAGTCAGGATCTGCCAGAGCCGCCAACCAGACAGGATCTGCCAGAGCCGCCAACCAGACAGGATCTGCCAGAGCCGCCAACCAGACAGGATCTGCCAGAGCCGTCAGCCAGCCATGAGCGTCCAGAGCCGTCAGCCAGCCATGAGCGTCCAGAGCCGTCAGCCAGACATGAGCAGCCAGATCCGTCAGCCAGCCATGAGCAGCCAGATCCGTCAGCCAGCCATGAGCAGCCAGATCCGTCAGCCAGCCATGAGCAGCCAGATCCGTCAGCCAGCCATGAGCCGTCCAGCCAGGATCCGCCAGAGCCGTCCAGCCAAGATCCGCCAGAGCAGTCATCCAGCCAGGATCCGTCCCTCAGTCCGGAGCTGCCGTCCCTCAGTCCGGAGCTGCCGTCCCTCAGTCCGGAGCTGCCGTCCCTCAGTCCGGAGCTGCCGTCCCTCAGTCCGGAGCTGCCGTCCCTCAGTCCGGAGCTGCCGTCCCTCAGTCCGGAGCTGCCCCTTATCCTGGTGCTGCCCCTTATCCTGGTGCTGCCCCTTATCCTGGTGCTGCCCCTTATCCTGGTGCTGCCCCTTATCCTGGTGCTGCCCCTTATCCTGGTGCTGCCTCTTAGTCCGGTGCTGCCTCTTAGTCCGGTGCTGCCCCTTAGTCGGGTGCTGCCCCTTAGTCGGGTGCTGCCCCTTAGTCGGGTGCTGCCCCTTAGTCGGGTGCTGCCCCTTAGTCCGGTGCTGCCCCTTAGTCCGGTGCTGCCCCTTAGTCCGGTGCTGCCCCTTAGTCCGGGGTTGCCCCTTAGTCCGGTGCTGCCCCTTAGTCCGGTGCTGCCCCTTAATCCAGTGGGGTTGAGGTGGAGGGTGGCCATTTGGAGGAGGCTACGGAGGCGGGTAGTGACTGTGGTGGGGTGGGGACCACGACCAGTGCCGGAGCCGCCGCCGTAGAAGGAAGCCCACCCAGACCCTCCCCTAGACTTTGTGCTGGTGCGCCCGGAGTTCGCACCTTAAGGGGGGGGTTATGTCACGCCCTGGCCTTAGTATTCTTTGTTTTCGTAATTATTTTAGTTAGGTCAGGGTGTGACATGGGGAATGTATGTGTTTTTTGTAGTGTCTAGGGTGGTTGTAAGGTTTAGGGGGGTTATTAGAGTAGTTGGGTTTATGTTTAGTATAGTAGTCTAGCTGTGTCTATGGTTGAGTGTAGGTATCTAGGAAAGTCTATGGTTGCCTGAATTGGGTCTCAATTAGAGACAGCTGGTTATTGTTGTCTCTGATTGGGAGCCATATTTAAGGCAACCATAGACTTTAGCTGTTTGTGGGGAATTGTCTATGTCGAGGTTCTATGTTGCATGTGTTGCACTTAGTTCTTGTATAGCTTCACGTTCGTCATTTTGTTGTTTTGTTTGTTCTTCTTCAAATTAAAGAGAAGATGTATTTTGCACACGCTGCGCCTTGGTCCCCTCTCTCTCCCTTTGACGATCGTGACACCTATCCTATCCTAGACTATCCTATAAACTGAAGAACTGTATTATCCTATGTTTCTCTGAGTCGTGGCTGAACAAGGACATGGACAATATATATATAGCTGGTTTTTCTAGGCATTGGCAGGACAAAACGTCAGATTCGGTTAAGCTCAAGGGGGAGATGTGTGTCTATTTGTTAACAACAGCTGGTGCGTGATCTCTAATATTAAACCTTTCTAGGACACATGTTTCGCTAGCGGACCCCCCCCCAACATTCCGCTGAAAGGCAGCGCTTTCACACATTAACACTAAGTCCAATACAGCAAATGAAAGATAAACATCTTGTTAATCTACCCATCATGTCCGATTTTTGTTAATGTTTTACAGCGAAAACACAACATATATTATGTTAGATCACCACCAAATCCAAAAAACACACAGCCATTTTTCCCAGCCAAAGATAGTCACACAAAAGCAGAAATAGAGATAAAATTAATCACTAACCTTTGATAATCTTCATCAGATGACACTCATGGGACATCATGTTACACAATACATTTATGTTTTGTTCGATAATGTGCATATTTCTATCCACAAATCTCCGTTTACATTGGCGCCATGTTCAGAAATGCCTCCAAAATATCCGGAGTAATTACAGAGAGCCACGTCAAATAACAGAAATACTCATCATAAACTTTGATGAAAGATACATGTTTTACATATAATTAAAGATACACTGGTTCTTAATGCCAGTGAAAAATGTGTGTCGATTTTTTAAAAACTTTAGTAAAAAGCACACCATGCAATAATCTGAGACGCCGCTCAAATATAAATAACATTTCTCCACCATGTCGGAGTCAACAGAAATACGAAATTACATCATAAATATTCCCTCACCTTTGATTATCTTCATCAGAATGCAATGCCAGGAATCCTATTTCCACAATAAATCGTTTTTTTTGTTCGATAATGTCCATTACGTCAAATTAGCAACTTTAGCTAGCATGTGTAGTACACGTGTCCAAACACTGGCGCAAGTGAAGGCAAACGTCGGACGAAAACTTCAAAAAGTTATATTACAAGTCGAATAAACTGGTCAAACTTAGTAGAGAATCAATCTTCAGGATGTTATTATCATATATATCCAATAACGTTCCAACCGGAGCATTTCTTCATGTCTGTATAAGTAATTGCACACATTGCCATTCCATGACTAGCGCGCGTGACCAGGAACTGGCAATCTGCCAGACCAGTGACTGAAACACCTCCCATCCGGCCCCACATCACACTAGAGGCTTCATTACACGTTCTACTGACTGTTGACATCTAGTGGAAGGCGTATGAAGTGCAAACAGATCCATAAATTACAGGGAATTGAATAGGCGATGACTTTCACATCGACCCTTTTCAGAATTCTCACTTCCTGTTTGGAAGTTTGCCTGCCATATGAGTTCTGTTATACTCACAGACATAATTCAAACAGTTTTAGAAACTTCAGAGTGTTTTCTATCCAATGGTAATAATAATATGCATATATTATCATCTGGGACATAGTAGGAGGCCGTTCAATTTGGACACCGAGTTAGAATACCTCACGAGGTGTAGACCATACTATTTACCAAGAGAGTTTTCGTCTATATTTTTGGTAGATCTCTATTTACCACCACAAACCGATGCTGACACTAAGAACGCACTCAACGAGCTGTATAGAAAACGCTCACACAGAGGCGGCGCTCCTAGTGGCCGGTGATTTTAGTGCAGGGAAACTGAAATCCATTTTACTTAATTTCTACCAGCATGTCACTAGATGTGAGAAAAACTCTCCTTTACTCCAAACAAGGAAGCACATACAAAGCGCTCCCTCACCCTCAATTTGGTTAATCTGACCATAACTTTATCCTCCTGATTCCTGCTTACAAGCAAAAACCCAAACAGGAAGTACCAGTGGCTGGCCCAATACGGAAAAAGTCAGATGAAGCGGATACTAAGCTACAGGACTGTTTTTCTAGCACAGACAGGAAGGAATATGTTCCAGGAATCATCCGATGCATTGCGGAGTTTAACATTTCAGTCACCGGCTTCATTAATAAGTGTATCGATGACGTCGTCCCCACAGTGACTATACATACAGTACCTACTCATTGAAGGGTTTTTCTTTATTTTGTACTATTTTTTAGATTGTAGAATAATGGTGAAGACATCAAAACTATGAAATAACACATATGGAATCGTGTAGTTAACCCCCCAAAAATGTAACAAATCAGAATATATTTTAGAGTTTAGATTTTTCTAAGTAGCCACCCTTTGCCTTGATGACAGCTTTGCAGGCTGTAGTGGAGCGGGCCGAGAGCTTCACGTTCCTCGGAGTCCACATCACTAAAGATCTATCATGGTCCACACACACCAACACAGTTGTGAAGAGGGCTTGACAATGCCTCTTCCCCATCAGGAGGCTGAAAAGATTTCACATGAGCCCTCAGAACCTCAAAAAGATATACAGCTGCACCATTGAGAGAATCTTGACTGGCTGCATCAACTGCTTGGCATCTGACCAAGGGGGTAGTGCGTACGGCCCAGTACATCACTGGGGCCAAACTCTCTGCCATCCAGGACCTCTATACCAGGCGGTGTCAGAAGAAGGCCCTAAAAATTGTTAGACTCCAGCCACCAGTCATAGGCTGTTCTCTGTGATACTGCATGGGAAGCGGTTTCAATGCAACAAGTCTGGAACCAACAGAACGCAGAACAGCTTCTACCCCTAAGCCATAAGACTGCCAAATAGTTACTTAAATAGTTAACAAAATAGCTACCCAGACTCTCTGCATTGACCATTTTTGCACTAACTTTTTTTAGACTCATCACATACGCTGCTGCTACTGTTGTCTAGTCACTTAGTCCTAGTTGTATGTACAGATCTTCCTAAATTACCTCGTACCCCTGCACAGCGACTTGGTAATGGTACCCTGTGTATTTTGCCAAGTTATCGTTGCTCATTGTGTATTTATTATTGCTTTTATTGTTATGTGTTATTTCATTTCTATTATTTATCTATTTTCTTTCTCTCTGCATTGTTGGGAAGGGCCCGTAAGTAAGCATATCATTGTTAGTTTCCAGGTTGTTTGCGAAGCATTTGACGAATAATACAATTTGAAAAGTACTTATTGCCACTGTGGAAAATACACCAATTCCACATAGTAGCACAGAGATAATTTGTTATTCCTCCCTTGTTAAAATAAAACAATACAGGGAACACCAATGGTGAAGACAGTAATAAAAAAAAGCCTCCATTTGATCATCTTAAAATAGAACCGGTCCTCAATGGGTGTTTTCATTTTCTAACAAAGGCAATAATGCATTCACAAGATCTTATCATCCCCCTCCTCTTCCTCCATCTACTTATCTTGCAGACTGATTCATCATTTTGTTTTGTCTCAAAATATTATAGCAATATCCGTTTTAGAAACAACTATTGTTTGCCCTTTTATACGGTATGCTAGTCCAGGTGTAAAACAGTCTTACACCTTTCCAACTCTAGAGGGGAATTTCCCCAACTATTGAATCATATCACATGCACTGAGGCCAGTATCTGCTCCATCGTGCTTTTGAATCAGTGCCTACACCCCCATTATGGTTCCAATGATTTTAGTGTGCAGAGCTCTAATGATAAATAATGGATGACACAATGCAGGCAGTTGTAACATATTTGTATGGCTTTTAGCCTTGCCCTACAAGGTACCTCTGTTTTAAAAGACAATTCAACCCAAATTCAACCCAACCCAACCCAGTGCACTCTTTGATAAAAAGGGTTCCTAAAGGGTTCTTCGGCTGTCCCCATTGGAGAAGCCTTTTTGGTTCCAGGTAGAACCCTTTTTGGTTCGAGGTAGAACTCTTGGGTTCCATGTAGAACGCTCTGTGTAAAGGGTTCTACATGGAACTCAAAAAGGGTTCTCCTATGGGAACAGCCGAGGAAACCTTATAGGTTCTAGATAGTACCTTTTTTTCTTAAAGTGTATGGTTGTAACATAGAACTTTTTAATGGAACTTTATTTAAAGGCTGGAATGTGAGCTTTTGTTCTCTAACCTTTAATATTTAATATGAGAATTTCTACCATCTAACCCAGAGCCTGTAGTCTGTAAAGCAGGCTAACTCTTTTTCAAATTGTTGGGGGTTTGAGGTAAATATTGAGGAACTGGTAAAAGATACTCAATTGAAATCTAATGACAAAGAAAAAGCCTCCAGAAGAATTTTGATGGACGGATATTGCGGATAACTATATATCCCTTTATTCAAAGACATTATTGTGTCTCCTCCTGCAAGATTATTGTCGTGTGGCAGGTTTTACTTGAGAATTCTGCTTAAGCATCATGTTGGACCAGTACCAGATATAGGGCGCGGCCGGTTCTGTACCGTCCTCTGCTTAGCCACAGTCTCCCTCCTCTCCAGCAGACGGTGTTCCTGCCTGCCACCCTACCCTCCTCTCCAGCAGACGGTGTTCCTGCCTGCCTGCCACCCTACCCTCCTCTCCAGCAGACGGTGTTCCTGCCTGCCACCCTACCCTCCTCTCCAGCAGACGGTGTTCCTGCCTGCCTGCCACCCTACCCTCCTCTCCAGCAGATGGTGTTCCTGCCTGCCACCCTACCCTCCTCTCCAGCAGACGGTGTTCCTGCCTGCCACCCTACCCTCCTCTCCAGCAGACGGTGTTCCTGCCTGCCACCCTACCCTCCTCTCCAGCAGACGGTGTTCCTGCCTGCCACCCTACCCTCCTCTCCAGCAGACGGTGTTCCTGCCTGCCACCCTACCCTCCTCTCCAGTCCTCCTGTTCTCACTCGGCTCTGTTTATCCTCGGCTTGTCGATAGAAGACAGCCAAACAGCAGGATGCGAATGAACATTGAAGTCATTATCTGAGTGTGGTATTGAGCCAGAAAGCCATTCCATAGTCTAGAGATGGGAGCAGCAAGGGGCAGGGTAGAGAGAGCGAGACAGAGAGAGAGAGAGACAGAGAGAGAGAGACAGAGAGAGATTACTGAAGGTGAAAAGGAAAGAGGAGAGAGATGGACACCAGGAAAATTTGGGAGGTGCAGTGATAATAAGGGTTACAGACAAAGGTTGGCAAAAATAAGAAAAGAGCTTTGAGTGCTGGCTTGTCAGGGTGCCAAAAGTGGATGAGTGGATAAGGTGGGGTAAGGACAAATATGAGGGAAAAGAAGAGGAAGGACATGAGAGGTCAAGGAAACAAGTGGAGTATGGGGGAACAGGCTGACGATCAAGAGGGTACTCCAGTGAATTAGCTGATAGGAGCAAGGCCTTGAGATAGAACATAAAACCTATACACAACCCCAGAGTGTCTGGCTGGCTGGCTGTGACCATAGAAAAGGGCTCAGGTGGAATGTTGTGGCTCACTCATCCACTTTTGACATAATAAATTGCGGCGAAAGAAATGGCAGCCGATTTACGGGCGCCTAACCAATTGTGCTATTATGTGTTTTATTTTGCATTATTTGTAATTGTAATTTCTATCAGCTTTGTTAATGTGCAACCAGAGGAAAAAAAACTCTAGACCACCTTTACACCAAACTCAGTGACGCATACAAAGCTCTCCCTCACCCCCATTTGGCAAATCTGACCATAATTCCATTCTCCTGATTCCTGCTTACAAGCAAAAACTAAAGCAGGAAGCACCAGTGACTCGGTCAACAATAGTGGTTAGATGATGCAAATGCTAAGCTACAGGACTGTTTTGCTAGCACAGACTGGAATATGTTCCGGGATTCCTCCGATGGCATTGAGGAGTACACCACATCAGTCACTGGCTTCATCAATAAGTGCATCGATGACGTCGTCCCCACAGTGACTGTACGTACATACCCCAACCAGAAACCATGGATTACAGAAAACATCCGCACTGAGCTAAAGGGTAGAGCTCCTTCAAGGAGCGGGACTCGAACCCGGATGCTTAAAAGAAATCCCGCTGTGCCCTCAGACAAACCATCAAACAGGCAAAGCGTCAATACAGGACTAAGATTGAATCGTCCTACACCGGCTCCGATGCTTGTTGGATGTGGCAGGGCCTGAAAACTATTACAGACTACAAAGGGAAGCACAGCCGCGAGCTGCCCAGTGACACGAGCATACCAGACTAGCTAAATCATTTCTATGCTTGCTTCGAGGCTGTCCCGTTCCTGACCTGTTTTCTGTTGTTTTTGTATGTGTTTAGTTGGTCAGGGCGTGAGTTGGTTTGGGCATTCTATGTTATGTGTTTCTATGTTGGGTTTAATGTGTTGCCTGATATGGTTCTCAATTAGAGGCAGGTGTTTGACGTTTCCTCTGATTTAGAACCATATTAAGGTAGGCTGTTCTCACTGTTTGTTGGTGGGTGATTGTTGCTGTGTCTGTGTTTGTTACACCACACGGTACTGTTTCGTTTTTCCCTGTTCGTGCGTTCTTCGTTATATGTAGTTCACAAGTTCAGGTCTGTTTAACGTAGTTTGTTGTTTTGTAAATTATCAAGTGTCTTTCGTGTCAGTGTTCTTCTTGTCTAATTAAATCATCATGTATTTATCACCCGCTGCGTCTTGGTCCACTCTCTAGCCGGAAGACGAACATTACAGAGGCAATCAACACTGAGGCATGCATGAGAGCATCAGCTGTTCTGGACAACTGTGTGATCACGCTCTCCATAGCTGACGTGAGTAAGACCTTTAAACAGGTCAACATTCACAAGGCCGCTGGGCCAGACGGATTACGATGACAGATGCTCGCTGGGCTTGTGCTGACCAACTGGCAAGTGTCTTCACTGACATTTTCAACATGTCCCTGATTGAGTCTGTAATACCAATACCAATGTTTCAAGCAGACCACCATAGTGCCTGTGCCCAAGAACACCTGCCTAAATGACTACAGACCCATAGCACTCATGTCCATAGCCATGAAGTGCTTTGAAAGGCATGGCTCAAATTAACACCATTATGCCAGAAACCCTAGACCCATTCCAATTTGCATACCACTCAAACAGATCCACAGATGATGCAATCTCTATGGCACTCCACACTGCCCTTTCCTACCTGGACAAAAGGAACACCTACATGAGAATGCTATTCATTGACTACAGCTCAGCATTCAACACCATAGTGCCCTCAAAGCTCATCACTAAGCTAAGGACCCTGGGACTAAACACCTCCCTCTGCAACTGGATCCTGGACTTCCTGACGTGCCGCCCCCAGGTGGTAAGGGTAGTTAACAACACATCTGCCACGCTGATCCTCAACACTGGAGCCCCTCAGGGGTGCGTGCTCAGTCCCCTCCTGTACTCCCTGTTTACTCATGACTGCGTGGCCATGCACAACTCCAACACCATCATTACGTTTGTAGACGACACAACAGTGGTAGGCCTGATCACCGACAACGACGAGACAGCCTATAGGGAGGAGGTCAGAGACCTGGCAGTCTGGTGCCAGAATAACAACATATCCCTCAACGTAATCAAAACAAAGGAGATGATTGTGGACTACAGGAAAAGTAGGAAAACTGAGCACACCCCCATTCTCATCGACGGGGCTGTAGTGAAGCAGGTTGAGAGCTTGGTGTCCACATCTTGGTGTCCACATCACCAACAAACTATCATGGTCCAAACACACCAAGACAGTCGTGAAGAGGGCACGACAAAGCCTATTCCCCCTCAGGAAACTAAAAAGATATGGCATAGGTTCTCAGATCCTCAAAATGGTCTACAGCTGCAACATCAAGAGTATCCTGACTGATTGCATCACTGCCTGGTACGGCAACTGCTCAACCGCAAAGTGCGTACGGCCCAGTACATCACTTGGGCTAAGCTGCCAGCCATCCAGGACCTCTCTATGCCAAGCGGTGTCAGAGGAAGGCACTAGAAATTGTCAAAGACCCTAGCCACCCCAGTCATAGACTGTTCTCTCTGCTACCACATGGCAAGCAGTACAGGAGCGCCAAGTCTAGGACCAAAAGGCTTCTCAACAGCTTTTACCCCCAAGCAATAAGACTCCTGAACAGCTAATCAAATGGCTACCCGGACTATGCATTGTGTCCCTTTTACGCTGCTGCTACTCTCTGTTTATCATCTATGCATTGTCACTTAACTAATCCTACATGTACATATTACCTCTGATATTGTTTACCTAATACCTATTTTTTACTTAAAAACTGTACTGTCGGTTAAGGGCTTGTAAGTAAGCATTTCACTGTAAGGTCTACACCTGCTGTATTCGGCACACGTGACAAATAAACTTTGATTTGATTTGTAAGCAGGAAGTACATTTTACTTGTCCCCTCTACTATTTAGAGGAGTCAGTGTGCCATGGGATCTGAATGTCCTGGCTGTACACAATGTAGACCATGTGTACATGAATTACTCATAGCGGTTTAAGCTAAAACTTTGATGTGGATTACAGAAAGTCATAAGGCAAGAATAATAATAACAATGACTTTTATCTTTGCACGGCACTTAAAGCATTCTCTATAAAATGGAAAACAAGGCAAATCCCCAAATAATGTTCAAGATTGGCACCATTTAATTACTTATAATTAGATGTAGCTAGTCTTCCATTTTCATTTTGAGTTTGGAGTGAACTGGCCCTTTAAGAAATAACCTTATGAAGATATTCTGTTAATCATAGGTAAATTAAATCTGATGGACTTGATACTAAACAGAGGCCAGTAGGCTATATTGTAAAAACAATGAACATCACAATCAGAATCACAGAAAGAGAAATACTGTCTGCGAGTGGCCCATCAAGGAAGATGTCAAAGAGAGAATACAGAGAGGATCCTTGGCTGGTTGTGTAGAGCCAGATTGGGCAGATATGCGTCCATTTGTGATGACTAAGGCAGAGAAAGGAATTAGATCGTTATCAACAGTATCTAATCTAAACTGATTTAAGAAGGAGAGGAGGAAGGGCAATTCAACTCAATGTTCACTGCAAATAGAGTGACTACACTTGGACTGCTGCTAGTCTTTGTCAACCTTTGTGGTTGTTTGTTTTAGACTAAATCTTTTAGCTAATGCTCATTTCCTGGTTTTCTACAACCTATTTAAAAATAGACAGATGATATTGTTCTATCCAAATGTTTTAAGTACCCTTGATTTTTGAAAGTTGCTAATTATTCTATTGCTCATTTTTGCTAACTTTTCTCTAGCTTTATGGCCTAAATATGGTAGTTGCCTAATATTTGTTTGTACTGTACAGTATATGCAATAAACAAGACATTTCGTACACAAAAGTAATTTTTCTTAAGATGAATGATCACGGTTGGCCCATTCAATTTACTTAGGCTTAGTTGCTGGTGCAGTGAAATCCAATTATCATAACCTCAACAAACAATATACTGTGCAATGTATCTCCTTAAAAAACACTATGTAAATTATCTCCTCTGGGTGGCCAATCGGTTCTGCCCTGTGCCCAACAGTAGCTCAATCTTAAGGGATAATGATATTAATGTAAGATTCTGTACATGTTTAAACATGCATTAGGCCTCTGGTTATGTATGAACTGTCTGACCTGAGTGCAGGACCTGGCTGGTTAATGGGATTGTGTGGTAAATATTACCCTAGAGAAGAGGTTTCTCTGCAGCATCTGGTTTCTCTCAGAGTAGAAAAAAATTCTATACTACTAGAAGCTACATTGAAATATGCATCTCCCTACAGCTTGGGGCACGGGGAGAAATAAAGAACACAATAAAAAACAGAGGTTCACTCTATCTCCCCTCCCTCGCATTACTCCTACTCTATAACTTAAATTCAATACAGTGTACCTCGACAAAGCATGTGCACAATACAAAAAGGCAACAGTGACAGATCCACAATTAATTGCAATGAACACATCACTGTACAGGAATGCACGTCTGCTATACACTTTGAATCCGGGCTATTTTTTTGTCTAAATATAGCCACGTTGTAACGGGTGTCCTCCTCCTCTTCAGACGAAGAGAGGAGAGAAGGATCGGAAGACCAAAATGCAGCGGGTTGTGAATACATAATGAATTTATTGAAAGACGAAGACGAACACGAAAAAACACTTGGAAAATTACAAAACAACAAAACGACGTAGACTGACATAAAACATGAGAACTTACATAAAACATGAAGAACGCACAAACAGGTACAGACTACAACTAACGAACGAACAAACCGAAACAGTCCCGTGTGGTGCGCAGACACAGACACGGAAGACAATCACCCACAAACAAACAGTGTGAACAGCCAACCTTTATATGGTTCTCAATCAGAGGAAAAGTCAAACACCTGTCTCTGATTGAGAACCATATAAGGCTAATTACAAACCACCTAAACATAGAAACACAAAACATAGAATGCCCACCCCAACTTACGCCCTGACCAACTAAACACATACAAAATAAACAGAAAACAGGTCAGGAACGTGACACACGTCCATGCAGAGAGGGTTAATGCAATGAACACAAGGATCACCATCAACTGGGGGGACTTTGCAAATAATGTCTGTGCCATTTGTAAATCTACTAGAGAAAAATCCCTCCTAAAGATACCTCTCAGGCAGATATCTGGAGAGCGTAACCCCATTAACACTCTAGTAATGCTAAAGAATTAAAGAATGACTCGTTCAAAGTACATTTACATTTATAAAGTCTTATTATAACCATTATACTGTAATTTTACGCATGATCAACTACTAACACAATAAAAACACAATTCTATAGGCCGACTATAGGTTCTGGAAAAAGCCTGTATTATATCAGACTACCAGAATAACATACTGTAGACATTATTCTGTCATTGTCAACCAGAACAAGATTTTCCAGTCTTCTGTGAGGGAATTGCATTTAAATCAAGTCTCCCTAACAGCAGATTACTCAAGTGCAACTAAAAATGACCAACCATAACTCTTATCATCAGGTATTATGCTTCTACATTACTGTAAACAAGATGTTAATGCATAATGTTTATAGCATGTAGTAATGATTCAACAAACAGTTACTCAATTCCAAAGGACCTCAGTTTCAGACTATAGAAACAGATCACATTCACAACATAGCTTCTGTACATTATTTCTTTAGCTTTCATTTTGCTAACATCTACAGTTGAAGTAGGAAGTTTACATATACTTAGGTTGGAGTATTTAAAACTAGTTTTTCAACCACTCCACAAATTTCTTGTCAACAAACTATAGTTTTGGCAAGTCGGTTAGGACATCTACTTTGTGCATGACACAAGTAATTTTTCCAACAATTGTTAACTTATTTCACTTATATTTCACTGTATCACAATTGCAGTGGGAATTGAAGTTTACATACATTAACTTGACTGTGCCTTTAAACAGCTTGGAAAATTCCAGAAAATGAAGTCATGGCTTTAGAAGCTTCTGATAAGCTAATTGACATCATTTGAGTTAATTGGAGGTGGAAGTATTTCAAGGCCTACCTTCAAACTCACTGCTTCTTTGCTTGACATCATGGGAAAATCAAAAGAAATCAGCCAAAATAATTGTAGACCTCCACAAGTCTGGTTCATTCTTGGGAGCGAACGCCTGAAAGTACCACGTTCATTTGTACAAACAATAGTACGCAACTATAAACACCATGGGACCACACAGCCGTCATACGACTCAGGAAGGAGACGCGTTGTGTCTCCTAGAGGTAAAAGCACTTTGGTGTGAAAAGTGCAAATCAATCCCAGAACAACAGCAAAGGACCTTGTGAAGATGCTGGAGGAAACAGGTACAAAAGTATCTATATCCACAGTAAAACAAGTCCTATATTGACATAACCTGAAAGGCCGCTCAGCAAGGGAGAAGCGACTGCTAAAAAACACCATAAAAAAGCCAGGCTATGGTTTGCAGCTGCACATGGGGACAAAGATCGTACTTTTTGAAGAAATGTCCTCTGGTCTGATGAAACAAAAATAGAACTGTTTGGTCATAATGACCATCGTTATGTTTGGAGGAAAAAGGGGGATGCTTGCAAGCCGACGAACACCATCCCAACTGTGAAGCACGGGGATGGCAGCATCATGTTGTGGGGGTGCTTTGCTGCAGGAGGGGCTGGTGCACTTCACAAAATAGATGGCATCATGAGGCAGGACAATTATGTGGATATATTGAAGCAACATCTCAAGACATCAGTCAGGAAGTTAAAGCTTGGTCGCAAATGGGTCTTCCAAATGGACAATGACCCCAAGCATACTTCCAAAGTTGTGGCAAAATGGCTTAAGGACAACATAGTCAAGGTATGGAGTGGCCATCGCAAAGCCCTGACCTCAATCCCATAGAATATTTGTGGGCAGAACTGAAAAACTGTGTGTGAGCAAGGAGGCCTACAAACCTGACTCAGTTACACCAGCTCTGTCAGGAGGAATGGGACAAAATGTACCCAACTTATTGTGGAAAGCTTGTGGAAGACTACCCGAAACGTTTGACCCAAGTTAAACAATTTAAAGGCAATGCTACCAAATACTAATTGAGTGTATGTAAACTTCTGACCCACTGGGAATGTGATGAAATAAATAAAAGATGAAATGATTAATTCTCTCTACTATTATTCTGACATTTCACATTCTTAAAATAAAGTGGTGATCCTAACTGACCTAAGCAGGTGATTTTTACTAGGATTAAATGTCAGGAATTGTGAAAAACTGAGTTTAAATGTATTTGGCTAAGGTGTATGTAAACTTCCGACTTCAACTGTATGTCATTTTTGTGTACGTTTCAGTACCACATACAATTGATAACATAACATAACAATGCAAGCATAGCTTCTCCCCTTCCAACAATTCATCAAAACAGTGTAATATTCTGCAATTACTTATTGATAAGAAGCATATAAAAGTTGCAGGAGGAAGGATTGGTATTTCGTGTTCCTCTGCTAGTCCGTGATATTTAATTGTTTACACCACCTGCCTTCCCCTTCCTTCAACAATCCTGTAGCATGCAGATAAAATAGAGCAGCATCCTCATACACACCCTAGTGAGACATGAAGTAGCGAGACATGAGAACACTGTGCAATGAAGCTGCTTGTAGATCGTACACTCCATTCTGCTTCACCGACTTAAATATATATATTTTTTTATTAAAGTATAAACATCAACTTCGTTCACATGTTTAATGGCTTTGCCGTGCTCATCTAGGTGGTCTAAAAGTTTAAAATTAAGGAGTAATAAAATGGTAGTGGTGTGAAGCAGTTTAACCGTATAGAGGTACGAAACCTAAGGATTGTTGGTAGTACAGGTATGTGCATTGATTTATCACAATCAGTCAGTAAAATAAACTGTGAGGGGCCCTGGGACTGCTTTTGATGCGTGTCCTGGGAAACATGATCTCTCTCAAAAGCAGCAGAGCCCCCAAAAGAATACCATGTTTTTAACATAAATTAGTGTGTACCTGAATGAGACTAGATACAGTGCCAGAGTATTAAGAAGTAAGTATTTCTAGTCATGTTGTACGACTATTTCCCCCCTAACCTCTCAGTATGCTCCACCAGTCTCAGTGAAACCACTGCCCTGCCCAGCCTCAGTGCTGTGCTGTGCCCAGCCCAGCCCAGCCTGACAGGCTGGGTGTAATAGCAGCAAGCGGCGGTTCATATCAGCGATCGTCTGTGATTATTATTGGAAGTGACTGTTGACATACACTGAGTGTACAAAACATTAGGCACCTTCCTAATATTGAATTGCACCCCCATTTGACCTTGGAACAGCCTCAATTCGTCGGGGCATGAACTACAAGGTGTTGAAAGCGTTCCACAGGCATGCTGGCCCATCTTGACTCCAATGCTTCCCACGGTTGTGTAAAGTTGACTGGATGTCCATTGGGTGGTGGACCATTCTTGATACACACAGGAAACTGTTGAGTGTGAAAAACCCAGCAGTGTTGCAGTTCTTGACATAAACCAGCATGCCTGGCACCTACTACCATACCCGTTCAATTTTTTGTCTTGCCCATTCTCCCTCTGAATGGCACACATACACGATCCATGTCTCAATTGTCTCAAGGCTTAAAAGTCCTTCTTTAACATGTCCTTCTCCCCTTTATCTACACTGATTGAAGTAGATTTAACAGGTGACATCAATAAGGGATCATAGCTTTCACCTGGATTCACTTGGTCAGTCTGTCATGGAAAGAGCAGGTGTTCCTAATGTTTTGTACACTCAGCGTAAATCCCAAACTTACTAACTGTGCATAAAAGGTGGTAATTGGAGAGGCTGTGCTAAGAATGAATGTAAAGCCTCAACACTCACAATAGAGTCCTTTGAACACTGCAAATTACATCATTTAAGGAGTAACCTAAAATGTAATTGCCATTTTGCCTCCACTGCACACTGTACATGTTCAATGACTCATTTTCCAAACAAACCAGACACATTTAGTCCCACAGTAGGTAAAGTATGGGCTGAGTGTGTTTGCTGCCCAGAAATAAAGATCATCTGTTGATAGTCGCAGCAAATATTGTACAGTAAGTTACATGATTTGATGTACAAGACCACAAGAGGCATCTTAAACTACTGTACGTAAGGATTAAAGCAAGTTGAGATTCTGTACGGAGATATAAATAAATGTTATTTAAATACAGTTGCACTGGTTATTAGTTAGTTAATAAGCACAAAATAGTGGAAATTGCAGATTTTTCTTTAAAATGACAAACGCATATAGCATACATAAAAGCTTCATAAGCACTACATAAATGCTTCACACATCTATAAGCGTATGTCATACTCAATAAATGGTGTATAAACATACATAGTATGTTATGTCACATTTGGCAATTCACCCAACAGTGGGAATGGTTATGTCACCCTTTATACTGTCACCCTTTATAGAGTATGGCATAGGCTTATAGATGATTTGCTATGATATGCTATATAAAGCCTTTATAAGTTGTACTACTTTTAAAGTGGGACCGAAAGGGGACTTAAAGGCATGGCAAAATTGAGATTTACGCCAAAAGAAGACATCTGGGAGATTATGAAGAAATGATCAGAAGATCGATAGGAGTTACAGAATACACAAGATCAAGCACACACATTTTGAAAGTCATATTTCATTGACAAGCTACAGTATAAGTGAATTATTGATGACTAGAGCTGGAAACACATCAGATGGCTTCCACAACTGTCACGTTCCTGACCTATTTATGTTAGTTTGTTGTATGTGTTAGTTGGTCAGGATGTGAGTTTGGGTGGGCATTCTATGTTTTCTGTTTCTATGTTGGTTTATGGGTTGCCTGGTATGGCTCTTAATTAGAGGCAGGTGTTTGGCGTTCCTCTAATTGAGAGTCATATTTAGGTAGGTTGTTTCACAGTGTTCGTTGTGGGTGGTTGTCTCCTGTGTCTGTGTTTGTCACACCATACGGGACTGTTCGGTTTGTTTTGTTCATCGTCATTTTTATGTGTAGGCTATTTTCCCTGTTCGTGCGTTCTTCGTGTTTATGTGAGTTCGTCGTCCAGGTCTGTCTACACCGTTTGTTGTTTTGTTAGTTTAGTCAAGTTCGTGTTTTCGTGTTTTCTTTAATAAATCATGTCTTCAAACTCCGCTGCATTTTGGTTCAATCCCTGCTCCTCCTCATCGGATTTTTTATTTTTATTTTTTTTATTTAACCTTTATTTAACCAGGTAGGCAAATTGAGAACACGTTCTCATTTACAATTGCGACCTGGCCAAGATAAAGCAAAGCAGTTCGACACATACAACAACACATAGTTACACATGGAGTAAAAACAAACATATAGTCAATAATACAGTGAAAAAGATAAAAAAAATAAGTCTATATACAATGTGAGCAAGTGAGGTGAGATAAGGGAGGTGAAGGCAAACAGATATATGTATAAATAAATAAAAATATAAAAAGGCCATGGAGGCGAAGTGAGTACAACACAGCAAGTAAAATAAAAACTAAAAAAAACACTGGAATGGTTGGTTTGCATTGGAAGAAAGTGCAAAGTAGAGACAGAAATAATGGGGTGCAAAGGAGCAAAATAAATTAATAAATAAATACAGTAGGTAAAGAGGTAGTTGTTTGGGCTAAATTGTAGATGGGTTATGTACAGGTGCAGTAATCTATGAGCTGCTCTGACAGCTGGTGCTTAAAGCTAGTGAGGGAGATAGGTGTTTCCAGTTTCAGAGATATATTCAGAGATAGGATGAAGAGGAGGAGGACATCCGTTACAGAACCACCCACCGATCCAGAACCAAGCGGCGTGAATTCGAGCAGTGGCCTGCTACACAGGAATCATGGACTTGGGAGGAAGTATTGGAGGGAAAAGGTCCTTGGGCTCAACCAGGGGAATATCGCCGCCCCAAAGCTGAGCTGGAGGCAGCGAGAGCAGAGAGGCGGCGATATGAGGAGGCAGCAAGGAAGCAAGGCTGGAGACCGGAGAATCAAGCCCAAAACCGGCGTTATGAGGGGACGCGTCTAGCACGGAAGCCCAAAAAGCCCGTGAGTACCACCCAAAAATTTCTTGGGGGGGGGGGGGGGGGGGGGGGGCTAAGAGGGAGTGGGCCAAGGGCAGGTAGGAGACCTGCGCCCACTTACCAGGCTAACCGTGAAGAGCGGGAGCACGGGCAGACACCGTGTTACGCAGTAGAGCGCACGGTGTCCCCTGTACGTGTGCATAGCCCAGTGCGGGTTATTCCACCTCACCGCACTGGTAGGGCTAGATTGGGCATTGAGCCAAATGTCATGAAGCCGGCCCTACATATCTGGCCACCAGTACGTCTCCTTGGGCCGGCTTACATGGCACCAGCCTTACGCATGGTGTCCCCGGTTCGCCTACATAGCCCGGTGCGGGTTATTCCACCTCCCCGCACTGGTCGGACGACGGGGAGCATTCAACCAGTTAAGGTTGGGCAGGCTCGGTGCTCAAGGGAGCCAGTACGCCTGCACGGTCCGGTATTTCCGGCACTACCTCCCCGCCCCAGCCCAGTACCACCAGTGCCTACACCACGCACCAGGCTTCCAGTGCGTTTCCAGAGCCCTGTTCCTCCTCCACGCACTCTCTCTATGGTGCGTGTCTCCAGCCCGGTGCCTCCAGTTCCGGCACCACGCACTGAGCTACCTGTGCGTCTCCAGAGCCCTGTACACACTGTTCCTTCTCCCCGTACTCGTCCTGATGTGCGTGCACTCAGCCCGGTGCCACCAGTGCCGGTACCACGCACCAGGCATATAGTACGTTTTGAGAATCCAGTGTGCCCTGTCCCTGCTCCCCGCACTAGGCTTGAAGTGCGTGAACCCAGTCCGGTGCCTCCAGTTCCGGCACCACGCACTAAGCCACCTGTGCGTCTCCTGAGTCCTGTACACACTGTTATTTCTCCCTGCACTCGACCTGAGGTGCGTGCCCTCAGTCCGGTACCACGCACCAGGCATATAGTGCGCTTTGAGAACTCAGTGTGCCCTGTTGTTGTTCCCCGCACTAGCCTGAAGGTGCGTGTCCTTAGCCGGGTACCTCCAGTTCCGGCACCACGCACCAGGCCTACAGTGCGTCTCAGCCGGCCAGAGTCTGCCGTCTGCCCAACGGCGCATGAACTGCCTGTCTGCCATGAGCCTGCAAAGCTGCCCGTCTGCCATGAGCCTACAGAGCCTTCCGCCAGACAGGAGCAGCCAAAGCCTTCCGCCAGACAGGAGCAGTCTGAGCCATCCGTCTCCGCAGCGCCATCTGAGCCATCCGTCTCCGCAGCGCCGTCTGAGCCATCCGTCTCCCTAGCGCCGTCTGAGCCATCCGTCTCCCCAGCGCCGTCTGAGCCATCCGTCTCCCCAGCGCCGTCTGAGCCATCCGTCTGTCCCGAGCCATTAGAGCCGCCCGTCTGTCCCGAGCCAGCAGAGCCGATAGTCAGTCAGGAGCCGCTAGAGCCAGTCGTCAGTCAGGATCTGTCAGAGCCGCCAACCAGACAGGATCTGCCAGAGCCGCCAACCAGACAGGATCTGCCAGAGCCGCCAACCAGACAGGATCTGCCAGAGCCGCCAACCAGACAGGATCTGCCAGAGCCGCCAACCAGACAGGATCTGCCAGAGCCGCCAACCAGACAGGATCTGCCAGAGCCGCCAACCAGACAGGATCTGCCAGAGCCGCCAACCAGACAGGATCTGCCAGAGCCGTCAGTGAGCCATGAGCGTCCAGAGCCGTCAGCCAGCCATGAGCGTCCAGAGCTGTCAGCCAGCCATGAGCATCCAGAGCCGTCAGCCAGCCATGAGCGTCCAGAGCCGTCAGCCAGCCATGAGCGTCCAGAGCCGTCAGCCAGTCATGAGCTGTCCCTCAGCCCAGAGCGGCTATTTATCCAGAACTGCCCCTCAGTCCAGAGCTGTCTCTCTGTCCGGAGCTGCCTTTCAGTCCGGAGTTGCCCCTCTATCCTGAGCTACCTCTCTATCCTGAGTTACCTCGCTATCCTGAGCTATCCCTCTGTCCTGAGCTATCCCTCTGTCCTGAGCTATCCCTCTGTCCCGGTGCTGCCCCTGGTGTCGATGTTACCAAAAGGATTTAGTGGATGTAAGATGAGGGTGGTCATTTGTAGGGGGAAATGTAAGCTGGGATTGGTGGGGTGGGGACCTCGCCCTGAGCCTGAGCCACCACCGTGGTCAGATGCCCACCCAGACCCTCCCCTAGACTTTGTGCTGGTGCGCCCGGAGTTCGCACCTTATGGGGGGGGTTATGTCACGTTCCTGACCTATTTATGTTAGTTTGTTGTATGTGTTAGTTGGTCAGGACGTGAGTTTGGGTGGGCATTCTATGTTTTCTGTTTCTATGTTGGTTTATGGGTTGCCTGGTATGGCTCTTAATTAGAGGCAGGTGTTTGGCGTTCCTCTAATTGAGAGTCATATTTAGGTAGGTTGTTTCACAGTGTTCGTTGTGGGTGGTTGTCTCCTGTGTCTGTGTTTGTCGCACCATACGGGACTGTTCGGTTTGTTTTGTTCATCGTCATTTTTATGTGTAGGCTATTTTCCCTGTTCGTGCGTTCTTCGTGTTTATGTGAGTTCGTCGTCCAGGTCTGTCTACACCGTTTGTTGTTTTGTTAGTTTAGTCAAGTTCGTGTTTTCGTGTTTTCTTTAATAAATCATGTCTTCAAACTCCGCTGCATTTTGGTTCAATCCCTGCTCCTCCTCATCGGATGAAGAGGAGGAGGACATCCGTTACAACAACATGTGAACAATATCAGAAAAAAGGAATTGATAGACCTAACAACCAGAAATGGGCAGATGTTTTTGAAAGTGGTGTCACGTGTTGTCACGGTACGTTTCCATGTGTCCCTAAACCTCTCCAAAGTGGCGTAAATTAGATCATTCCAGTGCTTTTACATATTTGCAATCCCTAAATGCTATTTTGTCAGTATAAAAAGACAATTTCTTCCATATCAACCTCAGTCAAACATTGTGGTGGTGTTATGGGGTATCCAGCGAACATTCAGGTGTCCTTTCAACCTCTCCAAAGTGTCAGAATGTAGTAATTGCACTGTTTTTGCACGCTGGATGTGCATAAAATGTATTGTGGATCACTCATGTGAAGAGTACGGTTAATGGCCAATAACCTGTTTTCACTCATGATGGAGGTGGGGAACTCGAACCGACAGAGTGGGGACTTGCTCCAGTTGTCAACTAGTCTTGATACCTTCACCAGTCTGATGTAAATCACCAAGGAAATGTCGTTGAGCTTGTCACCCTGCTACTTCTTGCCCCATACTTGTTGGTATTACTAATTAGTATTTCCAGTACAGAAGTGGTAAAGTAAAGCTGAAACAGCTGTAATGTGGTGTATGTTTAATCACTAACCAACTGTTGGCCTTCAGGTCATTTGGGTTTAAACCTAAATTGTTCTGGCTTCTCATCATCTTCAAGGACCGTATGCCACCTGTCCTTAGTTTCATCTCCCTCTGTTGTGCTGCTTCCACTGTCTCTCCCTCTTCTCTGTTGAGGCCTAGATCTCCTCCCTGCCTCCGCACCTCCAGATGAACTTGCAGAGAGGGGAGTGGTGCCAGGGCCTGCAGTGAGGGTGATTGAAGAGGGGTGGGGCCTTTGTCGAATGGTGGATGTAGAACCATCAGAGGGGGGTGAAGACCTTGACCGGCTGGGCGCTTGCTGGGGAGGGGTGGCTCCAAAATGTCATCATCCAAATCCTCTGCATCCTCCGCTCTGTGGTGAATAAAATAAAGGGACATATTGTTGTAAGACACACAGAATTACAGTTGACAAAATTTTCTAAATGACATTACTGTAAAGAAAAAACACCAAGCCTAAACTTTATCTGCACAGTGACTCACATAGAAGGTGTGAAGCACACACACAATGCAAACACTTTGGAGACAAAGGCAGAGGTGAGAACCACAAATAAACAATGGCCATGAGAGTCTGGTGGTCTCTCCAAAGTTACAAGGATGAAACGTAGAACAGCAAACAGTGAACTAATATGAAACATAGACAATAACTACTTTGGAATTATATAACATTGAAATTACTTGTTACATAGGCGTATGTAAATTAAATTCAAAGCACAAAAAGCAGACAACTGATAAAAAACAAAATACATATAGTAAATTAGCTATACAAAGTCATGAAAATATTTTACTTACAGATCTAAAAGTGTATCCAATCCTTCTAGAATGCAATCTTCGTCGGCCAAGTCGAATTCCTCGTTGTCCAAATCGCTCCCCTGATCCGAGTCTGACTCCAGTATTTTATTCAAAGCTTCTATGTCGGTATAATTATTCATAACTACCTTCTTTTTAGGTTCCTGTTCAATATTCTTAGCTTTTACCTTTCTTTTCCCCCTTGAGAAGCCATCTTGTATGCTAAAGCGATGAAATTAAAGCGATGAAATCTGTTTACAATGTCATGTAGCGTGCTCGGTGTGTCTTGTCTCTGAGCCAGGTAACAATAGTTCGCATTACGCATAAAAGGTTCTAAGCCTTTGTCCCACCCAGGTCAACTGCATATCCTGTAAAGGTTATCTCACTGGCTACAAGACTGTCAAGGTTACACAGTAGCCAATCCCCTGTGTAATGGATGCGAGTAAGCAGGACACATCATATTTTGATGCTCATAGATATAGTCACTCAGTGGACATCCAATGTTGCCATTAAGTCATACATCATCAGATAACATGGCAATAGGCTAGATTTGTTCCTACCAACCTAAGGATTCATTTGATACCCCCATGTAGCTATAGCTCAAACACAGACCAAATCGAAGCTTACCATGGGGTTCAGGTGTTTTCAGAAGATGGGCAAGGACTCTGCTGTCCTAGCTTCAGGAGGAAGTTGGTTCCACCATTGGGGTACCAGGACAGAGAAGAGCTTGGACTGGGCTGAGTGGGGGTGGGAGGGCCAAGATACCTGAGGAGGCAAAACAGAGTGCTCGGGTTGGGTGTAGGGTTTGAGCATAGCCTGAAGGTAGGGAGGGGCAGTTCCTCTTGCTGTTCTGTAGGTAAGCACCATGGTCTTGTAGTGGATGCAAGCTTCGATTGGAAGCCAGTGGAGCGTGTGGAGGAGCGGAGTGACATGAACACCAGGCAGGCTGCAGCGTTCTGGATAAGTTGCAGGGGTTTGATGGCACAAGCAGGGAGCCCAGCCAACCGCGAGGTGCAGTAGTCCAGGAGAGGACAAGTGCCTGGATTAGGAAATGCGCCGCTTCCTGTGTGAGGTAGGGTCGTACTTGACGGATGTTTGCAGAGAACGACAGGGTGTTGTCCATGGTCACGCCAAGGTTCTTTGCCCTCTGGGAGGGTGACACTGTGAATTGTCAACCGTGATGGAGAGGTCTTTGAGCGGGTAGGCCTTCCCCGGGAGGAAGAGCAGTTCTGTCTTGTTGAGCTTGAGCTTGAGGTGGTGGGCCGACATCCAAGTTGAGATATCTGCCAGGCACGCAGAGATGCGTGTTGCCACCTGGGTGTCAGAAGGGGGGAAGGAGAAAAGTAGTTGAGTGTCATCCACATAGCAATGATCGGAGAGACCATGTGAGGATATGACGGAGCAGAGTGACTTGGTGTATAGAGAGAAGAGGAGAGGGCCTAGAACTGAGCCCTGGGGGACACCAGTAGTGGGAATATGTGGTGCAGACACAAAAGACACAGATCCTCTCCATGTCACCAGGTAGGAGCGGCCTGCCAGGTAGGATGCAATCCAAGAGTGTGCATAGCCTGAGACACCCAGCCCAGAGGGTGGAGAGGAGGATCTGATGGTTCACGGTGTTGAAGGCAGTGGATAGATCAAGGAGGATGAGAACAGTGGAGAGAGAGCCAGCTTTGGCAGTTCGGAGAGCCTCTGTGACACAGAGAAGTGCAGTCTCAGGTTGAGTGACCCGTCTTGGAGCCTGACTGGTTAGGGTCAAGAAGATCGTTCTGAGAGAGATAACGAGAAAGTTGATCAGAGACAGCAAGCTCAAGTGTTTTGGAATGGAAAGAAAGAAGGGATAATTTTTGAAATCAGATGAGTCGAGTGTTGGTTTCTTGAGGAGGGGAGAAACTCAGGCCATTTTGAAGTCAGAGGGAACGCAGCCAGTGGCCAGGGATGAGTTGAAGAGTGAAGTGAGGAATAGGAGAAGGTCTCCAAAGATGTAGGAGGGGATGGGGTTGAGCGGGCAGACCTCACTAGTTGCAGGATGTCATCTGGAGAGAGAGGGGAGAAAGAGGTCAAGGTGGAGGGTATTTCTGTATGAGTGATACCAGTGGACTCAATAGGCTGAGTGAATGAGTAGCAGATGTCTTCAACTTTTTTTCAAAGTGGTTGACAAAGTTGTCTTCAGAGAGGGAGGAGGAAGGAGGAGGGGTGGAGAATTAAGGAGGGAGTAGAAGGTGGAAAATACCAAAATACCAGTGCTGTAGGCTACCTCACCTGTGAGAGTCAGATGGAGAAACACAGGAAGTAATCAGCGCCTACGTCACAATGCTGTCCTTTTCTGCACTACACTGTTCTATGCAAGTAAGTGTGTCAAAGAGGATGCCTACTGTAACTGTTGAGAGATATGTCATAACATTCTATGTTTCCTGTTTGGTTTGAGTGTAGAGAATTGTAAACAGTGTCTCAGACAGAGTCTGTTTTGTTAAATCAACATTGTCCAATAGCTGTAACGTGGGTTGGCAGTATCAGGCATTGTTAAGGACTGCCAATGTCTTCATCTTATTTAGGCACAGCAGCAGACAATAGAGATGATGATATATGGTGGAGTGATTTTGGAAGAAATGTAAAAACATCATCCAATGTGCATATTTCAACTGCCAATTGAGTTACAACTTGACATATGCCACTGTACTGGCTGCTACACATACTCTTCAATGTCCAAGTCATGGCATAAGTGTTGTATCTGTGTATGGTACTGTTGTAAATAGATGTGTACTTGCTTACATGTACTTGTTCGCTGTGTAAGTGGATATGTGAGTCTGTGACTGAATGGGAGTGCATGCTGAACGATGCAGAGGTGATCGATTTTCTTCCAGCATATTTGAGAGGAAGGCATCTTCTCGTTAATGTGTTTACTGACTCTGTGGAAAAGGCGGGGGCAGGACAGGGAGGGGAACTTGCTCAGGCTATCAGGAACATATTTTGGCAGTACAAAAGATGTTTAAAATGTGTTGACTTTTCACTGTCATCATGAGGAAAAGTTTTAAATCTTTAAAATCTTTAAAATTTTATCAAAACGTTGAATTCAAAATGGAACAAGTGATATAATTTCCTTTGATAGATGTTTCTCAGAAGCTATGCATTATACAGTATGATGTTTCAATGTAATGACTATGTAATTTGTAAGGATACAAATACATATTTAGTCCCAAACGTACTTACTAGGAGCCAAGCAAGTGCGTACTACATACTTAATTAGTAAATACAAACAACATGTAATTATTATATAGTATATTTTTTGTCTCAAAGGTTAATATTTAGAACCTTATAGTTAAGTACAAGGTACTTACTATGTAAATACCTAGTCACAGCATACACTACTGTTCAAAAGTTTGAAGTCACTTAGAAATGTCCTTGTTTTGAAAGAAAAGCATATTTTTTGTCCATTAAAATAACATAAAATTGATCAGAAATACAGTGTAGACATTGTTAATGTATTAAATGACTATTGTACATGGAAACAGCAGATTTTTTATGGAATATCTACATAGGCATACAGAGGCCCATTAGAACAGCGCAGAACTGGCTCTAACAAGAATAGAAAGAGGAGTGGGAGGCCCCGGTGCACAACTGAGCAAGAGGACAGGTACATTCGAGTGTCTAGTTTGAGAAACAGACACCTCACAAGTCCTCAACTGGTAGCTTCATTAAATAGTACCCTCTAAACACCAGTCTCAATGTCAACAGGCGTCTGAGGCGTCTGTTTGTCAAATTAGACACTCGAATGTACTTGTCCTCTTGCTCAGTTGTGCACCGGGGCCTCCCACTCCTCTTTCTATTCTGATTAGAGCCAGTTTGCACTGTTCTGTGAAGGGTGTATTACACAGTGTTGTACGAGATCTTCAATTTCTTGGAAATTTCTCGCATGTAATAGCCTTCATTTCTCAGAACAAGAATAGACTGACGAGTTTCAGAAGAAAGGTATTGTTACGTCCGTCGTTAGAAGGAGACCAAGGCGCAACATGGTAAGCGTACATCTTTCTTTATTAAGATGAACACCAACAAAACAACAAAAGAATGAACGAACGTAACGTTCTGCAGGCTACCTAGAAACTGTGCAAATACAACATCCCACAAACTAGGGTGTAAAACAGGGTGCCTAAGTATGATTCCCAATCAGAGATAACGATAGACAGCTGCCTCTGATTGGGAACCATACCCGGCCGACAAAGAAATAGAAAACTAGAATGCCCACCCAAATCACACCCTGACCTAACCAAATAGAGAAATAAAAAGGCTCTCTAAGGTCAGGGCGTGACAGGTATTTGTTTCTGGACATTTTGTGCCTGTAATCAAACCCACAAACGCTGATGCTCCAGATACTCAACTAGTCTAAGGAAGGCCAGTTTTATTGCTTCTTTAATCAGCACAACAGGTTTCAGCTATACATAATTGCAAAAGGGTTTTCTAATGATCAATTAGCCTTTTAAAATGATAAACTTGGATTAGCTAACAGAACGTGCCATTGGAACACAGAAGTGATACTTAAGTATATTTTAGAAATTACATTTACCGTTGATACTTAAGTATATTTTAAAACTTTTACTTGAGTCAGTTTCTATTAAGGTATCTTTACTTTTTACTGAAGTATAACAATTGGCTATTCTCTCATGTTGTTTCTATGTACTTTGCCATTAGTTACCATGTATGTTTGTAATAAAAGCTGTCTGTTTCCAGGTAGATACAACGTAGTTACTTATGAAATACCACCACATTGGATGATTGTCCCATTAAGACGACAGAAAATCTGTACGTGATCTTACCCTGTTGTTACATGATAGCACTTTCACACTTAAGGTGTAGGTACAGTACGAGGTAAGAGGGCTGAAAAAGGAAGCTGTTGCTTATACAATGTAAAAACCAAATACCTTACGTGTATTACAGTGCAATGTAACAAAGTGATCGACTTTGTCGAAGTGAAAAACAAAAACGTCACAATTAAGTCAAGCACACAACTCAGAGTGAAACTTATTGAAAATCAACGATTTTTCAGAGGTACAATGCATTCGGAAAGTATTCAGACCCTTTGACTTTTATTCTAAAATGGATTAAAGCAAAAAATGTTTTTTAGAAATGTTAGCAAATGTATAAAAAAAAAAAACATATTTACAGAGGTATTCAGACACTTTACTCAGTACAATGTTGAAGCACCTTTGGCAGCAATTACAGCCTCGAGTCTTCTTGGATATGACGCTACAAGCTTGGCACACCTATATTTGGGGAGTTTCTCCCATTCTTCTCTGCAGATCCTTTCAAGCTCTGTCAGGTTGGATGGGGAGCTGGATCTCTGGATCTCTCCAGAGATGTTAGATCGGGTTCAAGTCGGGGCTCTGGCTGGGCCACTCAAGGACATTCAGAGAATTGTCCCAAAGCTACTCCTGTGTTGTCTTGGATGTGTGCTTAGGGTCGTTGTCCTGTTAGAAGGTGAACCTTCACCCCAGTCTGAGGTCCTGAGCGCTCTGGAGCAGGTTTTCATCCAAGATCTCTTTGTACTTTGCTCCGTTCATCTTTCTCTCGTCCTGACTAGTCTCCCAGTCCCTGCCGCTGAAAAACATCCCCACAGCATGATGCTGCCAACACCATGATTCACTGTAGGGATGGTAATGGCCAGGTGTTGAGCGGTGCCTGGTTTCCTCCAGACGTGACACTTGGCATTCAGGACAAAGAGTTCAATCTTAGTTTCATCTTCCAGAGAATCTCCTTTCTCCTTTCTCTCATCCTATAGGTGCCTTTTGGCAAACACTAAGCAGGCTGTCATGTGCCTTCTACTGAGGAGTGGCTTCCGTCTGGCCACTCTACCAAAAAGGCCTGAATGGTGGACTGCTGCAGAAATGGTTGTACTTTTGGAAGGTTCTCCCATCTCCACAGAGGAACTTTGGAGCTCTGTCAGAGTGACCATCGGGTTCTTGGTCACCTCCCTGATCAGGGCCGTCTCCCCCGATTGCTCAGTTTGGCCGGGCGGCCAGCTCGAGAAAGAGTCTTGGTGGTTCCAAACTTCTTCCATTTAAGAATGATGGAGGACACTATGTTCTTGGGGACCTTCAATGCTGCGGAAATGTTTTGGTACCCTTCCCCAGATCTGTGCCTCGACACAATCCTGTCTCTGAGCTCTACGGACAATTCCTTCGACCTCATGGCTTGGTTTTTGCTCTGACATGCATTGTCAACTGTGGGACCTTATATAGACAGGTGTGTGCCTTTCCAAATCATGTCCAATCAATTGTATTTACCACAGGTGGACTCCAATTATGTTGTAGAAACATCTGAAGGATGATCAATGGAAGCAGGATGCACCAGTGCTCAATTTCGAGTCTCAAAGCAAAGGGTCTGAATGCTTATGTAAATAAGGTATTTCTGTTTTTCATTTTTTATAAATTTGCAAACATTTCTAAAAAACTTTTTTCGCTTTTTCTTTATGGGGGATTGTGTGTAGATTGATGAGGAACATTCTTTATTCAATCAATTTTAGAATAATGCTGTAATGTAAAAAAAAATGGAAATAGTGAAGGGGTCTGAATACTGTAAGTAGAAACACATTTGTAGTCATGTACAATCATGTAATCATATAAGCTAGCACAACAAGTAAAGTGAACTGCATTCATTTCTATGTGGAAACCGAACTACCTGGATAAAGATAATTCATTTGAATGGACGGATAATGTGATCATAGATCTATTAACTCTGGTAAAAGTAACACAAAATAAACTCAATAACAACATGTAAATGTTCACATCATGATAGTCCATATACTGTATGTACTCACAAATGATGTCTCTTTAAAGGCTATAAAGAGAAGGATGGCTTTGGATTGTGGCAGACTTGTATATCATGGGTAACATTTAAAAGTTGATAGCCTAGTGCAGTGGTTCCCAAACTTTTTATAGTCCCGTACCCCTTCAAACATTCAACCTCCAGCTGCGTACCCCCTCTATAGCACCAGGGTCAGCACACTCTCAAATGTTGTTTTTTGCCATCATTGTAAGCCTGCCACACGCACTATACGATACATTTATTAAACATGAGAATGACTGTGAGTTTTTGTCACAACCTGGCTCGTGGGAAGTGACAAAGAGCTCAAATAGGACCAGGGCACAAATAATAATATAACAATCATCTATAATTTTTATATTTAACACATCTCGACCGCCAAAATCCATCTGATGTCACATAGCTGTCCAGTACATTAAAAATATCCTTTCCTGTTGTCCTGGTTGCCAGTGGTTTGCAGAAGAGGATGTCTTCCTTAATTGACCGGACATATACCAGGAGCTGTGCAAGGCCCACCACGTCTGTTGACTCATCCAGCTGTAACACATATAATTCACTAGCTTGTATCCGAAGCAGTAATTGTTTCAAAACATCTCCTGCCATGTCACTGATGCATCGTGAAACAGTTTTGTTTGATGAAGGCACTGTCTGTATAGTTTTTTGGGCCTTTTCCCCCAGCATTGTCCCAGCCATATTCGCGGCAGCAGGAAGAATTAAGTCCTCCACAAAAGTATGGGGCTTGACTGTCCTAGCCACACGGTAGCTCGCCATTTAAGACTCTTCTAGCCCCTTCTTATTAATGGTATCTGTTGCTTTTATACATGTCTTACTACTCGAAAGTCATCGTAATTCTCGCAAAAAAAAGTCCTGTGCCTTATTTTTCAAATTGCCATGTTTTGTTTCTAAATGTCTGCGCAGGAGTAAAGGTTTCATTGAGTTGTGAGATAGTACTTTTGCACATATAACACAATGTGGCTGAGGAAAGGCACTACTCCCAATATAAGTGAACCCCAAATCAATGTAGTTCTCATCATCTTTACGCCTTTTCGATGGTCCAACGTCCCTGTCTGTTGTTCGGTGCTTTCCTGGGTAAGGGGGCAGTAGCTCTTCGGCTGCATCAGATTCACAATTGTCAGTGTCCATGCTAGCTGGGCTAACAACAAACGTAGAATTACTGATGCTAGCATTGGATGTGCTCGTGGATGCAGAACAACTTGTTTCATCGACAGGTGCAGGTGTAGTACTGCTGGTAGTAGCAGAACTACCAGTAGAGCTGGTATGTGTCTCTATGGATGCGGGCCTTACTTTTTTAATCATTTATCATTTTTTGAGCAAACAGAATGAGCAGCAGCTACGTTTGGCTACATACGGACCGTTAGTGGAATTTTTGCGAGAGAGTAACGGTTAATGTGATTAGATGTTAATTATTTGAGTAGGCTACCTATATTTGACATTGTGTTGTTATTTCGCTGAACACTAGATGGTTACATTTTATTTTTGGCAGTGAAACGAGGCTAATCAGGCGAGAAGAAAACCTCAGCATATGTATAGCCCCGTTGGAAAATATAAATGGACATTTAGAAAATGTGAAGACATTTTTATTTCTCTTCTAAAATATACATATATATATATATAAATATATATAGACCAGGTATTTTCAAACTGGGGTACGTGCAATGCCCCCAATGGCATTGCACGTACCCCAGTTTGAAAATACCTGGTCTAGTGTATTGGTACTGTAGCAACACTAACTAGTCACTTCTGGGTCAAGTAATTTTCTAAATTTGTCATAGTTGAAAAGTGTCGATCACAAAACTTGTAGTAATCATGGCCGAATACCGACCAGGAACGCAGGCCACGTGCCCAGGCCCTGACCTTCAGGGGACCCCTATTGATTTTGTTAGTCATTCTCACTCAGATATCAATGGGTAGAATTGCAGGAAATTAGCTTTAACGGTCCGATGCAGCTGTTTTTATCTCAATATCAAATAATTAATGGTAACAATTAAGTACCTTACTTTGATTGTTTTCAATTAAAACTGTCAAAAATAAACAAAAATAGCTTTTTAGCAAAGAGCAATTTCTCAAAGAAGAATTTTGGTAGGACTGTACTGTCTGGGAGTGGTCTGAGTGGGGAGGAGTAAACGGAAAAAATGCTGTTATTGGCAGAGAGGTTCGGAACTCTCTTTCTTATTGGTCTATTAACTAACTAATTTACCGCATGGTGATGTCACTATGGAAGGCCAAAACTTCATCCCACCAAAACAAGCGGAAATTTCAGAAGGTCTTTTCAAACAGCTCTTACACTAAAAGAGCATTATCATAATTTTCTCAATTTCACATTATTATTCCAACCTCGGTGTGGAAATATCTATAAAACAGAGGAAAATCTACTAAAAACTGCAACATTTTCTCTACTCTCCATGTCAAAATGTGTAGAATTGCAGGAAATGAACTTTAAAACAATAAATATTCTCTCCACTGTCAAGAGGGGGGCCACTAAAATGTTTTGCTGCGAGGTGGGGGGCTCCCCACGCCAACCAAATCACGCCCCAAAAGGTTAGAGTCCTGACTATGAAAGACTGCTTTTAGTTGTTTGTTTGACCTGCTGGCCGCAATGAATTCTACAGCAGAATTAATGCACGCTTTTCCGGCTCAGTGGCTCCAGAGACATGCTCTGACCACCACCTGTCTATCATGTGCGCACAGAAAAAAGATCACGCTGCAGGCAGCATAGAGAAGGAAAAGACATGTTTAGAACTGATAAATGATTGCATGGTGCAAGAATGAATGCAATCAATTCATTATTGAATGTTATCGATGGACACAGCTTTGTAGAACCAAAACATACACAGTCTGTCTCTGCTCAACACTCGACCAAAAACGAATCTAGAGAACAAATCGTTTGGGTGGCTGCTGCAGTTAGCAAACGATAGCCTATTGGGCAAATCTCCCTCGCGCCAGTCAAGCAATTGCATTACGCCAAGAGTCATTCAACATGGTAGGGATAAAAACAGAGGACATAGAAGGCACAGTATGTGGGTATGTGCGGGTGTATTGTGATGGAAAGTTGGGTGTGTGTTTTGTGTTTGGAAAAGTCAGTGAAAAAGGAAAATGGCTGCAAATGCCAGAGCCCATGTGTGTCTATGAGCAGGGGTTGTGACAGAATGAGCTTTCCATTTTGTGCAAATAAAATACATTCTAAATATAGTTGATTTATTTATTGTCCTATCATGATGGAACGGTCCCCAACCCTATACCCTAGACACCCACCTGAATGACCCATACACGAAGTAGAAGTCCTTCTCTGTTTTATAGGCCTACTGCAAGTAGCCTATACACAGCCAAATCAGAAAGATGAATGTGGTCAGAGACCCACTAGAGCAGCACAGCTCCCTCAAGATTCTGAGCCTGCCTGGCACGGTTGGTCCTACAAAGCCAAAGCCCCCTGATGGGAGAGCATAATATACAAGGATATTCTCAAAGCTGCTAATGACTACCTTGTACCTAGCCGGTGGTGATTCCGGTGGGGTGCCCCCACCCAGGTAGTGGCAGTGCTGGCAACACTAACTGCAGTAACCCATGGGGAGGGGGTCACACTCGGACAATCAGAGAGGGGGCAAATTATTGTGGCTCTGGTGGCACAAAATAATAAAAGGTCTGACTGGACAGAGATGCTTGGGAGAATGGTCACAACAGGGGACCAGCGTTTGTATGTTTCAGGGGAAGGGGGTGAATCGGAGCTCCATCAGCTAGGACTTGACATTGGTTAATCAAATCTCTTCATTCTTGCTCAACTTTGCATTCCTTCCCAAACAGCTGTATATGCATTCTCACATCAAGTCTTCTCTTGAGTTGGGCTCGGGGATGGAACAACTGTTGAACATCTGAGCTTGTGGTTATTTGTGGAGGAAGTGTGGGGAGTGTGTATGTGTGTGTGTGGATGTGTGTGTGTGGATGTGTGTATGTATGTATGTGTGTGTGTGTGTGTGTGTGTGTGTGTGTGTGTGTGTGTGTGTGTGTGTGTGTGTGTGTGTGTGTGTGTGTGTGTGTGTGTGTGTGTGTGTGTGTATCCTACATCTGTTGCTATGGGGTAATGATGTTAGGGACAATATAGGATGAATGATAATATTTTGTTTTGTAATGTCAATCCTGGTTATAGGTAACAATCCTTCGCTTGAACTGCCTACATTATTACACATATTATTCATTAATTGTGTAAATAAAGATATGCAAGATTTTTTATGTACAGTATATATCTTTTAAATAACTGTATATAATACAATCGAGTTGAGGGCGTTAGAAAGGCTTTTGATCTGCTTCTGTTCTGTGAGTGGCACTGTGTGCTCTTTATGAAGAATGGGTCCCGGTCTCTCGGGGGCCCTGGGATCCGGGGGGACGGGGGTGGTCTGTCGGTCACTGGGACGACAACCCAACTTCGGATGGGGGTAGGTTTTAGTGGGTGGAATAGTGGAGAACAATTAGAGGTTTACTTAGTAGCAATGCAAATATCATGGTACAGCTATATGGACACTCAATCATTATGGTACATTTAAATGGTAAGTTTACAAACATATATTATGATAAATAGAAAAGAAACTTGTATCTCATTATGGTAAATAGAATAGTGAAATAAATATAGCCAGTTGTAATT
The DNA here is from genome assembly GCF_029448725.1 of Salvelinus fontinalis. Classification (NCBI taxonomy): domain Eukaryota; kingdom Metazoa; phylum Chordata; class Actinopteri; order Salmoniformes; family Salmonidae; genus Salvelinus; species Salvelinus fontinalis. The sequence goes on from NC_074695.1 coordinate 34,053,181, forward strand.
GTAATGGCTTAGCAGATAATATGAAAATACGACCAGTACTTACATTGCTAAAATTGTAGGAATATAACATCTATTGTTTACAGGAAACTCATTCAACAATTTTAGATGAAGTTGTTGTCACGCCCTGACCATAGAGAGCTTTTTATTCTCTATGTTGGTTAGGTTGGGGTGTGACTAGGGTGGGTCATCTAGGTGATTTATATTTCTATGCTGGCCTGGTATGGTTCCCAATCAGTGGCAGCTGTTTATCGTTGTCTCTGATTGGGGATCATATTTAGGCAGCCATTTCCCCTTTGTGCTTTGTGGGATCGTGACTATGTATAGTTGCCTGCGAGCACTATAGTAGCATCACGTTTCGTTTTGCTGTGAGTTTCACCTAGTAATAAAAATATGTGGAACCCAGATCACGCTGCGCTTTGGTCCAGTTATTATGACGATCGTGACAGTTGTGTGGGAAAAGGACTGGGGGCGGGGGGGTGAAATATACTTCTCTCATGGGCAAAGAAAATCAAAACGGGTGATGATATTAATTAACAATAATTTTTATCTGAGTGTGCAAATTGTCCAAACAGATCCACAAGGTAGAAATATGTTATTGGGTCCTAAACAGATTTGGCTCATTTATCTATACGGTCCAATAATGATGATTCATGCTTCTTTGAAAATATATGTAATAATTTATCAAACATACAAGCAATACACAACTCTATTATTATGGTGGGAGATTGTTCTATGGTTTTAAATACCAAAATGGACCGTAAGGAAATGACACAAAAAATATCACCATCATGCACCTAAGGAAATCACGAATATCACAGCTATATTGGAACTAGTGGATATATGGAGGCTTAATTATCCTGACCTAGTGAGATATACAGTTGAAGTCGGAAGTTTACATACACCTTAGCCAAATACATTTAAACTCAGGTTTTCACAATTCCTGACATTTAATCCTAGTAAAAATTCCCTGTTTTAGGTCAGTTAGGATCACCACTTTATTTTAAGAATGTGAAATGTCAGAATAATAGTAGAGAGAATGATTTATTTCATATTTTATTTCTTTCATCACATTCCCAGTGGGTCAGAAGTTTACATACACTCAATTAGTATTTGGCAGCATTGCCTTTAAATTGTTTAACTTGGGTCAAACATAGCCTTCCACAAGCGTCCCACAGTAAGTTGGGTGAATTTTGGCCCATTCCTCCTGACAGAGCTGGTGTAACTGAAGCAGGTTTGTAGGCCTCCTTGCTCGCACACGCTTTTTCAGTTCTGCCCACAAATGTTCTATGGGATTGAGGTCAGGGCCTTGTGATGGCCACTCCAATACCTTGACTTTGTTGTCCTTAAGCCATTTTGCCACAACTTTGGAAGTATGCTTGGGTCATTGTCCATTTGGAAGACCCATTTGTGACAAAGCTTTAACTTCCTGACTGATGTCTTGAGATGTTGCTTCAACATATCCACATCATTTTCCTTCCTCATGAGGCCATCTATTTTGTGAAGCGCACCAGTCCCTCCTGCAGCAAAGCACCCCTACACATGATACTGCCACCCCCGTGCTTCACGGTTGGGATGGTATTTGTCGGCTTGCAGGCCTCCCCCTTTTCCTCCAAACATAACGATGGTCATTATGGCCAAACAGTTCTATTTTTGTTTCATCAGACCAGAGGACATTTCTACAAAAAGTACAATCGTTGTCCCCATGTGCAGTTGCAAACCGTAGTCTGGCTTTTTTATGGCGGTTTTGGAGCAGTGACTTCTTCCTTGCTGACCGGCCTTTCAGGTTATGTTGATATAGGACTCGTTTTACTGTGGATATACATACTTTTGTACCTGTTTCCTCCAGCATCTTCACAAGGTCCTTTGCTGTTGTTCTGGGAATGATTTGCACTTTTCTCACCAAAGTACGTTCATCTCTAGGAGACAGAAAGTGTCTCCTTCCTAAGCGGTACGACGGCTGCGTGGTCCCATGGTGTTAATACTTGCATACTATTGTTTTTACAGATGAATGTGGTACCTTCAGGCTTTTGGAAATTGCTCCCAAGGATGAACCAGACTTGTGGAGGTCTACAATTTTCTTTCTGAGGTCTTGGCTGATTTCTTTTGATTTTCCCATGATGTCAAGCAAAGAGGCACTGAGTTTGAAGGTAGGCCTTGAAATACATCCACAGGCACACCTCCAATTGACTCAAATGATGTCAATTAGCCTATCAGAAGCTTCTAAAGCCATGACATCATTTTCTGGAATTTTAAAAGCTGTTTAAAGGCACAGTCAACTTAGTGTATGTGAACTTCTGACCAAATGGAATTGTGATACAGTTAATTATAAGTGAAATCTATCTGTAAACAATTGTTGGGAAAATTACTTGTGTCATGCACAAAGTAGATGTCCTAACCGACTTGCCCAAACCATAGTTTGATAACAAGAAATGTGTGGAGTGGTTGAAAAACGAGTTTTAATGACTCCAACCTAAGTGTATGTAAACTTCTGACTTCAACTGTACATGGCAGAGGTTCAATCAAGCAAGTCGTCTTGATTACCTTCTTATGTCATTCTCGCTGGCACCAAACGTTTAAAAAGTGTTGATAGGGGACAGAATGCTGTCGGACTATCAAGTAATTGGCATATACATTGCTCTTACAGAATTTCTACATGGGCAAGGATATTGGACATTTTATGAAAGCCTATTGGATGATAAATTGTTTTTAACTCGGACAGAATAATTTATAACTGACTTTTCCAACATACAGTGCATTTGGAAAGTACTCAGACCCCTTCCCTTTTCCAGCATTTTGTTACGTTACAGCCTTATTTGAAAATTGATAAAATAATTTACCCCCCTCATCTATCTACACACATTACCCCATAATGACAAAGCAAAAAAAATTTTTTTTGAAATGTTTGCAACAAAAAAAAAAAAAAAAACCCAGTATTACCTTATTTACATAAGTATTCAGACACTTTGCAATGAGACTCGAAATTGAGCTCAGGTGCATCCTCCTTCCATTGATCATCCTTCAGATGTTTCTACAACTTGACTGGAGTCCACCTGTGGTAAATTAATTTGAATGGACATGATTTAGAAAGGCACACATCTGTCTATATAAGGTCCCACAAGCAATGAGGTCAAAGGAATTGTCCGTAGAGCTCCGAGACAGGATTGTGTCAAGGCACAGATCTGGGTAAGGGTACTCAAAAATGTCTGCAGCATTGAAGGTCCCCAAGAACATAGTGGCCTCCATCATTCTTAAATGGAAGAAGTTTGGAATCACCAAGACTCCTCCTAGAGCTGGCCGCCCGGCCAAACTGAGCAATCGGGGGAGAAGGGCCATGGTCAGTGAGTCGACCAAGAACCCGATGGTCACTCTAACAGAGCTCCAGAGTTCCTCTGTGGAGATGGGAGAACCTTCCAGAAGGTCAACCATCTCTGCAGCACTCCACCAATCAGGCCTTTATGGTAGAGTGGCCAGACAGAAGCCACTCCTCAGTAGAAGGCACATGACAGCCCGCTTGTAGTTTGCCAAAAGGCACCTAAACGACTCTGACCATGAGACACAAGATGCTCTGGTCTGATGAAACCAAGATTGAACTATTTGGTCTGAATCCCATATGTCACGTCTGGGGGAAACCTGGCACCCTCCCTATGGTGAAGCATGGTGGTGGCAGCATCATACTGTGGGGATGTTTTTCAGCGGCAAGGACTGGGAGAATAGTCAGGATCGAGCGAAAGATATACGGAGCAAAGTACAGAGAGATCCTTGATGAAAACCTGCTCCAGATCGCTCAGGATCTTAGACTGGGGCGAAGGTTTACCTTACAACAGGACAAAGACTCTAAGCACACAGCCAAGACAACGCAAGAGTTGCTTTGGGACAATTCTCTAAATGTCATTGAGAGGCCCAGCCAAAGCCCGGACTTGAACCCGATCGAACATCTCTGGAGACCTGAAAATAGCTGTGCAGCGACGCTCCCCATCCAACCTGACAGTACAATTACAATTCAATGGTAGGCTAACTAAATTATGGCCTGTGCTAAGATATTTCAAAGTGTTTATTATTGTAAACTGTAGTGCCATGCCTTGGGGACAATAGCTAGATTCATTATTTTTACTCCATAGATAAATCCTATTTTTAAATACCTTGGCTATTCCCAAATGAATGGTTCGCTCCCTAATTTTCAAGATAAATCAATATACAAGTTCAGTGGTTGATATTTTTTCATTGAGGATATTTATATAGTCCAATAATTTGGATGAACATAATTTCAGGTTGTCCTCCAACAATTCAGATGATCCCCTCTGAATACATAATGAGGATAAAGGCTATGTAAAGTCATCGCCTCTGAAAAGAGAACTGCATTTCAACCTAGTCTACAATACCCAATATAAGCCATTTATATACACAATACACAAAATAAGTCGTTTATTGAAATAGCTGTGCAGAAGAAGTCAATGTAAACATTTTGTCATCTAACAAAACCCTCTGAGTAGAGACTAAGAATCTTACTCAAGACGTGATCTCTTGCATCTTTTTACAGTGAAATGGGGTGAAAATGTGGTCTGGGGCTGCTGAATAAAGTAATGATTTGAATCCCCCGTATTCACCCCTCAAGACAACAAACAAGCATCATAATAACCATATACATAAAGGATCTTGAACCACAGAATGGGCACAATTAGAGTAAGAGTGTTAAATTGATTAGACACGATCATGGAGCTCAACAAGATAAAGAGCATGCTCATGTGTCTAATAAACCAGAGCTATCTAGTGTAGTAATATGTGGGTCATATATATTAAACACACAGTACAGACACAATATGAACAATGAGCAGAGAACAAAAGCATTGAATTGCAGTTTTAGCATGTTGTGTTATTTATTGGGTACTATGCATAGAGTTAAGAAGCTCCCATTTTAAACAAATGAATATGAATCACTCTATGTGAGGGTCATCCTTGTTATTTTCATCTTAATGTGGAGGTTGAGCTCAGTTATATTCTAATAATAACTCACAATCTCATATTTCGGCTAGGCTACATTTGTATGTGTGCGTGTATGCAAGTGTTATGTTCTCAAGTAACACAAAACCATGGAAACAAAAGAATGATAGCTTAGCCAAGTGAGGATTTCAATATACAATATATATACAATATATAGAGGATTTCAATATTTGAATATACACTTTGAATATACACTGGGGCGCATGACATTCGGAGAGGCACTTAGAATTGCAAGGAAACTTAATGAAAATAATTGATGAGAGTATTCGCTGTAGTTATTTTTTTTCAGTGGCTGTGTTCTCTGCCTCAGTGAGAGAGATATTCAGAGACAGAGTCTGAGTGGTGCAGCTGTGCAGTATCTGCCCATTCCTGAGAGTTCCACGGGGAGAGGTGTGGTGTGGACACTATCGAGGCAGATGGGGACTTGGGAGGAAGATAAGTCAGCTTTGTCATCCCACCACATAGCCAGTAAATAGGTCAGCTTGAGAAGGCAGAAGGGCCACAGCGAGAGCCTGTCCAAAATTGTGAGCACTCCAATTACTTAGAGAGGAAGTCAACTCAAAGCTTCATAGACTACAGGAAGAAGAAAAGGGGAAGAGCAGCATAGGATGTATTTAGTCTACTTAGACAATCCCGCAGGTGAAGAAGCTGGATGTGGAGGTCCTGGGCTGGCGTTGTTACACGTGGTCTACGGTTGTGAGGCCATTTGGATGTACTGCCAAATTCTCTAAAATGACATTGGAGGTGGCTTATGGTAGAGAAATTAACATTTAATTATCTGACAACAGCTCCGTTGGACATTCCTACAGTCAGCATGCCAATTGCATGTTCCCTCAAAACATGAAACATCTGTGTCATTGTGTTGTGTGACAAAACCGCACATTTTAGAGTGGCCATTTATTGTCCCCAGCACAAGCTGCACCTGTGTAATGACCTTGATGTTTAATCAGCTTCTTGATATGCCACACCTGTCCGGTGGATGGATTATCTTGGCAAAGGAGAAAATGTTCACAAACATGGATGTAAACAAATTTGTGCACAGTATTTGAGAGAAATAAGCTTTTTGTGCGTATGGAACATTTCTGTAATTATATTTTTGTTCAGTACATATAAACAACATAGAGATCACCTTTGTGATTGATTTTACAGTATACAGTACCATTAAATAAAAGAAGGCCTCAATGGACTATTCAGTTGATACTTTGTTCAGTAGATGCCTACCCCTCCATCGGTTCAGTCACTGTTAAACTCCCTGAGTGCAGAAATATACCACTTCATGATATGAAATAAGGCAAGGGCCAATACCTTCAGTCTGCTGTGTTTTGCTTATGTTGCCTTCTTTGGAGTAGAATCCTCTACGGAGCCACGTCTCCTCACTATGTGCTTTATTCTCAATATTCGTCATAGTCCACAAAACAACTTTAATTCTCTTTCTGTTGCTGTGACCTGAGAATGGTCCCTGAAAGAACTCAACTCAGCTTCGCATTTGCACAGTGCACACTGAATATATTCTACAACAACTGGGTTATAACAAGAGGTTACCCTAACACCAATTATCCTTTCCATTTCCATTGACCAATTTTCTAGACCAGAGAAAGTAGCATACTGTACAGCAGACCATTTGACTCCCAACTTGCAGTTCAGTGTCAATGGGTGGTGCCTTCATGACACTAATCTGCTCAATGCACCCTGTAGACCTTTACGGGTCAACAAATCCAGTTATCTGGAGAAAATCCAGTTGTCTGCTTTTTCCATAGATTATGAATAGCTTGTTATTGTCTGACTGCAGAGTACTGTCAAAATGGCAGCATAAGCATAAACTATAATGGTATATAAAACGGCTTAGATATGCCTCCATGAAAAATGAACCCTCGCATGCCCTGACAAACAGTCAACAGTCTCAGAACAGTCTCAGAAAGTCAAATATATAGTGAATGTTAGATTGCTGCTTTGGCACAGGCTGTTCTCCCCCTCTCTTTCTCCCTCTGAGAAGTGTTGGCTCCTAGGAACACTTTTTGTCATGCCATCCAGTGAATGAGAGCAGTTTGGGAACAAAAGGTCAGACCAATATGAAACATCATACAACACATGGCACTTGGCTGATATGGTTCAAAATCAGATTCTTCAACAAAAGAAAAGAAAACTAATTTCAAGTCAACTAGAATCATTCTCTTTATGGGTCTCCTCGACCTCAAGCAGCAATGTTAATACCACCAGCAGGTAGACAAGACAGGCCGTCTGGTACAGTACAGTATTTGGCTAGTGGAAGGCAATTTCTAAGTATCACATAATTCAGAAATTAGGATTAAGCCAGGTTACATCACAAGATGATACAATTATTCATAAATACTAAACCCAATCTCATGCAAAGGAGCTCATGGTCAAACTACACATTCAGATCCAACAATTTGTCACGAATGATATCTGCACTCAGTTATAAAACACGTTGAGTTATAAAACAGTTGGTGAGCCCAGTCAGTCAGCCTACTATTGTTCAAGGACAGCGGTGCTCCCAAAAGGCACTTACGTAATATAATAACAGATGGTGACTGAAGTGTATTGGGAGTGAATTACTCAAGAAAGGGGAAAGTGATGCAACGGGAGTAAAGAGGCTTGTCTTTTAACTGAAATTGAGGATTAGGATCAAAGTCAATAAGGTATTTCACATTTTAAAACGTATTTCACCTGTTTCTGATGGGATTGGACAGTTTTCGCTATCAACAAGGTATGCTAGATCTAGAAATACTGTATCAATATTAACTATTTGTTAATAAGAATATTGGTTGTATTCAAAGTTTATAAATAATTGCTACATGTTGTGGGCAGGTTTTCACAGCTAGTTATTTCCTCCTACACTATCTTGAATACTTATTTCCTTTCCTTCTAAACTATTGGCCAATGTGCTGGATGGGAATAGGTCAAGGTCAAAATGGGAATGAAAAAAGCTCGATATGAAGTCCCATTAATGAGGAATCAAGTCGGTTGCCCCAGAAACAGGGTCAAGTAATTGCAAATAGAAACGTGCATTTATTGGAGCATCTATAAGTCTCCGAGTCGTTCCCCTATGCTTGGATCAGCATACATGACTTGCAATCTTTCTGCTAACTAAGACTAAAGTGTAACGTTTAACAAGCTATCATCAGTCTAGCCTGAACAGAATATATTACGGGAGATTTTATAACCATGCCAGCATAACACATGAACAATTTCAACATTTTTTTATTACCATTGAGAGTTACAGTATACCGTTCTAATCGGAGCAGGAGTGGTTCCTTACACTATTAGGGAATGGTTCCATCTGCCTGTAATTCTGCCAGATCAAACCTTCTTGGCAAGCTGATAACCATTTTTTGACAGTATTAAATTCCTCTTCCATATACACATTCTACTACAGCACTGTACTGAATTTACATCTGGCTAAGACAAACTAAGGCCAAAATCAGTGTCATTAAGCTATTTCAAAGAAGTCTGAACATCCGTGAGTTATCGATCATCAGTCTGCTCTAACAATGCTAATACCATTATTGGAAACATGTTCCTAAATAGAAGAAAACATATGTTTTGTAATAGTGTAACAGTCATCATCAGAGCGCAATTTTCAAATTCTTTTTCTCTTCAATTGAACTAGAATTCCGAGAGAAAACGGCATGAATAAGGGATTTGGGGAAATGATGCATGTTTCCATTTTGGGAGGATAGTGTCATATAACCATTGACATACTCCAAACCTGAGAGGATAGAGCGGGTGCAATGAAATACAATCATCGGGTTGGCAGAAGCCAATGAAATGTTCTTGTTAAAGTATATTTGGTAAGTAGACTACAGTATAATGCCAAAATGTTAGAATATATCTTTACTTTCTATATATTTCAATAATTGCACTGAAAAATGCAGCATATATCATTGAATACCTACAGCACAGTAGTCTCCATTCCTGAGTCTCTTCCCTCTGAAATGGTTAACACTGCACTGCTATTCACTCCATTAATAAAGGGTCTAGCTATATGGTAACATTTGATCAGAAATACCACAGCAAAATGATTTTCATGTAGTAGTTAGCCACAGTTTGGATAGCTTGTTAGCTAGTTGACTGAAGCCAGCATCAAAGCTGGGCTGCGTTTCAAACTCAGAAAAGACACAACCTCGCCCACTTACCCTTGCCTTATGCCCTTGGGGGAATCCCCGAGGCCATATTTGTCGTCGGTCCAAATGATTAGCCAAGCAAGGAAAGTTTGCAACGTAAGCCCCACAGCCCTAGTTTTAAATGGAGTTTGCGAGTGTACAATTATGTTCACTTCGGGGACTGAAACGTCCCATAATTCAATTCGCGATGATTATACATCCACTAAGAAAAGTCAGCCAAAACTTAAAACCTCAACATACAAGTGTAAGTAAAAACAAATGTAAATAAGTTATAAATTGTGCTACTAATGCACAAACACGTCTCGTAAAAGTAATGATGTTTTTGTTTGGTTAGCTTTTGGAAATTGTAGAAATAAAAATGTTCCTTCTTCAGAAGTTCCAGCTAGGCAGGCAAATGTTAGTTAGCTAATTAATTTGCTAGCTATCATACAGTAGACATATATTAATAATTATATAGTTAATATAAGTAGACATGCAATCATAATTGACTGCAGCGCATATAAAGCACGCAACAGCTACCAGTGGCAGAAAACACAATCGTCGCAGGACGAATGAGTGACGAATTTCCGGGCAAGGGCGGTCCATTTAAAATTCACTCCTTCCTCCCTCGCCCCTTGACCTGCAAGTGTAAGCTCATCAGACATCATGATACGTCATCAGAAGTGTCCACTTAATTTGAGGGCTAAGGTGAGAGGTTGAGTCTGTTAAGTGTTTGGAATGCAGCCCTAGATTACTTATTGGGAAACAATATTTCTGCTAGTTAGCTAAATGTAATTATATGTATATTACGTTAATTAAGACACCTTATGTTGATTTTTACTTTATTTGGCAATTACCTGTATATGAATGCTAGCTAGCTAGTTGTACATGTGTTGTGTCATCCAACAATTTCTTAACTCAAAAATGTTGCTTGCTAGCTAGTATTAGCTATTTGAATGGCAGCCTCATCACATTGATTGGGAATTCGCTGACTGGTTATAGCTAGCGAACTAACTACATGATATCTATCCGCATATGAGTGATCATTTTTGTCATAAATGTTTATTCCCCAAATATACGAGTGCCTACTCACATCATGTCGGTATCCTTTCTGTTTTCCTTTCTGATCCAGAAAAGGACTCACAAAAACCATGTCTGTAGCTTGTGTTGCTTGCAGTAAGCCATTGTTCTTTTCTTTTTGACCTGAAATTATGTCATTCATGACATCTTCACAAAAAAGTAGAAATGACAGCCAAAATGTAGCGATAGACAAAAATGCTATTGAGGCTTATTTAATGAAGCCTAAATTAGCATTAGCATTATGTTTTATAGATTGTGTCCTTTGCCTTTCACCTTTAATAAATTCCTGAAAAAAAGAGAAATGTCACTGCCATACATCTACATTGTTACATCCTCTCAGACTGCCTCCACACAATGGCAGGATCCAAAGTTCAAAACATGCCATAATGACATCACACCTAAATGTGTCAAGTGGATTCGGGGGATGGAAACAATAGGGCAAGGGAGCACTCCCTTCTCTCCTCTCCTTGGTTCTTATCGTTTACACACTGACACAGAAAAAGGCTCCACCTCCATCATTCAAATGGAAAGATGATGCTGTTGCAGTGATAAACAGAATCCTCGAGCAGTCCCTCCGACAGAGCTTATTTGTCCATTGATGGCAAGGCTGCTACACTGCTCATCAAGCAGCTCTTGCTACATCATTACCCGAGGGTGAAGCTACATTAATAAGCCAGCATTAGATCATGTAATTCAACATCAGATAAGATGGACACAGAGATATATGTTACAAATCCACACCATAGGCGCTACATTAAAAGGCCAAAACCACGCATCTAATCCATTCTAGGAGTGCCAAATGGCCTATCTGAAATTTAAACAGCCATCTTCAAACACAGATATTTTACAACCGGATGACTGTAATTCTACAGAGGAAATCAAGGACATTGCATGAAGTTGTATGGCGTCATGGTACATTATCTCTCTACTCTACATGTCAATACATTGGATCGTCTCAGACTCATGTTGGTTTGAAGTAGAAATCAGAATGGGGCCAGAAGATTGTCAGGCAACATGGAGACGGTAGTAAAAGCATCTGTGCTGTGTTTGAGCCCATTTAGTGCTTGGACACATACTGTTTTGAGTTTAATGGCCTGGGGGATTGCCATCAAAACAAGCCGGATTACTCATGGACGTATTGGAGAAAGAGGCCTGGGAAAAGACAGGGGCGAGGACCATGGCTCACTGGGGTACTGTTGTTCCTGTGGCCCAGCTGCACTTGAAATAATCCAACAGATGAGTCCTCAATCAACATAACAACATGTAGTCTCTGCCGCAGTGGTAGTCAGATGAAGGACAGTTTGAAACAGGATGCAGCTCATCTGAGGTCCCTTAAAAATCCCTTTTCCTGCACTAATTCTGCCTATTTAACTACCCTTCATCACAGTAAGATACTCATCTGCAAACCACTGCTTTTATTTCAGGAATTATCTTTGTTAAGATTTTGATGAATTAATAATGATGACGTGTTTTCAAACCAAATTAAACGATGCGACAGGTTCCCTACATTGGGGAACTGTCATATAAAATTCTGCATCTTGTACAGCACAGAATACTATTACATAACAATAAACCTTATGTCTAATTAAATAAGGTTACAGGATTTTTGTACTACTCGATCTCAAATACAAACTGAAGACAATATTCTTAAACCCTGGTCGTTCACACCAAGTGCATGGAGTGGGCTGTCAAATCTTCTTAACACCATTCATTTCCCATTCACAGTACACAAGCCATTACTCTCCCATTCATAACACACCTGCAGGGAGAGTGTTGGAGTGTGTGACACCTGAGAGCAGTGTAAAGATGAGGTGACGACAGGGGATTGAAGAACTAAAATGACTCATTCACAGTCCAAGATATTTCTCAATTGATTCTACTGAGATTAGTACCACCATTTCATATTCAAGCAACACAGTATGTGGGTGGTAGAAGTTGATATGGAACTGGTTATGATACTTCTACAGTTTATAAAGGTTAAGTAGTATAACAACATCCAAACACTTACCCCAGTGTTGTCATGGTGACGATGGTGTACCAGAAGGAGGCAGGGATGCTGGAAAACGTGGTTCCCTTGGTGCCTTTCTCAGCGTAGAACATGACGGTGGCAAAGATGATGACGGCCATGGTGAGAGAGAAGAGGAGGAAGCCCAGCTCCGAGGCGCAGGCTTGCAGCGTGCAGCCCAGGATACGCAGCCCCTGAGAGTGACGGGAGAACTTGAAGATACGGAACACCCGGAAGACTCGCAGGGTGACAAAGGCCCCACTGACTTCCTCATTCTCTGGCATGACAAGGCCGATGTAGAAGGGCAAGATGGCTACCACGTCTATCACGCTCATCACCGAACGCGCAAAATCACAGCGGCTGGGGGCGGCATACAGCCTCATGAGGTACTCGAAGGAGAAGATAAGCACACAGGCCGTGTCCAAACAAGAGAAGGCCACTGAAAACTTCTCACCACACGGCAGGTCCTTTATACTCCCTTTGATTGGTCGGCAGGGAACTGTTTCCACAACGTTGGCAATAACAGACACAGCGATGAAGAAGCCAGTGACGTAGTAAAAAACCAAGGCCATGGTGCTTGTGTGAGGGTTCTCAAAGGCCCTCCATAGCCTCTCTCGTAATGTGGCGTCTGGGGGCAGGGGAGCGTCTCCGGCATTCTCGGCCTCGGTGTCCTCAGCCAAACGCTCCTGGTTCTCCTTCTTGCGATCCCGGTACTCTTCCATACAGCAGTCACCTATGATCTCCGGTATTATGCCATAAAAGGCCAGCTCTTCCTCAAAAGCCTGAATGCATTCATGTCGGGGGTAATGTAGCTTGCCTGTTCGAAAAAAGTTTAGTATATGGCGGAACATCTCTGGATCCCTGTCAAAGAAATATTCCTGAGTTTCCTCATTGTAGAAAAACTCCTTTTCTGAGCTGCCTAGAAGGGTGTCTGGGTAACGGTCCAAGGTGTTCTTCCATGTCTGAAAGCGTAGTCCACTCACATTTACAAACAAGATCTCATCACTGCGACTCTTTTTGTCCACAGGAGGCTTGGGCATGGTCTTTTGGGCCAGTGGTAGCCAGCCTACGGCTGCTGCCCGAGCAAAGGGCATCCATGTTGCAACTCCAGCAGCCATTTTTGATTAGTAGCTTTGTTTCAGGAGTAAACCGGATGGTGAGTAAAGGTATGGAGTGTGTCTAGGTACTTGAGGGCTATTTCTGGGCCTTTTTCCGGATCAGGAGGAAAAGTATCGGTATATCCGATCTAATCATCCGAACTGAAGGCCTCAACAACCGGGTTGGCTTGCCTCCATTTCCAGTCTGTCAGTTTGTTTGTGCATTGGCTTCAGTAGGAGAGGGAAATGTAAGGCAGGCAGAGAGATGATAGTGTTTACATCATCAAAGAAAAGGGTCAAGGTAAGGCAGTTGGGGACTGAACCTAAAGTTCAGGCCATTGGAATAGCTCAGGAAAACTAGGCCTGATTCATAAAACATCAGACCATTGACCGCTTTTGTATAAATAATAGCACAGTAATATTGTAGAACAATACTGTATATGGCTTTTCAGCAGTGTTAAAAATAAAATAAATAATAAGTCTCTGGCCTTCGCTCACTGCCTCCCCTTTCTCAGAAGACAGATTAGTTGCAGCGCTGTGGTTTTTCAAATTCGTATTAAATTGTGATGATGGTCGCTGAAGTTGCAAGATAGACACATTTTCCTCTGTTGCTTTCTCCCTTTCCCTCTCACTGTTGCTCTCCAGCTTTGGTTATGGATGCCTCTCTCTGTCTCTTGGTTTCTCTCGCCCTCTCTCTCAAATGCACAACCAAACCTTAAGTATTATCAATTTCTTTGGTGTCAGAGGTCTTGTGAAAGGAAACGTTTGAGTCTTAGGTGTTTCTATTCCTTGTATGGTCGTCCTTTTTTATACCTGTCAAGAAACACAACACACACAACTTAGACATTGCGCAGCACAAGCTGTAAAGGCATGCTTGTCTCTTTGTGTCACAGCTTGGGTGAACTTAGCATACAGTTTGCATCACAGTCTGTTTAAAAAGTCTGAGCTTCAATATACAAACAGAGAGGTCCCTCACAAAAATAACTTTCAAGTTGACCACATTTTAATCATATTTAGAACCTAGACCAAACAGTTGTACCAATAGAAAAACACATGTTCATTTTGCACTGATTGTCAATTTGTACAGAACCTCAACCCAAATAAGCACTTCATGTGGTCTCTAAACACATAATACATCAACCACACAAAACCATAAGATAATGACATGACAAAATGCTAAAACACAACTGTCCCTCTTCAGTATTAATCCACAAAGGGATTATGCTTTAAATGTGCAATAACGTAAATAACGCTAAATTGTATTTCAATATAAAAAGGTTAACATTAAATGTCGAGATTAAATCAATTCTAAACAAATACAGATGACTGAATGTTCTTGTTCTTTTAATGTCACTCTTCTAAACAAAAGATGTGTGAGGGTGTATCCATGAAACATCTAGTCTGTCTTGTGAGGGGAGCTGGAGTGTGCCCCGGCCCTAACCAACAGACAGGTGACCCAACCCAGATGCATTACAGTGCACAACATGCTCACCCAATCAAAAATCAATAAGACACTATAACACAGCAACGCTGCTGCAGTGGACGCGAATTACATCCAAAACAGCTAATTCAGTATATAAATAAAAACACAGCAATCTCACATATCAGTTGAGCACTAACGGTTAGTTTACAAGTGAAATGAGGCTTTCATGCTGTGTTCACTTAGCCTTCTATGTAAATTGTTACTTCAATGTTCTCGCCATGTTGCTTAAAACCACATGGTCACGCAGTCAATGGAAAATGAAATACGAAATAGTCTTAAGGAAAAGGCATAATTTCAACTACATTATCTTTACACTTAAATTCAGAAAAGGGTCATACAAAAAAATATGTATTTATGTCAGTGTATAGTAGAGTATATTATGTGTTGACATATAAACAGAAATCTGAATAACTCGTGAAGTTCTGTATTCCATTACTATTAAGGCTTGGGTTGTAGCTAGAGCAATTAAGAGCTTACTTACCATGCATTAAAGCTGCAGACAATGTGGAAGAGAAAGCAAAGGCAATGAGGGAATTATAAGCAGCCCCTCTCCTGGAATCGAACCACATCGCACACCGGAGAGTGAGGGAGTGATTGTCATGCTTAGCCTTAGCTCCTCTCCTGTCCACTCTCTCCTCTCAGTCAGCTCTGTGCCTCAGCTTGCTCTCACTTTCTCTAACTCTACCTCTCATTTGCTTGCTCGACCCCCCCCCACAACCTCTCTCTCTTTCTCTCTTGCTCTCTCTCTACTGCGCTCTCCCTCTCTCCCATCACATACACAATCACATACACACGCGCCTCCTTACCTCTTGAAAACACAAGAGCATCATACATTGGGAAATAAAGATGATGTTATTTGATACACAGAAATCACAGACTACTGTTTTTGCATGCACCATGGCTTAAATCTGACTAAGCAGTTTTACTGGGGGAATACACTTCACATTTTATACTCAGTCTCAACCCGTTCATAGAGATTCTTTGCGTGCCTGTTTTCCTACAGTTTTTATAGGGCAGCTTGATTAGGAAGTAGGGGTGGTATTTCAGGCAGTGTTTAAGCTTCAATTACCTAGCCAAAAAAGAAAACAACACAGGCCTGCTATTCCCAAAAGCACTTAATTAAGTACTGTCACATTTGCCGTTCCCACTTAGGATAACAAAATGAACGTTCAAATAGTTCTCAATACAACCTACCTGGATACTGTGCCCGGACTACATTTTTAAAAAGACAAAGGAACGGCTGAGGAGAGAAGCTTGTGATGATGACAGACACAGCCTGAGGAGGAACATAGGATAAACAGCACCTTAAGAAGAACATAAAGAAACGTAAAGAAGTATACAAACACAAGCTGTGGTGAATCTATTCCCTCGCTTGAATTATTCATGTGGGCAAAAGCTGCATTCAGCACTCTGACATTCATTCAACCTACCATTTATAACCAGCCAATGGCCATTGACCGAAACAAACATACAGCACAGACCCACGTTTGTGAATGGGATAAACAGTTCATGCAACTGCACTGAAATACTGGTTCATTCTGTATGTATGAGTCTAGAATGTCAGCCTCCATTAAATAAATATATACAGTATGATGCACATCGCATGGAAAAGACTGTATCGTATCAAAGAAACCTAAACGGAAAAATCTTGTGAAAGAACTGTACTGAACTGTACAGCTATCAGATATTGATCTGTTTGCCTTTGAAACCTTCGATGCAAAGGATCTGGAGCTAGATTAATCATTTTGTGGATCACGTGCTTCGTTTTTAAGGCCCACTTGTTTATTTTCAATGAAACCATAGCCATCACAGTGCACATGTGACTCTCTTACTCTAATTTCATGGTGAAAACCTGGAAATGTGTGCCTTGAGGCACTAAGTTATTGTGACTGATACTAAACAAAAGGCCCTAAGACACACAACATGGATTCTTCACTGGCTTAAGCATTGATTTTTATATGGTGTTGGCATTCCTGCATTCAATAGGGAATAAAAACACAACAGATACGTTTAACTGCAGTGAAGGGGAAAGCAAGGCAGAGGCGCTTCGTCAAAGGAAGATGGCTGGATTGCATTGAGGTGAAGGACTTGATAGTGATAGAGGCTGCATCAAGACTCACTGCTCAAACTAATGTTAATGGTAATCATGGGCATGGCAGTTACTTAAAGGAACAGTTTCTCTCTTCCAATTGGTGAAGTAGTGATATGATATCCAATGGGAGGGCTTTTCGTTAAAGTCAACTTTGATTGGCTGCTTCTGCAGTATGTATTATCCAATTAATAATTCACCAATCTCAGTGCGGTCATGTGCAGAGTGGAAGTAATGGGATGGAGAAACATTTCAAGAGTGAATGAATAAATACAATACAAGGAATGATGATGGGAAAAGGAGAAGCTCAATGGTTAGTCTCTACTTGCCCCTGCAGCTGTCTGATGTGTGTGTTTGTGTTCCACTTTAACAGTAACTGTATGACCTTTTTACTTGTTCCATGACTTGCTCTGGTTCGATTCACCTTGTTTGGGAGAGTGGGGTAAATTGAGCCATTTTTTTGACATTCAACAAAGATATCTACATATATTTCAGGATGTTGTGTATCCCTGAAAAAATATATATATTTCATGTAAACATCACAATTTTGAAAAAATAGCTTGTCCAAAAAAAAGTGGTCTCTTGGCACAACTTACCCCTGGTACTGGGTAGGTTGAGCCGTGGGACAGGGTAAGCTAAGCTGCCTACACATTTCTGTACTGAATTAAATATTACCAATACCTTTGAAAAACCATGTTTATTTCCCAAACACAATTCATCACAATGACCATTTTAAAAAATCATTTTATGCATCTTTTAACACAGGCTTAACACCTAACTCATATCCTAGCGATAATGCTTTACATTACACCTGGGATGAAAACACTTACATTTGCTCAACTTGCTATTGGCTCAACTTACCCCAAGGCAAACATTTTGACTATATTAGCCCACACAGCTAAAAGGACGCACTTTCATGCTAGGTTTATGACCTCATATTGAAGGTTAAAGAGACCCTAACTGATGTATAAAACAACCTTACAACTATCTACTTTGGTTGAGATACAAGCATCATGAAACAATATAAGTTCCTTTGACACATTATTTTGGACCTAATTTGCTCACCACTTTTTGCATGTGTTTTTTTCCGTAAAATGATGACCTCTTCCTAAATACGCTATTTTGTCAAATGATTAATTTTGTATGGTTTCCTAGAAACAAGGCTGGTTCAACTTACCCCACTCTCCCATATGGTTCACTGAGTTACTTTCACCTCCTGTTCTCCAGGTACATTTGGTGGCTTTACGTTCCTCTTAATTCAGCTAAGAGCTGTCAGCTCTTATCACATCCAACAACACAATTCCACAAAGCTGATTCGAGAGCTTTACATTATGCTACACTAGATTTCAAGAGAACTGCTTTCTTAGCTATGCAAACATCATCACTGCCACGGTGTCACCATCAAACTTCACATGATTAGTAACACATCTACTACAGTTAAAATAGCTACCTACCTCAAATACACTGATGATATCATCTATACTGAACAAAAATATAAACACAACAATTTCAAAGATTTTACTGACTTAGAGTGCACATAAGGAAATCAGTCAATTGAAAAATTCATTAGTCCCTAATCTATGGATTTCACATGACTGGGAATACAGATATGCATCTGTTGGTCACAGATACCTTTAAAAGGTAGGGGCGTTGATCAGAACCAGTCAGTATCTGGTGTGACCACTATTTGCCTCATGCAGTGAAACACATCTCCTTCACATAGAGTTGATCAGGCTGTTGACTGTGGCCTGTGGAATGTTGTCCAACTCCTCTTCAATGGCTGTGTGAAGTTGCTGGATATTGGCGGGAACTGGAACACGCTGTCGATCCAGAGCATGCCAAAATAGCTCAATGGGTGACATGTCTGGTGAGTATGCAGGCCATGGAAGAACTGGGACATTTTCAGCTTCCAGGTATTGTGTACAGATCCTTGTGACATGGGGCTGTGCATTATCATGTTGAAACATGAGGTAATGGCAGAGTAGGCAATGGGCCTCAGGATCTCGTCACGGTATCTCTGTGCATTCAAATTGCCATCGATAAAATGCAATTATGTTCATTATCCGTAGCTTATGCCTGCCCATACCATAACCCCAACACCATCAAGGGGCACTCTGTTCACAATGTTGACATCAGCAAACCACTCGCCCACACGACGTCATACACGTGGTCTGCAGTTGTGAGGACCGTTGGACGTACTGCCAAATTCTCTAAAACTATGTTGGAGGCGGCTTATGGTAGAGAAATGACAATTCAATTCTCTGGCAACAGCTCTGGTGGACATTCCTGTAGTCGGCATGCCAAATGCATGCTACCTCAAAACTTGAGATATCTATGGCATTGTGCTGTGTGACAAAACTGGACATTTGAGAGTGGCCTTTTATTGTCCCCAGTACAAGATGCACCTGTGTAATGATCATGCAGTATAATTAGCTTATTGACATGCCACACCTGTCAGGTGGATGGATTATCTTGGCAAAGGAGAAAGGCTCACTAACAGGGATGTAAAATTTGTGCACAAATTTGAGAGAACGAAGCATTTTGTGCGGATAGAACATTTCTGGGAACTTTTATTTCAGCTCATGAAACATGGGTCCAACACTTTACATTTATATTTTAATATTTTTGTTCAGTGTAGATTACACTTCCTTTAGCAACACCCAAGTGGACAATAACAAAAGCCACAAAAATCAGAAATCATATATGGACATCAGTTGGTGATTTAAACATTCCAAAGTTACCGTAATAACTGTATTCCATATTTGGTGAGTTCCTTCCTTCCTACATGCTTAGAAAATAATATGATATCTAGAACCTAAAAGGGTTCTTCAGCTGTCTCCAAAGGAGAACACTTTGAAGAACCCTATTTGGTTCCTGTCACGCCCTGACCTTAGAGATCCTTATTATTCTCTATGTTTGGTTAGGTCAGGGTGTGACTCAGGTGGGAAAGTCTATGTTTTCTATTTCTTTGTTTTTGGCCGAGTGTGGTTCCCAATCAGAGGCAGCTGTCTATCGTTGTCTCTGATTGGGGATCATATATAAGTTGTCATTTTCCTTTTGGGTTTTGTGGGATCTTGTTTTCTGTTTAGTATCTGAGCCTGACAGAACTGTGCGCTTTCGTTTTCGTTATTTTGTTTAAGTGTTTTTTGAATAAAAGAAATCATGAACACTTTCCACTTTCCACTCTTCCTACCACCAACGAGAGCTGTTACAGTTCCAGGTAGAAACCTTTTGGTTCCATGTAGAACCATTTCCACAGAGAGTTCTACATGGAATCAAAAAGGGTTCTCCTATGGGGACAGCCAAAGAACCCTTATGGAACAATTTTGTAAGTGCACTCCTGATACTCTGAAATGTTAGCACACTGGCTCACATGACCAGAGTCTGGAGAGCAACATCTTACAACCCATTACTGTAATGTGTAGCAACCTGGTTAGAAATATGAGACTTTACACTTTTACATTTTCCATTCAGTGAAACTTTATGTCCACAATTTGACCCTTAGAGCACTATTACAGTACATGAAGAAGAAGTGCTAGGCATCCCGTGGCTAGCACTTCATTCCAACACTTCAGACACTCACACAGCTTCATCTGACTGCAGGCCAATGCTTGACTTGTCATTTCTCATAGACCCCTTTCCAATACACGACACACTGACGTCACGCATAAATGTGTGCGACTCTTGGCAACAGTAAGGAAGCCATCGCCATCTGCACCCATTCAACATTGCCTGGATTTATGTTTCTATTACTTCTAAACCAAATAACTTTTTGGGGTTCTCAATTATGTTTTGATTCATGCTTGAACAGCCGTTAAGATTATATTTGTTTGTGATCTTTTCAAAATAACTATTTTGGATGCAGCAGCTCATTGATATAGGCTGTAGCAAAAGCCAAAGAGCCATTTTACTGGTTGAAGTTGAAGTGTTTTTTAAAAGTATAATGCAGTTGATATGCGATGATGAAGCACATATTATATTAAGCAGGATATTCATATGAGCCTTAAAATCCCAAAGTATTGTGAAATGCATTCATAAGCAACATGTAAATATAGTCTTTTTTTTGCTGGCGTTCTATAAGAACTCCCCCCTTTTTCTGGCACGCATTGATCTCGCACGGCAAGGTTTGCAAACACAGAAAGGGGTCTATTGTGCTCATGCTAACCTTTACACCAGGGATGGGCAACTGGCGGCTCTCAGATCAATTCCCCCCAACACACACATTTATTTGTTATACTATTGCGAGTTGCAATAGTAGAATACACAAGGTGCAATTTAGAAGTTTGGTTGTGCATCAGCAGTTCTTCTCTTGTATGTCAGTCACTGATAGTCACTCAATTAGCCCATCTCAGCTAACATTTTCAGATTGGTAAATTAGACTAGCAGCCAGCTACAGTTCCTTCAGAAAGTATTCATACCCCTTGACTAATTCCACATGCTGTTGTGTTACAGCCTAAATTCAAAATGGATTAAATGTATTTCCTCTCTCACCCATCTACATGCAATACCCCATAATGACAGTGAAAACATGTTTTTAGACATGTTTGCAGATTGATTGAAAATGAAATACAGAAATATCTAATTTACATAAGTACTCACACCCCTGAGTCAACACATGTTAGAATCACTCTACAGCCGAGAGTCTTTCTGGATAAGTCTTTAAGAGCTTTGCACACCTGGATTGTATAATATTTTCAGCTCTGTCAAGTTGGTTGTTGATCATTGCTAGACAGCTATTTTTAAGTCTTTCCATAGATTTTCATGCTGATTTAAGTAAAAACTGTAACTAGGCTACTCAGGAATATTCAATGTCATCTTGGTAAGCAAATCCAGTGTATATTTGGCTTTGTGTTTTAGGTTTTTGTCTTGCTGAAAGGTGAATTTGTCTCCCCGTGTGTGTTGGAAAGCGGACTGAACCAGGTTTTCCTCTAGGTTTTCCTCCCGTGTTGCTCAGTTGGTAGAGCATGGTGCTTGCAACACCAAGGTTGTGGGTTAGATTCCCACGGGGGACCAGTACAAAGAAAAATTGTAAAAATGATGCACTCATTACTGTAAGTCGTTCTGGATAAGAGCTTCTGCTAAATGACAAAAATGTAAATGTTAAATGTGTTGCATTTCTTTTTATCTCCCACCACCATGCTTGAAAATAATGAAGAGTGGTATTCAGTGATGTGTTGTGTTGAATTTGTCTCCAAACATAACACTTTGTATTCAGGACATCAAATTAATTTCCTTGACACATTTTTCGTAGTATTATTTTAGTGCCTTGCAATTAGGATGAATGTTTTGAAATATTTTTATTATGTACAGGCTTCCTTCTTTTCATTCTGTCAATTAGGTTAGTATTGTGGAGTAACTACAATGTTGTTGATCCATACTAAGTTTTCTCCTATCACAGCCATTAAACTTCGTAACTATTTTAAAGGCACCATTGGCCTCATGGTGAAATCCCTGAGTGGTTTCCTTCATCTCCGGCAACTGAGTTAGGAAGGACGCCGGTATCTTTGTAGTGACTGGGTGTATTAAAACACTATCCAACGAGTAATTCATAACTTCACCATACTTAAAGAGATATTCAGTCTGTTCTTTTGTTTTTTTACCCATCTACCAATATCTGCCCTTCTTTGCGAGGCATTGAAAAACCTCCCTGGTCTTTGTGGTTGAATCTGCGTTTGAAATTCACTGCTCAACTGAGGGACCTTACAGATTATTGTATGTGTGGGGTACAGAGATGAGGGAGTCGTTCAAAAATCATGTTAAACACTATTACTGCACACAGAGTCCATGCAACTTATTATGTGACAGGTTAAACAAAGTTTAACTCCTGAACATATTTAGGCTTGCCGAAACAAAAGGGTTGAATACTTATTGACATTCCAGCTTTTCATTTTTTATTAATTTGTAAAAATTCCACTTTGACATTATGGAGTATTGTGTGTAGGCCAGTGACACATGTCAAATTAATCAATTTAAAATTCAGGCTGTAACACAACAAAATGTGTAAAAGGTGTGTGGGTGTGAAAGGGTGTGAAAACTTTCTGAAGACATTGCATCTATAAATTTAGTAATCATAGTCAAATTACCGGCCCGGTGGGCCCACATTGATTTTGTTAGGCAGTCTCACTCAGATATCATATTAAAAACTGCTAAAATGTGTAACGTGTACACTGGGAGTCGGGAAGAAAGTACAGGGAGTGAATAATTTAATAAATAAACGAACATGGATCAAAACAGGTAACACAAAATGCGTACAGACATGAAACACGAACTGAGTCAATAAGAAAAGAAAAGAACAGAACCAAAGGGAGTGACAGTTATAGGGAAGGAAATCGGGAAGGTGATGGAGTCCAGGTGAGTCTGATGAGGCACTGGTGTATGTAACGATGGTGACAGGTGTGCGTAATAATAAGCAGACTGGCGACCTGGAGCACTGCAGAGTATACATGACAAAATGTCTCTACATCCCATGACAAAATGTGTAGAATTGCAGCAAACTTGCTTTTAATTTTTTTCACCCCATGGTGATTTTTTGGGTGGCCCCCACCCCCTTCAAAGTTGCCCATCCCTGCTCTACACATCCACATTACACTGTATGGCCCGCTATCCAAGAAAGACACCATACTGAAATATATGCCCACTTGCTTTTCGACCACACAGTTAAATATCCTTCACTATCAATCATAGCATTTCCAATTGTTCATAAGTAGGTAGTACAATACGATTTACTATCAAATGAGATTGGCACTTTCCCTTTTATAGGCTATCTCTATTGCATACTAAACTCAGCAAAAAAAGAAACGTCCCTTTATCAGGACCCTGTCTTTCAAAGATAATTCATAAAAATACAAATAACTTTACAGATCTTCATTGTAAAGGGTTTAAACACTGTTTACCATGCTTGTTCAATGAGCCATAAACAATTAATGTACATGCACCTGTGGAATTAAGACACTAACAGCTTACAGACGGTAGGCAATTAAGGTCACAGTTATGAAAACTTAGGACACTAAAGAGGCCTTTCTACTGACTCTGAAAAACACCAAAAGAAAGATGCCCAGGGTCCCTGCTCATCTGCGTGAACGTGCCTTAGGCATGCTGCAAGGAGGCATGAGTACTGCAGATGTGGCCAGGGCAATAAATTGCAATGTTTGTACTGTGAGACGCCTAAGACAGCGCTACAAGGAGACAGGACGAACAGCTAATCATCCTCGCAGTGGCAGACCCCGTGTAACAACACCTGTACAGGATCGGTACATCCGAACATCACACCTGCGGGACAGGTACAGGATGGCAACAACTGCCCGAGTTACACCAGGAATGCACAATCCCTCCATCAGTGCTCAGACTGTCTGCAATAGGCTGAGAGAGGCTGGACTGAGGGCTTGTAGGCCTGTTGTAAGGCAGGTCCTCACTAGACGTCACCGGCAACAAAATCGCCTATGGGCACAAACCCACCGTCGCTGGACCAGACAGGACTGGCTAAAAGTGCTCTACTCTGACGAGTCGCGGTTTTGTCTCACCAGGGGTGATGGTCAGATTCACGTTTATCATTGAAGGAATGAGCGTTACACCAAGGCCTGTACTCTGGAGCGGGATTGATTTGGAGGTGGAGACACACCGTATGGGGCGGTGTGTCACAGCATCATCGGACTGAGCTTGTTGTCATTTCAGGCAATCTCAATGCTGTGTGTTACAGGGAAGACATCCTCCTCCCTCATGTGGTACCCTTCCTGCAGGCTCATCCTGTCATGACCCTCCAGTATGACAATGCCACAAGCCATGGTGCTCGTTCTGTGCGTGATTTCCTGCAAGACAGGAATGTCAGTGTTCTGCCATGGCCAGCGAAGAGCCAAGATCTCAATCCCATTGAGCACGTCTGGGACCTGTTGGATCGGAGGGTGAGGGCTAGGGCCTTTCCCCCAGAAATGTCTGAGAACTTGCAGGTGCCTTGGTGGAGTGGGGTAACATCTCACAGCAAGAACTGGCAAATCTGGTGCAGTCCATGAGGAGGAGATGCACTGCAGTACTTAATGGAGCTGGTGGCCACACCAGATATATACACACTGTATATAGACTTCCATGTGTAACTCTGTGTTGTTGTCTGTGTCACACTGCTTTGCTTTATCTTGGCCAGGTCGCAGTTGCAAATGAGAACTTGTTCTCAACTAGCCTACCTGGTTAAATAAAGGTGAAATAAAAAATACAAAATAAATTCTTTTGATTTTGACCCCCCCTTTGATCAGGGACACATTATTCCATTTATGTTAGTCACATGTCTGTGGAACTTGTTCAGTTTGTGTCTCAGTTGTTGAATCTTATGTTCATACAAATATTTACACGTTAAGTTTGCTGATAATAAACACAGTTATTTGTGTGTGAGAGGACAGTGAGAGGACGTTTCTTTTTTGCTGAGTTTATTTCAAATCACCCAGAATACACAAGGACTAATATTGCATTAGACACCTGTAATACTAAAACAATGACAGGATGTGTGATGCATACAATGGCAAAGTCAAGGTCTTCGAGCCCTTTATATAACTGTTTTTCCCAGAACATGTTAGTCTAGGTGAAATAGGGACCCATTAATAAAATATGAGGATGAACTCACATGGAATGGGTTTAATTCAGACACAAAGATATGAGTTAAAAGCTATGGAATGGTAATGTGGCTGAAATTGCATTTGACAGCACTCTCCAAAATCCTGAGTGCGACCTCCCAAATTTACTCATCTCTTTTGAGAACATCCAGTGGAACAAAAACATACCTTTATTCATACCGAATGGCAGCCTTCTTTTCCTCTGCATTACCCCAGCACAGATCATACCTTACAAAGCATACAGTAGCCTCCAATACAATAACACTATTTTAATTTTGCCTCAGGATTGGTACCACAGAGGTACCAGAGCGACCAGAATAGATAGTGATTTGATCATCAAGATAAGTCAGTAATACAGTTATGCAGTGACTTCTCCATTAAGCCTAACATATCACTTTGATAAGACCAAATCAAATAAGAATGCCTATAATGCTTCCAGAGAAGGCAGGCATCTTAACTACACACAAACCACGTTGCAGTATTGTGTGCACTTTCCATATGAAAAGAGTATTCTAATGGGACACTGTAGTATTCATTCGAGTTGAATGTTTACCTAACAGGTGGCAGATTTTTTATTAAACCTTTATTTTACCAGGCAAGTCTATTAATAACAAATTCTTATTTATAATGACGGACTGGAAAGAGGCAAAAGGCCTCCTGTGGGGACAGGGTCTGATAAAAAAGAAAAAGAAAACAATGTAAGACAAAACGGACGACACAGATATAAGACTTTCTAGGGAGTTTTTCCTAGCCACCGTGCTTCTACACCTGCATTCTAGCTGTTTGGGGTTTTAGGCTGGGTCTCTGTACAGCACTTCGAGATATTAGCTGATGTACGAAGAGCTATATAAAATAAACTTGATTGATAAGACTTTGGCAACAGCACAAATATAACAGATAGTAATTACCATGCATTTTATTTTAGAGGAATTCAGAACAAACTTCAAATCATATAGATTCTGTTAAATGATGTTAAAAGCTTTTTGAGCTTTTTCAAAAGCTAAAAGTCAAACTGCTGCTGCCACTTGAATAGAGAACAGTGTCATCCGCATAGAACCGTACATCAGCTATCTTAATATGTCTCCCAATGTTGTTGATATAGATAATAAACAGCAGGGGACCTAAAATTGATCATTGAGGCAGAACTCAGCATAACTCTACGGTGTCCGACTTACAACCATCTGCATTAACACTAGGGGTGGAACGGTTCACTAAACCCACAGTTCGGTAAGTACTGCGGTTTTGGGGTCACGGTTCAGTTCGGTTTCGGTACAGCAGGAAAAGGAAATGCCATTCACAATGTTCAGCATTCACAATGTTCCTAGCATTGTCTGTTGTGAGAGGATTGTTGGGCCTCTCAAGTTTCCACTCTGATGCTGCTTTTGTAACCATGTGGGAGGTGGGAATTTACCAGTCGTAAATACCAGGTGGATACATTCATGAGATTTGAGCTTGTTTAGAAATGCTGATTGGGGGCCTCCCGAGTGGCGCACTTCATTGCAGTGCTTGAGGTGTCACTACAGTCCCATATGACGGCACAAAATTGGCCCAGCGTCGTCCGGGTTAGGGGAGGGTTTAGCCGGGAGGGCTTTAGTTGGCTCATCATGCTCTAGTGACTCCTTGTGGTGGGCTGGATGCCTGCAGGCTGACTTCGGTCATCAGTTGAACAATGTTTCCTCCGCCACATTGGTGCAGCTAGATTCTGGGTTAAGCAGGCACGTGTTAAGAAAAGCGGTTTGGCGGAGGATGCATGACTTTACCTTTGCCTCTCCCGAGGCCGTTGTGGAGTTGCAGCGATGAGACAAGATCGTAATTGAAATTGGGAGAAAACAAACTACAAATATTGCTGATTGGCTAATGGCCAACAAGCTACATCAACCATAAACAACCCCCCCAAAAATTTTTGAGTTAAAAAAGCCCCAGTAATATATAGCTTTTTATAAATAATGCTGTTATAGAGGCCATTTCCTTAGTAGGTGACGTCAGCGGTCACCACGTGGGAGAAGTGGGTGCTCAGGATGATGGACGAGTTTCCCACTAGTAATTACCAGTTGGAGGTCCACTCAAGGTGATTTTTCCAAGTCTTATGTGGTAAATTCCCACTTCCCATTTGGTTAGGAATGCAACATGACACTGCCTCCCTCAGTGCCAGACACTCACTTGTGACTCTCATAAAGGGGGCTTGTCTGTAGCACGGTACATCTCCCACTCTGGGGTAATGTGATGGGCTGTCACTTAAGTAAACACAGAGTGTTGGCCGATTAATAAAAAACGTCTGCTTTGACTTGGGGAGTTTCCAATTATTTAAAACTTCTGCTTTGACTTAGGTAGCGGGTACTACCTGTTTGCTGAAATGGGTGCAATAGGGACGTTGTAAACAATGATGGAGGATCCTCCAATTCTGGTTTATCGACCCCACCACCATGATCATACAGAACTAGTTCCCGGCTGCTCCTCACAAAAGGGCAGTTTGAAATGTGGCAATTAAGATTAGAATTTCGATTACAGGATCAAATTTACTAAGAGGCATTGGCCTACAATGCAGCGTAGGCATAGCCTACAGATGTAGGATCTTCATTTGACCTGTCTTTTGATGATGTGAATTTAACTGCACAGCAGGAAATGCAAACTTGTAGTGTATTCAAGGTTGAAAAAGATTCTTAAAACCTTTTACTGCAGTGGATTAAATCAGGGTCAGTGGAATTCTTGGTAGTCAAACAAATCGACTTTGAAACTGTCACGTTCCTGACCTATTTATGTTAGTTTTTGTGTGTTAGTTGGTCAGGACGTGAGGTTGGGTGGGCATTCTATGTTATCTGTTTCTATGTTGGTTTCGGTTTGCCTGGTATGGCTCTTGATTAGAGGCAGGTGGTTTGCGTTTGCCTCTAATTAAGAGTCATATTTAGGTAGGGCATTCTCACTGTTTGTGGCACCTGCCTTACGCATGGTTTCCCCGGTTCGCCTACATAGCCCGGTGCGGGTTATTCCACCTCCCCGCACTGGTCGGGCAACCGGGGGTATTCAACCAGGTAAGGTTGGGCAAGCTCAATGCTCAAGAGTGCCAGTACGCCTCCACGGTCCGGTATTTCCGGCACCACCTCCCCGCCCCAGCCTAGTACCTACAGTGTATACACTACGCACTAGGCTACCAGTGCGTATCCTGAGCCCTGTTCCTCCTCCACGCACTCTCCCTGTAGTGCGTGTATCTAGCCCGGTGCCTCCAGTTCCGGCCCCACGCACTAAGCTACCAGTGCGTCTCCAGAGCCCTGTACACACTGTATATTCTCCCCCTACTAATCCTGATGTGCTTGTCCTCAGCCCGGCGTCACCAGTGCCGGTACCACGCATCAGGGATAGAGTAGGCTTTGAGAATACAGTGTGCCCTGTCCCTGCTCCCCGCACTAGTAGGAAGGTGCTTGTCATTAGCACGGTGCCTCCAGTTCCGGCACCACGCACCAGGTCTACAGTGCGCCATATCCGGCCAGAGCCATCCGTCTCCCCAGCGCCATCTGAGCCATCCGTCTCCCCAGCGCCATCTGAGCCATCCGTCTCCCCAGCGCCATCTGAGCCATCCGTCTCCCCAGCGCCATCTGAGCCATCCGTCTCCCCAGCGCCGTCTGAGCCATCCGTCTGCCATGAGCCTGCAAAGCCGCCCGTCTGCCATGAGCCTGCAAAGCCGCCCGTCTGCCATGAGCCTACAGAGCCGTCAGCCAGACAGGAGCCGCTAGAGCCGTCAGCCAGACAGGAGCCGCCAGAGCCGCCAACCAGACAGGATCTGCCAGAGCCGCCAACCAGACAGGATCTGCCAGAGCCGCCAACCAGACAGGATCTGCCAGAGCCGCCAACCAGACAGGATCTGCCAGAGCCGCCAGCGAGCCATGAGCAGCCAGAGCCGTCAGAGCGCCATGAGCAGCCAGAGCCGCCAGAGCGCCATGAGCAGCCAGAGCCGTCAGAGCGCCATGAGCAGCCAGAGCCGTCAGAGCGCCATGAGCGTCGAGAGCCGTCAGAGCGCCATGAGCGTCGAGAGCCGTCAGCCTGCCATGAGCGTCGAGAGCCGTCAGCCTGCCATGAGCGTCGAGAGCCGTCAGCCTGCCATGAGCGTCGAGAGCCGTCAGCCTGCCATGAGCGTCGAGAGCCGTCAGCCTGCCATGAGCGTCGAGAGCCGTCAGCCAGCCATGAGCATCGAGAGTCGTCAGTCAGCCATGAGCTGCCCTTCAGCCTGAAAAGGCTAGATACCCAGAACTGCCCATCAGTCCAGAGCTGTCTCTCTGTCCGGAGCTGCCTTTCAGTCCGGAGTTGCCCCTCTATCCCTCTAGCCGCCAGCGAGCCATGAGCAGCCAGAGCCGTCAGAGCGCCATGAGCAGCCAGAGCCGCCAGAGCGCCATGAGCAGCCAGAGCCGTCAGAGCGCCATGAGCAGCCAGAGCCGTCAGAGCGCCATGAGCGTCGAGAGCCGTCAGAGCGCCATGAGCGTCGAGAGCCGTCAGCCTGCCATGAGCGTCGAGAGCCGTCAGCCTGCCATGAGCGTCGAGAGCCGTCAGCCTGCCATGAGCGTCGAGAGCCGTCAGCCTGCCATGAGCGTCGAGAGCCGTCAGCCTGCCATGAGCGTCGAGAGCCGTCAGCCAGCCATGAGCATCGAGAGTCGTCAGTCAGCCATGAGCTGCCCTTCAGCCTGAAAAGGCTAGATACCCAGAACTGCCCATCAGTCCAGAGCTGTCTCTCTGTCCGGAGCTGCCTTTCAGTCCGGAGTTGCCCCTCTATCCTGATCTCCCTCTCTATCTTTATCTACCTCTATAGTCTTATCTATCCCTCTGTCTTGGTTTATCTCTCTGTCCCGGTATTGTCATTATTAGATATGTTATTAGGAGGATTTTGTGGGGGAAGTAAGAGGGTGGACATTCTTGAAGGGAGGGGGCTAGGATGGATTATGGTGGGGTGGGAACCGCGCCCGGAGCCGGAGCCACCACCGTGGTTAGATGCCCACCCAGACCCTCCCCTAGACTTTGTGCTGGTACGTCCGGAGTTCGCACCTTGTGGGGGGGGTACTGTCACGTTCCTGACCTATTTATGTTAGTTTTTGTGTGTTAGTTGGTCAGGACGTGAGGTTGGGTGGGCATTCTATGTTATCTGTTTCTATGTTGGTTTCGGTTTGCCTGGTATGGCTCTTGATTAGAGGCAGGTGGTTTGCGTTTGCCTCTAATTAAGAGTCATATTTAGGTAGGGCATTCTCACTGTTTGTTTGTGGGTGATTGTCTCCTGTGTCAGTATGTTTGTTCGTACCACACTGGACTGTAGCGTTTGTTTGTTTCGTTTTCGTTTCGATGTCGTCTGTTTCCTGTACGTAAGTTTATGTCTAGTTATGTAAGTTTATGTTCAGGTTTCGTCAACGTCGTTTTGTTATTTTGTAGTTTGGAAAGTGTTTGTTTCGTTTCGTGTTTTGCCATCATCGTGTTTAATAAAGATGGCTTATTTCCCTGAGCCTGCGTTTTGGTCTGAAGATCCTTCTCTCCTCACCTCTTCTGAGGATGAGGAGAGCGTCACCCGTTACAGAAACAAAAGTATACACCTCACAAACATGGTTATAGAAGACACCTGCACTATGTAAGATATACAGTGCCTTCAGAAAGTATTCAGACCCCTTGACTTTTTCGACATTTTTTTACATTACAGCCTTATTCTAAAATTCATTAAATAAAATACATCTCTCAGCAATCTACACACAATACCCCATAATGACAAAAAGAAAACAGGTTTTTAGAAATGTTTGGATGCTGTAATCGCTGCCAAAGGTTCTTCAACAAAGTACTGATTAAAGGTTCTGAATACTTATGTAAATGTAAAATTTCATTTATTTTTTATTTTTTATTATAAATTAGCAAAAATGTATAAAAACCTGTTTGTGCTTTGTCATTATGGGGTATTGTGTGTAGATTGATGAGGGGAAATAACTATTTCATCAATTTTAGAATAAGGCTGTTAGGTAACAAAATGTGGAAAAAGTCAAGGGGTCTGAATACTCTCCGAAGGCACTGTAGAGTTGAAATGTATTCATTTTTGAGTTTGCATCCCGATAGAACACTTTATATACATCACAGAACACTGAAATATAACAAAACTGTTTTACATAGAAACACCGGATTTTCGCTCTGATCATCTGTTTTTTTCATAATCTTTATTAATTATGAAAATATTAATAACATTCCACCCATGAGGCCAAAGAGGGCGCTTTTGGTCAATGACTGCAGAAGGGCTAATTTCCACTTTAGAAATCGATTTTTTTTTATCAACCCTTACAAACAATGTCCATTAATTATAATCCACATAAGAATTAACATTTCCTGTTGCTTCAGGATTACTTTCCTGCTGTAGCAAACTGACTCAAATTAAGATCATACATCTGTATAGGCCTAGTGCTTTTATTTTGTAAAACCAAAATGGTATTCATTCGGGTTCACAGTGTGGACCAAACCGAGGTCCCTGTACCGAACGGTTTGGTACGAATAGTGTACCGTTACACCCCTTAACACAATGGGTTCGATTTGACAGGTAGTTCACAAACCACTCCAGAGCATGACCAGTAATCGCAATACACTTCAATCTCTGTACCAAGACAGTATGGTCCACAGTGTTTAACGTATTTGGCAAGTCTATGAATAGAGATCCACAATGCAGCTTCTTATCCAGGGCACAGTGAATATAATTCAAAACCCTCAAAGTTGCTGTGAAACCTGGAACCTGATTGTGTAACCGATGTGAAATGGCTAGCTAGCTAGCGGTGGTGCACGCTAATAGCGTTTCAATCGGTGACGTCACTCGCTTTGAGACCTTGAAGTAGTGGTGCCCCTTGCTCTGCAAGGGCCGCAGCTTTTGTGGCGCGATGGGTGCAGAGGGTCCCTGGTTCAAGCCCAGGTTGGGGCGAGGAGAGGGACGGAAGCTATACTGTTACAATTGCATACAACTCATAATATTTTTTTCCTGGAGGTATGCCTTAGCTGCTTATTGACTAGGGACTCCAATGTTTTTGCCAGAACAGACTATTTAGATATGGGCTGATAGTTATTCAGTAGGGGGATCAACTCCTTTCAAAAGAAGTAGTCTCTCTCACACCCTCCCTTAGCACCCAAGTCCTTGCAATCGCAAAAAATCTCTCCTCACATCTACCCTCAGCACTTTGACGAGCGAGTCTGGGTGTTTATATGCTGACCTCACGCCTCAACAAGCTTCTGATTGGTCATTGTCAATACTCCTGGCCACCATTGATTGGCAGATCTGTGAAGCAAATGCGCGTGCCAACAGAACAGTTTTTAGAGGTCGAGGGAAGGTGTGAGAGAAACATCCGCAAGAGCTCTGCCATCCACAAAAAGGATGCAATTACTGAACTGGGAAGATTTTCACGCTGAGAGAAATTTTACAGCGTGACGTCACAATCAGAACAATTGGGAGCTATTTCAATATTTACATGACAGCCGGCAGTGGGAGAAGAGAGATGGATTTTGGCCAACATTCTGCACATTTCTCTTCAATTAAATATTTCATATCAATACAATGTTCTGCTCCCAAAACTAGAATCCGTTATGAACAGAGTGGACAAAGTTTTGTAGAGTTTACCCTTTGTAAAAGTTGAAAAAATAGCGTTGTTTAGAAGGAGTGCAAAGGCAAATTGAGTTATTGCATACGCGCACTTCACAGAGTAGACGTTACCTAACGGGAATATGCTAGAACAGACCAATAGGATCTCGCTAGCTCATGCTTGGCTCTGCCCACCACCTTTCTAGTTCTGCCCACTATGACTCCTTTGTTCCCATTGGAACTATCTATCTTGGTTTAGTTATACAAATCTTTGATCCTGTATTATTTCAAATAGCAACTATCAGAAAATAACACTGATCACATTTTACCACACATATACAGTGTTAGTTTCATCAACTGTTGTACAAATATGATAGAAAGCACAGACTTTTTTTTGAGTGCACAGGGCATTTAAAAGATGCTAAGGCAGAAACGTTCCTTCAACTAATTGACTTGTTTCACATTTAACATTTTACATTTGAGTCATTTACAAGCCGCTCTTATCCAGAGCGACTTACAGTTAGTGCGTTCATCTAAGTTAGGTATGAGTTCATACCCGCTGACACTAACGTCTTGTCTCATGCATGGTTTCATTGACTAAACATTGACGTAGCTTTGTTTAGAACAAGGGTTGGAACCAATATTATTTTCCAATCATTTAGTTCTGAAAAAAAATATTATTTTTTCCATTCCGTTCCACTGTGCTGACCAGCAAAATAAAGTTCTGAACCGGTTCAAACCAAAACTAGGTAACGGATTATATCATTCCTTTCTGTTCTTTTTCAACCTCTGATAATCTAAACATTTTAAAATTTAGCTCAACATTAAATTACTTCACCAAGCAGTGCAGATAGAGCAGCTTGCTATGGAGAGGGCAATACACAGTTGAAGTCGGAAGTTTACATGCACATTTATAAAAAATCTAAAACTGAAATATATAATTTACATAAGTATTCAGACCCTTTACTCAGCACTTTGTTGAAGCACCTTTGGCAGCAATTACAGCCTTGAGTCTTCTTAGGTATGACACTACAAGCTTGGCACACCTTTATTTGGGGAGTTTCTCCAATTCTTCTCTGCAGATCCTCTCAAGCTCTGTCAGGTTGGATGGGGAGCGTTGCTGTTCATCGCACGACAGGAATAAGAATATAAAAATGTATGGATGAGCAATGTCAGAGCAGCATAGAATAAGATACAGTAGAATAGTATATATATGCACACAGTTGAAGTCGGAAGTTTACTTACACTTAGGTTGGAGTCGTTAAAATTCGTCTTTCAACCACTCCACAAATGTCTTGTTAACAAACTATAGTTTTGGCAAGTCGGTTAGGACATATACTTTGTGCATGACACAAGAACGTTTTCCAACAATTATTTACAGACAGATTATTTCACTAATAATTCACTGTATCACAATTCCAGTGGGTCAGAAGTTTACATACACTAAGTTGACTGTGCCTTTAAACAGCTTGCAAAATTCCAGAAAATTATGTCATGGCTTTAGAAGCTTCTGATAGGCTAATTTACATAACTTGAGTCAATTGGAGGTGTGTCTGTGGATGTATTTCAAGGCCTACCTTCAAACTCAGTGCCTCTTTGCTTGACATCATTGGAAAATCAAAAGAAATCAGCCAAGACTACAAAATTGTAGACCTTCACAAGTCTAGTTCATCCTTGGGTGCAATTTCCAAACACCTGAAGGTAACACGTTCATCTGTACAAACAATAGTTTGCAACTATAAACACCATGGGACCACACAGCCGTCATACCGCTCAGGAAGGAGACTCGTTCTGTCTCCTAGAGATGAACATATTTTGGTGCAAAAAGTGCAAATCAATCCCAGAACAACAGCAAAGGACCTTGTGAAGATGCTGGAGGAAACAGGTACAAAAGTATCTATATCCACAGTAAAAACGAGTCCTATATCGACATAACCTGAAAGGCCGCTCAGCAAGGAAGAAGCCACTGCTCCAAAACCGCCATAAATAAGCCAGACTACGGTTTGCAACTGCACATGGGGACAAAGATCGTACCTTTTGGAGAAATAACCTCTAGTCTGATGAAACAAAAATAGAACTGTTTGGCCATAATGACCATCATTATGGAGGAAAAAGGGGGAGGCTTGCAAGCCGAAGAACACCATCCCAACCGTGAAGCACGGGGGTGGCAGCATCATGTTGTGGGGGTGCTTTGCTGCAGGAGGGACTGGTGCACTTCACAAAATAGATGGCATCATGAGGCAGGACAATTATGTGGATATATTGAAGCAACATCTCATGACATCAGTCAGGTTAAAGCTTGGTCGCAAATCTTCCAAATCTTCCAAATGGACAATGACCCAAGCATACTTCCAAAGTTGTGGCAAAATGGCTTAAGGACAACAAAGTCAAGGTATTGGAGTGGCCATCACAAAGCCCTGACCTCAATCCCACAGAAAATTTGTGGGCAGAACTGAAAAAGCGTGTGCGAGCAAGGAGGCCTACAAACCTGATTCAGTTACACCAGCTCTGTCAGGAGGAATGGGCCAAAATTCACCCAACTTATTGTGGGAAGCTTGTGGAAGGCTCCCCGAAACGTTTGACCCAAGTTAAACAATTTAAAGGCAATGCTACCGAATACTAATTGAGTGTATGTAAACTTCTGACCCACTGGGAAAGTGATGAAAGAAATACAAGCTGAAATAAATCATTCTCTATGCTATTATTCTGACATTTCACATTCTTAAAAAAAATTGGTGATCCTAACTGACCTAAGACAGGGAATTTTTGATAAACACCATGTGCAGAGTGGCACCAGTTCCCTGAACCGGTTCCAACTCCTGGTGTGAGGGTAGTAGCTGATACACAGCCTAATGTCTCCTCTCTCTGATGAATGATTGATAGAGCAGTGAGACTGAACTGTAGGTACCCGTCACTCTGTCCTTAATCAGCTCTAGCACTGCAACAAAGTCTCCTGATGAAGAGGTCATTTCAGCTTTTTAGGAGGAGTATCAGAGGTGATGTCATCTGACTTATCAATGATCCCCAGGAGCATGGTTAGACCCAGTATGCTCTCCCTTGGATAAAGTGTGTAGAGAGCTAAGAGATAGTCTATGAGATGAATATGTACACTGACAAGGCTATGCTTTAGCAGGATGAGCACCAACTGTGCTGAGGGGAAAGATTACATTAAACAGTGTCATGAGATGAGAACTTAATACTAGACCGCACTGACGTGACTTCACTTTTATCATTAATCTGAAGACTGTTATTTATCTAATCAACTAACTATGTTTAATTGTTACCCGATTAAAGTAATCATGTAACAATTAACTCATTAGGATCTGGGGCACCACGAGAGCGTTTCTTTAAAGAGTTACCATCTTCCAAATTTAAAACTAAAGGTCTTTACCTATCACATCTATAAACATTCAACTTATTAATCATAACCTCGTATCATATCATCATTCTGAACAGTCGTAACCTCCTTGTATCTGCAAAAACCCGAGCCTTACTTATGATTCAGTACTACACAAATTGGTTTAATTATTTATTTACTAGCTAACTAAATGGTAACACAGGATAAACATACACACTTAATACATTAAAAACTGTTCCCTAGTGGACTGACAACAATATGGCTGCTTGTTACAAAATTCATGGAGAGGGCAAGAGAGAGAGGGACAGGGACACTTAACGCTTTGGGTCTTTTCGTGGCACACTTGTAAGGCTCTGATTGTCAGACAAGTCTTCTACTGTTGTCCTTTTCTGTAGTTGTCCGGAATCCAGTGACTTGTCATGTAGTCCTGAATAGAGCTACAGAGTTGATTCTCCTTCCATTCGCTCTGGAAGACGCCTCTTTGAAGATAGGCTAGCCAGCCATGTCGATGGACCCCAGTCGGGGGACGAGATGGTTTGAGCAGAGTAATAGAATGGTCCCACTTAAATGAGCTTTTCTAGATACTTTACTTAGGACAGCTAATCAGCTGTACCTGTGATTGGTCGGGAGGTGAGTTAATCGTCTCTACCTCGTTTTGAGATTCAGAATTCAAACCACTTTAAATGTGAGCTGAGCGCTACGTCTCTCTGATCTGATATGTTAATTCTTAACCCATCCTTTTATACAGTTTGTTAGGAAGGGGCGGTTCCATCAGGCTGACACGCTCTCTGACCTCACTCAAGGACGTGATTTGCCACTTTTACAAAGTTATGTAAAACTATTATCCCTTATGGCTCCTAAAATCATGTCCCTCTCTTATCAAAAACACTTTCCTAATGTTTCATATTTCATTCACAACACATAGGATGGACACTTCGTACATGTAGTGGGTATACTTTCCAAGTTACACTATGTCCTTTATAACATTTTTAATGACAACCCGAAAATAACGCACAATATGACATTAGTGTTCTATAGATCGCCTCTGACCGTTCCCCACGTTCTATATTAGCAATATTGTTCCAGTATTCGCTTTAGAACGTGTTAGAGTTTCGGCGGGAAATGTCTGTGAAACAAAGGCACATTCCTCTGGTGAACATTGGAGAGGGAGACCTGAATCTTCTCTCCTTGATTTACAACAGGGCGTGAGGTGTTATCCCCCACCAGTTCCCTCCTCCCCCCTCTGCAGGTGAGAGGGGGTCTGGTTGAAGTTATTTATTGCAAAGCTGATCTGGCCTATTTGGATCCTCACAGGACAGTCATGACAGCACATTGCGGATATTGTTTCAGGGAGTCAAAATAGCCTACATTACCTGTAACAATCCAGGTACCCAAATTTAGAAGAGGCCAAGGAAAATAAATCACTTCATTTTATGGACTGCATTCCCCAGGTTGGGTCCATAAAGTTGCAGCGATGAGATACATTAGACTCAGTGTGTCATAATGACACAGTAGGATATCAACACAACACCACTGCAGGGATAACTGGTGCTGATAGGACAGGCAACAATTCTATACATTGAAAGTCACTTACTGACTCATGTAACTTACTGAAAGCTCTACACTCTGAGGTCTTTCCACTGAGGTAGATTAGTGTCGTGAATGACGGTCATCTCATAATCAGTGTGCTAAAGTTCTAAAGCTTTGTATCTCCCTTCCATGCAGACTTGATAAATGATAGTGTGACATGCGTTCAGTTAGTGGGGCGGGGTTTTGCATTTAAATTACCAGTGTTTCCTTGCATCCAGCAGATCTCTTTTACGCATGTACAGGTTGGCGTGCCCTGGGAGGACTAGAGCGGGGACGGTGCGACATAGTCCAAATTCAGTGGAACCGAATGGTGTAAGTGTGCATGCGATGTGAGTGCCCATCTCCCTCCAGATCAGCTCTCCTTCTCCCAGGGCACTCCCTCCTTGAATTCTTTGCATTTACTGTAGAAAAACTGCTCTGGACTATTTAAAAACTCAAAAAAATGCTATATATTTTTATGCATAGCCTGATGTATGCGCATTAGCGCTGAAGATGATGTTCGAGAGGTGCGGAGCGCTCTGATTATTTATTGATGATTGAATGTGATCACATTGCTTTTTATTTACTGCAGCAACGAGAAGCAGCCTTATCATTTCCATGGTCCACCCCTGATGTTTAGAAACTGTATTTTGTTAATGTTCAGTTGTATTTAGTTATTTATCAGAGGACCTTAACTCTATAAAAGGAAGCGCATCGGCGACAACCTTCTCCTCATCACAATAGGAACTTGTGGGGGACTATGGAAGTACCTGTAATTGGAGTGGGTCTAGGGTTTCCGGGATGATGGTGTTGATGTGAGCCATGACCTGCCTTTCAAAGCACTTCATGGCTACGGGTCGATAGTAATTTAGGCAGGTTACCTTAGTGTTCTTGGGCACAGGCACTATGGTGGTTTGCTTAAAACATGTTGGTATTTCAGACTCGGACAGGGAGTGGGTGAAAATGTCAGTGAAGACACTTGCCAGTTGGTCAGCGCATGCTCGCAGTACACATTTACATTTACATTACATTTAAGTCATTTAGCAGACGCTCTTATCCAGAGCGACTTACAAGTACATACATTCATACTTTTTTTGTACTGGCCCCCCGTGGGAATCGAACCCACAACCCTGGCGTTGCAAGCGCCATGCTCTACCAACTGAGCCACACGGTACACGCCCTGGTAATCTGTCTGTCCCTGCGGCCTTGTGAATGTTGACCTGTTTAAAGGTCTTACTCACATCAGCTGCGGAGAGCGTGACCACACAGTTTTCTGGAACAGCTGGTGCTTTCATGCATGTTTCAGTGTTATTTGCCTCGAAGCAAGCATAGAAGTAGTTTAGCTCGTCTGGTAGGCTTGTGACATTGGGCAGCTCTCGGCTGTGCTTCCCTTTGTAGTCTGTAATGGTTTGCATGCCCTGCCACATCCGACGAGTGTCAGAGCCGGTGTAGTACGATTCGATTTTAGTCCTGTATTGACGCTTTGCCTGTTTGATGGTTTGTTGGAGGGAATAGCGGGATTTCTTATTCGCTTCCGGGTTGGAGTCCGGCTCTTTGAAAGCGGCAGCTCTAGCCCTTAGCTCAGTGTGGATGCTGCCTGTAATCAATGGCTTCTGGTTGGGGTACAGTCACTGTGGGGACGACGTCATTAATGCACATATTAAGCCAAAGACTGATGTGGTGTACTCCTCAATGCCATCGGAGGAATCCCAGAACATATTCCAGTCTGTGCTAGCAAAACAGTCCTGTAGCTTAGCATCTGCTTCATCTGACCACCTTTTTATTGATGTAGTCACTGGTGCTTCCTGCTTTAATGTTTGCTTGTAAGCAAGAATCAGGAGGATAGCATTATGGTCAGATTTGCCAAATGGAGGGCGAGGGAGAGCTTTGTATGCATCTCTGTGTGTGGAGTAAAGGTGGTCTAGAGTTCTTTTTCCTCTGGTTGCACATTTAACATGCTGATAGAAATTTGGTAAAACGGATTAAAGTTTCCCTGCATTAAAGTCCCCGGCAATTAGGGGCGCCACCTCTGGGTGAGCGTTTTCTTGTTTGCTTACAGCTCATTCAATGCTGTCTTAGTGCCAGCCTCTGACTGTGGTGGTATGTAAACAGCTACGAAGAATACAGATGAAAACTCTCGGTTGGTAGTGTGGTCTATAGCTTATCATGAGATATTCTACCTCAGGAGAGCAATAGCTCGAAACTTCCTTAGATATCGTGCACCAGCTGTTATTTACAAAAATACATAGTCCGCCGCCCCTTATCTTACCAGACGCTGCTGTTCTGTCCTGCCGGTACATCGTATAACCAGCCAGCTGTATGTTGATATTGTCGTCGTTCAGCCACGACTCTGTGAAGCATAAGATGTTACAATTTTTAATGTCACGTTGGTAGTTTAATCTTCCGCTTAACTCGTCAATTTTATTCTCCAAGGATTGCACGTTTGCTAGCAGAATGGAGGGAAGTGGGGGTTTATTCGATCGCCTATGATTTCTCAGAAGGCAACCCGCCCTTCGGCCCCTCTTTTGCCACCTCCTCTTCACGCAGATCACAGGGCCGGGGCCTGTTCTTGAGGAAGCAGTATATCCTTCGTGCCGGGCTCGTCAG
This sequence comes from Salvelinus fontinalis, assembly GCF_029448725.1. NCBI lineage: Eukaryota > Metazoa > Chordata > Actinopteri > Salmoniformes > Salmonidae > Salvelinus > Salvelinus fontinalis. The sequence continues at coordinate 34,093,752 of NC_074695.1, forward strand.
AGTCGTGAAAGGAAAAAAAAAATTCTGCTAGTCCGTGGTGAGTAATCGCAGTCCTGATGTCTAGAAGTTATTTTCGGTCATAAGAGACGGTAGTGGCAACATTATGTACAAAATAAGTACAGAAATGAGTTACAAACAACGCAAATAAACGAACAAATAAACACAATTGGCTGGGGGCACGTAAAACGTCTGCCTTCTTCTCCGGCGCCATCTTACAATATTAATCAATATCAATCCCTGCTAAAGCAACATGGGCAACATACAACAAATATGTACTGCACTGTACATGCTCTTGAGAGATGTCTAAAACAATTTCAGTCTACCTATTACAGAGACATTACACAGACTCATTTACCCATTACAATCTGTCATTCAATCTATTAAGTCTAAACTACAAATCAGAATGAACTTCTAACATCTCATCATAATGTAATTACTGAAATATCACTTGGAGCGGATATTATGATAACATATGATTAACTGTCCAAGCCACAGTGATGACTTGAGAAACAGAAATCTCCGGAATGTTGTGGGAATCAGCAACAGTAATCTTAAAAGCCTGGGAAAATACTGTATTATCCATCAATCTTATCTTACTATCATTATAGTACATTCCAGGTCTCTTGAAATACAGATTTTTATCTCACTGAGACTAACCTGGTTAAATAAAGGTTAAATAAATAACAATGCCTCTCCACTGCAATGTGTAAGCTTCTTAATGAAATGGGAAGCAAGGACCCTTGGAAAGCAAAACCAATAAAGACATGTGACAAGTGTGTGCTTGGTTTTTAATGTGTGTCCTTCACACAGTTGTGGTGCTCTCAGTCAGAGTGCAAATCGTCATTTACCCAGTCTGCTCTTCTTCAAGGATCTCCCTGCCTCCCTCCAGCCATCCAGGATTACACGTCTCCCCAGCTTGCCTCATTGACTCCATTAGATTTCAATTAGGTCTCCCTTTCCCCCCCTTCTCTTGTAAATTCAGGGAAGTGGAAGAGGATGAAGAGAAAAGATGCTGTGTGGGGCATTAATAGAGGACGGGTGAGAGAGAGTAATGTAAAAAGATTGGTGGAGATACAGGGGCAGAAGGAAAGAGGACACATTATTTATTCATGATGCCTCTGTAATGATTTCTATTACCAGATAGATTGCCTTCTGTTAATGGGCACTCTCTTTTATTTCTAACTATATTTCTTTGGAGTCAGTTTTATGCTCTGGAGTGGAACATCAATGCAGGGCAATGGGGGATCCAAGGCTGTTCTATGTCCTCTGGAGTGGGATCAGTGTGTGAAAAAGGCTGGACTGTGAGTGTCATCTGTGGTTGTACTCTCCCTCACCTCCTGCTTCTAAAGCCAATCTCTTTGTCCCCTGGGTCACATTGTTAGTATTGATGATTGGTGTCCTCTCATAAGCTGTTTCTCTTGACAAAAATAAATAGTTTCACTCCTTCCCATGAATTTTTAATGATCAATGAAACTAGATCATGTGTCCCAATAGAGCTACAGGTAACTGCCAAAATAAAGGAAACACTTGAGTAAATGAGGAATACATAGTATATTGAAAGCAGGTGCTTCCACACAGGTGTGGTTCCTAAGTTAATTAAGCAATTAACATCCCATGCTTAGGGTCATTTATAAAATGCCCAGTTGCCCGTTATTTGGCAGCATTTTCCACCACCATCAACAAAACACAAAATGATGGGATTTCTCGTAGAAGAATGGTGTCACACCCCTCCAATAGAGTTCCAGACACTTGTAGAATCTATGCCAAAGCACACCGAAGGTGTTCTGGTCTCTCGTGGTGGCCCAACTCCCTATTAAATCAAATCAATTTTTATTTGTCAGATGCGCCGAATACAACAGGTGTTACCGTGAAATGCTTACTTGCAAGTACTTAACCAACAATGCAGTTAAAGAAATAGAGTTACGAAAATATTTACTAAATAAATTAAAGTAACACAATAAAAAGTAACACAATAAAATAAAATAACTATAACGAGGATATATACAGGGGCTGCCGGTACCGAGGTAATTTGTTCATAGATAATAAACAGCAAGTAATTGTTCAGCAGTCTTATGGCTTGGGGTAGAATCTGTTAAGCAGCCTTTGGACCTAGACTTGGTGCTCCGGTACCGCTTGCCGTGCGGGAGCAGAGAAAACAATCTATGACTTGGCTGACTGGAGTCTTTGACAGTTGTATGGGCCTTCCTCTGACACCGCCTGGTATATAGGTCCTGGATGGCAGGAAGCTTGGCCCCATGATGTACTGGGCCGTACGCACTACCTTCTGTAGCGCCTTACGGTCAGATGCCGAGCAGTTGCCATACCAGGCGGTGATGCAACCGGTCAGGATGCTCTCGATGGTGCAGCTGTATAACTTTATGAGGATCTGGGGAACCTTGCCAAATCTATTCAGTCTCCTGAGGGGGGAAAAGTGTTGTCATACCCTCTTCACGACTGTCTTGGTGCGTTTGGACCATAATAATTTGTTGGTGATGTTGATACCAAGTAACTTGAAACTCTCGACCCGCTCCACCACAGCCCCATCGATGTTAACGGAGGCCTGTTCAGCCCTCCTTTTCCTGTAGTCCATGATCATCTCCTTTGTCTTGCTCACATTGAAGGAGAAGTTGTTGTCCTGGCACCACACTGCCAGGTCTCTGACCTCCTCCCTATAGGCTGTCTCATCGTTGTCGGTGATCAAGCCTACAACTGTTGTGTCATCAGCAAATTTAATGATGGTGTTGGAGTCGTGCCTGGCCGTGCAGTCATGAGTGAACAAGGAGTACAGGAGGGGCCTGAGCACGCACCCCTGAGGGGCCCCAGTGTTGAGGATCAGCGTGGCGGATGTGTTGTTACCTACCCTTACCACCTGGGGGCGGCCCGTCAGGAAGTCCAGGATCCAGTTGCAAAGGGAGGTGTTTAGTCCCAGGGTCCTTAGTGTATTGATGAGCTTTGAGGGCACTATGGTATTGAACACTGAGCTGTAGTCAATGAATAGCATTCTCACATAGGTGTTCCTTTTGTCCAGGTGGGAAAGGGCAGTGTGGAGTGCAATAGAGGTTGCATCATCTGCGGATCTGTTTGGGGCGGTATGCGAGTTGGAGTAGGTCTAGGGTTTCCGGGAGTGCTACGGGGCAGTAGTCATTTAGGCAGGTTACCTTTGCTTTCTTGGGCACAGGGACTGTGGTGGTCTGCTTGAAACATGTAGGTATTACAGACTCGGTCAGGGAGATAGTGAAGACACTTGCCAGTTGGTCAGCGCATGCTCTGAGTACACGTCCTGGTAATCCGTCTGGCATTTTGTCCTATTTATATTAAGAACAGTTTTAATTTCTTACATTTCTTTGATTAAAACTCAATTCAGAGATCACCAAATGAAGTACCATAAAGCTGTATTGAATTGAATAGATTGTTTTCCCCAGTTCATTTGTCAATAATAATAATGTATATTATACACTACATGACCAAAAGTATGTGGACAACAGCTCGTCAAATATCTCATTCCAAAATGAATGTGGAGTTGGTCCCCCCTTTGCTGTTATAACAGCCTCCACTCTTCTGGGAAGGATTTCCACTAGATGTAGGAACAGTATTCTTCCTCCACCAAACTTTACAGTTGGCACTATGCAGTCGGGTAGGTAGCGTTCTCCTGGCATCCGCCAAACCAAGATTTGTCCGTCGGACTGCCAGACGGTGAAGCGTGATTCATCACTCCAGAGAACATGTTTCCACTGCTCCAGAGTCCAATGGCAGCGAGCTTCACACCGCTCCAGCCGACACTTGGCATTGTGCATGGTGGTCTAAGGCTTGTGCTGCTCCGCCATGGAAACCCATTTCATGAAGCTCTCAACAAACAGTTATTGTGCTGATGTTGCTTCCAGTGGCAGTTTGGAACTTAGTAGTGAGTGATACAACCAAGGACAGACGATGTGTACGCTCTATGCCCTTCAGCACTCGGCGGTCCTGTTCTATGAGCTTGTGTGGTCTACTACTTTGGAGCTGAGCCGTTATGGCTCCTAGAAGTTTCCACTTCACAATAACAGCACTTACAGTTGACAGGGGCAGCTCTACCAGGGCAGAAATTTGATGAACTGACTTGTTGAAAAGGTTGCATCCTATGACGGTGCCACGTTGAAAGTCACTGAGCTCTTCAGTAAGGCCATTCTACTGCCAATGTTTGTCTATGGAGATTGCATGACTGTGTGCTCGATTTTATACACCTTTCAGCAACAGGAGTGGCTGAAATAGCTGAATCCACTAATTTGAAGGGATGTCCACATACTTTTGTATACATGGTGTAGATTATTTTGTGCAGGAGCGTAAGTATACTATTTTATATCTCTAAATGCAAGACAGATAAGGGTCCCCAGTGAGTAAAGGGGAAACCTACTTAGTTCATGTATCAATCGCCTATATCTGTGAGCTCTAGAACTCAGACCAATTGCCCTGCTTTAATTGGATCATACTGTATGACATCATGCAGCAGATACTTTTAGGGCTAATTACTTGATTGTTTGTGACAACTGTCTACAAAATGCCACAGTTGTTTACAAAACATTCTGTTTAAACCTATAAATAGATTTGTGCAAGTTTCAAACAGGACAATCCACTTCAAGTTAGCATACCAAAGTTACCATTCTCCTTTTCTGTGTAGTTCTACAGTATTGTAGAGTAGTCAGGACATTACTAGAAGGCAATATGATCATGTGCCATTATGCTTCATTGAAATCAATTAGATCAAATTGCACCAATATTACAGTCAGTCAGGGACAAAGCTAGCTGTGTATCGTTTCCATGACCATGTTTGTCTGTGGCATGACAATGTTCCTTAAACATCAGGTAGCCTATGGATAATATATTGAGCAGCGCACAAGAACCTGGCTGGCACTGAGGCTATGGAACCAAATCTGTTGGAACCAGCGGCTGATACAGCAGACAGGTCTGGTGTTCATTTAGTCCAAATGGCCCTGTTGTATTGTCACACAGGTGCACAGTCAGTCCAACCATTATCTCAACAAACAGTGTGTGATGCTGGAGGCCCAAGCCCACAAAGGTAGCCAGGCAGGTGTTATAGGTTATCGTGATCTGTTAGCTTCAAACCATAGCTAATGGTGAGAAGCTTATGATCGACTGCCAGATAAAGATATCATGACAAGGCAGAGTAAAACACCTCTCCTTTGGTGCTTAAACCACCAGAGAATGACATCCGCCTTTCAATCTTCCTGTCCTCTATAACTGATTTATATCAATCACCCTGACTATTGGCAAGAGACCCTCCTATTATAGATAGACTCCTGATGGTCAATTTAATGGACTGTTCCTACCAATATAATTCTGTCTCCAGTGCATCATATCGGCCCAGTTTACAAGTATGGCCGACCAATTAAATGGACAGTTTGGAAAAGCCATCAGTGGACACAGACAGGGAATGTTGGCCCGGAGAAATTGACTATCCACATAATTAACTGTGCCTAGAGAATATAAAACAACGGTCATTACCAATAGTTCTTGCTAATTGGGTTCATCTTAAAAATCCATACACATCTTGAAAATGCATCCTCTTATTTGACAATAAGGGCTATTTGATCCTAAGAGGTCAAGAACACAAGGGGAAACATCTAAGCTAGCTAAAACATTTGATGTAACATTTTGGTTATAGTTTATTGTCCCCTTAAAACTCTAGTTTATTGTCCCATTTAGAATATGACTGTTCTGTGTATGTTGTATATTCCTCACTGGCCAAGGAGTTCTGTATTTTGGTAAGGAAAGGAGGGTTAATTATTTTACTTGACTCTAGGCACAAATTAATCACATGAATCATGGGGACTGGCACGGGCTGTTCGGTCAGGTCAGACGTGAGCTAAACAAATATGAAAAATGCTTTACACTCATAGACGTGGGACGTAGGGGGGCTGGAGGTGCTGCAGCACCCTCTGATAAATTGCAATACATTTGACAAAATGATATAATAAACAGACATCAATTAAATTATTTAGTAAAATAAATGTATGTAGATGATAAAGTGTGCATGCGGCAGCATCTACACTTAAACCACTAGATGTTGTTTTCCATTGCGCCCTTAGGTTTATTACTGGGGAAGGTTCTAGAACTCACCATTGTGTTCTGTATCAGTGGGTTGGGCCTCTTGTATGTAAGGAGAGAGCAGCCTTTTCTTGTGTTTATTTACAAAGCACTCATGTAGAAACCTCCTTTGTATCATCATCATTAATTCAATTTAGACTTCCAAATGACCAAACCTGGTCTCAGGCTTGGATAAAACTGGAGGCCCCTTTGGTCTTCATAGAGTTGGGTAAGCTGATTTTAGGTTTTGGGTCTGTTTTTCTTAATATGTTTGGTAACTTGTATATTGTATGTGTTTAAAGTATTTCTGCAGGGCTCATCTGTAAAAGAGACCCTAGCCTCAGTATGACTTCCCTGTCAAAATAAAGGTTATATACAATTCTAAATACTACACCAGAGACACGCAATTTGGACAGCACCCACGCAAAATATAAAATAGCTTGTTGAGTTGTGGCCATAGAAATATAACCCATAGAAGGGTATTGGAAACTCTAACGTCGGCAATTTGACTGGTAAACTCATGGGTGCAATGGCTGCCAGGGCTGACTTGAATGGGCACGTCCGTTCTATGGTTTGTATTTCTATGGTTGCGGCTGTCAGTGAAGATCAGCTACAACAGGCCTTTAGCAAATGTCTAAATACAATTGTGGGAAAAGCATAGTTTGGAAAGCAAATGCCTACTGCTAAAAAAAGAAAACACATCTGTCTATAGAAGCTACCAAAATCTTTCTCAACAACTCCCAATATTGAGCCAACTTAACTGTTTCAAAGTAGCCTATCTTGAAAGGCTATTGGCACAAGCGCATTGGCCCTCACTGGTCAGTAGCCTACACATATTCATGATATCTTTATCATTGGGTGAGTCAGTGCCACTGGAAATTTGATTTAGTAGCCTTTACTGTAGCCTATAATAGCCTATAATATACAGTATATACCTTGGTCAGTTCAGAGTAATGATCGGAAACAGGTCGATGCCATTTAAGATGAGGGAGGATGATAAAAAAAAAAATGATGAGCATTGCCTTATTTCTATTACAGCATATTGGATGACTGTCACTCGTTTCCGTTCACCCAGCTCAATGGAAATGCTCAAATAGGTTTAGGCTATTTGATACTCAAATCTTCCCTGTACCCATCATGAGGTTGCAACAACCTAGCCTATGAAGGAAAGTTTACAGCGTACAGGTTGAGAGAATTTTGAGTAATCAAGGTGACAGACAGTGACACATTCAATATCGTCTTGCACACTCTTGCCTGCATCAAGCTGATCTAGTATGTAATCATTAGTCCAACAGTTTCAAACAAGACTTTATGTTGGACAAATTCAGGTATGTTTATCCCTGTTTTGTTCCGTTTGCTTCCATTTAAGAACGTTTTTCAACAGAATCGGTGCAATGAATACACCCCTGATCACACGCAAACACAGTTCACTTTCATAGCAGCCACATACAAACAGCTCGTTGTATGTATATATAATTCCTTCTCGCATCTATCTCTCACCTTTTCCCTTCGCTTGTAAACTTCATGGCACAACGCATCAGCTGTCTGTGACCAGGAGAAAAAAACATTCCAAGCCAAACCTTCATATCATGATCGCTAACCGCTACACACAGCCTACATCGTTGTCACTATATTATCTAACGTTATAGTCAACATAGCTTCTAGAACTAACGTGTTAGTAAACCCGCTACAATCATGCAGTACAGTGTGTACAGTCAGCAGCAAGCAGTTAGGCAGTTGCAGCGGCGGGCCCCAGTGGAAATACATTAATAAAAACAAAAGCTTACCTTGACTTGGAAGAGTTCTAGTGTTGGATAGCAATAGCCAGCTAGCATTCATCTCTGTTTGAGCCAGGTGTTTGAGTAGGCTAAACTCGCTAGCAGCATTCGATGCTAGCTAAGCAAGTGAAAGTGAAAAAAATATAGCACAAAATCTCTCTCTCTCTCCCTCTTCCTTAATTTTGGAAGACATTAATTTGTTCAAAACTGTTCAACTATTGTCTTTCTTTTTAAGTAAACTACTCACCACATTGTATACACTGCCATGTTAGCTAGCTGTAGCTTATACTTTCAGTACTAGATTAATTCTCTGATCCTTTGATTGGGTGGACAACATGTCAGTTCATGCTGCAAAAGCTTTGATAGACTTATAGAGAATTTATGACAACCTATGGAAGGGGGTGAGAACCTAAGCCTCCTAGGTCAATGTACCCAGAGGAGGACAGATGCGGTCCTCCGGCTACACCAAGGTATTACCCTACAGAGTGCTGCTGAAGCTACTGTAGGCCTTCATTGCAAAACAGTGTTTTAATAAATTATTTAGTGACATGTAAATATGTTTTGTATAGTTTTACCTAGAAAAGATAACTTTAATGTTAAATGAAATTCACTGGGGAGGATGGTCCTCCCCTTCCTCCTCTGAGGAGCCTCCACTGATACAGTATATTTCCTCCTAATATTGTACAATATGTGAGTCTACCCTCTTTTCATTGGCCAGGTTGTTTTTATTGTTTGACAGTGTCAGAGTACCCACTCATTTCAGATTTGAGTGGTTTGAGTGGTGTTAAAAAAGATTCTGCTACTGTCTCCAGTCATGTTAATGACATAGAATAGCAGGAAATGCATTTATAAAACACCTATGCTCAACTGTATGCAACTACATAAATGCGATGATAGAGGCATGCAATGCCTTATTATAAAGGTTATTTTTTTACCCACCACTCAAAGCATCTTCCCTTCCCGCTATGTTTACACATGTTTTAGGTTTGTACAGCATGAAAAAGACATGTCCTACCTATATAGTTCTCAAACATGACCTTTAAGAAATTAGCTATTTTAAGTCTTCAATTTTTTTTTTATACTCCTGATTATTCCATGGGCTTACTGTACAAAGTAGGGGGAAAACCTCCTTCATATCTATTGGGAATTGATAAAGCAACGGATAAAACTCCAGGGAGGGCATTTTTTATTATATCAGGGCAATTACTGGATGGATAAAACAGCAAAGAGATATTTGGCAAAGGATAATTTGACTCCTGTTTTCCCCCCGATAAATGGTTTCTTCAAGATTTAAACCTGAAGCCCTTTTCTTCTCAATTAGGAGACTCCCACAAACTCTCGGACAGCCTCCCACACTGCATGGCCCTGTGCGTGCACTGCCACAATGACACACTGCCCACCCACTCTGGAGGCAAAAAAAAAAGCCCAGGCAGATTCCATTACACAGACACTTAGAACAAGAGAATCAATACAACCTTTGCAAAATGTTAGTTACAGTGCTTTTCAAAACATCTCACATTGAAGGGCAGGAGATGATCGTCTGTTGGTTGTAAAATAGGGGCCTGATGGTGTCCCCTCCCTGGCTGGTGTTGAAGGAAGCTGTGAGGTCTACAGGGATGATGGGAGAGGAACATGAAATAAAATGAAAGAACTGAAAGAGGATTCCATTCAACATGGTATAGAAGGGCCTACTGCAAATGTCATTATACAGAGTGTACAAAACATTAGCAACAACTGCTCGTTTCATGACAGACTGACCAGGTGAAAGCTATGAACCCTTATTGAGTTCACTTGTTAAATCCACTTCAATCAGTGTAGATGAAGGGGAGGAGACAGGGTGAAGAAGGATTTTTAAGCCTTGAGACATGGATTGTGTATGTGTGCCGTTCAGAGGGTGAATGGGCAAGACAAAAAGTTTAAGTGTATGGTAGTAGGTGCCAGGCCCACCGGTTTGAGTGTGTCAAGAACTGCAAGGCTGCTAGGTTTTTCCTGTGTGTATCAAGAATGGTCCACCACCCAAAGGACATCCAGCCAACTTGACAGAACTGTGGGAAGCATTGGAGTCAAGATGGGCCAGTATCCATGTGGAACACTTGACACCTTGTAGAGTTCATGCCCCGACGAATTGAGCCTGTTCTGAGGGCAAGGGAGGGTGGGGTGGGGGGTACAAGGGTGGAACTAAATATTAGCAAGGTGTTCCTAAAGTTTTGTACACTCAGTGTATATTACTAGTGCAAACACACCAAGACAGTCGTGGAGGGCACGACAAAGCCTATTCCCCCTCAGGAAACTAAAAAGATTTGGCATGGGTCCTGAGATCCTCAAAAGGTTCTACAGCTGCAACATCGAGAGCATCCTGACTGGTTGCATCACTGTCTGGTACGGCAATTGCTCGGCCTCTGACCGCAAGGCACTACAGAGGGTAGTGCGTACGGCCCAGTACATCACTGGGGCAAAGCTGCCTGCCACCCAGGACCTCTACACCAGGCGGTGTCAGAGGAAGGCCCTAAAAATTGTCAAAGACCACAGCCACCCCAGTCATAGACTGTTCTCTCTACTACCGCATGGCAAGCGGTTCCGGAGTGCCAAGTCTAGGACAAAAAGGCTTCTCAACAGTTTTTACCCCCAAGCCATAAGACTTCTGAACAGGTAACCAATGTTTATCCGGACAATTTACATTGTGTGCCCCCCCCAACACCTCTTTTACGCTGCTGCTACTCTCTGTTTATCTTATATGCATAGTCACTTTAACCATACATCCATGTACATACTACCTCAATTGGCCCGACCAACCAGTGCTCCCGCACATTGGCTAACTGGGCTATCTGCATTGTGTCCCACCTCCCGCCAACCCCTCCTTTTATGCTACTGCTACTCTGTTCATCATATATGCATAGTCACTTTAACCATACCTACATGTACATACTACCTCAATAAGCCTGACTAACCGGTGTCTGTATATAGCCTTGCTACTCTTATTTTCAAATTATGTTTTATTTCTTTACTTACCTACACACACACACACACACACACACACACACACACACACACACACACACACACACACACACACACACACACACACACACACACACACACACACACACACACACACACACACACACACATACCTTTTTTTCCCGCACTATTGGTTAGAGCCTGTAAGTAAGCATTTCACTGTAAGGTCTACACCTGTTGTATTCGGCGCACGTGACAAATCAACTTTGATTTGATAGTGCTAGCCATTAAACCCTTTATTGCTGATGCTGTGTATTGGCCAATGAGAGGCTTTAAGGCCACCGGTTGGACATATCGGCACTTCTCAGAAGAAGCAGTCCTCCATAGGAATTCTACATTGTTTAAATTAAATGTTTCAAGGACAAAATTACATGAATAAATAAAAAAGAAGTTTAAAATCAGGCTGATCTGTGAGAGTTCTTCTGAAAGAAGCAGGACTGACATGCAGCACTGATGCACCAGAATGAACATGCAGTCCTCCTCACAGACATCAGGGGAGGTTTTTTATTATTATTTTCATCTCATAAAAAAAGGACGATCAAGTAATTCTGAAAGTTTTTACAGTAGCCTTGAGAAGGCCTTGTTCGAGTTGAGGGATTTCGACTAGCAAGGAGATTATGAAGTAAGAAAAAATAATATATGGTCCGGTGAGAATGGATAGATTGCAGGCAGAGACAGGGAGACAGACAGTGCTCCCGTCTTGGTGGCCCATGTTGTTAGGATAGTTTGCTTCTGCAAAGCTTAGAAAAGCTATTTATAGACAGTCGTGAGGAGGAAAAGGAAAACTGCTACATTTTTTAACTCAAGATTCCATCTCCAAACCCTGTCTCTTTGCTGGCCAGCGAAATGCCATAGTGACTTTACAGATTCCCAGGTTTAAAATAGAACAAGGTTATGTCATTGCCAGATGAAAAAGTAACATCACCCCCTTTAAAGTTGAGAAAAGTGTTCTAATGTTATAGCAGACATTGTACCTTTTTTGTTGTTGGTCAAAATACTTCTATATGGATGCATTGGACTTAATAATGTAATGTTCCCAATGGGATAAACAGTATAGATATGAAAGTTTAACAATTATATGTATTAACTTTCATTAATGCACATCAATGACACAACCTGCCAGACAAACCAACTTCCAACATGCTCAGGTTGTCAGTTTGTTGTGACCTGACCTGAATGACTTGATAGGAAAGAACTAGCTAAGTGACCTGATATTCCAGAAGCGTCTGGGACAGAAACTCAACATCAATCAAAAGCTGCTGGTAATTGAGTAGTGTGTGTGTGTGTATCTGGATAAGTATATTAGAGTACAATCAACTTCACAAAGAAATATGATTTTGTGTTACTAAGTTGTAGCTAGGCTATGCCTCTCAGTCTGCCAAGATTATGCCCTGGTCGGTTGGTTGGTTGCCATGCACAATTAAGGTTACATCTATAACTTACGAGTCGTACCCACTGTGTGGAAACATTTGATGTGATGCAACGGGACACACGAGAACATGGCAGTAATGTACCAGTGTGTTTCTTACCTCTGATACAGTTGCTAGCTTCTGGAACCCTAGTGTATATGAATGGGGCTGACAGGGGCACACACAACAACACCGATAACTTCTAATATTACAAGTTTGGGGGAATGTCAAGATAGGGCACATACAACAACACTGCTAAGAATGTTTAAATGGCCAAGCTTAGGCGATTGTTTGCACCACAGATCAGTTTCTCACAACACTGATACCAAGCTAAGAGGATCCACCAGTCTGTACGTAGCTAACACATCAGCCGTATACAGTTGAAGTCGGAAGTTTACATACACCTTAGCCAAATACATTTAAACTCAGTTTTTCACAACTCCTGACATTTCATCCTAGTAAACATTCCCTGTCTTAAGTCAGTTAGGATCACCAATTTATTTTAAGAATGTGAAATGTCAGAATAATAGTAGAGGGTGATTTATTTCAGCTTTTATTTCTTTCATTACATTCCCAGTGGGTCAGAAGTTTACATACACTCAATTTGTATTGCCTTTAAATTGTTTAACTTGGGTCAAACATTTCAGGTAGCCTTCCACAAACTTCCCACAATAAGTTGGGTGAATTTTGGCCCATTCCTCCTGACAGAGCAGTTGTATCTGAGTCAGGTTTGTAGGCCTCCTTGCTTACACACGCTTTTTCAGTTCTGCTCACAAATTTTCTATAGGCTTGAGGTCAGGGCTTTGTGATGGCCACTCCAATACCTTGACTTTGTTGTCCTTAAGCCATTTTGCCACAACTTTGGAAGTATGCTTGGGGTCATTGTCCATTTGGAAGACCCATTTGCGACCAAGCTTTAACTTCCTGACTGATGTCTTGAGATGTTGCTTTGTCGGGTTCACCTAGGGGTCATTAATAAGGGCTGTACAAATGTTTGATGTATTAGAATAATTGATTATGCTTATGTTATATTAATAGAAGGGAAGGGGTTATAAGACCCCTCCCTCCTTACATGTATAGGGTCCTAGACTACAGATTAACAATATATAATAATTGTAGAGGTTTGTTTTATAGTTCTCTCTTTCTCTTTCTTATAAAAATGCCCCTCTGAGAATGTGTGACTGAGACAGAACTCTGCAGGGGAGTGGAGGAGATAAGACTAGTCAAACCATTCCACAATAAATCAACTTTGGGGAGTGAACATTTACTAAGTTTTAGATAACACTAAAAGTCATCCTTGTGATGCCATCTATTTTGTGACGCGCACCAGTCCCTCCTGCAGCAAAGCACCCCTACAACATGATGCTGCCACCCCCATGCTTCACAGTTGGGATGGTGTTCTTCGGCTTGCAAGCATCCCCCTTTTTCCTCAAAACATAACGATAGTCATTATGGCCAAACAGTTCTATTTTTGTTTCATCAGACCAGAGGACATTTCTCCAAAAGGTACGATCTTTGTCCCCATGTTCAGTTGCAAACCGTAGCCTGGCTTTTTTAATGGCGGTTTTGGAGCAGTGGCTTCTTCCTTGCTGAGCGGCCTTTCATGTTATGTCGATATAGGACTCGTTTTTACTGTGGATATAGATACGTTTGTACCTGTTTCCTCCAGCATCTTCACAAGGTCCTTTGCTGTTGTTCCGGGATTGATTTGCACTTTTCACACCAAAGTACGTTCATCTCTAGGAGACAGAATGCATCTCATTCCTGAGCAGTATGATGGCTGCATGGTCCCATGGTGTTTATACTTGCGTACTATTGTTTGTTCAGATGAACGTGGTACTTTCAGGCGTTTGGAAATTGCTCCCAATGATATACCAGACATGTGGAGGTCTACAATTTTTTTCTGAGGTCTTGGCTGATTTATTTTGATTTTCCCATGATGTCAAGCAAAGAGGCACTGAGTTTGAAGGTAGGCCTTGAAATACATCCGCAGGTACACCTCCAATTGACTCAAATGATGTCATATAGCCTATCAGAAGCTTCTAAAGCCATGACATAATTTTGGGGTATTTTCCAAGCTGTTTAAAGGCACAGACAACTTAGTGTATGTGAACTTCTGACCCACCGGAATAGTGATACAGTGAATTATTAGTGAAATAATCTGTCTGTAAACAATTGTTGGAAAAAATACTTGTGTCATGCACAAAGTAGATGTCCTAACCGACTTGCCAAAACTATAGTTTGTTGACAAGAAATTTGTGGAGTGGTTGAAAAACGAGTTTTCATGACTCCAACCTAAGTGTATGTAAACTTCCTACTTCAACTGTAGGTGTAAGAGAGCCATGCTATCACGTCTCTAGTCCTCTCTCCAAAAAGGGGTATTCCTGGGTAACGTCAGGCATCATCTCAATGTCAAGGTTATGATTTAATAATTCAGTCAACTATAATGTTTCCTAAAACTAAGGTTTAATCTAAGTCCATGTCTTTTAGGAACTCCAACCCTCACATTCATGATCCCCAAGGGATGGACATCCATTTCATAGCTGCTTGATTTGGTCCAGATACACATAAACTACAGCAATACATATTCAGTATGGAAGTAATCAACATACCAATGACTGCCTCCCTGCTACAACCTGCATAAAATAATCTGACAAACATGACATATTAAGCAGTGAGTGGTAGACACCACCAATGCAGAGCTCGACTGCAATACACTATACGTGCGATAAGAATTTTAGATTACGCAGCAAAGTGGATTCCTCATGACATATACCAAGTACAGAGCCAGGGAGAGAGAGACATCACCTTACTCCCGTCCTGTCAGAGGATAAATGGTCATGGCAGCTTCAAAGACAAAGATGTGTGACCCGCTCAAGGTAACACAGTCACTTCGTTCTGTCTTCTGTCCTCACTTTCACTTGTGTTGTCATATTGAAGATTAATTTTTTTACCCCCACCGTCCATTAACCCCACAATTGTCATTGGTTGCACTAATTGCACTGTTTGTCGACATAACCTGGTTCAAGCATTCATGACATTACCCTGAAGGCAAAGTAATGCAGAAACGTTGGTGTTTTTTTTACCCAATAAATTACTGGGAGGTTATACATATGGAGTATGCCACTCTTAGTTTTTATAGCTTACAGCTTATTCATCGTTAGTCAGCACCTCTACACTAAATAATTTTCTCTGGGTGTGTGCCAGCTCATGCTTTTTATTAACCCCACTGTCCAGTCATAAAATCTGCTTGGTTCTACTGTAAGCCTGTCTTTTAATATTTGTCTTTTATCATTTCTGGATAACCCTGAAAGGAGGGGAGACGCTAATACACCGGCTGACGTCAAATCCAGACCACACGTTGCCCCCACTGCAGACTGGACTTTGTTTCCTGGTGCAGCAGGTCAAGGCTCTCTCCGACTTAACATAACAAATATATATTAAATGAGAAAGGGGTGGGCTTTAATTATGTTGAAAAAATAAATATATATATGTGTTTGTGGCCTTTGCATCCCCATTGGCTACTCTCGCATCTCGCCCCATAAGGACCTTCGTCCTTTAAAGTTTACTCTTCTGGAGGAACATTTCATTGGATAAGTAACACACAAGCGCTCAGAAAGGGATTTTAGATGACACATTCTGAGATCTGAGAAGACAAACACCCAATGAAGTGGTTCTCAGAGTATGGGACAGCAAATTGTTCTTCCAGGGGCAGAAGAGGCTGTGGTGATGTCTAAAATCTTCAATGAGGCCTGGCTTGATGGGCATCGATAGCTTCTTCTTGCTGTACACCGGGCTGGACTCCACAGCAGAGCAACTCCTCCAGTCTGCTGGAGTATGCGGGCACCCAAGGCCCACCTACGTGAAGAACATTGGCTCTGCTATGGGGGGCTGGTCATCTGGTCATCTCCATGATGTTGGAGCTGGTCCTCCACTCTGCCAAAGAAGCCCCAGTGGACACAGCTGATATGCTGCGCCGGGTGTTTGCAGAGGAGAAGGCCTCAAAGGCAAGGGACCTGATGGACGATCAGATGACCTCCCGCTCCCTCAAGCACTGGGTCAACGGGGCCGCCTTCCACTCCCAGATACTAATCCACGAGCCTCGACTGAAGCAGTGTGGAGGAGACCTCCGCCTTTGTGCAAGGAGGATGCACATTTGTGGCCTTCTGGAGGTCATTTTGCAGGGCTCTGGCAGTGCTCCTCCTTGCACAAAGGCAGAGGTAGCGGTCCTGCTGCTGGGTTGTTGCCCTCCTACGGCCTCCTCCACGTCTCCTGATGTACTGGCCTGTCTCCTGGTAGTGCCTCTGGACACTACGCTGACAGACACAGCAAACCTTCTTGCCACAGCTCGCATTGATGTGCCATCCTGGATGAGCTGCACTACCTGAGCCACTTGTGTGGGTTGTAGACTCCGTCTCATGCTACCACTAGAGTGAAAGCACCGCCAGCATTCAAAAGTGACCAAAACATCAGCCAGGAAGCATAGGAACTAAGAAGTGGTCTGTGGTCACCACCTGCAGAACCACTCCTTTATTGGGGGTGTCTTGCTAATTGCCTATAATTTCCACCTTTTGTCTATTCCATTTGCACAACAGCATGTGAAATTTATTGTCAATCAGTGTTGCTTCCTAAGTGGACAGTTTGATTTCACAGAAGTGTGATTGACTTGGAGTTACATTGTGTTGTTTAAGTGTTCCCTTTATTTTTTGAGCAGTGTATATCACACACACACACACACACACACACACATTTTTATAATAATGACAATTGCAACAATACTGAATGAACAATGAACACTTTTATTTTAACTTAATATAATACATAAATACACACACAGCTCTGAAGTGACAATGATACTGAAGAGTCTGCTTAGGAGACAAATACTCTCAACTGTTTGAATAAAAATAGAGTTTAAGTTACCTGTGATGAATGTTGAAAATAAAAACTGTCATTTCTATATGCAGGAAATCCTATTTTAATAATGGGCATGGTAAGAATTGACGACCAAAGTGCGAGTCATAATTCCCATGACACCTAGCAAAATCTGAAAAGCGGTTCCTTCATTTATTCCATAGGATATTTTTAGATTCACTTAAAATAAGGTCTGTGTTTCGTGTAGGCTTACACCACCTTGCCAATTTTATAACTGTGTAGATATCCATAGGACAAGGTAACTCTGATCAATATTGGCTAAATATAAGCGAAGATAAGTTTTTTTGTAGAGTGGATTTATGAAAATATGTTGACAAACGTTACCTTATCCTAGTGAGATTTACATGGGTATCAAAACGTCGAGGCGGTTTAAGCCTGCACGAAACACAGACCTTATTTGTAGTAAATCATTAAAAATCCTACAATGTGATTTTCTGGATTTTGTTTTCTCATTTTGTCTGTCATAGTTGAAGTGTACCTATGATGAAAATTACAGGCCTCTCTCATCTTTTTAAGTGGGAGAACTTGCACAATTGGTGGCTGACTAAATACTTTTTTGCCCCACTATAAGTATTCAGACCCTTTGCTATGAGACTCGTAATCGAGCTCAGGTGCATCCTCTTTTCATTGATCATCCTTCAGATGTTTCTACAACTTCATTTGAGTCCAACTGTGGTAATTTCAATTGATTGGATATAATGTAAAAAATGCACACACCTGTCTATATAATGCCCCACAGTTCACAGTGCATGTCAGAGCAAAAACCAAGGCATGAGGTTGAAGGAATTGTCCGTAGAGCTCCGAGACAGGATTGCGTCGAGGCACAGATCTGGAAAAGGGTAACAAAAAATGTCTGCAACATTGAAGGTCCCCAAGAACACAGAACACATGATTCTTAAATGGAAGAAGTTTGGAACCACCAAGACTCTTCCTAGAGCTGGCCGCCCGGCCAAACTGAGCAATCGGGTGAGACGGGCCTTGGTCAGGGAGGTGACCAAGAACTCGATGGTCACTCTGACAGAGCTCCAAAGTTCCTCTGTGGAAATGGGAGAACCTTCCAGAAGGACAAGCATCTCTGCAGCAATCCACCAATGGTAGAGTGGCTAGATGGAAGCCACTCTTCAGTAAAAGGCACATGACAGCCCACTAGGAGTTTGCCAAAGGGAACCTAAAGACTCCCAGACCATGAGAAACAAAATTCTCTGGTCTGATGAAACCAAATTTAAATGATTTGGCCTGAATGCCAAGCTTCACGTCTGCAGGAAACCTGGCACCATCCCTATGACGAAACATGGTGTTGGCAGCATC
The DNA here is from genome assembly GCF_029448725.1 of Salvelinus fontinalis. Taxonomy (NCBI): domain Eukaryota; kingdom Metazoa; phylum Chordata; class Actinopteri; order Salmoniformes; family Salmonidae; genus Salvelinus; species Salvelinus fontinalis. Next base: position 34,112,278 of record NC_074695.1, read on the forward strand.
ATGTTGTGGGGATGTTTTTCGGCGGCAGTGACTGGGAGACTAGTCAGGATCTAGAGAAAGATGAACGGAGCAAAGTACAGAGAGATCCTTGATGAAAACCTGCTCCAGAGCGCTCAGGACCTTAGACTGGGGCGAAGATTCACCTTCCAACAGGACAACAACCATAAGCACACAGCCAAGACAATGCAGGAGTGGCTTCGGGACAAGTCTCTGAATGTCCTTGAGTGGCCCAGCCAGAGCCCGGACTTGAACCTGATCAAACATCTCTGGAGAGACCTGAAAATAGTTGTGCAGCAACGTTCCCCATCCAACCTGACAGAGCTTGAGAGGATCTGCAGAGAAGAATGGGAGAAACTACCCAAATACAGGTGTGTGTAGCGTCATATGCAAGAAGACTCAAGGCTGTAATCGCTGCCAAAGGTGCTTCAACAAACTACTGAGTAAAGGGTCTGAATACTTATATAAATGTGATATTTCCGTATTTTCATTTTTATAAATTTGCAAGAATTTCTAAAAACCTGGTTTTGCTTTGTCATTATTGGGTATTGTGTGTAAATTGATGAGGGGAAAAAAACTTTTTAATCCATTTTAGAATAAGGCTGTAACGTAAGAAAATGTGGAAAAAGTGAAACGGTCTGAATACTTTCAGAAGGAACTGTATATACAGTACCAGTGGAAAGCTTAATTATGTGCCATGCATATGATGGTTTATTCAATGTTACTATCACAGAGGTAATAGTGATTGATTTAGTTTAAGTAGCAACATGTGTTGCGATACTTAAACGTGTGTGGCCTGTCTTAATGCTTACAATTGCTCAGAATTTGTGGATTAGTTGGAATAACTTGCTTGAATTTTTGATGGGTTGTGGGCTGGAGGTTAGGGTCAGCTGTTTCTGCTAAAAGGCTGTTCACAACATGACTGCTCATTTACAGTTGGCAACTACAGCACTCACTCTTTTGCCAGTTAAATGTGTTGCTTAGATGACAGGAGGACAGTCTGTCCAATTTATTTTTCTGATCTCCATCTTTTTTTGCCATCTTGTTTTATATTACATCTCTTTTCAAGAGGGAGACAGACTCTTGAGAGGCAGTGAGGGAGGAGGAGAAGTAAATTACTTACAGATAGTGTACTATCACACAAAACAACAATGTACGAGGTGTGTGTTAGCTGGCCCTACTTTAAATCTTAAATACATTGTTCGATCCACTGGGTGGAATAAAAAAAATATAGTAGGTATCAAATACAAAAACAGTAACGGCAGTTGTTGCCATACAAAACCAGGACAAAAAAAAGACCATTGGGAATTTTCACTAAATTTCATCGACAGAATGGTCCTTTGGTGGAAGGATTGTTGACATATTTGACGTTTGTATCTAAAAGCATAATTGAGAAATAATTAATCCATTTTGGCATATTTATTCCATTTTGGTCTTACCCAGGCCTCTTAACTGTGCTTCATCTGTAGGTGCTACAAAGCAAAAATGTGTGTCATATGAAGCTTTACCACTTGCTCTGTAATATGAGTAGTATTTTGATTTCCAAAAAACATTTATTACAGTCATTTAAACAAGAATATTGGAAAAAAAGTGGCACATTGTCTATATTGTTGACCGAGCAGGATCTCTGCTACTTTTAGAGTTATGATCCAATTTGTAAGCATTACTAACAGAATGATGTTAAAATGGATTCAAAATGGTGATTCAAACGGTCACCGTTTGCTGGTGATTTGAAGGATGTGTAAAAGAAGGTTGTCTACTGTGCCAATGTATCTGTATAAAATGGGCCATAACTTTAAAACTAGCAGAGATCTGGAACTTTGATATGCCCGTAGAGTATATTATGGAATCACTCTAAAGAGATCTACTCATTACCATTTCATGGAATTATTCAGTATTGGGTGAATAGAGAACACGTCTCAGAGACTGGTTCAGAAGCACCCCTGAGGTAAACAAAAAGGTATTAACTGAATAATTCAAAACTCAGGAGGAACACTTAATTCTACTGTTGAACCACCACTGTATGCCCACATCATTCCAATTATGAGAGACGAGCGAGACACCTCAGTGAATTGTGTTTAATTAAAAACAGATTGGAAAGGTTGGTACCATGACACAACAATTAACCTTAACCACCAAATTTGTCGATATCTTTTTCTAAATTAACTCAATAAAACTTCTTCACCTTTCGATACTTCATTTCCCGATGGGAAAGGAAATACAAGAAAAGCAATTAGCGTAACAAAACATATGCACTTCAGAGAATATGACATCAATAAAACAATTTTAGAACGAATGTACACCTAGGCTATATTACACATTCTAAAAAAAAATACATCTAGTTCCTACAGCAGCAACACATCAACGTTCAATGTGTTTATTCTCAGTCTCACTTCCCATTAAGTTGTCGCTCAGTTCGTAATCCCACCTTGCAAGGTGGAAAAAGGTTGAGTTGCCCCACAAGCCCATCTGTCAATCATCACTAAACCCAGTGCACCTGCTTAACAAATCAGGCACACTGCTAACACAGACACACAATTTCTTCTGACTCATAAGGCTTAGCGACTGAATGATTGAAGGGATGGACGGCTACATGTGTGTTCACAGGCCAGATGTCTACTTTAGCTTTAAGCGGTTCTATCATTTATCCATGGTCTAGAGGTTTGTTTAGAGGTCAGTGAAGAACCCAAATCGCATGCACTTCCTGGTGCCATTTTGGATTAGCAGATGTTTTGGTGCAGTGCTTTACCCGTTTTAAGTCCAAACAGCTCTCTTACAAGTACAACATCCATCATGTCACCTGGGTATGCAATGACACTATTAATATGAGATTGGTACAACTACCCATGTTTTTATTCTTCATGAATAATGCACTCTATTCACCTCTATATGTTCATCTTTAACGGCCTGTCCTACTTTAGTTCTGCTAACTTTATTCTGGCTCTCGTCCTGTGTCCAATGTGCACACCATAAAATTGATCTCAACCTCAGACCCACAGGACTGGCTTAAATTGCATGATGCACCAATGAGTACATTTGCCAAAAGTTAGCCTCTAAAGGTTGGTAATGGCTCACATCAACACCATTATCCCAGAAACCCTAGACCCACTCCAATTTGCATACCCCCCAAACAGATCCACAGATGATGCTATCTCTATTGCACTCCACACTGCCCTTTCCCACCTGGACAAAAAAAACACCTATGTGAGAATGCTATTCATTGACTACAGCTCAGCGTTCAACACATTAGTGCCCTCAAAGCTCATCACTAAGCTAAGGATACTGGGACTAAACACCTCCCTCTGCAACTGGATCCTGGACTTCCTGATGGGCCACCACCAGGTGGTGAGGGTAGGTAGCAACACATCTGCCACGCTGATCCTCCGTCATCATGAAGTGCTTTGAGAGACTAGTCAAGGACCATATCACCTCCACCCTACCGGACACCCTAGACCCACTCCAATTTGCTTACCGCCCCAATAGGTCCACAGACGACGCAATCGCAACCACACTGCCCTAACCCATCTGGACAAGAGGAATACCTATGTGAGAATGCTGTTCATCGACTACAGCTCAGCATTTAACACCATAGTACCCTCCAAACTCGTCATCAAGCTCGAGACCCTGGGTCTCGACCCCGCCCTGTGCAACTGGGTACTGGACTTCCTGACAGGCCGCCCCCAGGTGGTGAGGGTAGGTAACAACATCTCCACCCCGCTGATCCTCAACACTGGGGCCCCACAAGGGTGCGTTCTGAGCCCTCTCCTGTACTCCCTGTTCACCCATGACTGCGTGGCCATGCACGCCTCCAACTCAATCATCAAGTTTGCGGACGACACTACAGTGGTAGGCTTGATTACCAACAACGACGAGACGGCCTACAGGGGAGGAGGTGAGGGCCCTCGGAGTGTGGTATCAGGAAAATAACCTCACACTCAACATCAACAAAACAAAGGAGATGATTGTGGACTTCAGGAAACAGCAGAGGGAGCACCCCCCTATCCACATCGACGGGACAGTAGTGGAGAGGGTAGTAAGTTTTAAGTTCCTCGGCGTACACATCACGGACAAATTGAATTGGTCCACCCACACAGACAGCGTTGTGAAGAAGGCGCAGCAGCGCCTCTTCAACCTCAGGAGGCTGAAGAAATTCAGCTTGTCATCAAAAGCACTCACAAACTTTTACAGATGCACAATCGAGAGCATCCTGTCGGGCTGTATCACCGCCTGGTATGGCAACTGCTCCGCCCACAACCGTAAGGCTCTCCAGAGGGTAGTGAGGTCTGCACAACGCATCACCGGGGGCAAACTACCTGCCCTCCAGGACACCTACACCACCCGATGTCACAGGAAGGCCATAAAGGTCATCAAGGACAACAACCACCCGAGCCACTGCCTGTTCACCCCGCTATCATCCAGAAGGCGAGGTCAGTACATCTGCATCAAAGCAGGGACCGAGAGACTGAAAAGCAGCTTCTATCTCAAGGCCATTAGACTGTTAAACAGCCACCACTAACATTGAGTGGCTTCTGCCAACATACTGACTCAACTCCAGCCACTTTAATAATGGAAATGTATGGAAATGTATGTAAAAATGTATCACTAGCCACTTTAAACAATGCCACTTAATATAATGTTTACATACCCTACATTACTCATCTCATATATATATGTATATACTGTACTCTAGATCATCTACTGCATCTTGCCATCTTTATGTAATACATGTATCACTAGCCACTTTAAACTATGCCACTTTATGTTTATATACCCTACATTACTCATCTCATATGTATATACTGTACTCGATACCATCTACTGCATCTTGCCTATGCCGTTCTGTACCATCACTCATTCATATATCTTTATGTACATGCTCTTTATCCCTTTACACTTGTGTCTATAAGGTAGTAGTTGTGGAATTGTTAGGTTAGATTACTCATTGGTTATTACTGCATTGTCGGAACTAGAAGCACAAGCATTTCGCTACACTCGCATTAACATCTGCTAACCATGTGTATGTGACAAATAAAATTTGATTTGGACACTGGAGCTCCCCAGGGGTGCGTGCTCAGTCCCCTCCTGTACTCCCCGTTCACCCACGACTGCATGGCCAGGCACGACTCTAACACCATCATTACGTTTGCAGACGACAAAACAGTGGTAGGCCTGACCTGGCCAGACCTGACCAGGCCGGGTGGTGCCAGAATAACAACCTATCCCTCAACGTAACCAAGGCTAAGGAGATGATTGTGGACTACAGAAAAAGGAGAACCGAGCACGCCCCCATTCTCATCAACGGGGCTGTAGTGGAGCAGGTTGAGAGCTTCAAGTTCCTTGGTGTCCACATCAACAACAAACTAGAATGGTCCAAACACACCAAGATAATCGTGAAGAGGGCACAACAAAGCCTATTCCCCCTCAGGAAACTAAAAAGACTTGGCATGGGTCCTCAGATCCTCAATAGGTTCTACAGCTGCAACATCGAGAGCATCCTGACTGGTTGCATCACTGCCTTGAACTGCAATTGCTCAGCCTCTGACCGCAAGGCACTAGAGGGTAGTGCGTACGGCCCAGTACATCACTGGGGTTAAGCTGCCTGCCATCCAGGACCTCTACACCAGGCGGTGCGAAGGAAGGCCCTAAAAATTGTCAAAGACCCCAGCCACCCGAGTCATAGACTGGTCTCTCTACTACCGCATGGCAAGTGGTACCGGAGTGCCAAGTCTAGGACAAAAAGGCTTCTCAACAGTTTTTACCCCCAAGCCATAAGACTCCTGAACAGGTAATCAAATGGCTACCCGGACTATTTACATTGTGTCCCGCCACCCACCACCGACTCTTTTACGCTACTGCTACTCTATGTTCATCATATATGCATAGTCACTTAAACCATATCTACATGTACATTTTACATTTAAGTCATTTAGCAGACGCTCTTATCCAGAGCGACTTACAAATTGGAAAGTTCATACATATTCATCCTGGTCCCCCCATGGGAATTGAACCCTGGTCCCCCCGTGGGAATTGAACCCACAACCCTGGCGTTGCAAGCGCCATGCTCTACCAACTGAGCCACACGGGACCACCTCAATCAGCCTGACTAACCGGTGTCTGTATGTAGCCTCTCTACTGTATATAACCTGTCTTTTTACTGTTGTTTTATTTCTTTACTTACCTATTGTTCACCTAATACCTTTTTTGCACTATTGGTTAGAGCCTGTAAGTAAGCATTTCACTGTAAGGTCTAGACCTGTTGTATTCAGCGCGACAAATAAACTTTGATTTGATTCTGATGAACTTATCCTCTGCAGCAGAGGTAACTCTGGGTCTTCCATTTCTGTGGTGGTCCTCATGAGAGCCAATTTCATCATATCGCTTGATGGTTTTTGCGACTGCACTTGAAGAAACTTTCAAAGTTCTTGAAATGTTCTGTATTGACTGACCTTCATGTCTTACAGTAATGGACTGTCCTTTCTCTTTGCTTATTTGAGCTGTTCTTGCCATAATATGGACTTGGTCATTTACCAAATAGGGCTATCTTCTGTATACCCCCCTACCTTGTCACAAGACAACTGATTGGCTCAAACGCATTAAGGAAAGAAATTCCACAAATGAACTTTTAAGAAGGCACACGTTAATTGAAATGCATTCTAGGTGACTACTTCATGAAGCTGGTTGAGGGAATGCCAAGAGTGTACAAAGTTGTCATCAAGGCAAAGGGTGGTTATTTGACGAATCTCAAATAAAAAAAATATTTTGATCTGTTTAACACTTTTTTTGGTTACTACAGGATTCCATATGTGTTATTTCATAGTTTTGATATTTTCACTAATATTCTACAATGTAGAAAATAGTAAACATAAAGAAAAACCCTTGAATGAGTAGGTGTTCTAAAACTTTTGACCAGTAGTGTATCTTGATAAATATCACCTTGTCCTCGAGAGATTTAAAAACGGTTATCAAAATGTCACACCAGGGTAAGCCTACACGATACACAGCCCTTATTTTATGTGTTTCTAAAATCCCCTCTGGGAAAAATGAATGGTGGGTAAAGGATTGAACCATTTCCCTGTTGACCACTAGGTTGTATGGGAATTATGACTCATACTGTGGTACTCTATCAGAATGTGACAAGTTTCGCTGGTTAAAACGACATATCATTTATACTCTGGTGGAACGTCTGTAGACCGTCGCTGCGACTGTCAGTTTTCTTGTTGCACAGACATTAAAAAAGTGAAATGTCTCTTGTGTCTGTTGTGGTTACTGGGCTGCTACAGCAACAAGACCAAATCCATCTGTGACAAGATAGTGCAGGAGTTCTAAAATGATCTTATAGAATTACCTACTTTTATTTCACATCCATCAGCTATTTTACCTTGTAAATAATTGTTATTGTTGTGGTGGGTTTATTTTCCTGTAATAATGAATCCAAGTATCTACAGCTAAGACATTGTCAGCTATAATCTAGCAACAAACCAAAACATTGTTCAGAAAGTTTTAGTTGCCTGGCTTGCTAGGTTGACATTTACAAAATGTGTTTTTAAACGTATGGGTTTATTGGTTTTAAAATAGAGCACGTATGCTATTTGGAACACTGGGCTGATGTCATGCAGTGTCGTTTTGTGTTTATATTTTTTCATAATGACAGTTTGATGTCGGACGACAATAGAATGTTTATGATGTCACCGTGACAGCTGTCTACAGACCAACTGTAAACCAGCCAGCCATAAGGCTACATTTTACACAGGCAGCCCAATTAAGATCTTTTGCCATACATTTGGGCATATCTGATGACCATCTGATCTCCTCACTAATATGAAAACAGCAACAAAAAAACACATGGGATCACTTTTGGTATGATTTAGATTACATCCCATATGTGGATCTCATTCCTGATATAATTCTGATGCTCCATTTGCAATCTGTCTGGACAATGAAATTAGAAAACTAGAATGGACATGAACTATCTTGACAGTACAAAAGGTGAAAGTAGTAGCAAAAAGTAGTCGTAAAAATACACTATCTAGTCCATGGGCCTATATCCTAATCTGACTTTGGTGCAGGTCATGTTGTTCTTCACATTGCCGTCTCTGGTAAACACACACTACAGTGCCTTCTGAAAGTATTCAGATCCCTTCACTTTTTACACATTTTGTTATGTTACAGCATTATTCTAAAATAGATTTTTCTCAATCTACACACAATACCCCATAATGACAAAGCAAAACCAGGTTCAGAATTTTTTTTTTTTTTTTATTAAAAAATGAAATAACATTTTTATAAGTATTCAGACCCTTTACTCAGTACTTTGTTGAATTCCCTTTGGCAGTGATTACAGCCTTGATTATTCTTGGGTATGATGCTACAAGCTTGGCACACCTGTATTTGGGGAGTTTCTCCCATTCTTCTCTGCAGATCCTCTCAAGCTCTGTCAGGTTGGATCGGGAGCATCGCTGCACAACTATTTTCAGATCTCTCCAGAGGTGTTCGATCAGGTTTAAGTCCGGGCTCTGGCTGGCCCACTCAAGGACATTCAGAGACTTGTCCCAAAGCCACACCTGCATTGTCTTGGCTGTGTGCTTAGGGTTGTTGTCCTGTTGGAAGGTGAACCTCCGCCCCAGTCTGAAGAGCTCATCTTCAAGGATCTCTCTGTGCTTTGCTCTGTTCATCTTTCCCCTCAACCCTGACTAGTCCCCCAGTCCCTGCCGCTGTAAAACATCCCCACAGCATGATGCTGCCACCACCATGCTTCACCGTAGGGATGGTGCCAGGTTTCCTCCAGACGTGACGCTTGGCATTCAGGCCAGAGTTCAATCTTGGTTTCATCAGACCAGAGAATCTTGTTTCTCATGATCGGAGAGTCTTTTGGTGCCTTTTGGCAAACTCCAAGCGGGCTGTCACGTGCCTTTTACTGAAGAGTGGCTTCTGTCTGGCCACTTTACCATAAGGCCTGATTTGGTGAAGTGCTGCAGAGATGGTTGTCCTTATGTTAGATTCTCCCATCTCCACAGAGAAACTATGGAGCTCTGTCAGTGACCATCGAGTTCTTGGTCACCTCCCTGACCAAGGCCCATCTCCCCCGATTGCTCAATTTGGCCTGGCGGCCGGCTCTAGGAAGAGTCTTGGTGGTTCCAAACTTCTTCCATTTAAGAATGGAGGTGGCTGTGTTCTTGGGGACCTTCAATACTGCAGACATTTTTTGGTACCCTTTTTTGGTACAAGACTCTTCCTAGAGCTGGGCGCCCAGCCAAACTGAGCAATCAGATTAGATGGGCCTTGGTCAGAGAGGTGACCAAGAACTCGATAGTCACTCTGACAGAGCTCCAGAGTTCTTCTGCAGCACTCCACCAAATCAGGACTTTATGGTAGTGGCCAGACAGAAGCCACTCCTCAGTAAAAAGGCACATGATAGCCCGCTTGGAGTTTGCCAAAAGGCACCAAAAGATTCTCTGGTCTGATGAAACCAAGATTGAATTCTTTGGCATGAATGCCAGGCGTCACGTCTGGAGGACACCTGGCACCATCCCTACATTGAAGCATGGTGGGTAGAATCATGCTGTGGTGATGTTTTTCAGCAGCAGAGACTAGGAGACTAGTAAGTATCTAGGAAAAGACTAACAGAGCAAAGTAGAGAGAGATCCTTAATGAAAACCTGCTTCAGAGCGCTCAGGACCGCAGACTGGGGCGAAGGTTCACCTTCCAACAAGACACGACCATAAGACAACGCAGGAGTGGCTTCGGGACAGGTCTTTTAATGTCCTTTTAATGTCCTTGAGTGATCCAGCCAGAGACCGGACTTGAACCCGATTGACATTTCTGGAGAGACCTGAAAATAGCTGTGCAGCTACGCTCCCCATCCAACCTAACAGAGCTTGAGGGAATATGCAGATAAGAATGGGAGAAACTCCCCAAATACAGGTGTGCCAAGCTTGTAGTGTCAAACCCAAGACTCGAGACTGGCAGTGATTACAAAGGTGCTTCAACAAAGTACTGGTTAAAGGGTCTGAATACGTATGCAAATGTCATATTTCATTTTTATATATAAATTTGCAGACATAAATGGAGTCATGTCATTATGGAGTATTGTGTGTAGATTGATGAAGGGGAAAAAACGATTTAATCAATTTTAGAATAAGGCTGTAACGTAATAAAATGTGGAAAAAGTCAAGGCGTCTAAATACTTTCCGAAGGCTCTGTACAAAGAAAAAGGTGGTCAAATGTTGTCGATATGCTAAAGTTGGCAGTTTTTTTGACTAGGAATGAATGGGATATGAGTATGGACAGTCAGAATAAAATCTGAATTGGGTTCTTAGAGTGGCTGTGTAAACAGCCTAAAGCAGTGGTTCTCCACCGGAGTTGCTACTACCCCTGGGGGTACTTAGCCAATCCACAGGGGGTATTTGAGATGACTCAGGAGACCATAGGGCTTACTGGGTAAAATGCACAAGTAGGGTACTCCGGACAGAGCAAAAAGCACTTGGTGGTACAGAAAACAAAAAAGGTTGAGAATCACCGCTCTAAACAGTGACAGAATTATCAATGCTCAAAGAATACACAAATAATAGTTGCTGTTTTCTAACTGCAGGCATAGGAGAGAGAACATTTGGATTGGTGCAGCGACCGGTCATCAACAACTATAAAGAACACAATCACACAAAATGTTTGTGTGATTGTGGTTTGTCTCACATGTCCTTGTTTCAGCATATTAGTCTACACACAATATGAACTCAGCAGGTGTTAGAACAGAGGTGTTGAGCTATACGTTAAGGGAGACACTGACAACTGCAGAAACATGAGCGCAAACATAACTTCAGATCCTAACTTGGAGAGAATAGAAGGTGGAAAACAAGTTGCTCTTACTTTCCAAAATGACAAATCACCAAAGAGATTAGACATGGAATACATTTTACAGCCATTTTTATTGACACTGCATGAATATCATTTAGCTGGATAAACAGTTGACAAATACATCCATCTGAAGGAAAGGAATAGTCCACTGGGGAAGCAGTCGAGGGCTGGGTTGTATATTTGACCTTTTAATAAAACCCTGAATGATCATATCTGTTAGTAGTTATGAGGACTTTGCTGCAGTCGAGTTTGGCTATTCAAACATTTAAGTAAATGGGACAGGATTATTTAAATAAAGCACACAATCTTTAATGTATTGGAAAAAGTGCAGAGTGTACTTATCTACAGTATCACTTATTATACCCAATATACTCATCTGAATCAAAGTCCATTTTGTCTCCAAAGAAAGTTCCGGAACACATCCGCCAAACATGCCTATGGTAGGAGTACATTACTGTATAAACTTAGCATTACACAGATTACTGCTATAAAAAAAATGATAATTTTAAAATGTTAAAGATAAAAGTAATGTGAAATGACATTAACTAGTGACATGCAGATATGTAGACAGGAGATAAGACTCTTGGGGGGGCTTCCAATGAACCAATCTGTTTGTTCCTAAAGTTTTCACTGAGGTCTGAAGTAAAAACATCCTCAAATAAGGGAAACGTGTCTCAAAGTGTGAAAGGCTAACACCAGTACACACGTTCACTTAAACGATCACACATTTAATCTGCCAAGCTACTGTTGATCAGTCACGTTGAGAAATCATTTCAAATAATACATTTGCCAAATTAGTCAAAGGCAAACTAAGAGCCCAACTTTACATGATCCAAGCTTCCCTCATCTGGACCGTCACTCCAGTACACTAGTCCAGTTCTTATAAAAACGGTAATGGCCGGGTAAAGACGCCAGATAATTATTTGGAATGAGTTTCCATTCCATGTGAAACTCAGAGACCATTCTGATGAGCTTGGCCAGAGTGAATGGAAGAGTTTCACTCAGACTACCAACACTGCTGTTAGAACTTAGCCAGGGGGAGATTAGTTCTCAAACAAATGAATCCTCTCTAAGAGAATCCTCTGTTTCTTAGTGCATCTATAATCTAATATCTTAACAACATATCAAAGTGGAGTTAAGCCGGAATTACATCCACGAATCTAACCACGGGGGGTAATTGGGGATAGAGAAAGCAGCCAAAGTGACATTTGAAAGCAGGCATCTAGCCAGTTCCTGGACAGCCTTTTCAAGTTGACAGCAGATGCTCAGCAGCCAAGGCCTCATCCGTGCCTCTGCTGGAGTCACAGCCCTGGTGCTGGGTGCAACCTAAAAGAGCACAGAGATCTAACCCAGTGAGTCCAGACACCGGTGGTTTGGTCCAGTCCGCAAAGCTAGTCAGATGATAGGTTATGCAATCTATTGAGGTTCTTGTCTAATTACTGTACTACTGGCTTTAGGATACTTGCTATTTTCCCAGATATATTCAACTGGACACAGCATCTATAATCTATGCCGGATGTAAATCTTTGACAATAATTTTGATTCATATGCAATACTTCTAACTCCGAGACCGATAAATTACTAGTTGATTTTTCATATTCATATATACAGGATTCATACAACAACAAAAAAAACAAGAGTTGCAGAGTTTGAAGTTTAGCGAAATTAATACGAGTACAGGCAAAACACAACAGCTTAAGCCCCCCTGTATGAGTAAGCAGAATGTCTCTTGTTATTCACAACATGAAACAATCTGTTGAAGATGTGAACCAGTAATGCACTGTCCTAGAGATTTCCTGGTATCCTGCTTCCTGCCAGCGTTGCATTCTTCAGAGCACACCAGAGTGTGTGTGTGTGTGTGGGGTGGGGGCGGCAGAGAGAGCAGACAGAGCAGCCTGTCATACAAGTCAGGCCCCAATACGCTATTTTTCTCAAGAGTTACAGAAAGAACCAAGACGTGTTACAATAAGTACATTCAGTTGTTAAGCAGTAGCAAAATAACTAGCCCCCCCTTCCCCTCTCTCCATTTCTCTGCGTTCCCGGCCAGAGGTTCAGTCAGTCAGCATGGATGAATGTGTAGTGATCTCTTATTAGCGACAGAAACAGGTGATGAGAGAGTGAAGTGCTGGTCGGCGGGACTGGGTCCAGTCTTTTAGCCCATGGCTGAGCCAGCTCCATAACTTGAGTCTTTACTTAAACGGACAATCTCCTGAGACAGAACTTCAAGATCCTAAAAAAAGACAAAAACATAAATTGCTATTTTAATACCACAAAGCTGGGTACAAACAACAACCTCTGCTAATTTCTGGCAGCTTCATATCTAACTGCAAGACATCTCTTTCATCATGCATCCTCTTCCATTCTGTTCTGATATACTTCAGCTACGGACTACTGAACTTCAGAGAGTTGATTCAAGGTGTTGGGAAAGAACTGTAACAGTGACAATTTTGGCGTGGAGGGTGCGGGGGAGCCATTAGACAGACGGACTCGGGTTCAGCTGCAATCTCCTCCCATAAAAAGCCAACGTTCTATCCTCTGCGTGCTCACTAAAGCAAGAGCCATGAAATATTAACAGGCCTGTTTGTTTCTGGGCTGGCGGCCCCAACAGGCACTAAATATTCATGAGCTCGCTGCCCGCCGCCGCCCCTGGAATCCAGAGAGAAGATGGGGGCAACCAGGAGCCTGCCTGCCCATCTGCAGGTTCACCAGTAGCGAACACAACCGTCTTGCACTTTCGCTACAGCGCCCTGTCATTCTGCTCTGGTGGGCTGTGACACTGCTTCATCATGTTCTAGTGCATGATTAGGAGCCCATGCCTGAAGGGCTGCTTGGTAGCAGGAGGGATGGAAGGGGGTGGGTGGAGAGGCATTAGCAGAGGAGGAGGAGAGGGATGGGGGCAGCTACACATGGTTGCTCTCCCCTTGAGCACCCTCTTAAGTGTTTAATCAGATCAAGATTTTTCTCATTTAAATTTGGATAAAAGCAAACCGTTATGTTGCTGTTAACAAGCATGGTACAACTTGCCACCAGCGTTGGGATGCTCATGTAAGAGCCTGCAGCCACTTCTTCCAGCTGCCATGTAAAGGCTTTGTGACTGAATGACAATTCTCCATGTCTCATTCTTGGATGGGTCATTTTTAATACAGTCTATCCCTTGGCATATTTTTGGGCACTGTAATTGAGCTCCTATCTGCATAAAACCAATGCATGAAGTTCTCAGAAAATGTATCATGCATAAATTATTATATTTTACGATGACAACGTCAAAGAGGATCATTGGCTGTCTATAAATAAAAAAGGTGTATATTTCTTCATTTTGGATATCGAAAAGGACAACAGAATTTCAGCCTAGCTTTATTTTTACGCAGAGCCAGAGTGCCTGCAAGTCCCATCCTAGATTTCTCGGGTGTCTTCCAAGCCAAGGTTTAAGCCGGGTGTTTGTGTAACCTACAACTCCCCATGGGCACGCAGCACTCCTACACACCACACAGCCAAGGATCCAGACTGTCTCCAAGACCGACTACAGCACTACACCCCCTCACTGTAGCTAACCAGCTTACACACACACACACACACAAAATATTAAAAACACAGACATCTCACAGTATCACTGATGCAACACTAAAACAGAGCAGGGTCAGTTACCACTCAGTATGGACAGTGGAAAGAGCCCTCCCACCCATTACTTCACCATAGTTCATCAAAAGGCCAGGAGACATTTGATAGGTTCGTGTTCTGAGGTAAAAATCTGCATGAAGATAGAAACACCACACTGTAATCCCATCAAACACATGAGACTGCACCACCATGCTTTGCTTGGAGGAGACCCATTTCTATTTCTGCATAGAAAACCATTTGAACATTAAGGAGCGCCCACGCCTTGGCCTGTGATGAATACTCCCCCCACGGTGCGCTAGTCTCAGAGCTGGACGACAGCAGCACACAGGCAGGCATGCCACCTACACACGCACAGTCACACTGACTACACACACATCACCCAGTCAGTGGTCATTGGTATGGATCCCCACCCTTTAACTACAGGCCCCAGGGATGTCCACAGGTTCTGAACCACTTAAAACACATCCAATGTGTTTACGGAACACAAACCATTTAATTCACTAGCATGACCACCACCCTCAACAGCAACGGTTCCCCAACCCCCGCCTACCTTCTGTAGATGCATGTTCTTTGTCAGCTGTTCCTCCAACATGTTCTGCAGCTTCTTGTTCATCTCCCGCAGGTTCTCGTCCCCAGGCTTCACCAGGTCCCGGAGCACAGAGCCCAGACCATGTCCATGGCCCCCCACCTGGCCCCCGTGATTGGCCACCGCCACTGCACCATGTGCACCATGTGCTGCAGGGGAGAGGGGGAACAAATCAATTAAAGGATACCAATCTCCGGCATGCTTCATTGAACTAGAGTGTTTGACAAACCCAGGGAAAAACCTAGGGCCCTAGTTATAACTGGCCCATGAATTATATCTAATGAACATTGTTATTTGTAACAAGACACATGCAATTCTTTCAATGTGAATCATTGTTGTATGAATGTTCAATGGATTACAGGAATTGAGCAGGACTTCTCTCTAATCCACATTATCTTATGAAATTGTATGTCTCTAGTAAAAATAGAATTGTTTGCTGTACAGTGCCTTCATAAAAAGTATTCATACCCCTTGACTTATTCCACATTTTGTTGTGTTACAGCCTGAATTCGAAACCGATTAATATATGTTTATTTCTCACCCATCGACACACAATATCCCATAATGACAAAGTGAAAACATAATTTTTTATATATTTTTTGTATTGACAATTAAATACAGAAATATCTAATTTACGTAAGTTTTCATTCCCCTCAGTCAATGCATGTTAGAATCACCTTTGGCAGCGATTACAGCTGTGAGTATTTCTGGGCAAGTCAGATCTTTGCACAACTAGATTGTACAATATTTCCCAATTATTCTTTTAACTATTCATGCTCTGTCAAATTAGTGTTAATCATTGCTAGACAACCATTTAAGTCTTGCCATAGATTTAAGCCGATTTAAGTCCAAACTAACTTGGCCACTCAGGAACATTCAATGTCTTCTTGGTAAGCAAATCCAGTGTAGATTTGGCCTTGTGTTTTAGATTGTCCTGTTGAAAGGTGAATTAATCTCCCAGTGTCTGGTGGAAAGCAGACTGAACTAGGTTTTCCTCTAGGATTTTGCCTGTGCTTAGCTCAATTCCATTTATTTTTTATCCTGAAAAACTCCCAAGTCTATAACAATTACAAGCATACCCATAACATGATGCAACCACCCCTATGCTTGAAAATATGGGTGGTGGTAATCTGTAATGTGTTGTATTGGATTTGCTCCAAACATACATTTTTGTCCTGAATACAACAGTGTTAATTACTTTGCCACATTTTTTGCAGTATTACTTTAGTGCCTTGTTGCAAACAGGATGCATGTGTTGGAATATTTTTATTCTGTACAGGCTTCCTTTTCACCATGTCAACTAGGTTAGTAATGTGGGCTAACTACAATGTTGATTCATCCTCGGTTCTCCCCCATCACAGCCAATAAACTGTTTTAAAGTCACTAAATCCCTGAGCGGTTTCCTTCCTCTCCGGCAACGGATCTAGGAAGGAAGCCTGTATCTTTGTAGTGACTGGGTGTATTGATACACCATCAAAGTGTAATTAATAACTTCACCATACTAAAAGGATATTCAATGTCTGCTGTGTCTACCAATAGGTGCCCTTCTTTGAAAGGCATTGGAAAACCTCGTTGGTCTTTGTGGTTATATCTGTGTTTGCAGTGAGGAACTGCTCGACTAAAGGGCCTTACAGATAATTGTATGTGTGGGGCACAGAGATGAGGCAGTCATTAAAGAAAATGATGTTAAACACTATTATTTCACACAGAGTGAGTCCATGCAACTGGAGGCAAATTTTTACTCCTGAACGTACTTAGGCTCGTCAAAGGGGTTGAATACTTTAACCTTTTAATTTTGTATTATTTGTCCCAAAAAAGTATAATATTCCACTTTGACATGGGGTATATTGTGTCTGGGCCAGTGCCCAAAATTCTCAATGTAAAAAAAATATAATATTTGGCCTGTAACACAACAAATATGGATAAAGTCAAGGCGTTTGAATACTTGAAGTTTTTTTATTTTATTTAACTAGGCAAGGTACTGGATCTGTGTTGAGTTCTGGTGGATCCAAGACTGATGCTGGACCATACCGGTTAAAACAAAGGTGGTGGCAGTGCTACGCTTCTCTGCTCAATGCAGTACTTGTCCCACCTCTCGGGTGGTCTGCAAGCTCAATTACACTGGTTACAATGTTGTACATGATTAATGTTTTAAAATGCAGCAGTATCATCCATCCATTAGCCTACATCAATCACTTGAGAATCTCACTCCTGCCTTGATAACATTATGTCAGCTGCTCCATTATATATGGATTGTAGTCAGTCTGTTCAGGGTGGGGTACAGCCAGCTGTAGATCCCTGGTTAGGGATCATCAAACCGCTCAACAATTTACTCGAGGCCTTGGAGCAGTTATCTGTCTGACTGATGAGAAGCTGTTCCTCACGTCTGATAGCATTTCAAACAACAACAACAACGCTACAGCTGGTCTACAAGACAGGTATACATGTTGCCAAACAACGACAGTCGAGATAAAATACTGAACCTCACGTGTGATAATGAGTTTACGTTTTCTAGAGTACCCATAGTGCAGTTCAAGACTTAAAGCATAACATTTTCAGGTTTATTATAACTAGGGCATACCCATTTCTAAAGTGTTGCAGGTTCAAACAAAGTGTTCCCATTTCAAAAGCTTCTGGAAGTTTAAGTTAAAGGACTGAAATCGAGTTATGTAATGAAACATGAAAGTTGAGCAACTGTCACCCTAAACGCAGTTGGCTTTACCTAAAGATCATGGCAGCAGTCATTGGCGTGATATTGTAACTGGACAAGCTTATGGTGTGATTCATTGAGAACATATTTTCTATTGGGGGAGTTGGTGACATTGTCAGCTCCTTGTAGACACAAGGGTCACCTCTTGAAAGTTGCACAGTACTCCTCTGGCCATGACTAGTCAGGTGGGTCCCTGCTGAACTGTCGCCATGTTAAGTAGGGTTTTCCACAGGACGAGCGCAGTGATCGTCTGAACTGCCTTGGCTGCCAACGTTGTAAATGACACTATTTGTCGCTCAGTATACACTTTGTGGGGCAGGCACAGCCAATCAAGATCACTTTTCACAATCTGACACTAAAAACATCAAGCCCATATTGAGCAGAAGTTAAGACCAACTTTCTCTGAATCTCTGCGGCTTTTGTACGGGCGCACAATTCATACGGGACACTTCGGAAATGTGTCTTTAAAAAAAATGTTTACCGTGACAAATCAATATTGTGTTTTAGTGCTGTAGCTAATAAAGGAACAGCGGTCTTATCAAGAAAAAGCTGCAAGCTCGGCAGAGTAAGTGACAACACATTGTCAACGGAAACATTAGTTCCAACCCTTAAGGATTAAGCTGATCTTGTAGGCTTGCCTTGCTTTTATTGTTCCATGCTATGCTTGGCATTTCACTCACCCGTGCAAACAGACAGTAAACAACACAAATTAGACAGCCTTTCTTTCATTGCGATAATACAGTACAGAAATGCTACGGTCCTGACTTTTAAAAAAGGTCACCCTTACATTCATGTGATTCTTCTAAGAAATTAACTTAATTGACAAATAAAAAATAAAATAAACAAACCTCTAAAGCTACACATGAATATAGCCTAGATGTACTTGTTCTCCAAACGCATCTCTTCTTCTGGGACTAGCGCTGAGTGCAGTGAGGGGAGGCTCCGTTGACTCAGAGCAGAATGACATAACCCAAACTGACATCTGCAACACCGGCTCGCTGATGCTGAAAGCCAGGCTGAGATCACAGATGGAAGATAGACATTCTCAACTCCCTTTAACCAATGATACCTCTAGTCAGGGGCGGCAGGTAGCCTAGCAGTTAAGAGGGTTGGACCAGTAACCGAAAGGAGTTGACTAGGTGAAAAATCTGTCTGTGTCCTTGAGCAAGGCACTTAACCCTAATTACTCCTGTAAGTCGTTCTCAGGTTAAGAGCGTCTGCTAAATGACTAAAATGTAGTAAAACAGTTATTCTACTTTGCCCTGGTATGGGAAGAATTCTACAGACATTGAAAAAAAACACCAGTCTCCCTAATAGGTGACAATTGCTTTTCTCATCTTGAATCATGGAAACCTTCCAGATCTTTCTTCCCCTAAGAGCAGTGTGCTGCAGAAGTGCACTGATATGCCAACATGGTTGAACAGTAACATTACTAGTCTAAGTGGTCCTGCTGCTACTGAACTGCTGAAGCAACACAGTGAGCCGTGGCTGGCTGCCACCACAGAGCTACTACAACTGCAGCCCTGCCTGCTGCCACAGAGTCACTACAACTAACTGCAGCCCTGCCTGCTCTCAACTCCCACAGGATCACAGTGTGCTAAGTGGAAACACTGACAGGAAAAATACAAGCTAGATCTATAGAAATGTAGCCCTGCCTGTTTAAAGTGTATGCTTCATTTCTTGTAATGTACCCCTTCGTCCATTACAGGTGTCATTCCCAGTGATGAATCGTTCGTTTGCAAGAGATTTTCAATGCTCACTTAAAACAACTTCATCATTATAAAACGACTTTGTGCGGAGCAATCCCAAGACAAGTTTTCCATTAACAGGTTCAGAAAATAGAATAACCATCAAGTAATTTGACAACACATTTCCCAAGTCTTAACCTATTGTTATTAATTACAACCTATAAACGTCAACTTGTATGCTGCTTTATAACGGACTCATATCCTAACATTCTAGAAGGTTGTGACGTTCCTGGAGTTCTCCATGCAGAACAAACAGTGTTGGATGAAAAGGTTAGAGGCTACGTCACAGTGGGAGCAGCCATGTACAATACTAGGCGAGAGGCAGGGGTTACAGACTGCAGCAGTAGGAAACTTACCCAAGCTGACTTCTCCAACAGGGAAGAGCACTTAGCCAGGAGAGGAAGCTCATCTACAAATAAACCCCCTGTCCCACTCCCCACACGACTGCGGCATTGTACCTGACTGCTCGATTAACCAACTCCCACAATCCCTACTACACTCTCCATCACCAGACTGCAGTCTTACACATCAAGTCAAGACACTTCCACCATTACACTAACTGATAGATAGAGATACATGGAAAAATGAAGTAGAACGGAGTGCCAGTGTGCTCCTCCACAGAAGCCCAATGAACTGATTCAGAGATGGTTCATCAACATGCTGGTAACGTGTGGAGAGTTTGTGAATCATTATCCATCAAGCCCTTTCATAAGATGTGGAAGATCTCAGTGAACAAAATCTGCTGAGGAAAGCAAGTTGGAACCATTTGAAAAATGATTAATCAAAGAACTGTCACTGTGTACACCACCAGTTTACAGCAGCACAAGTGTTTACATTACCATTAGCTACAAGAACATGATGTGGTGTCATTTAGTTGCTGGTGGGACTACGTTATGACGCAAGGTGCAGCAGAGCAGACAGACAGCAGTAGACTGTGTTGACCAGGTAGGCAGCCTGGCAGGCACTGTAACATTACTGTGCGCGCCTCCCATCTCACCAGCAGGGCTGAGGTCTCAGTCGGCTGCTGCATTATTGAATATGTGCTGGGTTCACTCAGGCATGTCTGCACCCTGAATCACTTATATCTTGCTAATGTCAGCTCTCATCTAGCACCAGGGCCCTACTGCCTGCTTTCTGGAGGCTCTTCTTCATTTTCCCACGGCCTACACAGCCTTCTCTGCGGATCTCTCAGATGCTGTTATGGGGGGGAGCAAGGTTATTTACCAAAGATATTTGCCACTGCTGTCCCACCCGGTCTTCTGTTGTTGAACCAAGAAATAGCTACACTAACATTACACAGTATGTCTGGCTGTAAATATGGCCATTGTATGATCATTATAGGGATGCGAAGGTGCATAAAGATGGCGGCCCCCATGTACTTTACACAAATGCCTTGTTTGATAAGTTCGCCGTATGGTATACGGAACAAAAATAAAACGCAACAAGCAACAATTTAAAAGATTTGACTGAGTTACAGTTCATATAAAGAAATCAGTCAATTGAAATAAATTCATTAGGCCCTAATCTATGGATTTCACATGACTGGGAATACAGATATGCATCGGTTGGTCACAGATACCTTAAAAACCATCTGGTGAGACCACCATTTGCCTTACACAGCACAACACATCTCCTTAGCAGACTGTTGAATGTTGTCCCACTCCTCTTCAAAGGCTATGCGAAATTGCTGGATATTGGCGGGAACTGGAACCCATCGATCCTGAGCATCCCAAACATGGGTGACATGTGTGGTGAGTATGCAGCCGTGGAAGACCTGTGACATTTTCAGTTTCCATGAATTGTGTACAGATCCTTGCAACATGGGGACGTGCATTATCATGCTGAGACGAGGTGATGGCTGCGGATGAATGGCACAACAATGGGCCTCAGGATCTTGTCACAGTATCTGTGCATTCAAATTGACATCGATAAAATACAATTGTGTTCGCTGTCCATAGCTTATGCCTGCCCACAACATAACCATAGGACATTCTGTTTATAAAGTTCACAACGGTAAACTGCTCGCCCACACTTGGTTTGTGGTTGTGAGGCCGGTTGGAAGTACTGCCAAATTCTCTAAAATGACATTGGCGATGGCTTATGGTAGAGAAATTAACATTAAAATGATCTGGCAACAGCTCTGGAGGACATTCCTGCAGTCAGCATTCCAATTGCACACTACCTGAAAACTTGAGACATCTGTGGAATTGTGCTGTTGCAAAACTGCACATTTTAGAGAATGGTTTTTTGTCCCCAGCACAAGGTGTACCTGTGTAATGATCATGCTGTTTAATAAGCTTCTTGACGTGTCACACCTGTCAGGTGGATGGATTATCTTGGCAAAAAGGAGATATGCTCACTGACAGGGATGCAAACAAATTTGTGAACAAAAGATGAAAGAATTAAGCTTTTTGTGTGTATGGAAAATTTCTGGGATCTTGTATTTCGGGCTCATTAAAACTTTGTTGAGTTTATATTTTTGTTCAGTGTACATTCCGCTCACTTTTGTACTGGCATTAGAACAGTATAGATTATCCCAGTTCTAGCTCCAAGACAACGGCAATTAGAAAAAACAATTGTGCTGATTTACTGGCCCATTGAACCATGCCTCGCGCCGTAGTTTAAAAAAAGTCTGTCGATAGTGCTAAAACAAAGACGCACGCCATATCTGAATTTCTCCATCTTTATGCACCTTCGCCATAAACATCAGGTTGAGTGTCTGCTTTCAGGTGCCCTCCTTTGACAGACGTGAACATGTTAATATCTAGCAACATTAAAGTGTTTTTAACAAGTGTGACAAAACACCCTCATAAAATGCCTCAAAATATTTCAAGTCATGTTCACTAGCAACCTTGTAAAAATTTTACACAATGCAGTATTTGAATAGACTAAAATACTGCCATCACTCCAGCTAAATGAAAACATGCAACTAGCCAGTAGCAATATGTAAGCAAGAACCACCTCCCCCCCAAAAAACTAAAAAAGTTGTGCTAGCTCTCATATCTTACACCTATTTTCCCTTTAAAAATATCGGAAAAATAAATGCTTTTTTCTTCACCCTGCTGTTTACTGGAGACCTTCAGCCTTTATAGCAGTTTTACAATTAGAAGAAACTGGCCGTAATGGAATCTAGCCTGGCATTAAAATGTTAAATCAGTCAGTCATGAAATTAAAACAGGAGGAAAGCACACAGACAGTGGTGGAAGGGAAAGCTCTTCTCTTATAAGCAGGGGATAAGAAGTCTAACCAACTTCCTCTAAATGGGGATGACTGTGTGAAACACAGTAATTACCATCATCTTGTGGTTCTAAACCAAGGTTGTTACAGGAGGTACTACGGATCCTACCGCCACCCCTCTGTAAACTGGCATCAGTGTCCCCGAAATAGTGTTGTCACAATACCATCATTTTTACTTCGATACCAGGTTTAGTATGAAAATACCAAAACAATACCCTGGGGTGGGGGGGGGGGGGGGGGGAACAGTAGCCTGTTACAGAATGGCACTTAGTCCAGACAGATAGAGTTCAATATAATTACATTACATTTTTGAATGTATGCATTAATGAATCAAATTATACAATCAATTTGACATTGGTTTAAAAAATCTAACTACATAACATAAATGGTAATCATTTATTTGAATGGTAAATCTCTAATGATAAACTGGGCAACTCAATATGTAGCCTACGCACAATACAGATTAATGTATATTCAATAAGAGTGTGTGCACGCATCAAGTTATTGAGCTCAGTTTGGCTGATTTCATGGGGCTTCAGATGAAGAAAAAAAATATGTTTCCCTTCCATTTGAGACTTATTTTATTGTACTGATTAGCATAGAATAAGCAATCTCTTACATGATAAAAGCACTGTCTAAGACCCGTGACATCATTAACACAGTTTCAGCAAAGCCGGTGCAGTATGAAGATTTCTCCAATAGAAATCCTGAGCACACTTGGAAGAGATGTGATGTCGACAATGGCTAGCTAAGCTCAAGGACAGAAACACATTGGGTCTAACGGTTGTCTCGCGTCGAATTGAATCAAACCCCGGCCTGGTCGGTTTCGAAAATGTTCCCGGAAGTCTTGCGATTTCACCTCTACCTGACACCCTAGACCAGGGTGTCAGGATCGGGAACCTTTTTGACTAAGAGAGCCATGAAAGCAAAAACTTTGGAAATTTATTTCAGTGAGAGCCATATATTTTAAAAGGGAATTCAACTAAATGTCAGTATAATAAGCCTCTGAATTTGTCGAAGTGCCGCTTTACATTCGACCGTTTCATCGATGTAATTTTGTCATTGTAAATTAGACACACCGCAGAACCTGCTCTCTCCACAAAGGCGAATTCTTTGGTCCACTCGTCCTGAAATGTTTAGATACTCGTCATCTTTTTTTCTTTTCGCCATCTTCTTCGTCGAAGGGTTAGCTTTGAGCTAATGACTGAGCAGACTGATTCAAAAGGAGGCGTTTACCTGTTTTACCTAGCAACGGCCAACGTAGGCCAGTTTCATTTAATTAAAAATAATGGACAATTGCTCCTGCAGCCCTGAACAGGACATGAGCAGTGAAAAATCGATGGATGGATTAAAACAAGTGAGATTAGGCCTCCCGGGTGGCACAGTGGTCTAGAGCGCTGCATCGCAGTGCTA
Organism: Salvelinus fontinalis; assembly: GCF_029448725.1. Lineage (NCBI taxonomy): Eukaryota > Metazoa > Chordata > Actinopteri > Salmoniformes > Salmonidae > Salvelinus > Salvelinus fontinalis. Next base: position 34,136,438 of record NC_074695.1, read on the forward strand.
GCTGCGCCACCAGTCTCTGGGTTCGCGCCCAGGCTCTGTTGCAGCCGGCCGCGACCGGGAGGTCTGTGGGGCGACGCACAATTGGCTTAGCGTCGTCCGGGTTAGGGAGGGTTTGGCCGGTAGGGATATCCTTGTCTCATCGCGCTCCAGCGACTCCTGTGGCGGGCCGGGCGCAGTGCGCGCTAACCGAGGGGGGCGGGTGCACGGTGTTTCCTCCGACACATTGGTGCGGCTGGCTTCCGGGTTGGAGGCGCGCTGTGTTAAGAAGCAGTGCGGCTTGGTTGGGTTGTGCTTCGGAGGACGCATGGCTTTCGACCTTCGTCTCTCCCGAGCCCGTACGGGAGTTGTAGCGATGAGACAAGATAGTAATTACTAGCGATTGGATACCACGAAAATTGGGGAGAAAAGGGGATAAAATTTAAAAAATAAAAAGTGAGAATATTTTGTTTTATCTGCGAGCCAGATGCAATCATCAAAAGAGCCACAGGTTCCCGACCCCTGCCCTAGACCCACTTCAATTTGCTTACCACCCCAATTTGCTTACCACCCCAATAGATCCACAGACGATGCAATCGCCATCACACTGCACACTGGCCTATCCCATCTGGACAAGAGGAATACCCATGTAAGAATGCTGTTCATTGACTATACCTCAGCCTTCAACACCATGGTACCTTCCAAACTCATCATTAAGCTCGGGGCCCTGGGTCTGAACCCCGACTAAGTGAATGAAAAGTTTTTGGTCACAATCAGCTTTGAAATCAGCAATATTTTGCATAATACAAACAAGGTACTAGGGGTAGTGAACTGATATCAGCTTCAGCAGTAAGCGAGCAAGGAAAGTTAGCCTACAAAGTTGGATGCTACCAGTATCTTCTTGCACTGTCGAGTGTTCTATCCTGTAATGGTGGACATTGCGAACAGTAATTAACAGTTTCAACATTTCTACATGCCGTGTTGCATTATTCAAGTGTGTTAACTTCTGTGCAGCATAAGTGGTGATGCAGCCCAGACTCTCAGTGAGTGCAGTGGTTCCTCAGGCCAGGCTAGAGACAGTATGAGTGGGGAGCTAACGTGATGCAGCCCAGACTCCCAGTGAGTGCAGTGGTTCCTCAGGCCAGGCTAGAGACAGTATGAGTGGGGAGCTAACGTGATGCAGCCCAGACTCCCAGGGAGTGCAGTGGTTCCTCAGGACAGAATAGAGACAGTATGAGTGGGGAGCTAACGTGATGCAGCCCAGACTCCCAGTGAGTGCAGTGGTTCCTCAGGACATAATAGAGACAGTATGAGTGGGGAGCTAATGTGATGCAGCCCAGACTCCCAGTGAGTGCAGTGGTTCCTCAGGACAGAATAGAGACAGTATGAGTGGGGAGCTAACGTGATGCAGCCCAGACTCCCAGTGAGTGCAGTGGTTCCTCAGGACAGAATAGAGACAGTATGAGTGGGGAGCTAACGTGATGCAGCCCAGACTCCCAGTGAGTGCAGTGGTTCCTCGGGAAAGAATAGAGACAGTATGAGTGGGGAGGTAACGTGATGCAGCCCAGACTCCCAGGGAGTGCAGTGGTTCCTCAGGACAGAATAGAGACAGTATGAGTGGGGAGCTAACGTGATGCAGCCCAGACTCCCAGGGAGTGCAGTGGTTCCGCAGGACAGAATAGAGACAGTATGAGTGGGGAGCTAACGTGATGCAGCCCAGACTCCCAGTGAGTGCAGTGGTTCCTCAGGCCAGGCTAGAGACAGTATGAGTGGGGAGCTAACGTGATGCAGCCCAGACTCCCAGTGAGTGCAGTGGTTCCTCAGGCCAGGCTAGAGACAGTATGAGTGGGGAGCTAACGTGATGCAGCCCAGACTCCCAGTGAGTGCAGTGGTTCCTCAGGCCAGGCTAGAGACAGTATGAGTGGGGAGGTAACGTGATGCAGCCCAGACTCCCGGTGAGTGCAGTGGTTCCTCAGGCCAGGCTAGAGACAGTATGAGTGGGGAGGTAACGTGATGCAGCCCAGACTCCCAGTGAGTGCAGTGGTTCCTCGGGACAGAATAGAGACAGTATGAGTGGGGAGGTAACGTGATGCAGCCCAGACTCCCAGTGAGTGCAGTGGTTCCTCGGGACAGAATAGAGACAGTATGAGTGGGGAGCTAACGTGATGCAGCCCAGACTCCCAGTGAGTGCAGTGGTTCCTCAGGACAGAATAGAGCTGACAATGACTAAAGTGGAGCAGTCACGGTAAGCGCATGCTATAAGGGGACATCAGCTGCGGTGACAGACTTGATCCTAAAATCAGTAGATAACATGACACACATTTTACAGAAATACTGAAAGTAAAAATACCAAAGTTTCAGTAAACCATGCAACACTCCTCCAAAAATCTATTGTCTACTACAGCCTAAAACATACTGTAATAATTGTACTACATACTATTTAGAATGTACTGTTTAGTAAAAATGAATGCAGTAAGCCACAAATATCAACATACTAGGCTCATTCATACTGACAATGCCTTATACCGCCATACGTTCATTTTTGGTGCAGCCCATCCCCTTCTTTGAATATCAGGTGTTGTCAAACACAAGTGGGTCTGTAAAGACGATTATCTTCCTCAAGTGCAGCAAATTTTACTAGATGAAAAGACAAAATGGAGTATGACATGCTGGCATTTAAAGCATACTACATTTTCGAAATGTCATACCATAACACTACATGATTTTACTTTTAGATTTGTGTATTGTTAGATTCTACTGCACTGTTGGAGCTAGGAAGCATTTCTCTACAACCGCAATAACATCTGAGAAATATGTGTGTGTGACCAATACATTTTGATTTGATGTTGTCATTTTCGCATACCCAAAAAGCCTACTATTTAGAACCCAAGTACGGCTATTAGGACATAACCAGTGTCAAGGAGCGTGTGCCAAGCACTGTGGAAAGAGATTAGGTCCTTTGGAAGATTATTTCTTTATTAAACCTCCACTCAGCGCTGAGACAGAAAGCACTACAGACCATGGAACTTCTTTAGTAGGCCTAATGGAAGTAAACATAGATTGGCATGTTTTTACACTCTACTTCATTGAATTATCTCCAATGAAAAATCTGCTATGATCTAAGCCTGTTCATATTCAAGGCATTCAATTTTAGTTTTGCAGTCTTTCCTTTGGCAAAAAAATAAATAAAAAATCCCTATTGAAAGACAAGTTGCTTTGAGAAACTTGTATCTGCTGTGTTTGAGCCTTTCTTTTTATGGAGTTTTGAAACACTAGACTACTGCAGTATTGCTGAAGTCACAGAACATCCCTCTCCGTTGCCGGTGGTCTAGCTTACTTTTAAAGAATATGAAAGATGCATTGGCCTCATGCATTCCGACAACGCACCAGTTCCAAAACAACCAATTCCCCATTTCTCTCGCTCTCTCTTTGAGATTCCTTTAACTGGGTTATAGAGGAGGCACGGAAAGGACGCATTAGACAAATTAAAAAATGCATTTCAATATGTGAGCTAAATGTTCAAAGTTATAATCTTTAAACGTTGTAGTGTTTTAGAACAGTGTGGCGTAAACACATTCCTAGGTTCAGAAAGGCTGTCCCTTCCAGCCCAAAGCTGTAAACTCTGTATGCCTTGGCCTATATGAAAGTCTTATTAATTCAATCATTGTAGTAGTTACAGCTAAGGGCACCTCATCTACAAAGAAAATGCTAATGAAAACATTAACTTTGACGTAGCCTATGGGATAGGGCGAATACGACCTATGAGGGTTAACGAGCGTTTTATTCAAGAGTGAACTACTTCCAAATATTTTTTGGAATAGTGCTTTCCTAAAAGGCATACACTTGAGGGTGCCCTTTGAGTGCAGTGCAGCTCTATCCCGAAAGCCTGACGATATCAGTGAGCTTGAGTGCCTGCATGCTTACGAGGAAGGCAGTCAGACAGAGACAAGTCTGAGCACTACAGACAAGTCCAGGTACGTCTCCATTCCAAAGCTTACGGTACATTTCATACCCCGTCTACATCGGTTTAACGTGAAATGTCGCTATCGTTGACATTTAGGATCTGCAAAAACTGCTATTTTGATTTGAGTTTGTGAAACTTTGTCTTTACTCGTGTCTAAACACCACAGCTAGCATGCTTATCGTAAATGCATTACTCACAGTGCTAATCCTAAAAAGTAATCATATTTCATTCTAGCATTTTTTGTAAACTCTGCCAGTTCCATATGGTAATGGGGTTCCAATTATCACCAAACTATAAACCATGCCTCATGGATTATCATAGAAGCAGGATAATATGGAGGGGACGTTATGTGCTAATCTGGTTGAGGAGAGCAGCAGAACAGGGTGCAGAAGAATCTTAAAAACACAGCCAGCCTAAAACACCCCAATCTTTAAAGAGAAACTCATAAAATGTTAAGCAGAGCCCACAGCTCAGATCATAGAGTTATTAGATTGAACAAAGTGTATCTGAGCGCTCCAATAACGGCAAACTTAAAATAGAATTATTATAAATAGCACCGGTGAAACATTTACGAGTGGATTATAAAAAAGCAAGACAGTGAAACAGGTTCAAATGTAATAATAGAATTGAATAACTTCCCTACTGTGAAAGAGTGGGACAGTAGCTATTTATGCAAGCTGTTAGCATGGGTTCTTTTCAGTAAAATACTGTTTCTATACTGAACAAAAATATATATTTTAAACTCTGCAAAATCTGTGTTACAATTCATAAGGAAATCAATCAATTTAAATACATTCATTAGGGCCTAACCTATGGATTTCACAAGACTGGGCAGGGGCACAGCCATTGGGAGCCAGGCCCAGCCAATCAGAATTAGTTTTTCCCCACAAAAGGACTTTATTACAAACAGAAATACTCCTGAGCAGCACCCCAAGCCTGGAGGTCCCAGGCTGGCGTGGTTACACGTGGTCTGCGGTTGTGAGGCTGGTTGGATGTACTGCCAAATTCTCTAAAACGAAGTTGGAGGTGGCTTATGGTATGGAAATTAACATTAAATTATCTGGCAACATCTCTGTAGTCAGCATGGCAATTACATGCTCCCTCAATTTGAGACATCTGGGGCCTCCTGAGTGGCGCAGTGGTCTAAGGCACTGCTTTGCAGTGCTAGCTATGCCACTAGCGATTCTGGGTTCGAGTCCAGGCTCTGTCGCAGCCGGCCGCAACCGGGAGACCCATGGGGCAGCACACAATTGGCCCAGCGTCGTCGGGATAGGGGCTGGGCCTGGCCGGCAGGGATGTCCATGTCCCATCACACACTAGCGACTCCTGTGGAGGACCGGGCACAGTGCACACTGACACAGTCGCCAGATGTACGGTGTTTCCTCCTACACATTGGTGCGGCTGGCTTCCGGGTTATAACATTTGAGATGTCTTTTACATTGTGTTATGTGACAAAACTGTACATCTTTTATTGTCCCCAGCACAAGGTGCACCTGTGTAATGATCATGCTGTTTAATCAGCTTCTTGATGTGCCATATCTGTCAGGTGGATGGATTATCTTGGCAAAAGGAGATATGCTCACTAATAGGGAAGTAAACAAACGTGTGCACCGAACTTGAGAAATAAGCTTTTCGTGCATTTGGAACATTTCTGGGATCTGTTATTTCAGCTTATGAAACATGGGACCAACACTGTACATGTTGTGTTTATATTTTTGTTCAGTATAGTTTTACCCTCAAGACATGAAACAAGATGTACTGGAATAAGAGTCAACTCATCTTTGAGCGCTCTCTGGTTTTGGTTCAACAGTCAACCTTAACCTCTACAGGATTTGTGAGCCCCCTCAAGATGGTTGAGCTAACGTAGGCTAATGCGATTAGCATGAGGCTGTACAAGAACATTTCCCAGGACATAGACATATCTGATATTGGCATAAAGATTAACAAGAATTTAAGCTAACTGCACTGTCCAATTTACAGTAGCTATTACAGTGAAATAACACCATGCTATTGTTTGAGGAGAGCACATAATTTTGAACATGAAAAGTTATTAATAAACCAATTAGGTACATTTGGGCAGTCTTGATACAACATTTTCAACAGAAATGCAATGGTTCATTGGGTCTAAAACGTTGCACACACTGCTGCCATCTAGTGGCAAAAATCTAAATCGCACCTGGGCTGGAATAATACATTATGGCCTTTTTCTTGCATTTCAAAAGATGGTACAAAAACATGCTGTTTTTTTCTTTGTATCATCTTTAACCAGATTGAATGTGATATATTCTCCTACATTCATTTCACATTTCACATTTCAAACTTCAAAGTGTTTCCTTTCATATGGTACCAATAATAAGCATATCCTTGCTTCAGGTCCTGAGCTACAGGCAGTTAGATTTGGGTATGTCATTTTAGGCGAAAATTGAAAAAAAGGGTCCGATCCTTAAGAGGATTTAAACTCACGATTCAAAATAAATTGAGTGAAGAGCGAAAGAACTCTGAACTCCCTAGGTGGGCTACATTTCAGCAGACAAAATGATCCCATTTTCAAGTAAATCTTAGATGGCTTTACACTGTACATAACAGTTCAATAGACAAACTATAATGTAGGCATACATATTCCTGTCAGTGAAAAACAAGCATCTAAAAGGAAGGGAAAACCAGTTCAACAAGGCAAGGAGACAGACAGATGGTTACCTATCCTGCTGTCCATGACATAGGTCTCGATGATGGCACTCTTCTTACAGATGTCATCAGCCATGGAGGAGCAGCTGACCTCTAGGTGTTTAACCTGCAGCATATTAGACACACACATTAGATACACCTAAAGAGATAGCCCCACAGCTGGTTTACTGAGAAAAGGGGCACCAAATGTCAACGCAAAGGACCTGTCACAGCTACTAGCATGTACATCAATCATCTCTCACAGAGCAGGCAGGCAGCAAGTGTGAATAGATCATATGATCCGGGGAAGAACAGCAAGGCACGAAAACAAGTAATAGCAGCAGATCCCTGTCCAGTGTAGCCATATTTTGGTGAATTTTATAAAGTCACCAATAAAAGATGGTTTCACAATTTAATTGGAAATAAAATCTATTCTAGTGGTAAAAAAAAAAGGATTCATTAATGCCACAGACTCATAAATTGCAGTGAAGAACATTAACATTATCTCACAACTATCTTTCATGTCAGTTTCTCACCAAATAATATTGACAGTTCAGGTTGAAAATTTTTAATTATTTTTTTATTGTGTTTGGTTTCGTTTGATCTTACATTCATACTACTAACTGTAATTTAGTTGTACAACCATACACTCCCCACCTTTTTTACAAAAATGTGAGAATTTGACTCAACACTGCAGCATTTTTATTTGATTAAATGTTTCTTATGAAGCGACAGTATAGAAATGTCACCTTTTATTCCAGGGTTTTTTCATACATATCTGATTTACCATTTAGAAATGAAAGCAGTTTTTGTATCTTAATACCACTATTTGAAAAAAAATTCATAAATATTTTGACAAGATATTTCTGAACATTTCTACATTAATGTGGATGCTACCATGATTTTGGATAATCATGAATGAATCATGAATAATGATGAGTGAGAAAGAATATATCACCCCAAATACTAAACTTTAAGTGATTTTGTCCAAATACTTAGAGGGGAAAAAACTACTTACAAAAGAATGGTGGGGAGTAGATACATAAAGTGCTTTCATTTCCAAACGGTAATACAGATAGTGGGGAGGACAAGTATTTGATAAATGCAAATTATATACAAAATGCAAATTAAATGCAAATTATTTACTTAAAAATCATACAATGTGATTTTCTGGATTTTTTTTTTTTTTTTTGTTTTGACTACAGACCTCTACATGCTTTGTAAGTAGGAAAACCTGAAAAAAAAAAAAAAAAAAAAATCGGCAGTGTATCAAAAACTTGTTCTCCCCACTGTACGTATGAAAATAACCTAAATAAAAATTGTGACATTCTATACTGTCGCCTCATATGAAACATGTGTTCTCAAATCCAAAATGCTGGAGTAGAGAGACAAATGTACAAATTTTTGCTTAACTGTGCAAATAAATACGAAGGGGAGTGGGAAAGGAAAGGGAAAACCTAGTCAGTTGCACAACTGAATGCATTCAACCGAAATGTGCCTTCCACATTTAACCCAATGTCGATTAAGCCAGGGGAGCAGTTGTTGTTGGGGGTTAACTGCAATTCTCAAGTGCAGAACGGCAGATTTTCCCATCTTGCCGGGTCAGGATTTCGAACCAGCGACCTTTCGGTTACAGGCATAACGCTCTAAACCGCTAGGCTACCTGCCGCCCATGTATAGAATATATTACACAGTTTATAGTAAATGATAGCCAAGTTGAAAACGTAGCATAAGACACATTTCCATTGTTCGCTAGTAACATAGACAATAAAGTTGTATTGTAAGTATGAATAGCATGACTACCTTCTCCTCCAACATCCATTTCTCTTGCTGCACCTCAGCCAACCTCAGGAAGAGTTCCCCAACCTCATCATCAGACAGGTCAGCAGGCCGCTGGGACTGGGGGCTGCCGCTGGCGGACTTAGAACACAGGACCAGACAACTGTTAAGCGTCTGTTCCCTACTTAACATTCACTCAGAGAGTCAGACAGAGAAAAGCTATTTTGTGCATTCTGTGTAATATAATTCATTATCTCTGCATCACTGGCTCAGAGCTTGACAGCTCTAATGGTACAGGCTTATCTGTACATTGTACACAACCTAGGCAGGAGGTCTGTTCAGTACAGAACTGGAATACATTATGTTTTAAGTGGAAACAATTGGAGAATTCTAAATTGTATTCTTCAGAGAGTTCTCAGTCTTTCCCACTCCTTTTCCTCAACAATCCACCTCCCTTGCAAAGAAAAACATTCAGGACATGTGTTTATTCAAAGGGTTATAATAATAGTATCCACGCTATTTATAGGCTATTAACAGCAGCACATAAAAGTGAAACGTATGTAAACTCCCTGTTGAGTTGTCTGTCTTAACTGTGGTTGGTGAAAGTTTAGACTCATCTCTGCCTCAGAATGTACAGTTTGTACTCTTGGCAGTTACAAATGCAATGTAAAAAGGTGATGTGTTGATGCAGACGACCTCATTGGTTCTCTTTGTGGTTCCTTACATCAAATAATGTATTTTTTCTTCTATGTGGCTTATGCTGTTCTGTTGACTACAAAATGTATATTCAACATTCACATTCTGATTATCACCACTCTCCAACACCTTTCTTCTCAACACTCCACATACAATGCTTGTTAAAGCAGTAGCATGTGCTTTGGCCAGTTTCTTGGTGTCCTGTAGCTGACTGGTGTAGTGTACCTTGTTGGTGCTCTGTGCTGACTGGTGTAGTGTACCTTGTTGGTGCTCTGTGCTGACTGGTGTAGTGTACCTTGTTGGTGCTCTGTGCTGACTGGTGTAGTGTACCTTGTTGGTGCTCTGTGCTGACTGGTGTAGTGTACCTTGTTGGTGCTCTGTGCTGACTGGTGTAGTGTACCTTGTTGGTGCTCTGTGCTGACTGGTGTAGTGTACCTTGTTGGTGCTCTGTGCTGACTGGTGTAGAGTGTACCTTGTTGGTGCTCTGTGCTGACTGGTGTAGTGTACCTTGTTGGTGCTCTGTGCTGACTGGTGTAGTGTACCTTGTTGGTGCTCTGTGCTGACTGGTGTAGTGTACCTTGTTGGTGCACTGTGCTAACTGGTGTAGTGTACCTTGTTGGTGCTCTGTGCTGACTGGTGTAGTGTACCTTGTTGGTGCACTGTGCTGACTGGTGTAGTGTACCTTGTTGGTGCACTGTGCTGACTGGTGTAGTGTACCTTGTTGGTGCACTGTGCTGACTGGTGTAGTGTACCTTGTTGGTGCTCTGTGCTGACTGGTGTAGTGTACCTTGTTGGTGCACTGTGCTGACTGGTGTAGTGTACCTTGTTGGTGCACTGTGCTGACTGGTGTAGTGTACCTTGTTGGTGCTCTGTGCTGACTGGTGTAGTGTACCTTGTTGGTGCACTGTGCTGACTGGTGTAGTGTACCTTGTTGGTGCACTGTGCTGACTGGTGTAGTGTACCTTGTTGGTGCACTGTGCTGACTGGTGTAGTGTACCTTGTTGGTGCTCTGTGCTGACTGGTGTAGTGTACCTTGTTGGTGCACTGTGCTGACTGGTGTAGTGTACCTTGTTGGTGCACTGTGCTGACTGGTGTAGTGTACCTTGTTGGTGCACTGTGCTGACTGGTGTAGTGTACCTTGTTGGTGCTCTGTGCTGACTGGTGTAGTGTACCTTGTTGGTGCTCTGTGCTGACTGGTGTAGTGTACCTTGTTGGTGCTCTGTGCTGACTGGTGTAGTGTACCTTGTTGGTGCACTGTGCTGACTGGTGTAGTGTACCTTGTTGGTGCACTGTGCTGACTGGTGTAGTGTACCTTGTTGGTGCTCTGTGCTGACTGGTGTAGTGTACCTTGTTGGTGCTCTGTGCTGACTGGTGTAGTGTACCTTGTTGGTGCACTGTGCTGACTGGTGTAGTGTACCTTGTTGGTGCACTGTGCTGACTGGTGTAGTGTACCTTGTTGGTGCACTGTGCTGACTGGTGTAGTGTACCTTGTTGGTGCTCTGTGCTGACTGGTGTAGTGTACCTTGTTGGTGCTCTGTGCTGACTGGTGTAGTGTACCTTGTTGGTGCTCTGTGCTGACTGGTGTAGTGTACCTTGTTGGTGCTCTGTGCTGACTGGTGTAGTGTACCTTGTTGGTGCTCTGTGCTGACTGGTGTAGTGTACCTTGTTGGTGCTCTGTGCTGACTGGTGTAGTGTACCTTGTTGGTGCACTGTGCTGACTGGTGTAGTGTACCTTGTTGGTGCACTGTGCTGACTGGTGTAGTGTACCTTGTTGGTGCTCTGTGCTGACTGGTGTAGTGTACCTTGTTGGTGCACTGTGCTGACTGGTGTAGTGTACCTTGTTGGTGCTCTGTGCTGACTGGTGTAGTGTACCTTGTTGGTGCACTGTGCAGAGGCGCCCTCCTTCATGATCTCCCCATAGCTGAAGGAGGAGACACTGCTGCTATCTCCCCTCTGCTGCGTACGATTAGGAGAACTGATCTCTGACAACACCAGCTCCTCCAGGCCTAGAAACACACACACAATCGAGCAGTCTTGCTAAGGAATTACATCAGAAGTAATTATTCTAAGTGGGGGAAAAAAGTCGTTCTAACGTCAAACACCTTTTGGCATTTTCTTGACATGGTTAATATTCCTTTTCAGGCCATATCAAAGCAAGGGTAGACCTTCTCAACCCTCTTAAGTCTGGCAGTTTTTCAAACGCAGCATTCCAATCATCCCAACGATAACTACAGAACATTGTCAACTAACAACATCCATTGTGTGTTTCTGATGGGGAAGCACACACTAATTAAGTTAGGACCGATTGCATTGTGCATAGAGGGAAACCTCAGTCCATAAGCACTGATGGATTCCCTATAGTAAACTAAAGGCTAATGTAGGAAGAACTCCTGTATTTGCAGGGATATAGGCATCTATCTTTAAGTCGCCCACTGATGTGCACTAACTTTGGACAAAGATAAAAGCTCCCTACTTTAAAATGTCTGATTTTCAACTTTCTGTAGAGCAACCATTAAACATTTAAGGACACCTAGTAAATTATACATGGCCCAAAAGAGGATTTCCCTGGCATCATCAACAACCTACAGCCGGGAACCAAGAGTATGCATTGCTCTGTGGCACATTTTAAGAAGGGGCAGGGGGCACCACAAAATATTAAAGAGGTCTGCATTTTGTTGACGGTTTATTTGGGGTGGGGTGGTCCCCACAGGAGTAAATGTTTTCAAGATGCCATACACATTACTGAGAAACATACAGGTACAGCAGTAAGAGGGTTATTTTTCTGTTAGAATCTTTGGTTGCCACATGTGATTTCAAATCTAATTTTATTGGTCACACATGGTTAGCAGATGTTAATGCGAGTGTAGCAAAATACTTGTGCTTCTAGTTCCGACCGTGCAGTAATATCTAACAATTTCACAACAGCTAGCTTATAGACACACAAGTGTAAAGGAATGAATAAGAATATGTACATATAAATATATGGATGAGCAAAGGACATGCAGCATAGGCAAGATGTAGTAGATGGTATAGAGTACAGTGTATACATATGAGATGAGTAATGTAGGGTATGTAAACATTATATAAAGTGGCATTGTTTAAAGTGACACATTTATTACATCCAATTTTTTATTATTAAAGTGGCTAGAGATTTGAGTCAGTATGTTGGCAGCAGCCACTCAATGGCTGTTTAACAGTCTGATGGCCTTGAGATTGAAAAACAGCTTCTGTCTCTCTGCCCCAGCTTTGATGCACCTGTACTGACCTCGCCTTCTGGATGATAGCGGGCTGAACAGGCAGTGGCTCGGGTGGTTGTTGTCCTTGATGATCTTTTTGGCCTTCCTGTGACATCGGGTGGTGTAGGTGTCCTGGAGGGCAGGTAGTTTACCCCAGTGATGCTTTGTGCAGAACTCACTACCCTCTGGAGAGCCTTAAGGTTGTGGGCAGAGCAGTTGCAGTAACAGGCGGTAATACAGCCCGACAGGATGCTCTTGATTGTACATCTAAAAGTTTAAGTGTATTCGGTGACAAGCCAAATTTCTTCAGCCTCCTGAGGTTGAAGAGGCGCTGTTGCGCCTTCTTCACCACGCTCTCTGTGTGGGTGAACCATTTCAGTTTGTCCGTGATGTGTACGCCAAGGAACTTAAAACTTCCCACCTTCTCCACTACTGTCCCATCGATGTGGACAGGGGGGTGCTCCCTCTGCTGTTTCCTGAAGTCCACGATCATCTCCTTTGTTTTGTTGATGTTGAGTGAGAGGTTATTTTCCTGAAACCACACTCCGAGGGCCCTCACCTCCTCCCTGTAAGCCGTCTCGTCGTTGTTGGTAATCAAGCCTACCACTGTAGTGTCGTCTGCAAACGTGATGATTGAGTTGGAGGCGTGCATGGCCACGCAGTCGTGGGTGAACAGGGAGTACAGGAGAGGGCTCAGAACGCACCCTTGTGGGGCCCAAGTGTTGAGGATCAGCAGGGTTAAGATGTTTCCTACCCTCACACCCTGGGGGCGGCCCGTCAGAAAGTCCAGGACCCAGTTGCACAGGGCGGGGTCGAGACCCAGGGTCTCGAGCTTAATGACGAGTTTGGAGGGTACTATGGTGTAAATGCTGAGCTGTAAATCGATGAACAGCATTCTTACATAGGTATTCCTCTCGTCGAGATGGGTTAGGACTGTGTGATTGCGTCGGACGTATTGAGGCGGTAAGCAAATTGGAGTGGGTCTAGGGTGTCAGGTAGAGTGGAGGTGATATGATCCATGACTAATCTCTCAAAGCACTTCATGATGACGGAAGTGAGTGCTACGGGGAGATAGCTAAGGTAACTGAGCTAAACGGCTTTCTTGGGAACAGGAACAATGGTGGCCCTCTTGAAGCATGTGGGAACAGCAGACTGGGATAGGGATTGATTGAATATGTCCATAAACATACCAGCCAGCTGGTATGTGCATGCTCTGGGGACCCGGCTAGAGATGGCGTCTGTGCCGGCAGCCTTGCGAGGGTTAACACGTTTAAATGTTTTACTCACGTTGGCCGCGGTGAAGGAGAGCCTGCAGGTTTTGGTAGCGCGCCATGTCAGTGGCACTGTATTGTCCTCAAAGAAGTTGTTAAAATTTGTCTGGGAGCAAGACGGTGTCCGCGATGGAGCTGGTTTTCTTTTCGTAATCCGTGATAGACCCTGCCACATATATCTCGTGTCTGAGCCGTTGAATTGTCACTCTACTTTCACTATACTGACCCTTAGCTTGTTTGATTGCCATGCGGAGGGAATAGCTACACTGTTTGTATTCAGTCATGTTTCCAGTCACCTTGCCATGATTAAAAGCAGTGGTTCACGCTTTCAGTTTTGCGCGAATGCTACCATCATTCCACAGCGTATACATCAAATGTTGTTGTCTGAGGCTATCCGGAACATAGCTCAGTCCACATGAAGGAAGCAATCTTGAAGCGTGGAATCCGATTAGTCGGACTAGCGTTGAACAGACCTGAGCACGGGCGTTTCCTGTTTTAGTTTTTGTCTATAGGCTGGGAGCAACAAAATTGAGTCGTGGTCAGATTTGCCGAAAGGAGGGCTTTGTATGCGTCACAGAAGTTAGAGTAGCAATGATCCAGAATGCTGCCAGCCTGGGTCGCGCATTCAATATGCTGATCAAATTTAGGGAGCCTTGTTTTCAGATCAGCTTTGTTAAAATCCCCAGCTACAATAAATGCATCCTCGGGAATTCTCTTGGTAGGTAATGCGGTCGGCATTTGTTTGTAAGGAATTCTAGGTAAGGTGAACAAAAGGACTTGAGTTCCTTTATGTTGTTATGATCACACCACAACTCGTTAATCATAAGGCATACACCCCTGCCCTTCTTCTTACCAGAGAGATGTTTGTTTCTGTCAGCGCAATGCGTGAAGAAACCGGGTGGTTGTACCGACTGATAACATATCCCGAGTGAGCCCCATGTTTCCGTTAAACAGAGAACGTTACAATCTCTGATGTCTCTCTGGAAGGCAACCCTTGCTCGAATTTCATCTACCTTGTTGTCAAGAGACTGGACATTGGCGAGTAGTATACTCGGGAGCGATGGGCGATGTGCCCGTCTACAGAGCCTGAGCAGAAGACAGCTCCGTCTGCCCCTTCTGCGGAGCCGTTGTTTTGGGTCGCCTACTGGGATTCGATCCATTGTCCTGAGTGGTGGTCCAAACAGAGGATCCGCTTCGGGAAAGTCGTATTCCTGGTCGTAATGTTGGTAAGTTGACGTTGCTCTTATTTCCAATAATTCTTCCCGGCTGTATGTAATAAGACTTAAGATTTCCTGGGGTAACAATGTAAGAAATAATACATAAAAATAAAATTAAAAAAATACTGCATAGTTTCCTAAGAACGCGAAGCGAGGCGACCATCTCTGTCGGCGCCATCAGATTGGGATTTGTAAAGTAAAGAGATAAATTCAGAAGACAGAAGAGTGTGGTTCCTAGCCTGGCACTGAGCAAATGAGAGCTGTGACACACTGGTCTGGACAGGAGTCTGTCGTAAATGCAGTAGTCGCACAGAAATGGTCTGAGCTTTCAATCAAATGTATTTATAAAGCTCTTCTTACATCAGCTGATGTCACAAAGTGCTGTACAGAAACACAACCTAAAACCCCAAACAATGCAGATGTAGAAGCACAGTGGCTAGGAAAAACTCCCTAGAAAGGCCAGAACCTAGGAAGAAACCTAGAGAGGAACCAGGCTATGAGGGGGGGCCAGTCCTCTTCTGTCTGTGCCGGATGGAGATTATAACATGGCCAAGATGTTCAAATGTAAATAGATGACCAGCAGGGTCAAATAATAATAGTCACAGCGGTTGTAGCTTTGATTGGTTCTCAAAAGTATTTTTCTTTCCTGGGGGGATTGAGACCTCATGTGGTTTGGATTAGAAAATCCACAGTTGTATTGGAAGGGGGCAGCGCCTGAGGACTGTGTGTGGTTGTCCATGTAAGTGCTTGAGTGAGAAAGACACAGAGGAGGACCAATCAGTAAAAAAGCACAGCCCCTTCATTATCGACACGCATCGTGCCTACAACATCAAGCAGCCTTTCCAGACAGAGCTTGGTGTTTTCCAGACTATGTGATGCTATCATGGTAATGGGTAGGGTGTGGGATAAACACCTAGCCAGTTGGCAAGTAAATATTTTATCCTTACTAGCTTAGTAAATGAACCATCCTCTCCATATTGATATCACATTTAACTGGTTCAACAATGAGCTGGTCATCCATATACAGTGGGGTCTGAAATTATTGACACCCCTGATAAAGATAAGCAATAATGCCTATAAAATAAATTACTTGTTTAACAAGTAATCATTTCTGTTTTACTCAAAAAGGTAGGGGTTAGTTTTGGTCCCATATTCCTAGCATGCAATGACCACATCAAGCTTTTGATTAAAATGACATTTTAGTAATTTAGCAGACCTACTTCTCCAAAGCGACTTACAGGAGCAATTACAGTTGCATGCCTTGCTCAATTACAGACTTTTCACTTCAAACCAACAACCTTTTGGTTACTGTCCCAACGCTCTTAACCGCTAAGCTACCTGCCGCACTAAAACTGCAAATGCATCCATCAAGTTTGCAGAGTCACAAGAGTGATTACCCATTTTTTTGTTGCAGAAAATATAGCTCAATATTAGAATTATACAGTCATTATTGCTCATCTTTATCTGTCAATCATTTTGGATCCCACTGTATGTATGCCCAGTACTAGAACATAATGGTCTCAAGAAAGCTAACGTACAAGCACACCATTGGTCCCAAACAATTACCATACCTAAACATATTTCACTTCTTCAATGTATGATGTTGGTGTACAAAGCACCTCTTTCCCCTCATTATTTCCTATCTGTGTTATGTAGAAGTATGTTTCAGATCACATGTAGCAAACCACACTGTGATATGGCAGTTTATCTGCTCTCTTGTTTATATGTAATCTGCATATTCTCTTACCTGTGCTCAATGTTTCATGTCTGTGATGATGTAGGCTAACAGACTTTACATCATGGTGCAGTGAATGAGAGGATGTCATTCAAAACAGTCAACCATCTCCCTCCCTCAAATGCCAATATAGAACATGTACTGGTATATAGACTTTTGCCTGACTACATAATATGTGTGGCGGTCAACCTGGCTTTCCGATGTCCTCTCACCTGTCCTGGTCTTGGTGTTGGTGAGGATCTCCTGTAGCCGCTCCTGTAGTTTATCAGCTCTCTTCCTCTCCAGCTGTAGCTGCCTCTTCAAGTCTTTCAGCTACAAACAGCATTACAAAGCCCATGAGAGGAGAGTACACTACAATTTGAAAAATACTGCAGCATACGGGTGATTTTCTATAGAGACAACAGCACCAGTCTGTGACTCAGGGAGAGACAAAGGTAATCTCAGACAGGCATCAGATTAAGACAAAGAAAACAATCAAATAAGATGACCCACCCTCCCCAGAAAACAATTTAGATAGCTGGCTGGAAGAAGGAGCTACAAAGCCCTCGCGACCCCTACGCCTCAGGCTAGCCCATATTCTTGCAATTATCTGCAGAAGCAGATTCTTATCATCAAGGCAGGCATCGAATAATTGGTTACAAGGGGTCAAACTGGCATATTGAAAAGGCTGCCCCGATTCCACTTCTAAAGAGCAGAGTGGGTGCTGCGTCGTGCACTTACTGACTACCTGCCACCTGTAAGTAATCATTCAATTTCCTCTCCATAGCAAAAGGAAGGGGCCTGACTCAGTTTCCCCTCAGCTCAGCTGTTAGTGGTAAGACAGAAACAGAGGTGTTCCACTTACTGCTGAACTGCCCTTCTTCTCCAGGATCCTCTGGCCATCCACTGTATCTTTAATTTCCTGTATACCACACCGACAGGGAGAGTACATCATGAAAATCATTAGATGAACACAGGCTCATTATACTGCTTATACTGGATTGTGTACATTTATGGAACATTAAACTGTACATTCCTCTGAAAATGTGATGGGGGGGTTAATAGTAGTTTATGCTAATTACAAGGAGGTTAGTTTACCTGCTTCAGTTTTCCAATGGTTTCATTGTGCACATCCCTCTCTTTCTCTACCTCTGTCAAATGCAGCTTCACGCCATTTATATCAGATGCCTTTCCCTGAATGAGAAACACAAAGAATATGTATTCAGTTCTGTTATTTTCCTATATACAATCTTAGAATCTGCTGGGTTTAAGAGGTTAGAGGGAAAACCCCATTTTAAAATCCGTTTCAACAAAATTAGGGTTCTATTTAAACCATGCTAATGGTGTCACTTACAGTAATTACAAGATTAACATAACAGTTGGACAATGTTTAACAGTTTGAAATTAACTTCATGATACACTATGTGACCAAAAGTATGTGGACACCGGCAGGAATGGGGTTTCCCCAAACTGTTGCCACAAAGTTGGAAGCACAAGATCTTCTAGAATGTCATTATATGCTGTAGCGTTAAGATTTCCCTTCAGTTGAACTAAGGGGCCTAGTCCAAACCATAAAAAACAGCCCCAGATCATTATTTATCCTCCACCAAACTATTCTGTTGGCACTATGCATTGGGGCAGGTAGCGTTCTCCTGGGACCTGCCAAACCCAGATTCATCCATCGGACTGCCAGATGGTGAAGTGTAATTCATCACTCCAGAGAACGTGTTTCAACTGCTCCAGAATACAATGGCGGCGAGCTTTACACCACTCCAGCCGAAGCTTGGCATTGCGCATGGTGATCTTAGGTTCGTGTGCAGCTGCTCAGCCATGAAAACCCATTACATGAGGCTCCTGACGAACAGTTCTTGTGCTGACGTTGCTTCCAGAGGCAGTTTGGAACTCGGTAGGGAGTGTTGCAACCGAGGACAGACGACTTTTACGCGCTTCACAGCACTCGGCAGTCCCGTTCCGTGTGCTTGTGTGGCCTACCACTTTGCGGCTGAGCCTTTGTTGCTCCTAGATGTTTCCACTTCACAATACCAGCACTTACAGTTGACCGGGGCATCTAGCAGGCCAGAAACATACTTGTGGGAAAGACGGCATCCTATGACGATGCCACATTGAAAGTCACTAAGCTCTTCATTAAGGCCATTCTACTGCCAATGTTTGTCTATGGAGATTGAATGGATGTGTGGTCGATTTAATAAACGGGTCCGGCTGAAATAGCTGAATCCACTCATTTGAAGGGGTGTCTTTTTGTATATATAGTGCACTAACAGGATTTTTATTGGAACAGTGGGGGTACAATTTGGGGTATGTCACCAAAAACACACACCAGACCACGTCAAACACTATCATATCGTCAAACCTATGAGCCCTATTAGCAACCTAACGGCCACCATATGCTGAGAAATGACAGTTAAATAGATGAAACACTTAATTGCTGAAGATGTACAGTTAAACACACATCAGGTACTCAGGCGATGAGAATAGCGATTTGAGTCCTGCCTTCATCTCTCAGGGCATGCTGCAGTGAACAAAGCCTACACACACTATACATAATACCAGGCAGTACTCCCCTGGGCCGGGATGAAAGTGTCAGAGTGTGTTGCTGTGTACAGCACTCTGCCATGTCTGTCTGGGAAGAGGAAAACAAGTTTACCTCCAGTTGGATAGAATGTTCCTTCTGTAGCTTCTCCATCTGCTCATGGTGCTCCAGCCTGCTCTCCTCCATGTTCTCCTGAACACAGGAATACAACGTTGGAACAAGCCATCACCTAATAATCAGCACACGTCTATTCTTAGCATTCCTTCTTTTTTTAAAGGCTAAACGAAATATTTAAGGTCCTTAATTAAACCATGCATCAAAACAAACAAAACAATCTGAGCAGAAAGAAGAAACACACTAGTGACACCAAGTGGTCAGTGATAATGTGACAGGGGTTCTCGAGGCAGTGAAGAGCTCCACTCTCAACAAACAATATTGATCACCCATTAACCTTATCTTCAATAGCATCTATTCATGTTAATGTAAAATCTTTAAAGTGTATAGTGGTAGAACCCAGCATTACTACAGGGCAGGCAGTATATACACTGTAATATCCTAGTGAATAAATAAACGTGAAACTGAAGTTGGTACTGTACCTCAGCCTCTTTGAGTCTGCGTTCGAACCAGCCCTTAGTTCCCTCCATAGACTGGACCTGGGCCTGCAGCTCCTCTACACTCTGCTGCAGACCCTCCAACTCCTTGTTGCGAGCCTAGGAGGTCATAGGGCAAAGGTCACATTAATACACAAGCAGTGTACCTTCTCATGTTCTCTTCCCTCTCATTGTCCCTTTGGCCCAGACTCGCACCACCCCCCCACCTTCTCATCTCGGAGCTGTGAGCGGATCTCCTCCTCGGTGCGGTTCTTGTCCTCGTGGAGTCCCCTCAGCTCTTTCTCGTAGCGTGCCCGCACCCCCAGCACCTCCTTCTCATGCTGCAGACGCACGTCGCTCAGCTCTTCCTTGTGTCGTGACTTCTCTGTGATAATGTCGATGGCCAGCTCATCCAGCATGGCCTTCCGCTTGTCTGCTGTCTAAAGGGGGAGGGACATGGGAATGGGAGATGAGATCTCTGGATGTTACTACACATCTCTGACATTTACTGTGATGATACACGACCAATAACATTCACATCTCACATCTTACTTGGCACTTAAACAAACCGTAAGACAAATCTTTGAATCATAATATAAATTGGACTCAAATATAACTCTGTGATATGCTAAGTCTAAGACAGGCACATAAGGTAATTGAAGCTGTGATGTCCATTTACGGTCGGTGATCCTGTGGGCATAACGAGTGGAGCTTGAGAGAGGTCAACTCAGCATTCCCACCTTCTCTGGGAGAATGCCAGTAATGAGAGTGCCATGTGTATTTCAGAACAATAGTCACTGTGCTCGAATAACCAGTGCTCTGGTGAATGGGATGAAGCCTCCTGTGTGTGTCTCTGATCACTCCCTTTCCGTGCGTGTGTCAGATACCTTTTTAGCCTCCTCCAGCTCTTGCTGTACCGCGTCTTTCTCCTGGCCAACTTCAGTCAGCTGCTCCAACAGTCTGCTGTTGGCACGGTTTGACTCCTACAGATACATTCATCAGAGAGGAGCACATGAGAAAGAGATGGGTATAAAAATACATTTGCAACGGGAGCATTTTCCACCCTGACCTACAAGATAAGCACTATATCATAGTAAAAAAAAGTAAGGATTCTGACCTACCAATTAAGAGGACCTAGTCCTGCATTATTTGTCATAGACAGTGCTCCACATTTGTTTAAGATAGAGAACCTAAGTATGCATGTACTAGGACAGTGTGAGGGCCACACAAACCTGTAGCTGAGAGTTAAGGTCATCTCTCTGTGCCAGAAAGCTCTCATGCTCCGTTCGTTTCTGCTGCAGCTCCACATTCAGAGCCGTGTTTTGGTCACGCAAAAGGTTCATCTCCTGAGTCTTCACTGTCTGAATCTAATGACACACAACACCCACTAGTCAGTACACACTCACCATCACAATGGACCAACATCTGACGACTTTGTCTAATGAAACATGGTAGTGGATCAAATGGGTCAGTAAGGCAGACGTGGAAAAAGTGAGAAAAGAAAAGCAGGTGAGCAGAGGTTTGACACACAATGATGATTTAGGATTAAGCTTTGTAGGGCAAAACAACAAACAGTATTATTGTAAGGATTAGCAATTCATGCCTGAACACCATTCGTCACTATGTGAAAAATCTCTGTACCTCCCTGACTTTATTCACATTAGCATGACTTGTCATATTGGTGATGCATCATGGTTAATGGCTGGTGAGTGGTGACGGCAGCAGAATGAATATTAAGGAGGTTCCGCGGGGTAGTGGCAGGGCAGTAAGATGAGCTGTACCTGTTCTAGAGCCGCTAGGTTAGTCCTGAGAGCATCGTTCTCAGTCAGGATACTCTCCACCTGCTCCTGACTCACAGCACTCTGACAAGCTACCTGGATCACAGCCCCACACACAGGGTAACACAGGGGGCACCACCCAGGGAGGGAAGGAGGGGAGAGGGAGGAAAAAGACAATGTGCAAGGTGAAGAGAAGGATACAAAAAGGTGGCGATTGGCAGCTCAAGAATAGGGGTAGAAAAAGGGGGGGGGGGGTTGGATTTGATAGGGTGGATGGATCATCATTAAAAGAATGAAGGAAGAAGGGGCAGGGTGAAATGACCAGAAGAGGATCAGTGAGACAAGAAAGTCAGATGGCAAAGAAATGTGAAAAATAAGTATAAACTAGGCAATGTAAAAGAAACAAAGAACGGTGACAGAAGCCAGATCAGAAACAGAACTTCTGCATGACTAGCCAAAACAGAAAGCTGGACTTCCATTTTGAAAAGAGAAAATTAAGAGAAGGTAAGAGCAGGTTCGAATGCCTTATCTTGTTGTCGTCTACCCAAAGCGGAGTTCAAGTTAATTAAGACTTGCGACATCACAGAAGACATAAGTGCCAGTCGTGCTAGGAGGCCTAATTAAGTGAAAAACAGATTGGTCCCTAATGAAGTGCACTGTGCCCACTTAAGACTGTGGACCACTCTCTTCCAGACAACCTCTTCAGACACAGACTAATCTCCAATTATTTAGGGTGATCCTCACTTTGCCTTTTCATTAACCGTCAATTAAAATGTCTTGACTCTAAGATAATTTGAATGTTTTGGAACTTCAACGGGAAGGGAAGAGAGCATATAGTTCAAGAAAGTTTTGAGTTTACCTGATCTTTAAGTGCGTGTAGAACTAACTCGTGCTCCTTCTGCCGGCTCTGGAGCTGTTCCTTCATCTCACCAACACTCTAGAAAAAAGATTAACAGGTACCAAGAGTCAGCTTCCCACTAAATTCTGTCAATCATTTAAGGATATGGTTCCATGGCATGCCTACTGCAACCCAGGTACAGATCAGGTTGTGAGGTTAAGAAGGCCTATGTACTGTTATAATACAACCATATGAGTACTCCAGGTACAAAACCAAATCAAATATATTTTGGGGGATTGATCTCATAACGGAACAGGCAACATCAGGATGTTTAACCTGGTTGGCTGACAGCAGATCTCCCTGTAACTTCTGGATGCGGATGTTCATTGACTTCAGCTCCTCCTCCTTCCTCTGTTGAATCTCGTCGATTTTGGTCCTGGTGCAGAAAGAATGTATATTCATCTAATTGTCCTGTTCTTCTCCAAATGGCGTCTGGCAGTTTTTTTTTGTTACTTTTCTCTAAGTCATAAACAAGTAACACCACCTTCAGAAGCTTGGTGAAAGTGAAATATAAGTTGAATCTTTATACCCTTACCTGCTGTCATTGTAAAGGTCTTCTTTTTCGCCTTGCAAATGCAGAAAGCTATAAAACAAATCGCAAAGAGCCAGTGAGAAAACTATTCAACCCTGAAATCACCCAGTATAGGAGGTATAACAGACAGACTTCTCGAGCGGGAGGCCAGGGCTCTGCCGGTGTGAAATGAGCACATAAGGGCAGCTTTGGGCAGGCGACTTTGCAGACGCAGCAGATGACAGGTTCAGTCTCATTACTCTTGCCTGCTGACTGTCCATGGGGCCAGAGCCTAGTGTCACAATACAGTACTGAGCTTGAGACAGCTGCCCAATATTGCCAGAGAAATACCACTATAATGGGACAGGGGATAATCATGACTGTCCTACTGTCATGTAGTTCATCAGCTGAGCCAAGATAACTAAAAATAAGTTCATCCACAATTCTGCAAGGAAATACAATCAATTTATCATGGAATTGTCTTCCAATGGGAGGGGGGTTAATATATTCGAAATTAATAGATTAAAGCATAATTTGCCATGTGTGTCACTTCAAAATGATACACATTTTAAGTACAGCAGCTTTGTTTACAAATTGCAGGTCAGATTTCTCTAGGTAAATATGAGGCATATGTTATTTATAATTTCTCTTGCGCACATTCCATCTGTTCCTCTGATCCATCCACGAATATCAAATGTATATCCCTCTCATTATAAACAAGACTCATTATAAATGAGAGTTGAGTGATACAGAGTAAGTGTCCTTTTTAGCTGACAGATGCGAGTGGTAACGGTTCATATTGGCTCCTGGCTGTCAGTCCCTCTGTCGGTCTGTGCGACAGCTGATCTGATGCGCAGCAGCGCATATTTGAAAAAGCAGACGGGTCATTTACAAAGTTGCTTTGATGTTGCTTGAGCTTCGGAATGAAACGGGAATTGTGGCCAATTTTGATTCAGCAAGGGAATATTTTCCTTGTGTAATACTTGCTAGTTGGACTGTGTTTTGGACTGTGTTTTATAATCACGAAAGCCAGTTATACCTGTCTACTGGTAAATGAAGACATTTAAGAAGCTAGCTAGCTCACTTCCTAGCCAATTCAGCTGGCTAGCAAACACCTAATATAGTCACACATGCATTGGTAGCATACCACTCGGTGATTATACAGCCAAATAAACATTCCTGCACTTACTTGCTTACTTTGCTGGAGTTGCTAGCTGGCTAAATGTTTTCCTCTTGGGTGTGGAGTTTACTATTGCAACCTTTTGATGGCTTATTTAAATTTATAATAATTGAACCATATATGATCGTTTACTTTTCCAGACAAGTGTTTGCACTGCAAGGGCTCAAGCAGAAAACTGCTAACATTGCACCGCAGTAGCCTATTAGTGTTGTTCATGTACATTAGAATAACATTTTACTGCTGAAACTTTCATAGCTGACTCGACTTACAAATTATCATTTTAATACAGTAGCCCGCTTATTGTATAGGCTACAAGCAAATGAGAATACTACCATCTGTCTGATCAAGAGTGGCTGGCCCAGAGGCAGCTTGGGAACTCTCAGGTAGACAACATTACGACGTCTTGCCCGACAGTTTGAGAAGTCATAAACAACATCACTGAAACTTACTGAGACTGGCTTTAAGGTTGACTTTATGTAGAACCAAAGAAATGCATTCGCAACATTTGCAAGCTAAATAGAATATTACCTGTCTTGCTTTTTCTTCAATTTTTCAGAGAGCTAGGGCACACATGAACAAAATCAGTGTTAGATTACATGCAGGGGCCTAGATGCTAACATACACTACAGCCTAATTTATACATTGAAGAACACATCTGTAATAGTTACCTTCGCTATCTCTTCTTGAAGTTTAGTGACGTCTGTCTGTTTGGATGACTGGAGGAGAGAAGAGAAAGATATAAGTACTTAAAATGAAGACTTCGAAATAGCCAAACCAAATTGTTGTCCTTTATTGTGACTTAGGGAAAGTCTGCCCACAGCTCATCATATTTATACATACCAACATGCCCTCAATTAGCATAGTAAATGAGGTAGCTTATCGCTTCACTTTGGAGGCACTGGGGCAGGTAACATGAGAACTGACTACAACTTAACTCTTCTTAACCTAAAGTGCAATTATCACTTAGCAGCAAAAACAAATCTAAGACTGTCCATTTCTCTCATCCTGGGATGTTGACACCTAGCCCAAGGTTGTAAGATTGGTCGTTACCTCTAGTGCTTGGAGCTGCTCCTTCAGTAGGCGCTTCTCCTCCACCTCAGTGTGCAGCTGCAGTTCCACCTCTGGCCCAAAGCATTGCGTTATTGGATTTGGACACAGTGCTGACCACCTAAGAGCATCCTGTTTCATAACTAGACCAGTGCTCCTCACTGCAGGTCCTGCTGGGCACGCAGGTAGTCCATCTTAGTCTTAATTACAGTACGGTAAATGCTAAGAGGAATCGTTGGGACATCCAACTGATGCCACCCGATTGAAGTTGAAATTAACAGTTATGGTAAGGGTTAAGGTTAGGTTTAAGCTAGGGTCGTCCCAAGGGTCCAACTTAGCATCTACAATTACAGTACCCCACTCACTTGCTTCAGTCACAAGCTCCTGACCGAATTAGTCTGACATGCTGTTAAGAAAAACTAGACACCTGCTGGACCTATGCCCCACAGAGCCTGTATTGAGGAACAGCGAACTGGACTATGTCCTATCACATTGGAAGGAAACCAGCAGTTAAATTATTTACGCAACATTGGGTGCTGAAAGTCAACATTGTTAACAAAGACATCAATTAAGTCAATTACTCATGTAAAGTAGAACAACAACCAAATGGGAAAGTTTCCACTGAGATAAATGACTGCTGTACTGAGATTTCCCAAATATTTCTGAAGATATATTCTCCATAAGAAAAAGACTCAACTCACCGATAAGCTCATTCACTCGCTGTTCCAGTTTGGCACACTTTGCCTCTGCCTGGGGGAAAAAAAATTCAAGTAATTTAAAGACAACTCAACACATTTCCATACGCCATGCATAATTCAAAAGTTTTATCTAAATAGGGCTTGATTCATGTCTGCTCTAATATCCCAGTTGGTGTACCATACTGTAACGGTTCAATATGATGTAAAAACATAGACACATCATAATGGGCAGAATAAACAGAGCAACCCGAGTTATTACCACTACGCTCTGCTGTTCAGTGATTATTGATTGCCATTAACATTTGTATTTCTCCTGCTACTGGTAACCATTACTCATGTTTACATGTACAGTGCATTCAGAAAGTATTCAGACCCATTGTCTTAAAGTAATGAAGGACTGTCATTTCTCTTTGCGTATTTGAGCAGTTCTTGCCATAATATGGACTTGGTCTTTTACCAAATAGGGATATCTTCTGTATACCTCCCCTACCTTGTCACAACTACTGATGGTTAATACATGATTCCATATGTGTTATTTCATAGTGTTGATGTCTTCACTATTATTCTACAATGTAGAAAAGAGTAAAAATAAAGAAAAACCCTGGAATGAGTAGGTGTCCAAACCTTTGACTGGTACCGTAGATACATTTTTTTATTATCATTAGTTCGCCTTTTGATATTAATTACTGCACTGTTGGGTAGAGCTCGCAAGTTAAGCATTTCACTGTACTTGTGTATGTGACAAAACTTGAACTTCAGGATATTGTCAAATTGCAGTTTCATAGAACATACTTGTTCATGGTGTCACACTTGACATTTTAGTAATTTAGCAGACGCTCTTATCCAGAGCGACATACAGTTAGTGCATCCATCTTAAGATAGCTAGGTGAGACAACCACATATCACAGTCGTAGTAAGTACATTTGTTCTCAAATTAGTTATCAGCAAATTCAGTGCTAGTAGCAAAAGAGAAGTGTTAATGTTTGTTTTTTTGTCAGTGCCTAGTGGTTTCTTTTTGTTGTCACCTGTTCCAGTCTGTCATTGGTTCCGGCGTCAGAATCCTCCATGTTCTCACTGACATCAGCATGCAACTGGACACCATTAGTGTCAGCCGGCCCATCCATCTCTGAGGCGTTGGTGTCACTGACATCTACTCCACTCTGGCTCTTTATCACACTCTCAGATCGCTCCTGGAGAGCTGAGGGAAAAACACAGGGATGGAAATAGAAGCCGGAACTTGAAAAACTGATGTGTTGCCATTACTTAGATACATCATATCTAAGAAATGTTTTTGAAAAAGTGGAATTCCTACAATGATAACCAACATAAACATACCCGTCATCTTTTTCTGAAGGGCAGCGTTCTCTGCCTGGAGACGGAGTAGCTCTCCATCCACAGAGCTGGAGGTGGGACTGGAGGATTCTGCCTGAAACACTTTTCCATCCTTTAGGTCTTTGTTTTCATGTTCTAGCTCCTCTATCTGGGTACATAACTAAAAACACAAAACAAGGGAATAAAAAAAATACATATTTCTGTAATTTAATCATGAAACGGGATCAGAAAGGTGGGGCTTTTATGTTACATTAGCTAGACATATATCACATCTTCATTTACAAGAACATTCCCCTCTGCTGTAACGAGGCGCAACTACTCATAACCACAACCCATCCCCAGTGGCATAAGTGGGAGCAGGGGAGATATAGTACCTTGGACAGCTCCTGCATCAGGGTGCTGTTTTGCAGTCTGAAGTCGTCCTCCTGGCTGTGCAGTTTCCCTTGCAGCATCTCATTCTCGCTGAGTAAGGCATCCACCTCCTGAGCGTGCGCGCGCGCCCACACACACACACACACACCAGACATACCGTAAATCAACCCTTGTGAACACAAATTACAGACTCTCCTCACCTTGGGGTTTATGGCACTTTAATAGAAAAACCCTACTTGAAATATTTGATCTGTTGAACTGAAAGCATTTCTAACTAGCACAATAAAAAGGTAATACAATATTTGAGAATATCCACTGAATAACCAATCCAATAAGAAAAACACAGGCTAAGGACTTTATGATACCCCAGATTTCTAGTTTGAATAATCTCACAAAAAACATAACAATATTGTTTGCTGGTGAGACAGGATTGTGAAATTAACCAAAACAAAAAGTTGGAGGACTTCCATCTCAAATGTCTGTTTCATACTTTGATGAGACTCAAAATCAGTTTGTCAAATTATCTAAAATACTTGAGGAAAAGGTGGAATATGTATATTGCAACAGCAGATGGCGCAGTTAACTACAATAATAAATTATAAACCAGGCCAATATAGCATTTGTGATCCTAATGAGTAAATGTATAAAATGAATTTACAGCAGTGTTTTCCTCCTTTGCTTGGGCATAAAAATCACCTTGTCTTCATTGAGGAAGTTTCAATCCATTATTGTAATAAACATACAGTATATAACATATGACAAACTAATGTTCAGACTATCTTTTCAAGATCATTTTATAGACCGCTTTGATGAGTTTGAGAAGATTAACAGAAATATGACAAGGAACTCACCTGAGCTTTCTTGCTCTTATTCAAAGCCTGCAAATGAAATAAAAAGATAATTAGAAACGAAGTCAAATCCCACACAAAGTTGCCTTTTATTCTTTCTAAAACATGATGATGCCTTTAGTTTCAGTGTATTGAAATCCACAACCTTATTATCAGTTTGTTTAATCAAATGTAGATTAGCTTGCAATACCTTCTGTGCTTTGATGTAATCCTTCTCCAAGGTCACAGACTTCTGACGAACAGCCACTAGCTCTGAAATAGAAACAACCACAAATCTTTATCACCAGTTACTAGTATTTTCATTTCAGTCACTTGAACTAACCCATTTTGAAGTTGGAAACAATGCATCTCTCTCTCTCACTCACACACACACACACACACACACACACACACACACACACACACACACACACACTTAGGAGGGATACTAAATCTGAAGCCCATCCTGGAGTTGCAATGCAATGCTCATTTCATTTCAGCAGTAAATATTGATCCCTGTTCATGGTCACAAATTGGCTTACAGAATGTCTTTATTTTATTAACTACGCTTACCAGCTGTGTTCTTCCGCAGGTCATCAGAAAGTTGGTAGTTCTGTGTCCTCAGCTCTAAAAGATGAGCCTGGAAAAAAGGTTATAGGCGGAGTGGATGACTTTATCCAGGTTCAATTTAAAACGTAAAATAGCTTATTGAACAACACTACTTTGAATGTTAGCTGAGTGTGTTGATGCCACTGCTTTTAGTGTGTTATTAACTGATGTGTCAAATCCACATCACTGAGGTGATGACAGTAACACACTGAAATTTCACATTGTTTTCAACGCTTTGGATGTTAGCTAGGTGTGTTGATGACCCCTTAATAATTGAGAATTGTCTACTACACAAACAGTACAGTTGTTGTGCAATATCTGGTTTGGAAAGCTGAACATAACCATAATAATAACTTAAGTAACGTTAACTGGTATCCAGTCCTTACACAGGCTGAAAGCTAACACTAGGCTAACGTTATCTGACCAAACCCGTGACCCAGCAAACAACTATAAGACACAGCCATTTGAAATCATTATCTCACATGAATACAATAACATATTCATTGTTATTAAGATAAACCGAAGACCAGTGTAATTTCAAGATATGTAGCTAGCCAGCTGGCTAACTAACTAGCTAGCCATCCACACCGACTAGATAACTCGCAAACCAGTTAACGTTAGTTGATAATGTTATTAGGTAGGACACGAAGCCACATTTCCATATATTTGTATTGAATACTAAGATGACATAGCCAAATGACCAAATATGTTAACTATCGGTTATTGGATTCGAAGAGCAATGAATGCAGACATGAGCTATTTAGTTAGCAGCTAGCTAGTTAGCCACATTCCTTGGTTGGTGTTGCTTTTGGCCTAGCTAAGGGAAGCTAGCAAGCTAGCTAGCTAGGTTGTGATGCTTTTGCCATTCCGTAGTTTAGCGCTGGACAGATTGATAGCCAATCCAATTTTCAGGAAATACTCTGAAGATCGCAGCATATTTCAAACAACTGGCATTGAAAATGGACAGGTTTCCGCCTACCTGCATTCGATGGAACTCCTCCTCTGATAATGCCTGCGCCATCTTCACTGAAGAGCTAGGAAGGACTCTGCTGTTAGAAGAGGTTTGATAGGAGTCGGTGTGGAGAAATAGGCTACAATTTCAGCAGGTTAGCGTTTTTCGTCACAAATGTTGTTCTGGAGGCAGCTCTGCAGCGCACTAGATGGAACAGCTACAAAGTCATACAATCTGATTTTAAACGGAACCACACCGCTAACAGTAATGCCTAACCTTAAATTAACACCAACAATCTCATTTTGTTTTCATATATTTTTACAATATAGCCAATTTTTACTTTGCTGCTGGCCCATCTAGCGAAAATCGCAGAGTTCTGCCTCCGGGGAAAAATTCATGCCAATAAACGTCAACCTTCACATTTTCATGTCATGCTGCATCCTATGGAAAACGCAGAGTAGTTGTATAGGGAAATTTAATTTCATGGGATGACTTGGCTATTAAATAAGGGAGGGCCGCACTAACTATTTTCACTAGTCTAAACATTGCACCATAGCCAGGTAATTGTCTTTGCAATAATCACACCTGTCCAGTAGTTGGAGACCAGAACCATAATGCATGAATAAGTAACAGCGTTGAGGTGCCTCTATCAGTGAATTACCACCTGATCGTGAACTACGATCTTACTGGTACATTTGCATTAATTGTTTGTTTGCTTCGATTGTTTGCAGATATGATGAATGCACCTCCACCTGTTACCGACAATCAGAAACGGGAAGAGGAAGCAAGACATCTCACTCGCTAGTTTTTTCTAGTTCATATAGAGTGCCTTCGGTAAGTATTCAGACCCCTTAACTTTTCCCACATTTTGTTACATTACAAAATGTGGGAAATGTTTCAGCCTTATTCTGAAATATATTAAATGGGGGGGTTCTCATCAATCTACACACAGTACCCAATAATGACAAAGCACAGACAGGTTTTTGGAATTTTTTGCAAATGTATCAAAAATACAAAAATTAAATATAAGTGCTCATACATTTTACTCAGTACTTTGTTGAAGCACCTTTGGCAGCGATTACAGCATTGAGTCTTCTTGGATATGACACTACAAGCTTGGCACACTTTTATTTGGGGAGTTTCTCCAATTCTTCTCTGCAGATCCTTTCAAGCTCTGTCAGGTTGGGACCATCGCTGGACAGCTATTTTCAGGTCTCTCCAGAGATGTTCGATTAGGTTCAAGTCCCTACTCTGGCTGGCCCACTCAAGGACATTCAGAGACTTGTCCCGAAGCCACTTCTCCGTTGTCTTGGCTGTGTGCTTAGGGTCATTGTCCTGTTGGAGGGTGAACCTTCGCCCCAGTCTGAGGTCCTGAGCACTCTGGAGCATGTTTTCATCAAGGATCTCTCTGTACGTTGCTCTGTTAACCTTTCCCTCGATCCTGACTAGTCTCCCAGTCCCTGCAACTGAAAAACATCTTCACAGCATGATGCTGCCACCACCATGCTTAATGGTAGGGATGGTGCCAGGTTTCCTCCAGATGTGACGCTTGGCATTCAGGCCAAATAGTTCACTCTTGGTTTCATCAGACCAAAGAATCTTGTTTCTGGTCTGAGAATCCTTTAGGTGCCTTTTGGCAAACTCCAAGCGAGCTGTCATGTGCCTTTTACTGAGGAGTGGTTCCGTCTGGACACTCTACCATAAAGGCCTGATTGGTGGACTGCTGCAGAGATGGTTGTCCATCTGGAAGGTTCTCCAATCTCCACAGAGGAACTCTGGAGCTCTGTCAGAGCGGCCACCGGGTTCTTGGTCACCTCCTTGACCAAGGCCCTTCTCCCCCGATGGCTCAGTTTGGCCGGGCGGCCAGCTCTAGGAAAAGTCTTGGTGGTTTAAGAATGATGATGCATAAATGTTTTGGTACCCTTCCCCAGATCTGTGCCTCGATACAATCTTGTCTCAGAGATCTACGGACAATTCCTTCGACCTCATGGCTTGGTTTTTCCTCTGACATGCACTGTCAACTGTGGGACCTTATATAGACAGGTTTGTGCCTTTCCAAATCATGTCATATGAATTGAATTTTCCACAGTTTGACTCCAATCAAATTGTAGAAACATCTCAAGGATTATCCATGGGATCAGGATGCACCTGAGCTCAATTTCGAGTCTCGTAGCAAAGGGTCTGAATACTTATGTAAATATGGTATTTCTGTTTTTTATTTGTAACAAATTTGCAAAAAATTATAAAAACCTGTTTTTGCTTTGTCATTATGGGGTATTGTGTGTAGATTGATGAGGATTTTTTATATCCATTTTAGAATAAGGCTGTAACGTAACAAAATATGTAAAAAGTCAAGGGGTCTGAATACTTTCCGAAGGCACTGTAGGCTACAGCAATAGGTCCAGATGGCAAAGTGACGTTTTCCACGAAATTCACGCAAGCTGGGACGAGTGGGGTACGGAAGCAATCATTCAGCATTGAAAACAATGCAGCTAAGCCTGATTTCAAGTAAAAATGACACGCATATAAAAACTCAATTTGTTATAACTGGATAGCTCCTGACCAAATGTCATGAATTATGTATTGAGTGCTATGTTATATATTATAGTGCTATTTATATAGAGAACATTGAACTGAACAAGGCTATGTCCATAACAACATTTTGACAAAATTGCATATAGAACCTTATAGTCCCAAGCTCTCTAAATATTCATGTCATAGTCACCAGTCAACTCCATTACACTCAAAAGTTACTTCAACTTTAACCAGTGAATGCTAGCGATGGTTAGCTATGCTAGCTATTCTACCTGTCTTAATGAGTGTTAGCACGCTAATAGAACACCCTGCACTCCAATATTTCATGCAGTAGGGGTATGCAGTAGGTTGATAACAATATCAATAAAGTATGTTGTATCCGACATTTCAAACAACATTTCCAGCTAATGAGAAAATAGTCATGGTATTTAATTTAGAGAATGAACAAGATTTAACAAGGCAACCTTTGGGCTAATTTGAATGGGCGCCAACAGCAGATTTGAAGGTATTTTTACATCCGTACCCCAGTAAGACCCACGTGATCGCAGTGAACATCACTTCATGAAGGACTGCTATGAACTAAGGAGTTCAGCCTATGGGAGAGCCAACCCTTTAAGCAGACCCGGGGACCATTTTTCCAATGGTAAACGGCCTGAGTGGGACATCTTAATTTATCCGCCATCTTTTCTACAATATGGTTTTGCATTTCCGGTCCTTGGTAGGGAAGTCCCTACCACCCAATAGATCCCCACAGTGGAATTGTCATAATACCCTTAAAACCTAGCGGTCATACAGGGAAATTATTCCAATCGTTTTTCCACCATTGATTTTTCCAATAGGGAATTTTAGAAAAACTTAAAATAAGGGCTGTGTTTTGTGTGGGTGACTTTTATCAATATATTATGGCTCATACTGTGGTACTATATTAAATTTACATTTTAAATGTTTAGGGTTAAGGCAGGGTTCACCAACTTCCAGAGGCAGTGGGAAAGGGACATGGCTAGATGGTATACAGTTTATGTCAAACTGACGTCAAAAGTGCAACTTTTTAGCATTTTAGCTAACCCTAATCCTTTTCCTAACCTTAACCTAACTATTCTAATCTGCTACGTTAATTATCCTAACCTGCTGCGTAAGTTCTACGAACCTGCTACAAAAGGTCAATTCAGACCATCTAGTACCGCACCAGTTTTTGAACTAACATTTCAGTGTCATTAGCTAGGTTTCCATCCAATTGGTGATTTTCATGTGAATATTCTAGAATTCGCTTAAAGACAATATGCCAATTTTCCCGCCAGTGATGTTTCCACCAAATGGACTTGTTGCAGATAAAAAATAGTGTGTGATGAGGTAGTGCACACAATGTACTTTTTCGCTTATGTTTTCATGTACCAAAAAACATCTAAAGTTCAATGTGTTTCCATCACATTTTCTACTCTACCAATAGTTTTGTAAAAAAAAAACCTGTTGAGTTAAATATGTAGCACATAGTTAAATATGTAGCAATGTGCCGACTGTGGTCTTGACACTTGCACTCAACAGTTTGCTGATACCGTGCAGATAGGCTAGTCTACATGATGAGATTATTATGGATAAGAGCAAGAATATTTATTATTGTCAAATGGCAGTCAAGCATCCATCACCCTGTCACCAGAATCAGACCCTCAATATTTATTGGAAAGGAGCATCACGATCACCAAGCACTTTCACCACCCTGTGAAGTTCAACATGAGTTATTTCATCTGTAGCCTAATGAACTGCATGGTTTCCCTAGTAGTAGTGGGAGGACCACACACCATATCATCTGATGACTCCAAGTTTACATCGATATGATGCGTATTACATCAATATTATCGCATTAATGCGTGTCATCGCCATTTCTCGCATAATTAATTTTACAGACACAAAAAGAGCCTACCATGTCGAACAAACAAATTAGGCCTATCTGTCGGCATTTATAAATTGCACCGAAACTTCCTGTTTCGATCACAGCTGTCACGATTTGTCTTTACTTTAACTGAATAAAAACTGTGGATGGAAACGAGGTTATTTATGGGAAAATGAAGATTTTATAATATTCGCATGAAAATATTTCACCATTCACAGTTAAGTTGACAATCCCTTTTCCAGTCTGTTTAAATGTACGCAGGCAAGTCAGGTCAATAAGGCCACCCGTTTTGAGTGTAACTGGTGTCTGTGTGAATCTGGAGACAGCTATAGATAGGCTAGCCATTTTTTGTATCATTGCGATGCAAAAGAAAAAGGCACGTGCTGATGATGAGGCATCTTCTGATGCATTGAAGGTACAGTTACAGTAAACCATGCCTCGATATGCCTTTCCTAATAGGAATAGGCAGTAGAACACCCATCTAAAACACTCAGGAAACTTCCGTGATTTTACAATTCCTGCTAGAATACAGAGGCTTTGAGTTCATATGGGGTTACGAATCCTCTGGCCAATGCAATAAACCGCATATGATATTTATTTTTTAGAACGGATAATTTTTTATTAAGGATAATCAATCTTTCTGAAAATCTTATCAGGGTGCACGTTTTAGATTTCACTTATATTATAGGTCTAAATTAGATTAGTGTACTGATAGCCTGCTTGATAGCGTTATGTAATAATAAAACATTCGCCTATATTTAACTGTTTAACTAACTTCATGATTAAGCTTTGAAAAAGCTTTAAATTCTTTTTTAAAGATGCTTTAAATATCCTTGTTTGCAAAAATAAATACTATACATGTTTCCAGCTGTTGTAGTGTATTGGAGTTTATGTGAAAGTTCCTCACCTGTGTTTTGACGCCAATAATTAAGGCAAAGTAGCCTTCAATGCGGAAATTTACATGACTGTCATATACTGACAGTGACATGAGGAACGTTCCAAGAGGTAGGCTACACGCGGAACTTAAAGGCTAATCTTCGCGGTAGAGACGGGAGCGGCAAGGCGCTCTGCGTTTGTCTCGAATTGTATCGATAGGCTATAGCGGTCAACCACTGCCTGGCATTTAAAAAGTGAAATTGACATCCATAGTCGCGCAGATGGAGCACCTATCGAGGTTCGTAGGTCAGATGTCCTTGGCAGATGACAGCAGAGCGGGCAACATCTCATCTGAGTATATTGTAAGTGGGAATCTTTGGTGTGACCTTCACCATAACTCTCTATTGTTAGTTTATAATTAATTCCGATATATAGACAAATAAGACCAGGCAATATTTTCAGGTGTTAAATATATGACTTAGGGCATGTGTATTCATGAATTGATTGCAATTTACTGGTTAAAATAGGTCTAATGATGTTTTGTGATGTGCAACATGTCGATCACTGGTCCAGATGGGGTAAACCTGCGAGGTAGGATAAAGGAAAAGTGGCTACTGAAATGTTTCCCCTGTAATAAAGCTGAAAATCATGTTGGCTCTAAATAAATGCACAATCTCTAATATAGCCGAATTAACACAAACCTTTCAAATCAGTGGATTAAGTCTTTAAGGCACATTTAGAAAGAAGTGTACATAGAAGTAAATCACTAATTCAGCTTTATTTTGACATAACACTGAATAGTGACATTTGCAGAAGTCTATTTACAGTTGAAGTCAGAAGTTTACATACACCTTAGCCAAATACATTTAAACTCAGTTTTTCACAATTCCTGACATTTAACCAGAGTAAAAATTCTTTGTCTTAGGTCAGTTAGGATCAGCACTTTATTTTAAGAATGTGAAATGTCAGAATAATATTAGAGAGAATTATTTATTTCAGCTTTTATTTCTTTCATCACGTTCCCAGTGGGTCAGAAGTTTACATACACTCAATTTGTATTTGGTAGCATTGCCTTTAAATTTTTTACCTTGGGTCAAACATTTCAGGTAGCCTACCACAAGCTTCTCACAATAAGTTGGGTGAATTTTGGCTCATTCCTCCTGACAGAGCTGGTGTAACTGAGTCAAGTTTGTAAGTTGCCCACGCTTTTTCAGTTCTGCCCACAGATTTTCTATAAGATTGAGGTCAGAGCTTTGTGATGGCCACTCCAATACCTTGACTTTGTTGTCCTTAAGCTATTTTGCCACAACTTTGAAAGTATGCTTGGGGTCATTGTCCATTTGGAAGACCCATTTGCGACCAAGCTTTAACTTCCTGACTGATGTCTTGAGATGTTGCTTCAATATATCCACATAATTGTCTGTCCTCATGATGCCATCTATTTTATGAAGTGCACCAGTCCCTCCTGCAGCAAAGCACGCCCAAAACATGATGCTGCCACCCCTGTGCTTCATGGTTGGGACGGTATTCTTTGGCTTGCAAGCCTCCCCCTTTTCCCTCCAAACATAACGATGGTCATTATGGCCAAACGGTTCTATTTTTGTTTCATCAGACCAGAGGACATTTCTCCAAAAAGTCCAATCTTTGTCCCCATGTGCAGTTGCAAACCATAGTCTGGCTTTTTTATGGCGGTTTTGGAGCAGTGGCTTCTTCCTTGCTGAGCAGCCTTTCAGGTTATGTCGATATAGGACTCGTTTTACTGTGGATATAGATACTTTTGTACCTGTTTCTTCCAGCATCTTCACAAGGTCCTTTGCTGTTGTTCTGGGATTGATTTGCACTTTTCGCACCAAAGTACGTTCATCTCTAGGAGACAGAATGCGCCTCCTTCCTGAGTGGTATGATGGCGGCGTGGTCCCATGGTGTTTATACTTGCGTTTTATTGTTTGTACAGATGAACGTGGTCCCTTCAGGCTTTTGGAAATTGCTCCCAAGGATGAACCAGACTTGTGGAGGTCTACAATAATTTTTCTGAGATCTTGGCTGATTTCTTTTTGAATCTCCCATGATGTCAAGCAACTGAGTTTGAAGGTAGGCCTTGAAATACATCCACAGGTACACCTCCAATTGACTCAAATGATGTCAATTAGCCTATCAGAACCTCTAAAGCCATGACATCATTTTCTGGAATTTTCCAAGCTGTTTAAAGGCATAGTCAACTTAGTGTATGTAAACGTCTGGCCCACTAGAATTGTGATACAGTGAATTATAAGTTAAATAATCTGTCTGTAAACAATTGTTGGAAAAAGTACTTGTGTCATGCACAAAGTAGATGTCCTAACCGACTTTCCAAAACTATAGTTTGTTAACAAGACATTTGTGGAGTGGTTGACTCCAACCTAAGTGTATGTAAACTTCTGACTTCAACTGTAGCTACTGTAGGTTTTTGTTACATCTGAACCTCTGTTTCAAGATAGGTAGGCTAGTCATTTTGTTCCTCATTTAGGTTGCAAAGTGAGTTATCTATTAACACCGAGTCCACTAACATTTCCTTGTTACAGCACTGCCCTTTCCGCCCTACCGGTCCATTGTGAATGAAGTCAGTGTCTTTTAATTTCCAGAGCCAGATTTTTATCAATAAACATGATTATGTTTTTATGTTGAATTAATGACAACATTGACCAAAATAGTAATATAGGTGAACTCTTTCTAAGTAGCCTAATTCAAGTGGCAGAATGCGCAAAGTGAGAAATGGTGGTCATGTAATAATGTAATGATGTCTATTTTGGGCTATGAATAGACCTGTGTTATCACATAACTGGCCAGCCTTTCTGTACTGGTTCCACATTACAGGAGCTTAACACAGACATCTGTGGTGAAAACAGACACCACAGGTTTTTATGTGTTTATTCTGATATTTCACCACACCCACGAAAACAGTTGCAAAATATGTGTAAGCAACCAATATTTTTTTTGGTTTTTGACAAAGACAAGTCTATTTCCACTCAGGGGCCTTTCATTTCTCAGATACATGTAAAAAAAAATAAAGAGCATGCCATATTGATACTGTTGCATGTCATTGACTGTCAGCTACATTAGCTCCTGCGTAAATTGGATTGTGAGTTCTTGCACTAAGCTAAGGGCTTCTTATATGTTTCATGTGTAACATCTTATGTTATGAACATCACATGAACATCACAACACTGTATGCAGTTGTGTAAAGCACTTAAGTAAAAAATACTTTAAAGTACTACTTAAGTAGTTTTTGATGTATGTGTACTTTACTTTACTCTTTATATTTTTGACAACTTTTACTTTTGCTTCACTACATTCCTAAAGAAAATAATGTACTTTTTACTCCATACATTTTTCCTGACACCCAAAAGTACTCATTACATTTAGAATGCTTAGTAGGACAGGAACATTTTCCAATTCACATACTCATCAAGAGAACATCCCTGGTCATCCCTACTGCCTCTTATCTGGCGGACTCACTAAACACAAATGCTTAATTTGTAAATAAGTGTGGAAGCGTGCCGCTAGCTATCCTTAAATAAAAACTAAAAACAATTGTGCCGTCTGGTTTGCTTAATATAAGGAATTTGAAATTATTTGTAACTTTTGAAACTTAAGAATATTTTTGCAATTACATTTACTTTTGATACTTAAGTATAGTTAAAACCAAATACGTTTAGACTTTTACTCAAGTAGTATTTTACTGGGTGACTTTCACTTTTACAATGGACATTTCTCCCAAACTCAGCTTTCATGTGTTACGTTTGTTTCTATTTGTTTGTAGAATATTCGTGCTCAGACTTCTATCGTCAAGAAAGATTTTGGCCTTACGACGATAGCGGGGGCACTGATGGAGAATGTAAAGAAGAACCGTTACAGAGACATTTTACCATGTAAGCACCACAATAGAGGCTTAAAAACTGTCGTTGTTTTTTACTCTAATTGAAAATGAGATTCTTGCTTAATACTAAACTTATCTGAACAAAAACTCATGTATTTTTATATAGATGACCAGACCCGTGTGCCCCTGACTCTACTGACAAATGAGAATGATTTTGACTATATCAACGCCAGCTTCATTAAGGTACAGTATTGCTCGCATTTAGTAACAGTCCTATATTGTATCATCATTCAGCTCAATCTGAAAGAGTCACTGAACACATCGATTGGCACCTGTATTTTTCTGTTGCTTATTAGAAAAATTTGATTTCAGTCTTGGTGGTGTGTTTCTTGACAGATTCCGCATTTGGTTAATGATGTTTGTCCCCCATGAGACACTGTAGACAGGGAAGTCTATTTTTTTCATCAAAATCCCCAGAATGATTCAAGATTAATCAGTTATTAATTTGGACATTTTTGCCAAGGATGTTTTAGTTGTGCAATTTCACATCTAACTAAGGTGTTTGGTGCAGTATTTCTCATGTAGAAAAATGTGCGACGGGTTGTCTTATGTAAACAGTCAGATAGAGAGCATTTACCTCAGCTGTTCACCCATATGTTTGTGGGCAAATGGACATCGTC
Organism: Salvelinus fontinalis; assembly: GCF_029448725.1. Classification (NCBI taxonomy): domain Eukaryota; kingdom Metazoa; phylum Chordata; class Actinopteri; order Salmoniformes; family Salmonidae; genus Salvelinus; species Salvelinus fontinalis. Next base: position 34,176,135 of record NC_074695.1, read on the forward strand.
AAATCAAAACCCAACCTTAATTTACCTGTTGTGACGCACGGATGTTCCAAACTCCATATTAGACCAGACTGACTTCATGACCAAAATGATCCTATTTACACTTTGTAGTACATTTTGACACTAGAATAACTGTTTTTGACTCATATCGATGTCACGTAGGCCATTTTCAAAGGGATTTGTTGTTTTTAAAAAGCAGTCGCTCTTTAAACTGATTGCTTTATTTAATCTCTCCTCTAGGGTGCAACAAAGACCAAAAAATACATAGCGACCCAAGGGCCTCTGAGACACACTTTGGTGGACTTCTGGCGAATGATTTGGCAGTATGATGTAAAGGTGTGGAAGATCATTTTCTGCTTTATATACATGTAGTGCAGCTTGTACAGTAGCTCTGTTTCCATATAATTTACTCTATTACTAAATGTATAGGACAAAATGACACTAAAAGATGAATAATGGGAGAATTGTCTCCATATCTTATGCTTGCCATATTTTCTCTCCCTGTTTTAGGTCATAATCATGGCTTGCAGAGAAATTGAAATGGGAAAAGTAAATGCCCTTTTAAATCACCTCTTTTTGAAAAAGGCACAGTGGGAGTGTAAACGTATTAGTGTACTGTAAGATTTATGAACTGTATGATTTTGATGCTTGTGTCCACTTGACTCATAACATTTTTATTCAATGTCTTTTTGTAGAAAAAGTGTGAGCGCTACTGGACTACTTTCAAAGAAACAACCCATTTTGGTCCCTTTATTGTGTCAAACGTAAGTGTTTGTCAGTATATCTTCATTATATTGTATGCGAAGGATACGTAGACCACATAGAGGTTTTAGCACCATTTATGCAACTTTCATTTGATGCAGATGTACACTACTGTTCAAAAGTTTGGGGTCACTTAGAAATGTCCTTGTTTTTGAAAGAAAAGCAAATTTGATCAAATTGATCAGAAATACAGTGTAGACATTGTTAATGTTGTAAATCACTATTGTAGCTGGAAATGGAATATCTATGGAATATCTACGTAGGCGTACAGAGGCCCATTATCAGCAACCATCACTCCTGTGTTCCAATGGCACGTTGTGTTAGCTTTTTAAGTTTATAATTTTAAAAGGCTAATTGATCATTTGAAAACCCTTTTGCAATTATGTTAGCACAGCTGAAAACTGTTGTACTGATTAAAGAAGCAATAAAACTGGCCTTCTTTAGACTCGTTGAGTATCTGGAGCATCACCATTTGTGGGTTTGATTACAGGTTCAAAATGGCTGGAAACAAATAACTTTCTTCTGAAACTCGTCAGTCTATTCTTGTTCTGAAAAATGAAAGCTATTTTGTTAGAGTGTCTAGCTTGAGAAACAGAGGCCTCACAAGTCCTCAACTGGCAGCTTCATTAAATAGTACCTGCAAAACACCAGTCTCAACATCAACAGTGAAGAGGTGACTCCGGGATGCTGGCCTCAGTTGTGCACCGGGGCCTCCCGCTCCTCCATCTATTCTGGTTAGAGCCAGTTTGTGCTATTCTGCGAAGGAAATAGTACACAGCGTTGTACGAGATCTTCAGTTTCTTGGCAATTTCTCACATGGAGTAGCCTTCATTTCTCAGAACAAGAATAGACTGACAAATTTCAGAAGAAAGTTCTTTGTTTCTGGCCATTTTGAGCCTGTAATTGAACCCACAAATGGTGACACTCCAGATACTCAACGAGTCTAAAGAAATCCAGTTTTATTGCTTCTATAATAAGCACAACAGTTTTCAGCTGTGCTAACATAATTGCAAAAGGGTTTTCTAATTATCAATTCACCTTTTAAAATGATAAACGTGGATTAGCTAACACAACGTGTCATTGGAACACAAGAGTGATGGTTGCTGATAATGGGCCTCTGTATGCCTATGTAGATATTCCATAAAAAAAAACTGCCGTTTCCAACTAGAATAGTCATTTACAACATTAACAATGTATACACTGTATTTCTGATCAATTTGATGTTATTTTAATGGTAAAAAAAAAGTACTTTTCTTTCAAAAACAAGGACATTTCTAAGTGACCCCAAACTTTTGAATGGTAGTGTATGTGCTCAGTTGTATTACTATTCATGAAATATAGTGTCTCTAGACAGACGGATTGCCTCCCACACCAATGTTCCAGTGTGCACACAGTGCTGTTGACCTATAGTCTTCTGAAACTATTCATGAAGAGTTCCATTTTTACCTAACAGCCTGCAGAGATGATTTGTCATTTCCTGTGAACTAAGTGTACCCTCTTTTGTTATTTCATGGCACTGCACATTGACCCATATGTTGTTGTCTGCATGGAACACAGGGATCTGTTTCAGGAAACACTAGAAAATGTTTAGTGAAATGTCTTTGCAGTTTGAGGAATCTAGCCCATATGAGGAAGTCGTTTTCCGCACTCTGACAGTGAAATATCATGAGGTAAGTGTCCAACTATGAAAAAGGGGAAATATTGTTTTATTTCTGTGCAGCACTAGTCACACAAAATCAAAATGGTTGAATTTAATCAGTATTTTCCAACAACCGTTATCCACTTTGGATAATCTCACATTGTTTGTAAATTTCCAGGAAGTTGAATGAGGGAGCCAGTGAAGTAATCTGCTCGACCAAGCAAATTAGCAGTAATTGCTCGTAGAGTGAAACTGAGAAAAATGACTTCAAAGTTGTTTTATTATTACTATGAGGTTATTTTTTATTAATATTGACCCTGACCTCTGACATGACCTTTGACCCTAGACGGCAGTTACTGCCTTCTTGCTTGGTACACCCACTGGAATATATTGATTTTTTTACACAAACTTGTGTTAATATATTTATTTGTATGTGGCTGTCAGGGTCATATAGTTTGTATCAGCAAAGAACAATAAATAATACCAAGGTAAACCGTGGACACCAGTCCAAAGCTCAGTGAAACCAAGGTAAAAGGCAGTAACTGAATTGAGTGATGGCAGTTACTGCCTTTTTCCAGTTACTGTAAGCATAACCCCCCATTTTCTCCATAACACAACACAATGTAGGCAGGATATTTGTCCACATGATAAAGCATGTATTTAATGTGTAAAAAATGTCAATAACTCATTTTTGACAAAATGTGCAGTTACTGCTCTTTTGCTTGGTAGGGTAGTAATGCAAACCATGTTTTGTGCTAGGAAACACGGAAAATCTCTCAATTCCAATACACAGCTTGGCCTGATCATGACGTTCCATACACGGTTTATGGTATTTTAGGAATGATGGATATGGCTCGCAAAGACCAGGGAAACAACACTAGCCCTGTTCTCATCCACTGCAGGTTTGTTTGTCTCCTACTCTACAGTACATTTGATACAGCACAGCCCAAAATGCCAAGCTGTTATTACTGTCTGCCTGGTGGGCTTTTTGTGCTCTGAGATGTAATGATCATGCTCAGACAGATTATGATCCATATGCCCATTAAAATTCATCCATGCATATAATTTAATGTTGTTTATCACGAGGCCACATGTACTCCTTGAGCTCAATGCATTTTAATGACGCAATTTAAATGAAGTGAGAAATGTTAAATATTCAGGACCTGATGTGGTCCATCGACTCATATGACTTATGTCTATGTTGTGGCCTTCTGTGGTTATGTTCTAGTATTATCAGAGTGATGAATGAAGCATGTATTTTCTCTTGTATTTTCAGTGCTGGTTGTGGAAGAACAGGGGTGATTTGTGCCCTGGATTATGTTCACGATCTTCTTGTGACAAAGGTATTACTACTTATGTTCAGGACAGTACATTGATGGCATCCTTGAGGGAATTGGTTTAACTAAACATTTGTATACTGCACTGATGACTAATAAAACAAGAACAATACAAACTGTAAAAACGATAAGTGTTTTGGTAAATCCATGTTTCCACACCAGCAAATTAAAGAAGATTTCAGTATCATGAAGATTGTAGTGGAACTAAGGAGACAGAGGCCATCAGCAGTACAGACAAAGGTATTTTATTATCAGACAGAATTTGATATCAGATCAAAATTGTGTTTATTTACATCTATGTGTTATAGTACATACTGAAATACTCTACTGTGGAAATAATATTTTTCCCATCTCTCCCCTCAGGAACAGTATCAGTTTGTGTTTTCTGCTGTGGCTTACATGTTTGAGAAGGCTTTACGGTCAGCTGAGAACAACTCCCAGAATCTCACCAATGTAAGACAGAAACTGCTACTTTTGTTCAACCATAGTATAATGTTTTTGTAATTGCTATTTCCAACCCCCAGGTGTTAGCCTTTCTACAACACAGTGTTCAGCACATGCCATACTGGCATTCATGGACAAGCAAGCTTTACTAAAGCAATGACATGAGAGGGCATGCAGTATTATTGTCAGGGTTGGGTAGGTTAATCTAAATGTAATCCATTGCATTTACTAGTTACCTGTCCAAAATTATAATCAGTAATATAACTTTTGGATTACCCAAACTCAGTAATGTAATCTGATTGCTTTCAGTTACATTTGGATTACTTTCCCCTTAAGAGGCATTAGAAGAAGACAAAACGGATCCATCAAACCCATTTGGTGTGTTATTACAGTGGTCTATGACTTGTGGTCAGACTCGCTCAGGTGGAACAAATTTAAACTTGCAGTTTTATCAATGCTGAATTGAATGTCATTTAAAAAAGTGTTGTGTTTTTTTCCCCCGCAAACATCCTTTCTGAATTTAAAAGTAATCCAATAAGTAATCATATATTTTTCAAAAGTATCTGTAATCTGATGACAATATTTTTGCCGGTTACGTAACCGACTACAGTTACCGTTTTTTGTAATCAGATTACATGTAATCATTTACTCCCAAACCCTGATTATGGTAATTATTGGCATGTCTGTGATGCAGTCAGAAACCTGCATGAGGTCAAAGCTGACACAGTTTGAAAATAACTTCAGCTGCCAGTGTGTGAGTTTTTCTGTGACAAAAACCCATTGTGTCATCCATTTCATCAGATCATACTGTATTACACTTCTCTCTGAGATTTAAATGTGATGAGTTGAGTTAGGAAAAAAAGAGAAATGTTAAGCAGGAAACATCCAGCCTGCATGCTTCCTCTATATGTAGTGCTGGCGCATTGAAATCATTGTTCACCCATTTTCAGACAGAGCAGCGCCTGAACTTGAGAGACAGAGTCCTATAACTCTCTGATGTACTGTTGATTTTGTTCTGAATAGAGTAACCAACCTTTATATGATGATGTTGCATCTGTGAAGACATCCCCACCGACAACATCAGCCAGCGCAGAAAGGTAGGAGTTCATGGACACATGAAATTTGAAACAACTTAATTTCTCTTCAGTGGAGGAAGGGGAGGACCCTTAAAAAAGTTGTAATTTTTAGATAAAACTATACTAAATATATCACCAAATACAGTGGGGAGAACAAGTATTTGATACACTGCCGATTTTGCAGGTTTTCCTACTTACAAAGCATGTAGAGGTCTGTAATTTTTATCATAGGTACACTTCAACTGTGAGAGACGGAATCTAAAACAAAAATCCAGAAAATCACATTGTATGATTTTTAAGTAATGAATTTGCATTTTATTGCATTGTCTCTCACAGTTGAAGTGTACCTATGATAAAAAGTACAGACCTCTACATGCTTTGTAAGTAGGAAAACCTGCAAAATCGGCAGTGTATCTAAAATACTTGTTCTCCCCACTGTATATGTCACCAAATAACTGATTACAACACATTGTTTTGCAATGAAGGTCTACAGTAGCCTTAACAGCAATCTCTAGGGTAGCACTATTGTGTAGCCGGAGCTCTGGGTACATTGACTTCAATACAAAACCTACAGTAGGAGGCTCATGGTTCTCAACCCTTTTCGTAGACTTACACAGTAATTATGACAACTTCCATAGGACGTCCTCCAACCTATCAGAGCTTATGCAGCATGAAGTGACATTTTGTCCATCCAATCAAAGGATCAGAGAATGAGTCTGGTACTGAAAGCATAAGATACAGCTAGCTAGCACTGCAGTGTGGTGAGTATTTGACTCAAATAGAGCGCAAGACAGTTTAACAGTTTTAAACAAATTAATTTCTTAAAAAATGAAGGAGCAGAGACAGAGAGAGACAGAGAGAGACAGAGAGAGACAGAGAGAGACAGAGACAAAGAGACAGCGACAGAGAGACAGAGGGATAGAGAGAGACATAAATAGAGAGAGAAGGGGATAAAGGGATAGAGAGAGAAAGGGAGAGAGAGATATAAGGAGAAAGGGATAGAGAGAGGGATAGAGAGGGGGAGAGAGAGAGAGAGTGTTTTTCTTCATATTAGTTTACCTTTCACTTACTTAGCTAATGCAGCTAATTTAGCCTACTCAACAACCTGACACAAACTGATAGGAATGCTATTTATGTTAGGTAGCTGGCTAAAGCTATCCAACACGGCAGCTCTTCTAAGTAAAGGTAAGCATTTATAAATGTATTGCCACCGGGGCCCGCCAGTGTAACTGATAAACTGCTTGCTGTACACTATACTGTGTGATTGTATTATACACAATTACAACAACAGTTGTGACTTTAATAAGCAGCCTGAGTTAATGATACCACAGTAAGGTGCTCAGATACAATGGGGGAAGTTGATTCAGGTTGGTAGAGAGATCGAGAGTTTTGAGACAAGGGATTTTCAATGCTTCCTGTTTTGTTCAAGTGAGTTCACGGTCTTCTATTTTAGTTTCCAGTACAACAGTTTTATGTTTGCGTACTTTACATGCTGGGTGTGTAGGGTATGACGTTTAAGTGTACATAGGCTTATCAACACCAAGTTATGTAGTACTATTTCATAGTAGTTGATTGTAACAATATATACAAGCAAATAGTTGGCTATATTGAAATATGTACTGCATATTGAAATACTGTATTGTGGTAGACATTGATGATCTTGAATAAAACATGACTTTAATCCAGTTAGCTTTAGGTTAACATTCAACACACAACGTCCTTATGATTAATGAAGCAGAAGGATTTTACCATGCTTGTACTACTAAACATTCATCATGTTGCAGAGGAAGTGACAAACTGGGCTGTTAAACTTCCCTTTCACACCCTCTCTCCTCCCTCCCATATGTTAAACTGCTACTGAAAATCCCTCAGCTCGCATCACAGGCTTAGAGAAAAATGATCTATTTTCTGTAAACAATAATATAGTTAGTAGGAAATCATCATAGTAAAGCTGCAATTCCTTATCAATCTTCATTTCTACTATCCTACTAGTAAAGATCCGCTGTAGATGCTCCAAAAGAAAACAGACTTGGTAATGAAAATCCAGTCTTCTATATAATAGTCATGACCATCTGGTGTGTAGGGTAGAAACAAGGCTATATTTGTACCTTTTTGCTTTTCGCTGTTTGTGGAATTGATATTGATATCTACTCCTCTTTAGATATTCTAATGTGCAGTACAGAGTGCCTCGGCCTCGTCAGCAGAAGATGAATGACGTATATTCCGTGGTCAACAAGTCCAAACAGCTCCCACCACCAGCCTCTTCCACCGCCCCTCTGGCCGCTCTCTGTCACTATGACAACGAAGAGCTGGGCGTCCCAAAATTCCATGTCGGTGCTCTTTACAGCACGGTCAAGCCCAAGAGCAGGTGTCTTCCAGCCAAACCGCCACCAGCTGTCTCATCCATATATGACACAGCCGGACTAGCCAATCACAGGCTAGCTGAGGCCTCGGCAGGGGAGGACCAGAGTGGCTATGAGCTGGTCACAGGTGAGAGAATTTCAGGGCAGTGTTTGGAGACCAATGTGAGGCCAGCTATGGTTCTGTTTGTGTCATTAGTGCCCTGCACAAAATATTGCAATCTAGATCGAGTGACCAATACTTTCAGGTTTCTTGCCAGTAACAATTCCTTGACGGCCATATTGAACTGTTTATGTAGAAAATGTCTTACTGATTCTTATTGTTTGCTTTTTTCTAGCTGAGTGTTATTCCTCGACAGAAGAGGACTATGAATATGTCTCAAATCCCATCAAATGCATGACCAACAGCTGCACTCCTGGTAGCATGGGTGAATATCTGCTTGTCTTTCTAATAATGTTGTCCAATGTCATATACTGTATCTAAAGCCATTATAGCTACCCAATGTAATATCCATTTCCTCAGAATCTCATGAGTAAAATGATTGTGACTGGATGCCAAAACAAGGCTAGGTCATCTTTTAGATGCACTTGCAGGTGTCTTCAAGTAATTCCAACCACACTTCTCAACTTTCCCTCAGATTTCAACTGTCGCATTAAAAAACCCAAAGGGCCTCGGGATCCCCCGGCAGAGTGGGGTCATGTGGAGAGATGACACAGCAGCCATATACCAGGCCTGGCCACATCTTTACTCATTCATGTTTGACAAGCAATGGAAATGGGCTCTTTATTTATTTTTACTTTCTGTGAACATCTACTGTATGTGATCACAAAAATACAGTTATCTATCTATCTTTTGTAACCCATTTGAGTTCGTATATTTTTCAGATCTTGTGATTTATATTACCGATGAAAGAATAAACTATATTAAACAACTTTCAATTCTGAGTATTGCTTTTGAATACCATTTACCGATTGAAGTGCAGTGGTGCTATAGTGTGATTGTAGTAACCAACAGGTGGCACTATAGTAACAGGAGATCATTAGTTTTTTTCATTATTGACGTTTCAGCTATTGTAAAATGTGTTTTCACAGGTAGACTCATGCTTTATTGCTTTGATGTCTACTAATTGCTGGTAACAAGGACTTACAATAAAGACAACAATGTCTTCAAGGTTCTTTGAAATATGTCTTTGTATTAGCCCTGTGTACCACACAATCATTGCAGTGTACATGTCTTCCAGGTACCAAGCTAATACTCTGTCTGCAGAAAAAAACTGGGAGCAGTCTGGAGATTAAGTCTGCAATACACTTCAATATCTAACCAATTATAGCCACTGGTTTAAATGTGTGGTCCTATGTCATGTTCCTATAGAAACTTGCCCACAATAACATATTTTTTTCTACCCCATCCATGGAGACCCAATGCTGAGAGGAGCATCAGAAAGTGAGAGGGTATTGGATTTAGGCAGAAAAAAAGAGACACTTGAGGGGGTGTTGCTAATGACCACTCCATTTTCTAGTTGGCAGAGCCTGTGGCATGTCAGGGGTTTAAACTCGGCTGGATGGCTAATCCCATTCAGCAGATGCTAATGTGAAATGAGAATCTAATGACCTTCTGCCATGGCTTCTCAACCCAAGCCTCCAGCTATCTCATAGCAACCCCTCACTCAGCTTCACACACACACACATACACACACACATACACACACATTAAAATGCACTAAAGCGGAATACATATTTAGACCTATTCTGATGTTTATTTGCTGGTGTGTCTGATGTATCGACGGCTGATATCAAATCTCCCCTTAGGGGATCAATAGAATCTCATCCTAACAGAAACTCATAAATAAATCAGAACAAAATGTGCCTCTACATCGTACAGTAACTGTCATACTGAGTGGGACGGATTTGCTTTGTGTGCAAATACATCAGAGAAAGAAAAGTAGTTATCTGGATAGCATTACGTTAAAATGCCACAAGTTCTATTATTTGTATCAGTTTATTATTCAGTATTGATGTGGCAGAAGTTATTCTATTTAGTCTAAGTGGGTCATTGTGTGGTTGATCTCTTAGGATTGTTAATGTTACCAGTGAGTAAAATGCAGATAAGGTGTAAAACTGCTCTCCTAAGACAAATGTTTCACGTTAATACGAAGCTAAGTTGAAATAGTCAACCATAGCCTGTGGCCATTGTGTAAACTACAGACACAGAGCGTATAGGGTGGGCACTTAGAAATTGATCCTGACTTGTATAGGCTTTTTTACGAGCGGAAAAGTATTGATTGGTCCATATCTTGCATCTGATCTCATTACCCATCTGTTTTCTTACTTCAATTACTATTCAATACATTCAGAGAAATCAATTTTACAGTAAGACCTTTCCTATCTTTTAGGTCAAATATCAATGAAAATAAATCCATATCCATATGAATAAAGAAAAATAACATGAATCCAATTGCACACAGTGTTGTTCGGTACGAAAATGAGTGTGAGGGAGAGGGAGGGTGGAGGGTGAAGATTACAAAATCAACTCTGGCCTTTGTGAATATGTGTGTTGGCATTGAATGAATGGGGGTTTTGGATGTATATTGCTCTGAGCTGCTGAGGGTTAGAGCCAGAAGGTAAGTAGAGGGATGAAGGGGTGAGAGGGAGTTGGGTTGGACCGCTGTCAAAGTGCTGTAAGACAGGAGGTAGAGAGGGGAAGAGGCTGGTTTCAATTAAATACCTGGCAGGACTGAACGCTCAGTAGTTTGACTCTGGTGAAAAGAGGCAAAAGTTCAATAGCTGTAATGAAATCCACATAATGACATTATGACACTTCCAGACCCACAGAAAGTCCACTGGATTACGCCATAGCTACAGAATGTGTAGCGAGTGACAGTGCACCTTTAAAGGTCCAATGCAGCCATTTTTATCTCAATATCAAATCATTTCTGAGTAACAATTAAGTACCTTACTGTAACTGATTTCAATTAAAATGATCCAAAAGAAACAAAAAAAGCTTCATAGCAAAGAGCAATTTCTCAAACAATAATTTTGCCAGGACTGTCTGGGATTGGTCTGAGTTGGCAGGGGAAAACTGAAAACTATGTGTTATTGGCAAAGAGGTGTGGAACTCATTTTCTTATTAGTCTATTAACTAGGCAGGCCAAAACTCAATCCCACCAATACAGGCTGACATTTCCGATACTATTTTCGAACACCGCTTACACTAAAAGGACATTATCATCATTTTCAAAATATTATTCCAACCTCATAGTGTGAAAATATATATAAAATACAGGAAAATCACATTATTGCCTGCACTGGGCCTTTAAGAATTGTCTCATACAGTGTCTGGGCAACATACAATGTTTTCCTGTCTTAGTGCCTTTGTCAGTTCCCCCTAGACTTCAAACTGTAATGTAAATGTCACCATCACTGGATATGTTTATTGATTAATACATTGATATGGGATTAAGCTACAGGCTAGAGGCGAGCATCAAGCTAACTGAATTCTCTCCAGTTCAGTTTGAGAATGCCTATGAGTTGGACTCTCTGGGGCAAAGAGCTGGAGTGTAGGAGGTTTGGGAGTGTACAATGATTACAGCAAAGGATGCTGGTAGTGCAGCAGGAACTATGGTTAAAATGTATTATACTCCCTCTGAAACTTATACATACTGTGTTCTTTCTCCCTCCCTTTCTCTGTCTCACTTTCTCTCTCACTTCCTCTCTAACTTTCTCGCTCGCTTTCTTTATCTCTCTATCTCACTCACTCACTCATTCTCTCCAATCACAAAGTACAGCTCTTTCTGAAATAGCAGAAGTGGGGGGATGGCACAGTGAGTGTGCTGCGTGGCAGTGGCTTTGCTGATGCAGCTCCAAGACTTGGGGTGTTGGCTCAAAGAGTGGAAAGGAGACCACAGGCATGCATGAATTGGAATTCAAGTGGAAAGGCCTGTGTATCAGTGAACAACAGCTGCTTACCAAATTGCCACTCAACCCATCACTGATACCAGTCATTACCTACTGTCCATCTACTGTGATGCCCTGAGCATAGACCATCTTTATTGATCATTATACATAAGTATGGCCATACATTTCATACTACTATTATCTCTATATTTTTCTCTCTAGCCTATTAGTATTACCACATACACTAGTATTCACAATATCACTGTATACTGTAAAATACTGCTGTATTTACTGTAGATTATTTTTGGCATCTCATGTTTTGAGTTTTACTCAATATATTGCCACAAGAAATTCCATGTCAATCGAGTAGAAAAATGCATGGAGAACTTTCCCAGATATCTATGCAGCGTTTAATGCAAACTGAAAAGTCATTTCCCCCCTGGAATATCCCACCGACTGGAATAATGTGAATACTGCTGTTGGGGCACAGCACAAAAAAGTGTTGCTTAGCAACTGTTTCAGCTCCATCTTGAAGTTTACTTATTTTTTTTGCAATAAGATAAAAACAACACAATGGAAATTGTACACTATTGTAAACTGTAGTGATATAATGCACTATGAGAAGCAGCTATATAGTGCTTTCCTGTCTTTTTACTGTGTATCGCCATACTTGATAAGTGTTCTCTTATGTCACATTTTAAGAGTTTGAGATCAGTTGTTTTCCATTACGAACCCAAGCAATCATACACATTTGAAAGAAAATTAGCACATAAACCGCTGCATGAAAGGCCTAAAAATACATCTTTACAATGAGACAGGACTACTGGCTTGATTTTAACGAGAACCTTCATGAGATACAGGCTCAAACAGTCAAATGTACCAGTTTTCCTTTCCACCTCACTGTGGTTAAGGGAAGGAGGGGGCTCTTTGTGGTCTGGATCCTCTAAACTACACACATGATTTCACAAACAGCTGCAGTGGCTTATAGGGGCCAGATGTGAGGCTCATGGGACTAAAGCTGCAGTGCTGTGGAAGAAGCAGCCTGGGGACAGGCCTAACTGCCCAGCAGTCAATAGAAAGGAGCATTGTCATGCATGCTGCAACCCTTTTTATGGTGACTTGAGCAAATTAACAGGGAGTAGGCATCAATTTACACGTACATTCCTCCTCCGTAGTAGTAACAATTTCTGTTTGCCAAGTCTCTCTCTCTCTCTCTGTGTAGTTAGGGTTAGGGTTAGGGGTTAGGGAAAATAAGATTTTGAATGGGAATACATTCTTTGGTCCCCACATGGATAGTAAAACCAACGGGTGTGTGTGGGTGTGTGTGTGTGTCATGAACATTTCAAACTGTTACAACCTGAAGGGGAGCGCTATTTTCAGTTTGATCCTTGGAAATGCAAATGGCCATTAACTTTTTTGGGGGTGTGAAAATAAGATTCTATGATAGGTGAACTCGCAACAGTAACTACAAGCATGGTTTTCTGGGAAATTAAGAAAGCTTCACATCTTGTGATTTTGGCTGAAGACAAATAGTTTTGAAATTGTGATTACTGCGAAAACAGGACAACAACTATTGGGGACAAGAGGGTGTGTTGTGTTAAAATGGAAATATATACAGTAGGTAGGCTTCTGTACCAGCAGAATATTCTAGTACAGCTGAGTGTTTGGCAAAGACTGACTGCAGCAGAGCTGGGGGTGACATGTTGAGTTGTTTTATTGATTTAATAATCCAAACATATATTCTCTCAGTGCAATAAAAATGTTGTTCTCTTACCCTGGAGACATTAGACAACTTGCTATGATTGAATAGAGCCCTATGTGTATCTGTCTACAAAAATAACTAATTTGTTTGATTGTTGCATTCCTGTAGCCACTGGGAGGCAGTGGTGGCTTCCAGGGGGTAGAGTGCAGTTCAAGGCAGGCTCTCAGGCTGACTACAGCACAGAGTAATGTTAAAGCATGTGGAATTAACTTTGGCCATTAGATGTTTCCAGCCTCTGAAATTGCCAACATCATTTCTTATTTCAAAGGCTGAGTTTAAAGTATTAATGGTTTCTTAAATAATTCATTCATATTGAGGTTAATGAAGTTTAACTGCAGAAATCATAGGTCCCTCAACATAACAATATATCTGTGTAACACTCAAGAAGTGTCTTTCTCTAATACACTCTGGCCCCGCTCCAGCCCCATGAGAAGACAGGACCCGTAAGGGACTACTGCTTCTGAACTGCACTAAGTCTGATAATAATGTATGCAATCTAATTAATAAGGATACTTCCAGGGAGAACCTGACATCATCATAAAGGACAGACTATTTTATTCTATCAAATGGTAAATGAATATTACAGAATTGGACTGAGATCATATACAGTACTAAAGAGACCATGTGCCATAGGCCTGTATGTAAAATGCCAATACCGTTCTGATTTCCATTTTGTATCTGGCATATTATCATTGTCCCATGATAACAGAGACCTGCTTTGTAGACTGATATCAGAATATTCTGTACATTTATCAATCGATGCTCATTGAATAAGAAAATAACTGTAATTAGATTGATAGAATTAGTTACTGTGTGTCCTCAGTGGGAGTCATCTGTTTGCAATGACATTTCCAGACATGGCAACCTTTCTGGAGGAATCCATTGAACTTTGCTATGACTGCTGAATAATAGTTTTCTTATATTTAGAAACTTCATTGATGCAGTGTATTTTTGTAGTTCCCAAGACAAAATAAATGTAAAAAAACACATCTGGGAAGAACACCCCACACCAAATATGATTGGAGGGTGGCTCCAGTAAAGATGCTGGGGTCCCTGTGATGAGGTTTGTGTTTTTCAAAGGAAACCACATGGACATTTCATCTGCTCTGGAGGTTCATGGTCCTGCATTTCCCCTGCTCACATCTCCCAGCATTCAGCAGGGCACCATCCTCCGAAAGCACAGTGTGGTCGAGGAACTGAGGAGGAAGGGCTGTCTTCCTCAAGTGGCTTCAATTAGAGACAGTCACAATTACAGAGGGAGGGAGTACACGTGGCCAAACCTGCCATGCTCAAACTCCAACTGGATTACAGGGACAGGGACAGGGAGGCTACCAATGCGAGCCAGGCAACTTGGTCATTCCTAACCCACCCAACCCAAACCAAGGGTTATTTTAGGAACTTTACGGTTTTTGTGTCTGGACTGGTCCAATTCCAATCCCATCAACTCAATGAGTGTGATTCAACCTAGAATACCATACTACCTAATGAAATGTTTTGCATTATATGGTTCCAGTTCCCAGGCCTCATGAAGGCCCACATACACTGAGTATACAAAGCATTAAGGATACCTGCTCTTTCCATGACATAGACTGACCAGGTGAATCCAGATGAAAGCTATGATCCTTTATTGATGTCACTTGTTAAATCCATTTCAATCAGTGTAGATGAAGGGGAGGAGACAGGTTAAAGAAGGAGACATGGATTGTGTATGTGTGCCATTCAGAGGGTGAATGGACAAGAAAAAACATTTCAGTGCCTTTGAACGGGGTATGTTAGTAGCTGACAAGCTCTCTGGTTTGTGTCAAGAACTGCAACGTTGCTGGGTTTTTCACGCTCAACAGTTTCCCATGTCTATCAATAATGGTTCACCACTCAAAGGACATCCAGCCAACTTGACACAACTGTGGGAAGCATTGGAGTCAACATGAACCAGCATCCATCCCTGTGGAACGCTTTCGACACATTGTAGAGTCCATGCCCTGATGAATTGAGACTGTTCTGAGGGCAAAAAGTGGGGGAGCAACTCAATATTAGGAAGGTGTTCCTAATGTTTGGTATACTCTGTACGTTGACAAATAGAAATGCATCCAATGCTATTAATTTAAACCACAACAAAGACAAGTAGTTTGTGGAGACACCTAATGTACTTTAGCTGAATTTGTGTTTAGTGCAGTGGGGGATTGCAGGTGTCATTTCTCCTAAACAGGCCACATGATTTGAATAAGCTTTGCTGCTGACTGGTGGTTGACATCAAACCTCATCACTGGTGAAGGACAGACGACATCATTGATAGGTTATGACTCCCATACATAAGGTGCATACTGCAGAATCAGAATAGCCTTGCATTAATTATTTCTTATATATTTACGCTGTTCAGGGAAAACGGTACTCTAAAAGAATTGTACAGTGCATTCGGAAAGTATTCAGACCGCTTGACTTTTTTCACATTTTACTACGTTACAGCCTTATTCTAAAATGGATTCAATTGTTTTTTCCCTCATCAATCTACACACAATAACCCATAATGACAAAGCAAAAACTTGTTGCACAATTATAAAAATCTAAAACTGAAATATGTAATTTACATAAGTATTCAGACCCTTTACTCAGTGCTTTGTTGAAGCACCTCTGGCAGCGATTACAACCTTAAGTCTTCTTGGGATTGACGCTACAAGCTTTGCACACCTGTATTTGGGGAGTTTCTCCCATTCTTCTCTGCATATCCTCTCAAGCTCTGTCAGGTTGGATGGGGAGCGTTGCAGTTCATTGCACAGACAGAAATAAGAATAGAAAAATATATGGACGAGCAATGTCAGAGCAGCATAGAATAAGATACAGTAGAATAGTATAGGATACAGTATATGCACACAGTTGAAGTCGGAAGTTTACTTACACTTAGGTTGGAGTCATTAAAATTCGTCTTTCAACCACTCCACAAATGTCTTGTTAACAAACTATAGTTTTGGCAAGTCGGTTAGGACATCTACTTTGTGCATGACACAAGAACGTTTTCCAACAATTGTTTACAGACAGATTATTTCACTTATAATTCACTGTATCACAATTCCAGTGGGTCAGAAGTTTACATACACTAAGTTGACTGTGCCTTTAAACAGCTTGGAAAATTACAGAAAATTATATCATGGCTTTAGAAGCTTCGGATCAAATCAAATCAAGTTTATTTTATATAGCCCTTCGTACATCAGCTAATATCTCGAAGTGCTGTACAGAAACCCAACCTAAAACCCCAAAAAGCAAGCAATGCAGGTGTAGAAGCACGGTGGCTAGGAAAAACTCCCTAGAAAGGCCAAAACCTAGGAAGAAACCTAGAGAGGAACCAGGCTATGAGGGGTGGCCAGTCCTCTTCTGGCTGTGCCGGGTGGAGATTATAACAGAACATGGCCAAGATGTTCAAAATGTTCATAAGTGACAAGTATGGTCAAATATTAATCAGGAATAAATGTCAGTTAGCTTTTCATAGCCGATCATTAAACGTTGAAAACAGCAGGTCTGGGACAGGTAGGGGTTCCATAACCGCAGGCAGAACAGTTGAAACTGGAATAGCAGCAAGGCCAGGTGGACTGGGGACAGCAAGGAGTCATCATGCCCGGTAGTCCTGATGTATGGTCCTAGGGCTCAGGTCCTCCGAGAGAGAGAAAGAAAGAGAGAAGGAGAAAATTAGAGAGAGCCAAGATTTTCAAAATGTTCATAAATGACAAGCATGGTCAAATAATAATCAGGAATAAATGTCAGTTGGCTTTTCATAGCCGATCATTAAGAGTTGAAAACAGCAGGTCTGGGACAGGTAGGGGTTCCATAACCGCAGGCAGAACAGTTGAAACTGGAATAGCAGCAAGGCCAGGTGGACTGGGGACAGCAAGGAGTCATCATGCCCGGTAGTCCTGACGTATGGTCCTAGGGCTCAGGTCCTCCGAGAGAGAGAAAGAAAGAGAGAAGAAGAGAATTAGAGAGAGCCAAGGTTTTCAAAATGTTCATAAATGACAAGCATGGTCAAATAATAATCAGGAATAAATGTCAGTTGGCTTTTCATAGCCGTTCATTAAGAGTTGAAAGCAGCAGGTCTGGGACAGGTAAGGGTTCCATAACCGCAGGCAGAACAGTTGCGGTTATGGAACTGATAGGCTAATTGACATCATTTGAGTCAATTGGAGGTGTACCTGTGGATGTTTTTCAATGCCAACCTTCAAACTCAGTGCCTCCTTGCTTGACATCATGGGAGAATCAAAAGAAATCAGTCAAGACCTCAGAAAAATTATTGTAGACCTCCACAAGTCTGGTTCATCCTTGGGAGCAATTTCCAAACGCCTGAAGGGACCACGTTCATCTGTACAAACAATAATACGCAAGTATAAACACCATGGGACCACGCAGCCGTCCTACCGCTCAGGAAAGAGACGCGTTCTGTCTCCTAGAGATGAACGTACTTTGAAAAGTGCAAATCAATCCCAGAACAACAGCAAAGGACCGTGTGAAGATGCTGGAAGAAACAGGTACAAAAGTATCTATATCCACAGTAAAACGAGTCCTATATCGACATAACCTGAAAGGCCGCTCAGCAAGGAAGAAGCCACTGCTCCAAAACCGCCATAAAAAAGCCAGGCTACGATTTGCAACTGCACATGAGCACAAAGATCGGACTTTTTGGAGAAATGTCCTCTGGTCTGATGAAACACAAATAGAACTGTTTGGCCATAATGACAATCATTATGTTTGGAGGAAAAAGGGGGATGCTTGCAAGCCGAAGAACACCATCCCAACCATGAAGCACGGGGGTGGCAGCATCATGTTGTGGGGGTGCTTTGCTGCAGGAGGGACTGGTGCACTTCACAAAATAGATGGCATCATGAGGAAAGAAAATTATGTGGATATATTGAAGCAACATCTCAAGACATCAGTCAGGAAGTTAAAGCTTGGTAGGAAATGGGTCTTCCAAATGGACAATGACCCCAAGCACACTTCCAAAGTTGTGGCAAAATGGCTTAAGGACAACATAGTCAAGGTATTGGAGTGGCCATCACAAAGCCCTGACCTCAATCCCATAAAAAAAATTGTGGGCAGAACTGAAAAAGCCTGTACGAGCAAGGACGCCTACAAACTTGATTCGGTTACACCAGCTCTGTCAGGAGTAATGGGCCAAAATTCACCCAACTTATTGTGGGAAGCTTGTGGAAGGCTTCCCGAAACGTTTGACCCAAGTTAAACAATTTAAAGGCAATGATAACAAATATTAATTGAGTGTATGTAAACTTCTGACCCACTGGGAATGTGGTGAAAGAAATAAAAGCTGAAATAAATCATTCTCTCTACTATTGTTCTGACATTTCACATTCTTAAAATAAAGTGGTGATCCTAACTGACCTAAAACAGGGCATTTTTACGAGGATTAAATGTCAGGAATTGTGAAAAACTGAGTTAAAATGTATTTGGCTAAGATGTATGTAAACATCCGACTTCAACTGTATGAGATGGGTAACGCAAGATATGTAGACATTATTCAAGTGACTAGTGTTCCATTTATTTTAGTTGCCAATGATTTCAAGTCTGTAGGTAGGCAGCAGCCTCCCTGTGCTAGTGATGGCTGTTTAACAGTCTGATGGCCTTGAGATAGAAGTTGTTTTTCACTCTCTTGGTCCCAGGTTTGATGCACATGTACTGACATCGCCTTCTGGATGGTAGCCGGGTGAACAGGCAGTGGCTCGGGTGGTTGTTGTCCTTGATGATCTTTTTGGCCTTCCTGTGACATCGGGTGCTGTAGGTGTCCTGGAGGGCAGATAATTTGCCCCCGGTGATGCGTTGGGCAGACCGCACCACCCTATGGAGAGCCCTGAGGTTGTGGGCGGTGCAGTTGCCGTACCAGGCAGTGATACATCCCGACAAGATGCTCTCAATTGTGCATCTGTAAAAGTTTGTGAGGGTCTTATGTGACAGGCCAAATCTATTCAGCCTTCTGAGGTTCAAGAGGCTCTGTTGCGCCTTCTTCACCACACTCCCTTCTTCACCACACTCACCACACTGCCATTTCAGTTTGTCCGTGATGTGTACGCCGAGGAACTTAAACCTTTCCACCTTCCCCACTGCTGTCCACTCGATGGGGATAGGGGGGTGCTCCCTCTGCTGTTTCCTGAAGTCCACGATCATCTCCTTTGTTTTGTTGACGTTGAGTGAGAGGTTATTTTCCTGAAACCACACTCCGAGAGCCTCGTCGTTGTTGGTAATCAAACCTACTACTGTTGTGTCGTCTGTAAACTTGATGATTGAGTTGGAGGCGTGCATGGCCACGCAATCATGGGTGAACATGGAGTACAGGAGGGGGCTGAGCACGCACCCTTGTGGGGCCCCAGTGTTGAGGATCAGCAAAGTGGAGATGTTGTTTCCTACCCTCACCACCTGGGGGGGCGGCCCGTCAGTAAGTCCAGGACCCAATTGCACAGGATAGGGTTGAGACCCAGGGCCTCAAGCTTAATGATGAGGTACTATGGTGTTTAATTCTGAGCTGTAGTCAATGAACATCATTCTTACATAGGTATTCCTCTTGTCCAGATGGGATAGGGCAGTGTGATGGCGATTGCATCGTCTGTGGACCTATTGGGGCGGTAAGCAAATTGAAGTGGGTCTAGGGTGACAAGTAAGGTAGAGGTGATATGACCTTGACTAGTCTAACAAAGCATCCATTGAAGGTTTTAGGTAAACTGTCTGGGAGGTATGAGTATTAGTAGATGAAAGTGCATAATTGGCATACATTAATGTCATAAATAGACAAGGTATTGAGTGTCTTAAACAAAGGTGCAGATGGAGCCAGGTAATTAGAGGAAATAACCATTGGGTTTATGAAATTGTATCCTACTTTTTTTCTTCTTCATCTGTAATTGAAACATTTAATATATCAGTTATAAATGTTTATAAACAACACATTGTCCAGTTCCAAGAGGTCTGTATAAAAATATTGATTGGTGACTCTGCAGAGTTAAAATGACTGATAATATGAGTTACATTTTGCTTTGGTTGAAGCACAGAAATTCCCTTGAAGTCATAACCTGGAGACAGTCACAGATCAGGTCTAACAATTATTTCCACGTGAGAGAGTTTAGACTAATTTATCTGCAACATTTGTATCATTCATTCATGTATCTCGTCGTCATATTGTAGCAAACATCTCCATCCGCCTTGGAAATCCATCCTTCTCCCTAACTTCTGGGACTGGGTTTGGTAGAAAAATACTAAATTATGGGCGAGCCTGTTCCAAATAGGGTACTAGGATAGATTTAAGCACATGCCAAATGTGATCATATATCATTCTAATAAATAGAGACCCAAAGTGAAGAAAAACTGTGTATTGTAATTAAATAGATGTAATAGTTCGTTCGTAACTCAGTGTAGCAATCGTATTTGTTCTTATTCTATGGTTTATTGAACAACAGTGAGTTTCAATCCCCGTGTTGAAAGTGGTACGTTCCATAAAGGGATTGCTTCCCAAACCTTTCTCCTCCTGAAGAAAGCAAGACTATTCCTAATGGTTAGAGACTGTCATGCAATTCAAGCAGTGAATTCCCTGCTGGTTTA